>NW_026137784.1:1200000-2400000 GCF_019393585.1 Leptopilina boulardi | reverse complement strand
CATACATTTTTTGTTCGCTACTTTTTGCTAAAGAATTTGGCGGTATTCCGAATCGATTATCTGGCGAATTAAATTTTTCGAAAATTTTTTCCACGATTTTTTGAGTGTAGCTCAGCATCCGCTGGACCAATCAAAAAGTGCGCCATACATTTTTTGTTCAGAACTTTCTTCTAACTACTTTGGTGGTATTCCGAATCGATTATCTCGCAAATTTATTTTTTCGAAATTTTTTCCGAATTTATTTCCACTGTAGCTCAGCATCCGCTGGACCAATCAAAAAGTGCGCCATACATTTTTTGTTCGAAACTTTTTCCCTATTTTATTGGTGGTATTCCGGAGAGATTATCTCGCAAATTTAATTTTTCGAAATTTTTCCAGAATTTGTTTTCTAGTTTTGCTCAGCATCCGCTGGACCAATCAAAAAGTGCGCCATACATTTTTTGTTCGCTACTTTTTGCTAAAGAATTTGGCGGTATTCCCGAACGATTATCTCGCGAATTAAATTTTTCGAAAATTTTTTCCACGATTTTTTGAGTGTAGCTCAGCATCCGCTGGACCAATTAAAAAGTGCGCCATACATTTTTTGTTTGAGACTTTTTGCTCAATTTTTTGGCGGTATTCCGAATCGATTATCTTGCAAATTTATTTTTTCGAAATTTTTTCCGAATTTATTTTCACTGTAGCTCAGCATCCGCTGGACCAATCAAAAAGTGTGCCATACATTTTTTGTTCGAAACTTTTTCCCTATTTTATTGGTGGTATTCCGGAGCGATTATCTCGCAAATTTAATTTTTCGAAATTTTTCCCGAATTTGTTTTCTAGTTTTGCTCAGCATCCGCTGGACCAATCAAAATGTGCGCCATACATTTTTTGTTCAGAACTTTCTTCTAACTACTTTGGTGGTATTCCGAATCGATTATCTCGCAAATTTAATTTTTCGAAATTTTTCCCGAATTTGTTTTCTAGTTTTGCTCAGCATCCGCTGGACCAATCAAAAAGTGCGCCATACATTTTTTGTTCGCTACTTTTTGCTAAAGAATTTGGCGGTATTCCCGAACGATTATCTCGCGAATTAAATTTTTCGAAAATTTTTTCCACGATTTTTTGAGTGTAGCTCAGCATCCGCTGGACCAATTAAAAAGTGCGCCATACATTTTTTGTTCGAGACTTTTTGCTCAATTTTTTGGCGGTATTCCGAATCGATTATCTTGCAAATTTATTTTTTCGAAATTTTTTCCGAATTTATTTTCACTGTAGCTCAGCATCCGCTGGACCAATCAAAAAGTGCGCCATACATTTTTTGTTCGAAACTTTTTCCCTATTTTATTGGTGGTATTCCGGAGCGATTATCTCGCAAATTTAATTTTTCGAAATTTTTCCCGAATTTGTTTTCTAGTTTTGCTCAGCATCCGCTGGACCAATCAAAAAGTGCGCTATACATTTTTTGTTCGAGACTTTTTGACTATTTGATTGCTGGTATTCCAGTATTCTAATTTTTTTTACTTAACACTTTTATTGATATCAAACTTTCAAAAAAATATAACAAAATATTTATGATACTAAACCAAAAAATAGTTTTAATATTTACATTTTTTGTAAACTATGAAAACTGATAAGGCTCTCTTTTGAATCTAGTCAACTGGTAAAAATTTATCCCCTAAAATAGTTAATAAATTTTTTTTACAAAAACGTAATGTTTATTTCAATTTTTTTTAAAACGGAAAAACTGTCGAGGCCCTGACCTGTTGTTGTCGACCTCTTTTTTTTTATTAATATTTAGAGAAAAAAAAAATTAATATTCTGATATAAAAAATCAGACATGGATGGAATGTCTAAGACGATATCGGTATATAGAGGAGGATCGATTCTCGTTACCTCAAGAGCAGCTTGAAACAGAAATAATTCATCTCAATGAATTATTTAGCAGTGGTTTCGTCCCACCTTGCCTTCACGTTTCTGTGGCTTAAAATTCGATTTGACGCGGCCAAAATTGTACTAACCGAAAATATCATTAGTTATTATTTTACAATATTTACGAGAGAGAGAAATTAAGTTAAAAAAATTTTTTTATTTGAATCAAGTAAAATTTTATTTGGTTCAAAGTAAATTCTTTATTAATTATAACGAAATGTTTATGAATTGCAAATAAAAATTATGATTTTAAAACAAAAGAAATTTTTTTTTTATCTTTCAGCATGGAGTTGGACCGTAAATGGGCAGCAGGGGCCGGTCTTTGTCCTGGAGCCCCCGAGCACTCTTATTTTCTCCAATACAACTGGATCACAATTGAGTTGTTCGGCTCATGGGAGTCCAACACCTGATGTCATCTGGATAACCAGCTCAGATCATAGGTCGGTCACTGCAGTTCCAGGACTTCGGTGAGTTAACTAAAAAAAAGTATAATTTTCTTTTTTTGGAAAAAATCTAATTTTTTTCCAATTTTTATTATCAGTAGTAAAAGTTAGTTATACTGACTTATTATTATTTTCCCGCACAAATAATAAATGTTAAAAAATAGAAAAAAATTTCAAATACATTTTTTCATTATTTTTTATGTTATAAAATGTTCGAGTCAGATGAAAATAAAGAAGGAACTTTACCATTTGCCAGTAATAAATAATTCAATTTAACGTCTGTGGGTATTTTATTGGTCGAAATAACGATTTTATTGGTTGCTATAATTCTTGGACGTTGCAATTAGTTGAAATTACACTTTAATAAATTAACTAACTTACATCCTTTAATTAACTGCAATTGTAACAACAATTAAATAGTTGCCACACGTAATTTTATTGTGTCAAATTATAATAAAAAATAAAATCCCAGTTAGAAATAAAATAAAAAGAAAAATCTGACTTATAAAAAAAAATCCCTGAATAATTGTTGCCAATTTAAAAAAAATTTTATTCCCATCCAGAGAATGATAAGGTTTATGACTTTTCAAGTGATAAAACTCAATACCGAGGAAAAGTAGTAAAGACAAAAATAAAGTAAAACTCTGAGGAAGAGAGTGAGCAAAAGAGAAAAAGAGAGAGAGAGAGAGAGTAAGAAGCGTTTCGATTAACGGGAGGAAATGGTTTTTCCAGGTGCAGTAGTGCTTCAACGAACTTCCGACCTCAGATGTCCTTGCATCTTTCTGGGGACGACTAAAACGAATCTCTATATATTTTCTCTTTTGCAGCTCTCAATGAATAAACTTGACAAAAATTTCATTCATTTTTCATATCTTGTCTCAATTTTGTTTTTTTTTGTCTTTCTCGACTTTTGAAATTTGAAAGTACTACTTTAACTACTGGTACAAAAAAAAAATACAAAATGTAGTGAAAGACTGACAAAATTAAAAAAAAATCCGTCTGACTAAAACCGACTTTTACTACTGATTCGGTTTCTTGTCTCACCTAAACTGCTTTTGTACTACAAAAATTAGTAAAATTTCCATTTTTTAGAAATTTACAATAAGATAATTAAAGAATATTTCGTCTGTCTAAAAATGACCTCTACTAATATAAAATTCGAAAAAATATTTCTTAATAATCACTGAAACAATTTATTTCTTTTTCTCTCTCTTTTTTTTTTTCTTATTTCTCTGTCATTGAGGGTATTATAAAAATTTATATCATCTTTTATTTGAAAGAAACCACCTCTTATGTGGCTCTTATGAGACCAAAAACCTTAGCAATTTTGAGCAGGTTCCACCGTCGTTAATCTCCCATATCACATCATACACACATATATGTGTGTTTTTCCTCAACGTAAGTAGAAAATTCACATACAGAATATAAGTGTGTGTGCGAGAGAGAGAGAGAGAGAGAGAAAGTGGACACATTTGAAACGTGAACACCATCCCATGACTTGGGACAAACATGGCCGCACCTTTCATATCCTCGTGCAATTCTTCTCCGTCCGTACCTTCGTCTTTCGTTCTGTCAAGTGCAACCTCTCACACAGTGTGTTAGTATTATACGTATATAAACGTTAGGTTAAATGTTTGTGCGTGGACACGCTTCTCTCATTACCTGACATGTTGAAAATTAATGACTATCCTCTCCCCTGCCAACAGGAAATTAAACGTAAAAGCCTTGAAAAATTGCAATCTTTTGTATGGACCATTTTTTTTTGTATCTAGTAACGCCAAAGGAGAAATTTTGTACCTAATGAGGTACTGACCAGATTTCCCTATTTGGTCCTTTTTTAGAGAAACTAACTAGCGTTATACAAGTTACGATAGTTTGTACTGTAACAATATTCCCTATCAAAGCCCTAGTTAGGGAAAAACTCATCAGGGCCTTGTCAGTTTTTCCTTAAATTGCCCTATTTCGTTAGGTTTTTTTTTTGAATAAATTTTTTTTACAACGCCTAATGAGGTACTGACCAGATTTCCCTATTTGGTCGTTTTTTTAGAGACTTTTTTTTGTAACAGTATTCCCGATTAGCGCCCTAATTAGGGAAAAACTCATTAGGAACTAGTCAGTTCTCCCTTAAATTGCCCTATTTTGTTAAGGTATATTTTGAATAAATTTTTTTTTACAACGCCTAATGAGGTACTAACCAGATTTCCCTATTTGGTCCTTTTCCCGTGCAGAAATTTCGCCAGGGCCCAGATTGTAACCGGATGCCCTATTAGGAAATGAAACGCTTCGTCTGATGTGGCCCTGATCCTCATTTTTCTGGTCGCCCTGATTTGTCCCTGATCAGGTGTGGCGTTTCATTCCCTACTAGGGCCCTGGTAGGGCAATTTCTACACTGGTTTTTAGAGAAACTAACTAGCGTCCTGCAAATTACGATATTCTTTTACTGTAACGATATTCCCGATTAACGCCCTAGTTAGGGAAAACTCTCACCAGGACCTTGTAAGTTTTCCCTGAAATTACCCTATTTCATTAGGTTATTTTTTGAGTAATTTTTTTTACAACCCGTTTAGAAATTTTTGCCATGGAATGAATCGGGCCTTTCTATTAGGGAATGAAAGACCACGGCCATGATGTGGCCCTGATTAGGAAATACACATTTTCCCCTTGTCCTAATCTGGGCCTGACCGGACGTGGCGTTTCATTTCCTACTAAGGCCCTGATAGGGAAATTTCTACACTGAAATATTTTATTTATATTTTATTTACAATATTTTTTTTATTTTTTTTAACAATATTTTATTCTATTTGAAATTATTACATAGACAGTAGATATAAAACACACGGGAATATTTTCGAAAAATCTCGCAAGCATGGGGAATCGAACCCAGGACCCTTGGAACGCGAACCGTATACGCTGACCACTCAACCACTTTGACTTACAGATTTTTTGTTTTAATCTTTTGAAGGTTTTAATGTAAAAATCTCAAATGTTAAAGATAGATTATTTAAATTTTACTGAAAACTTTCGAGGACCTGATTAAAGCCCTAATTAAAATAGGAAAAATTGTGTTAAATTTTACATGGAATTTAGTTTAAAAAAAAAAAAAAATTTATTTAACATTAGTCGCAACTGATTATTTTATAATTAAATAAATTTTGTTTTCAGTGTGAAAACATTTTTTCTAAGTATATATTTATATAAATTTCAAAAGTTCAATGACCTCAATTCAGATATCAGTTATTTCATCTAGACCTAGAAAAGTTTTCCACGGGGATGATGGCCAATCTCCTTTCCAATCGAGATAGAGAAAGTCCGATAGTTCCGTCAAATCGAATCCTCTATTCTGCTTTCTTAGGTGGTTCCTGATTTTATTTTCCAAAATGGATTTCTTTCAAATTTTATTAAACTCAGTTATATATATATATATATATTTAGGAAGATGGAAAAAATTTATTGATCTCGCAAAAAAAATTTAGTGCTCTCGCATTTTTATATTTTACACTGAATCGTTTTTTTTTTTTTTTTGTAACTCCATCAATATCTTTATTCAAAGAAATGGATCATTGATCTTTATACACCGAGAGAAAAAGATTTCTTTGATTTAAAAAAAATAATTTCTTTGATACAAAAAAAATTTATCTGTTTCAAACAAATTATCTTTAATTAAAAAAAAATTATCTTCTTTTCAATGAAATTTTTTATTTAATTCAAATAAATGTTTCTTTAACCCTATATCAATGTTAGAATTTCTTTGATTTAATCTTTGATTTAAAGAAATTTTAATTAAAAAGCTTTTTTTCAATGAAAATTTTGCTTTTGGATGCAAGAAAATAAGTGAAATAAATTGGTTTCTTTAAATCAAAGAAATCTTTTTTCCAGATGTATCAAAGGTTAGAAAACTATTTTTTTAGTAAGCTTATTTGTCAAAAAAACTGATAAATAATGGGAATATAAATAAATAAAAAAAATGGTATTATTTGAATAAAAAAAATATATATATAAATCAAAGAAAATAGAAATGACATTCATTTTACAATGCACAGGAGGTCGGGTCACTTTAATATCGGAAATAAAGCCCAGATCTCTTCATAGAAACAAAAGCACTCTTTCATGAATGTCCGAGTTTTCCAAAGCTGTACACATACATATATATATATATATATATATATCAGAATGGTCTTTAATCTCCGTTCTTTGAAATTCGATCGCTCATAGAGACAAAATCTTTATGGCAGGATTTTAATTTTCCAAGCTTTGCTTTTATTTTATTACTATATAGCAACTGGCTAAATAAATTATAATTTATTTAGCTTTTATGTGAATTCAATTTTTACAAGACAAAAATTATAATTCACCTAATTTTAAATTGTACGAATTTTTGCGAAGCCAAATTTTCATTTGTCCGAAATTACAAAAAAATAATCGAACAAACAATCGACAAAAAAGATTTCGGCGCAATTTTTGAAAATTGACCAATCATAATTTTCTTGATAATTTCTAATTGGTGAATATTCAAAAATTGCGCCGAAATCTTTCTATCGATTATTTTTTCGGTCATTTGTAATTTTGAACAAATGAAAATTTGGCGTCGCAAAAATTCGGTGAATTTCTGTCCTTTAAAAAAATTCGATTTCACATAAAATGACGAATTATAAGATTTTTCTGTACACTGAAAAAAAAGTTCTGGTTAAAGTTACTAGATGCGTTTGGTTAAAAAATTTCTAGTTATTTTAACAAGAAAATATAGTTAAAAAGACTAAACAGTTCTAGTTAAATAAGTATGGTTAAATTATTCTGGTTAAAATAATTCTGGTTAAAAACGCGCGTTCGCGGACACTGCATAGCGTCTGTTGTTCTTTTTCGAATAGTTTATCGTGCGGATCGCAAGAATGGATGAAAAAGTTAACCAAGCTCTGGAAAATTTGGGTTTGGGAGAATTAAAAGATCTGTTTAAAGGTTGGTTAATTAATTTTATAATATAAGTGAAAAAATTGTTGACGAACGGCAAACCCGTTCGTGTGGAAAATAGTTTGAAGGTTATGTTGAAAACGTGCTCGACACGTTTTATCAGAATTTTAGTTCTGAATAATCATATTTAAATAAACATTATTAAGAGAATTGCAGTGTAAAGGTGTTATTGTTTGATTGCATTTATATGTACATAATACAAATTTTTTTAATTCATATTTTATAATATTTTATAATATAATATAATAATAATAAATTTAATTAATTCTCTGATTAACTAGAATTTCTGGTAAGATCAACCAGAAATTTTTTTACCAAAAATTTTTAACTAGAAAAATTCTAGTAAGATTAACTTGAAATTCTGGTAAAATTAACCAGAATTTTTTAACCAAATTTTCTAGTACTTTTAACCAGAAAAAGTAGTAAGGGTATATATAACTTTTTATTCTGGTTAGATTAACCAGAATTCTGGTTATTTTAACCAGACTTTTTTTTCAGTGTAAATAAAGTAAATAAAATTTTTAATTTTATGATTGAAAAAAAGGGGGGTGGGGGTGAAAATCCTTTTAGTTTCGGTCAACACTAAAAGGATCACTTATTTTTCATTGGTACGTGCGAGAATGATAAGAAGAATGAAATCGATCCGAATGACCATCGACTATCTAATACGTGTCTGTCGGAAGATAAATGACGTTTGGCCACCCGTCACGTTGAGAAAAGAGATCATTAGTCTTGTGTGTGAGAAACTCGCTTTTCACACCTCAACTATAAAAAGACTTTTTCGTTCTCCCTTTTTTTTTTTTTTTTTTGGCAACGAAAAAAAAAATTAATTCCATTCACTTCATTTTTCCTGATTTGTGAAAAGGCGCTCTAGAAAAAAAAGGGAATTCATATAAATAACTAATTCCAGAAATTATTTGGTTCAATTAAATATTTATTTAATAATAGTCAGAAAATGTATATAAAATAAAAAAAAAAAAAAATATTTGTTTTTAAAAAAAGGAACTTTGAAAAAATAGGACTTTACTTTTAGACTAGAAAATGTTATCGTATCGTAAAAATCCATCTGTATAACGTGATACTGTGCGTCATATATATTACTTTACTCAGATTCTCGTTATTTTCGCTTTATTCTCTGCTCACGTGATAATTGATATTTTGTTGTTGTTGTTGTTGTTGTTGATTTTTTTTTCCTCCCATCAAATCAATATCAATTTCAAATTGATGTGCAGTATTTGCATCTCCAGTTTTCATATCGATTACTCATTAATTAATCTTTTCGTGAGGAAAATTTTTATTGCAATTTTACAATAAACAAATTCGACTTTAAATTTATCATCTTTTTTTTTCTGTCGTTTATTTGAAATATTTTTAAAAAATATTCGCAGCTATAAATTTATTAATATTGACGTATTGCGTTTGAAAAATTAATTTAACCGAGAAAAAAAAATTAATTTTGAAATTAAAAAAAAAAAATTGAATTATTATTTTTATATCTACATAATTTCGCGAGATAAAAAAAAATTTTTATATGTAATATATGAATTTAATTTAATTTCACCTTTATGATGAAATATGTTCCATCGAATTTGAAAAAAAAAATATATATGAAATGCTGGACAATGAGGTCTCGTTATAGGGTTTCGTAGAACGGAAAATGTAAAAATGGACACTTTAGAGAAGGAAGGAGGGAAAATGAAAACTAGAAAGAAGAATGCAAGAACACAATGAACCTGATAGAATTCTATACATATTGCAGTGGCATATATAGTACACGACGGTTTTTTTTCTCTTCTTCTTCTTCTTTCTACTTTTTCGTTTCTCCATTATTTCTTTCCACCTGACATTTTTCAGATCTTACATTCTTTATGACGGAAAGGACATCTCGCTTTTTTCTATTTTTTTCTAATTTTTTATTTGACCATTTCACAGACTATATATATATATATATGAGAGGAATGAAAATTTATTTCCGGACATTCAATAGATTTTTTTTGTCTCCCCATTTCTGTTCAATTTGAACTTTAAAATTATTGAAAAAAATTTTCCTATGCTATAGTTTTAGTTGAAAAAAATTGAAATTTACTTTTTTTATGACAATTACTAATACTAAAACTTTTATTATACTACTACTATTAATACTATTATTATTATTCTTATTATTATTATACTATTACTATGACATTACTATACTACTACTATACTACTAATATTGTTACTATTACTATATAATTGCAATACTATTATTACACTACTCCAATTATTACTATTACTGTACTATTATTACTATTACTATTAACTATTACTATACCACAACTATTATACTACCAATACATTTACTATTATTATTATTATTATTATTATTATTATTATTATTATTATTATTATGCTACTACTATACTACTACTATTATTACTATTACTACTATTACTATTAACTATTACTATACCACTACTATTATACTACTAATACAATTACTATTATTATTATTATGCTACTACTATACTACTACTATTATTACTATTACTGTACAATTACTATTAACTATTACTATACCACTACTATTATACTACCAATACAATTACTATTATTATTATTATTATGCTACTACTATACTACTACTATTATTACTATTACTGTACAATTACTACTATTACTATTAACTATTACTATACCACTACTATTATACTACCAATACAATTACTATTATTATTATTATTATGCTACTACTATACTACTACTATTATTACTATTACTATACTATTGCAATACTATTACTACACTACTACTATTATTACTATTAATCTACTATTACTATTAACTATTACTATACCACTACTATTAAACTACCAATACATTTACTATTATTATTATTATGCTACTACTATACTACTACTATTATTACTATTACTGTACAATTACTACTATTACTATTAACTATTACTATACCACTACTATTATACTACCAATACAATTACTATTATTATTATTATTATGCTACTACTATACTACTACTATTATTACTATTACTGTACAATTACTACTATTACTATTAACTAATACTATACCACTACTATTATACAACCAATACAATTATTATTATTATTATTATGCTACTACTATACTACTAATATTATTACTATTACTATACTATTGCAATACTATTACTACACTACTACTATTATTACTATTAATTTACTATACTATTATTATTATTATTATTATGCTACTACTATACTACTACTATTATTACTATTACTATACTACTACTACTACTACTACTACTACTACTACTACTACTACTACTACTACTACTACTACTACTACTATTATTATTAATACTATACCACTACTATTATAGTATTATCACTACTACTAAACTATTACTGTACTATTACCACTATTACTATACCACTACTATTATATTACTAATACTATTATTATTATTACTATGCTACTACTATACTACTAATATTATTACTATTACTATACTATTATTGTACTTCTACTACTATTACTTTTATACTATTACTATTATTATTATTATTATTATTATTATTATTATTATTATTATTATTATTATTATTATTATTATTATTATTATTATTACTATGCCACTACTATTATACTATTACTATACTATTACTGTACCATTACTATACTGGTACTATTTTTTTTATTTATTTGTACCATTTATTTGATTCATATACTCGATTACTTGACTATTATTAAATAAATATTTATTTGTATCAAATAATTATTATTCGAGCTAATTAATTTGTATTTGTTTTAAATAATAAATAAAGAAATAATGGTTTCAAATAAAATTCATTTAATTCAAATAAAAATATTTATGTTTAAGTATATATTTATTTGATAATAATCAACTAATCGAGTATTTGAATCAAATAAATTTTTTTTCAGTATATTATTATTATTATTATTAATATTATTGTTACTAATATAAAATAAAAGATTTCATAATTTAATTTTATTATTCACTGAAACTGTGCCAGTAATTAAATTTACATTAAATATTACATTTTCATGAAAAAAAAAAAAATTGGTTAAGGAAAATTGAGTTTTATTAGAATTAGAAAAGTGAAAAAGTAGAATATATATATATTTTTTTTTTCAATTCGAAGTGTTACATGCAACACACTCATCGCACTTGGCAAACACTGAATTGTCATTTTATGGGGTCGTTTCAGGCAGCTACTCGGAAACGGAACTCTGTCCTTTCCGGCGTTTTTGCCTCAAGATTTCCGAGCTGAAGTTCACAACGCACGCTACAGATGCAGGGCGACAAACTCCATGGGCAGTGTCTTATCACGAGAAGTCACTCTTCGAGCCGGTGAGTCAAATCTTCTTCATTTTTTTTTTAATTTTAATTATTTTTAAAATATAATTTTCTTCTATCAATTATATATATATATATTTCGTTTGTGAAAATATTGATAGAGAAAAAAAATTATATTTGATACTCCACGAGAGAAGGGACCTAAAGCAAAAAAATTTTTTATGTTATGTTTGAGATTTTTGGAGTGAAAATATTATATATATTACTATTTATAAAATACTAATATAATTTAATTTCTAAATTACTATATTTAGAAAAATAATAATAATAATAATTAGAAATCATTTCAAGAGGAAATTGATTCTAATTATGGAATTTTTCTCATTAAAGTAGAGAAAATATTTTTTCTACAAGAAAATTTATAAAGAAGATATAATTTCTTTTTTTGAATCAAAGATAATTTATTTGAAACAAATAAATTTTCTTTGTATCAAAGAAATCTTTTTTTCTCGAAGTAGAAATAATATTTTTTGGTTATATTAATTTTTTTGTTAAATAATTAAAAATTTGCAAATAAGAAAAGTAGGAAAATTTATTATTATTATTATTATTTTTTGAGGGGGGAGGGGAACAAAGTTTTCGTGAGTGATTCTTTATAAGACGCACAAAGTAGCTTCTCTTGTCTGGCCATTCAAAATCTTTCGTTCCTTTTCCCTTATTCTCTTCAACCTACTCGGATGTGCGCGATACTATTATTCGAGGGAGAATAGCGCCGAATACCCTCGTGAATACCCACGCTTGTCCAATAAAGGTTCCCTCTTCGTCAGCGGTTTCTTCTTTTTTTCCCTATATTCGTTTTCTTTTTTTTTTCTTCTTTTTTTTCTCACTTCTTTTTCCTTTCGCGCGCGAAGTAACTTCCTCCTTAGGTTCATACATATGTATGCATAACGTTATCTATCACAAGTACATCGAATAATGTGGATCCGGTTTAGGTTTCTTTTTTTTCTGTTCATGAAAGTGAAACGAATACTATAAGAGATTAATTTTTTTTTTCAATCTTCACTATTTATATTCAAAATCGAATATAAATTTATTTGCTAAAAATACAAAAATTATTTAAACAAAAAATTGTTTATTTCAAGTAAATATTTATTTGATAATAGAAATCGCCAAACTTGGAAAGTTTCCCCGGAAAGTGCTGCCCCCTGGAGGTTCTATCAGAATTCCGCCGGAACTTCCAACGTAATTCCGTCGGAATTCCATCGGAGTTCCAAAGAATTTCCGATGGGCTTCCGACGGAATTCCGATTAATTTTTTTTTCAAAATTTTTAGAGTCCTAATTCCGTCGGAATTCCGGCAGAATTCTGTCGGAACTCCGTCGGAATGTCATCGGAAATTCTTTGGAACTGATGGAATTCCTACGGAATTACGTTGGAAGTTCCGGCGGAATTCTGATAGAACCTCCAGGGGGCACACTTTCCGGGAAATCTTTCCAAGTGGGCGTTTATTGAAATTAAATAAATTATTTTTTACTATATATATATCAAAAGAGGGAAAGTAATATTAAAAAATTATTTTTTTAAAAACAATTTTGTTTAAATAAAAAAAATTTATTTTTTATTTGAAAAAAGCTATTTCGAGAAAATAAATGAAATAATACATTGTAAAATGAATCATATAAAAGAATTTAAAAAATCTTTATTGAAAATTTTCTAAAGAATTTGAGAAATTTAAGCGATTTAATTTGTAAAAAAAAATTTGAGATTCTTTTTTTTTAAAAATACTTATATGTTTAATAAATGCACTTGTGTAAATTTTCAAAGTAAATGCAATGTTATTATTAAAGAATCTTTTTGTGTGGAAATTTTTACAAGAGTATTATAAGAATGTATATATATATATATATATTTTAAAGAGACCTCTTAAAAAAAAAAGTTTTGACATATTTCAAAAAGTATATAGAGTAAACAGAATTTATATATAAAAAGCTTAAAAGATTTTATCGCACATTCTTTAACAGTTTTCCCACTAAGTTTTTAAGTAGTTCACTAAAGATTTAGAAGAAAAACTCCTTTCTTTCAATTTTCCATTAAATTTTTTTTGTTATTAATTACCATAAAATTTTTATTTTTCCTTTTTAATTGAAAACTAAAAAAAAAAAATTAATTTTTTTGAATCATACACTAGAGAAAATCTTCACCTGAAACAGCGATACATTTCACTAAAACAGCGAAAATTTTCTCTATTCCAGAGAAACATATAGCTGTTCCAAATAAATTTTTTTTTTCCCTCTTAAATAAAAATTAAATATTTTAATGCACAGAAAATTAAAAGGCATTAAAATAAGCTGCAACGCTTCTTATTTTAATCCAATTTTACTTATTTTAATACCAAAGTGGATTAAAATAAGCAAAATTGGATTAAAATAAGAAGCGTTGCAGCTTATTTTAATGCCTTTTAATTTTCTGTGTGATTATTAAAAAATCGTATAGATTTTCTATTTTTTTTTTGTAAAAATTAATTAAATTATAATTTCTTAAACAAACAAAAAAAATATATATGTGAAATTTGCGCGTAGAATAATTTTAATTGGAACACATATATATTGGGAGTGTAGGAGTGGGGGGGGAATTCAATTTATATGCATGACGCATTTTTGATTGAATCCTCTTAAAACTTGCACCGATCGGTCTTTGGGCGGCAACCAACTTAACAACCCTCATCTATTTGATCCTCTTTGTTACACCTGATTAAACAGCAATCTATCACAGATCACTCGATTTTACAGTCTACAAATAGAATTCGATGCCATCCACGTTCATCAATTTAATATATAAATTAAAAGAAATTGAATTTATCATTTCAAAAAGGACATTAACCTACAAGTTAATTTCACGATATCGAATTTCAATATAATATTATATATAGCAAAAAAAAAAGTCGACTCATTTTCATCAATTCGATTGAAATATTTATAATAAATTTTTTTTCCACTGTCAAAAGTTGCATCTTGGGAAAAAAAAGATATATATGTTAAAAAAAACCTTTTTTTATAATTTTAATTTCATTTTATGCAAGAAAAAAGAAAATAATATTAATGTGACCTAATTTTGGGAAATTGTGATAATTATATAATAATAGGTCATGTGAATTGTATACAAGTGATATTGTATATGCGGTTTATTTGGAAATAAATCCTGTGCAATTTGGAAATTAGGTGAAATTCAGTGAAACGCTAAGTGAATTAAATCATTATATTTGAATATTGAAATTAGTTGGACTAAAATTTATTTTTACTACTAAAGAAAAAAAATTTGAATAAATTAGATTGGCATGTCTGACTAAAAAAATACTTTTACTACTAAAAAATAAAGTTACAATAATTTAGAATATTCTGTCTGACTAAAACTTACTTTTACTACTGAAAATTAAATATTAATATTTATACTGTACTGTCTGACTAAAAAACACTTGTACTACTCTATCTGTCTGACTAAAACGGACTTTTACTACTTAAACACAAATTACAATAATTTAGATTGACCTGTCTGACTAAAAAATACTGTTACTACTGAATATAAATTAACGAATAATTTATCTTATTCTGTATGCCTTAAAATAAATTATACTACTTTCAAGTCTGACGAAAACTTTCTTCTACTACTGGAGAAAAATATTCCAGTAATTTAGACTGCCCTGTCTGCCTAAAAAATAGTTTTACTACTGAAAATAAAGTTACAATAATTTAGAATATTCTGTTTGACTAAAACTTACTTCTACTACTGAAAATTATTTATTAATAATTTATACTGTACTGTCTGACTAAAAATCTCTTATACTACTTATCTGTCTGACTAAAACGGACTTTAACTACTGAAACACAAATTACAATAATTTAGATTGCCCTGTCTGACTAAAACTTACATCAACTACTGAAAATTAATTATTAGTAATTTATACTGTACTGTCTGACTAAAAATCACTTATACTACTTATCTGTCTAACTAAAACGGACTTTAACTACTGAAACACAAATTACAATAATTTAAATTGTCCTGTCTGACTAAAAATTACTTTCACTACTAAAATACAGTAACAATAATTTATATTATTCTGTCTTTCTCAAAATAAATTATACTACTTGTAAGTCTGATAAAAACTTTCTTCTACTACTGGAGAAAAATATTCTAGTAATTTAGACTGCCCTGTCTGACTAAAAAATAGTTTTACTACTTAAAATAAAGTTACAATAATTTAGAATATTCTGTCTGACTACAACTTACTTTTACTACTGAAAATTAAATATTAATATTTATACTGTACTGTCTGACCAAAAAACACTTGTACTACTCTATCTGTCTGACTAAAACGGACTTTTACTACTGAAACACAAATTACAATAATTTAAATTGTCCTGTCTGACTAAAAATTACTTTTACTACTAAAATACAGTAACAATAATTTATATTATTCTGTCTTTCTCAAAATAAATTATACTACTTGTAAGTCTGACAAAAACTTTCTTCTACTACTGAAGAAAAATATTTGACTAATTTCGACCGCCTTGTCTGACTAAAAAATACATTTACTACTAAAAATAATGTTACAATAATTTAGTATATTCTGTCTGACTAAAAGCTTAATTTTACCACTGAAAAACAAATTATAATAATTTATTATGTCCTGCCTGACTAAAAATGACTTATACTACTTATCTGACTGATTAAGAAGGGCCTTCACAACTGACATGAAATTTAAAATAATTTTACAGTTAAGCCCGACTGAAGCTGATTTTTACTACTGATAAAAAATTCAAAATAATTTATAGTAAATTTAGTAATTTATAATTAAGTCCTAAAACTGACTTTTACTACTGATTTTAAAATTATATTAATTTAATTTTTTTCCTCGTGGAAAAATGAGTTTCCTATTATATGGATAGCGAATTGTTAGCTCTGGTAACTAATATTTAGCTGCCACAGCAAAACATGTTAGCTATACAAGCTAATTATTAGCTATATCAGCTAACAATAATTGCTATCCATATAATAGCAATTGGAATTAGTTAAGGTAACTAATTTTTAGCTAATTTTGCTATTTTTCTCCGTGTATACCAAAAATAATAGAACAAAAAATGTTGAAATTATTAAATGCGTTACTGGTAAAAATATGTGAAAACTCGAGTTGAATGAAAATTTTTAAGTTCTAAAACATTGTTGTAAAAGAGAGAGAGAAAGAGAGAGGAGGAGTGAGAGAAAGACTCAAGAGAGAAATGTTTGTTTTCCTCTTTTTTTTCCACATTATTTTGACTAACGGAAGAGCATTTCTGTATCTTTCGTCGACGCGACAAGTTTCTCATGAGATGTGGGAGTCGCACGCGTGTGCTTTCTTTCATCGTGAGCTTTTGTCCTGTCGTTGTCGTCGCGCAGGAAAGACTCGCGGATGAATCTCTCTTGGGACACACAACGTAGAGAGAGAGAAAGAGTAGTCGTTGCAACTTGAGAGGAGGAAAACACTCACCACAAAAGTTTTTCTTTTGGACTTTCGCCTAACTTCCGGTTTTCTCTAACGTGACACACAACGTTGGGATGAGAGGTAGAGAGAGAGAGAGAGAGAGAGAGAGTCGGATCGTTACTATATCCAAAGGACTATAATACCCCAATGCGATGTGCCGAACATTCACGTTCCAAACATAAAACGTGATCGAAGCATCATAAAAGTTCCTAATTTACTCCCTCCTTTCGTTCGAAGCACGTTTTTATCTTTTGATGGCTTTAGATAAGAATATTTTTTTTTTTTTTTATATTCTTTCAACTCTTCCCATGGAATTCTTTATTTTATTTACTTTACTCTTCATTGTTCTTTTTATTAGTGTCTTTACTATTTTTCACTTTATATTTCTTTTTACCATTTTATTTTTTTATTTTCATTTCCTTATTTTATTTTCATTCTTTTCTTTGCGATTTCGATGGTATTTATTTATTTTTTATTCTTTTTGTTTTATTCGCATTTTATTTTATGTTTTTTTGCAGTATTGTCTTTCTTTAATTTTTTGTTTCTATATTTTTTTCTTACCTTCCATTTTTTTTAATTTTATTATACTAAAAAGTGTATTGAAAATTTTCTTTTTATACAGTGGTCTCTCAATAAGGGTTTGCGTAAAATATTATGGTTGGTAATATTAGAAAATATTACTTTTAAAAGTAAAAACGTAAGTTTAAGTATAAAAAGATAAATACAATGGAGCCTCGATAACTGAGACAGGACAATAATGCAGTAAACAAACGATAAAGCCCCAAAAAAAGTACTCCCCAATTGAAATACGTGATGAAAATAGAAAAAAATTATAAATGCAACCGAAAAACATAAATACAGTGGACCCTCGATAACTGAGACAGGACAACAATGCAGTAAACATGCGATAAAGGCAAAAAAAATACTCCCTAATCGATGAAAATAGAAAAAATTCATAAATGCAACCGAAATACATAAATACAGTGGCCCCTCGATAACTGAGACAGGACAATAATGCAGTAAACAAACGATAAAGGCAAAAAAAGTACTCCCCAATCGATGAAAATAGAAAAAATTCATAAATGCAACCGAAATACATAAATACAGTAAACTCTTGATAACTGAGACAGGACAATAATACAGTAAACAAACGATAAACCCCAAAAAAAGTACTCCCCAATTGAAATACGTGATGAAAATAGAAAAAATTTATAAATGCAACCGAAAAACATAAATACAGTAAACCCTTGATAACTGAGACAGGACAACAATGCAGTAAACATGCGATAAAGGCAAAAAAAATACTCCCTAATCGATGAAAATAGAAAAAATTCATAAATGCAACCGAAATACATAAATACAGTGGACCCTCGATAACTGAGACAGGACAATAATGCAGTAAACAAAGGATAAAGGCAAAAAAAGTACTCCCCAATCGATGAAAATAGAAAAAATTCATAAATGCAACCGAAATACATAAATACAGTAAACTCTTGATAACTGAGACTGGACAATAATACAGTAAACAAACGATAAAGCCCAAAAAAGTACTCCCTAATCAATGAAAATAGAAAAAATTCATAAATGCAACCAAAAAAACATAAATACAGTGGACCCTCAATAACTGAGACAAGAGAATAATTGAGAAACTATAGAAAAAAAATTACGATACCGATTTGGTTTCTTCAAAGCTAGTGAAAAATAAGAAATACAGTAAATACTTAACAATATAATAATACACTAAACCCTTGATAACTGTGTCGAACTTAAAATTCTCAACCTTTGTTGAGTAAAGACAATATAAGGTAAAGAAACATTAATTTTCGATCTAAATAAATAAAGAGACACTTATTGAGGTACGACTGTATCAGAAAATAACAAAAGTCAGAGATAAGAGATTATTAACCGCAGAAAATTAGTGTTTGAAAACCGTGTCTTTGGAAAGTAGGGTTTCGCCTATACCTTTTTTAGACGCACCCTTTTTTATTTTCTAGAGAGAGAGAGAGGGGGGGGTGGGGGTGGTTTCAAGTGGATCGAGAGTGGAACGGCTAAAACCGAAGAGCCGTTCGAGTGGAGTGGCAAGAGGGTCACCTGGCAGGGTCACAAAGAAGGGCGACAATGCCTGCCTCTTCGGAAATAAGCCCTTTGGTGTATTTCCGAGGGTCCAACCGATGTCATTTCAGATAAGTTCCTTCATAGCTTTTCATACAGTTCCTAACTAGTAGAGCTCTCTCTTTCGCTTCATCCAGCCTTTACTCCATACACACATACACAGAGATCAGAAAATGAGAGAGAGTTGCTTACGATGTCATCCTCTCCTAATTACGTATGCCTTTTTTCAAACAAACTCTCGTCTCGTCAAGATTAAAGGGAAAAAAAAATTGTTCATCCAAAAATCATTTTTTTTAACAGTAATGAAAAAAAAATTCGAAAAATCAGTGTTTTAAAACCTTTTTATAGAAATATTTGTTGTGAGTTTACTGATTGTCTCAGTTATTGAGGTTCCACTGTATTTATGTTTTTAGAGTTAAACTTATGGCGTTTTTCCTTTTTTAACACGTATCTAGATTGAAGAGTATTTTTTTGGCTTTGTTAAACGTTTATCGTTTGTTTACTGCATTCTTGTTCTGTCTCAGTTATCGAGGTTCCACTGTATTTATGTTTTTAGAGCTAAACTTACGGCAATTTTACTTTTCAAACAGATATCTCAAATTGAGAGTATTTTTTTGGTTTTTCAAACGTTTACTGCATTATTGTCTTGTCTCATTGTCAGTTATCGAGAGTCCATTGTATTCGTGTTTTAAAGTCTATTTCGAATTTTTACGGCATTTTTTTTTATTTTTAAACAGGTATCTAGAACTTAAGGGTACATTTTGTTAAGAGTTTACTGCATTCTTGTTCTGTCTCGGTTATCGAGGGTCCACTGTATTTCTATTTTAAAGTCTATTTCAAATTCTAACAGCATTTTTACTTTTTTAAACAAGCATCTAGGTATTTTTTGGTATGTTTACTGTATTATTGTCTCGTCTCACTTACCCAGGGTCCACTGTATTTACGTTTTAGAATGGCATTTTTTCCCTTTTTTTGCATACATTTCTTAATAACTGCAAAACAAAATGAAGAATCGTAAGTGAAAATTATTAAATTTAAAATTTTTGTTGTCTCCTATAAATACCAATAGAAAAAAAGAAACTAAAATACAGATAAAATTTAATTGTCCAAAAAGTGAAATAAAATTTGTTTTTTTTTTTTTTTCATTGAGACTTTTATATATAACGTGAATTTACCGCGAGTTGTGGGAAAAGGATGTGTGAGTCGAACAAAGTTAATTTAAAATGATTTCTAGAAATTTTTGCAATGACGAGTGCGAAGCTCCGTGAAATGGAGGAGTGAGGGTGGGGGGGGGAGAATATCGTTGTCCGGATGGAGATATGGCTGGATGGAGACGACGCGCATATTGGCTTCATTTGCACATTTCGTTTCATCCATCCCGTTTCATCTCAATTTGATCGCTGCACGCTCTCTCGTGTGTATATATATATATATATAAGTCTCGCAACGTGCGCGGCTCCCAATTTTCAATGTCCCGTCAAAGAAGTGGAACGATGCCATTCACCGTCAGTCGTGGATCCGAGATAGGAATCCATTTTCCCTAGGTACTTTGCCACATTTTCGCATCTATATATCTCTCTCACTCTTCTTTTATATATATATATATAGATCGTCTTGCGTTACACTCGCAACTTGTCGCAAAATTATTTTTTTTTTCCCCATATAAATATCGTTGAAATTACATTTTTATGTCCTAATATTTTTTTTACTGATTAGCTTGAAAATATATATATATATATATATTTTAATAATAAAATAAACAAATTGGCCAATTGTAGAGGTTATACTGTAATTTGTGAATTCAAGTATTTTTCATCTTTTATTAATATAGACCAATGGTTTAGACTGTAATTTATTAGATTATTTATATAGGAAGTATTTTTAACTTCTTTTTTAAAAATTGGCCAATTGTCGAGGTTTTACTGTAATTTCGAATTTGGTTATTTTTTTTTATTATTTTTTATTCTACAATTTACGTTACTTACATCGAGATTTTACTGCAATTTTTTTTATGGAAAAATTCTCTAAAGAAAATTGCAGACAAAAAAAACAATTATCAAGAGTTGACTGTATCTGATGAATTATTTTTGAATTCGTGTATTTTTTTAATTATTAGTAATTATTTTCTACAATTTACATTACTTACAGCGAGGTTTTACTGCAATTTCATTTAAGAAAAATTCTCTAAAGAAAATTGCAGACAAAAAAAGACAATTATCGAGAGTTAACTGTATAATATAGAAAGAAAATTTTTAACTAATAAAATAAAATTCGACAGTAATTTTTTTAAAATTCCCATTTCCTGAAAAAAAAATGCCCGGTATAATGAATTATAGGAGAAATTAAATGCGAATTTTCCATTCATATAAAAATACGAAAACTGACAATAAATTAATGGATAGGTTGAAAAAAAAAATTATAAAATGTAAAAAGGAAATATAGCGAAATGTGGAAATATGAAAGCTTGATGAATATATAAAGAAAACTGGCTTATAATTAAAAATGCATAATTACCGTAGAGCGAAGGGTGTTTTAATGAATGACATGAAACCACACTACAAACATTTTTCACCTACGAAAAAAGAAAATATGCCACTGATGATAGATGAATGTACCAAAAAAAAAAAAAAAAACATTTTCTACGTCTAAGAAGTTAAAAACTTTTTTTTTTCTAACCGGACAGTTTTTCGAGGAGTGTGATGATTCTAAAAAAAAGGAAGTATCTAAGTTGTAAAAGGATTTCAAGACGCGAGGAAAAAAGAAGGGGTTACATATATATATATTTAAGGAAGTAAAAACTTTTCTTAAGGAGAGTTTCTTTTCTCGATGCAACTTTTGATGTGTATGTTGAGAAAATTTAGTCGATACTTTCTCTTACTTTATAAGTTTATATATATATATATATATATATCTATCTAATAGTTTATATTTATTATATATTGCGGATGACACGTGGAGAACTGGAAGCCAATTAGGCGAGTGTGACATAACTATATACTTGGGGGAAAAATATTTTTCTTCTTCTTTCTCTCTTTTTTTTCAAAATTAACTTTTGATATTTCATATTACATTTTTTTTTCTGAAAAAAAAATTATTTGATTCAAATACTCGATTATTTGACTAATTATTAAATAAATATTTACTTGAACGAAATAATTTTTATTTGAATTAAATAAATTGTATTTGAATCAATAATTTCTTTATTTGAAACAAATATAATTTAATTGACGAAAATATAATAATTATTTGAAACAAATAAATATTTGTTTTTTTATTCTAAAAAAAAGAGAAATATTGAAATTAGGTGTAATTTAGATTGAAGATGATTCTGTCTTCAGGTGCATAAAGCCTATAATGTAATCTCATTAAATCATACTCGATTAGATGGTTCCGCTGTATAATAGAATATGCAGTATAGTAGAGAGCCGCTGTAATATATCAGAAGGCCGGATTAACATTGTCTGACCAGTGATTGCTGTTTCTACTAGTTACGTTTGCACTACTGAAATACATCTAAATTTTCTTTTTTTCCCTCCTGTAATAAAAAAAACAAGTTGTAAATTCAGATGTTCATTACATGAACATTTTGCTTCCTCTTTACGATCAGCAAAAAAAATTTGCTTCCTCGTGGTGAAAGCAAAATTTTATTGACAAAATGTGAATTTTTGATTTTTTAACTTTCATTAATTCTTTAAATTTACCTCAAATGTATACTTTATATATATCGATCGATTCGTCTTGACGTAAGGAATACGATTTTATTATATATAACCTTAAATTTTTCTATTTAAAAATTTTCTCGATTAAAAACAAATTTTTGGAAAAAAGACCATAAAATTTTTTTTTTGAGTATTTTTCAAAATCCTTTGGTCAGATTTGAGATATTAATATGATAAATGAGCCTACTAAATTTTATCTAAATCCATTAAAACCTGTTAAAGTTATCTTTAAAGTTATCTTTGTTTCCGCCACTTTGAAAAGTTTTATAAACGAAAGGACTACAAAGCTTCCTCCACGAGGAAGCAAAATCACACGAACTTGGCAATAATTTTCCAAAAAAATTACATTTTAAAATCAATTGAATCATTTACTGAAGTAAATAGTAAATTTTCATTATTATCAATCGGTAAAACAGATTTTAACTGTTAAATCTTCATTATCAGTAAGTGGTAAAACAGATTTAAACAGTCAAATCACCATTACCATTAATTGGTAAAACAGAATTAAGAAGACAAATCTTTATTATCAATGAGTGGTAAAACAGATTTTAGAAATTAAATCTTCATTATCACTAAGTGGTAAAACAGATTTAAACAGTCAAATCGCCATTACCATTAATCGATAAAACAGATTTAACTAGTCAAAATTGCACTATCATTAAGTGGTAAAACAGATTTAAACAGTCAACTACATTATCATTAATCGGTAAAACAGATTTGCAGTCAAATCGGTAAAACAGATTGAACTATTTCAATCAGTAAAAACAATTCTAATTTTCAGCTTGAAAATCTTAGTGATATTATTTTGAAAAAATGTTAATGTTTGAGAATTTTCTCTTCTCTAAGCGAAATATTATCGCTTTTCAGCAAGATTATTATCTATACGCAAAACAAGTGATTGCCACTTTCGTTTCATTACAATGAAAGCGCGGCATTTATCCCCTTTATTCCAATCTCTCGCCATTTACTGATCTACTTGAGTTTATACGAAAGTGTATATATATATATATATTCTTGAAACTAACCCTATAAATACGAAATCGGCGTAAAAGCGTTAAATTGTAATCGATTTAGCTACGCGAGATAGTTGTCGACAAAAAAAAAAAAAGAAAGTCCAAAGGAAAAAAAGAAATAGAAGAGAAAACAAGAGGAAAAAAAAGGAAAAATAGATAAAAAAAGAGAGACAAAAAAAAGAGGGGGAAAAAATAAGAGAAAACGATATATAAGAAAAAGAAAATTCTGAATTCGAGAACTTCCTTCTGAGACCTTGGAAATAATGACTCTCGGGACAAAACTTAAACGGTTCGTGAAACGTGAGACACCGTTTAAATGGCTGATTTTAAGCTTGGTGCGAATAACACACCATTCCTTTGCTTAATCTCCACACTCTACTTTCATTGGCTATGCCTTCACAGCAAATAACTGTCTCTTGAAAAACCATGGGTACAAGCTTTATCGGCTTTTTCTTCTTTTCTATCTTTTTTTTTTCTCATTTTATCTCCCTCGCCTCTCACATTATTTTTTTTTCTCCTTTTTTCTTAACACAGGTAAACATCCTGTGTGGATTTTTTTTTTCTTTTCAGTGCTGCTAATTTTTACACCTCCCTTTTGCCGAGTTGGCAATTCACTTTTGAAATCTTGTTAAAAGCACTCGATTTGCTTTTATCTTTTTCTCAAAAATTTTTTTTTCACTTTTTTTCCCTCAAAAATTATTTATTTAATTTTAAAATCAACACGAAATGTTTTTTTTCTATACTGAAAAAAAATCGGTTACTTTATAATTGTAAAATAAATATTTAATTTTTTTATTTAAGTTTTTAGTTGAAATTTTGCAACTGAAGCAGTTCAATAAAATTTCCACTGAACTTTAATCATTTTTCACTGAAAATTAGAATGCTTTAAACGATTAAAATTGTCAAATCTGTTTTACCGATTAATGTTATGATGAAAAAAATTTTTACATCTGTTTTACCAATTGATGATAATAGTTTTGAATGGTTATAATTCTGTTTTACCGATTAATGATAATGTAATTTTGACTCATTATATCTGATTGAAATGAAAATTATTTGCCCAGATCGGGGCCGGATCAGGCTGCCCTATTAGGGAATTAAATGCCGAGTCTGATTTGGCCCTGATTGGGAAATCCTCATTTTCTGGTCGCCCTAATTTGGCCCCAATCAGATGTGGCTTTTCATTCCCTACTAGGGCCCTGATAGGTCAATTTCCACACGGGAATATAGATGATTGTTTTTATAATTTTACTGAAAAAAGAATATTCTAATCTTAAGTAGTTCAAACATTTTCTTTTTGAACGAATTGTGCGCAATTTCATTAAAATATAATTGCCGCATCAGAATAATATTTCAATTTAACAAAAGATTTTAATTGTAAAATTTTCCTTGTATATGGAAAATTCCTCACCATAAAATGCAATTTTAGAGAATTATTATTATTATTTGGCTTTTTTTGGAAGGTGAAAGCAATTTAATTATTCTACTAACATTAATATTAGATATAAAAGAGATAGTTTTAATTTGCGAATAATTTTAGAATATTGAAGAGCTAGGTATACTTTAGCTGACAATGCAACAGTATTATAGTACAATGTGCGATAGAAACAAGGATTGTCGAGTACAAATTATACAGACTGTGTGTGTGTAGCAGTGAAGCGGTTTTGGTCAGCCAATCGTCGACAGCGATATATTAGTCACGCGGAATGAATATGATTAAGAGTGAACATTGAACATAGTCCTGAGAGTTTACCCCCTAACCATGATGATACCCCACTTCTAAACCGTCCGGCTGACCTAAATTGCCCATATATATTTGTACATGTAACTGCAGAATTTGCATTCAGCACTTTACCAATTCACTTGCAACATCTGATTTTGAAATGAAAATAGGAAAAGTCATGATCAAAACTAATACACACACGAGACATTTATTACAAAAGTGTAATGAAACAATTAACTAGTAATAACTTGTAATATTTTTTATATTTTTTTTAAATTCCACCAAAAAATGGGCACTGCGTGTCTGTAATTTTGTAGTACCGTGAGTTAGTAATTTTGCGCAATACTATGTAGTTTTTGTGTAATACCTTGTAACATACCTGTAATGAACGGTAATACCCGTAATAACGCGTAATAACGCGTAATAATGCGTAATAACGTGTAATATTTTGAATATATTTTTTTTAAAATCTTCCAAAATAATCGGTATTTTGTTGTACGGTGAGTTTGTAATTCTGCGCAATACTATGTAGTTTTTGTGTAATACCTTGTATTATACCTGTAATGAACGGTAATACCCGTAATAATGCGTAATAATGCGTAATAACGCGTAATAATGCGTAATAACGTGTAATATTTTGAATATTTTTTTTTAAAATCTTCCAAAATAATCGGTATTTTAATGTACGGTGAGTTTGTAATTCTGCGCAATACTATGTAGTTTTTGTGTAATACCTTGTAATATACCTGTAATGAACGGTAATACCCGTAATAATGCGTAATAACGCGTAATAATGCGTAATAACGTGTAATATTTTGAATATTTTTTTTTTAAATCTTCAAAAATAATCGGTTTTTTGTTGTACGGTGAGTTTGTAATTCTGCGCAATACTATGTAGTTTTTGTGTAATACCTTGTAATATACCTGTAATGAACGGTAATACCCGTAATAATGCGTAATAACGCGTAATAATGCGTAATAACGTGTAATATTTTGAATATTTTTTTTTAAAATCTTCCAAAATAATCGGTATTTTAATGTACGGTGAGTTTGTAATTCTGCGCAATACTATGTAGTTTTTGTGTAATACCTTGTAATATACCTGTAATGAACGGTAATACCCGTAATAATGCGTAATAACGCGTAATAATGCGTAATAACGTGTAATATTTTGAATATTTTTTTTTTAAATCTTCAAAAATAATCGGTTTTTTGTTGTACGGTGAGTTTGTAATTCTGCGCAATACTATGTAGTTTTTGTGTAATACCTTGTAATATACCTGTAATGAACGGTAATACCCGTAATAATGCGTAATAACGCGTAATAATGCGTAATAACGTGTAATATTTTGAATATTTTTTTTTAAAATCTTCCAAAATAATCGGTATTTTAATGTACGGTGAGTTTGTAATTCTGCGCAATACTATGTAGTTTTTGTGTAATACCTTGTAATATACCTGTAATGAACGGTAATACCCGTAATAATGCGTAATAACGCGTAATAATGCGTAATAACGTGTAATATTTTGAATATTTTTTTTTTAAATCTTCAAAAATAATCGGTTTTTTGTTGTACGGTGAGTTTGTAATTCTGCGCAATACTATGTAGTTTTTGTGTAATACCTTGTAATATACCTGTAATGAACGGTAATACCCGTAATAATGCGTAATAATGCGTAATAATGCGTAATAACGTGTAATATTTTGAATATTTTTTTTTAAAATCTTCCAAAATAATCGGTATTTTAATGTACGGTGAGTTTGTAATTCTGCGCAATACTATGTAGTTTTTGTGTAATACCTTGTAACATACCTGTAATGAACGGTAATACCCGTAATAATGCGTAATAATGCGTAATAACGCGTAATAATGCGTAATAACGTGTAATATTTTGAATATTTTTTTTTTAAATCTTCCAAAATAATCGGTATTTTGTTGTACGGTGAGTTTGTAATTCTGCGCAATACTATGTAGTTTTTGTGTAATACCTTGTAATATACCTGTAATGAACGGTAATACCCGTAATAATGCGTAATAATGCGTAATAACGCGTAATAATGCGTAATAACGTGTAATATTTTGAATATTTTTTTTTAAAATCTTCCAAAATAATCGGTATTTTGTTGTACGGTGAGTTTGTAATTCTGCGCAATACTATGTAGTTTTTGTGTAATACCTTGTAATATACCTGTAATGAACGGTAATACCCGTAATAATGCGTAATAATGCGTAATAACGCGTAATAATGCGTAATAACCTGTAATATTTTGAATATTTTTTTTTTAAATCTTCCAAAATAATCGGTATTTTGTTGTACGGTGAGTTTGTAATTCTGCGCAATACTATGTAGTTTTTGTGTAATACCTTGTAATATACCTGTAATGAACGGTAATACCCGTAATAATGCGTAATAATGCGTAATAACGCGTAATAATGCGTAATAACGTGTAATATTTTGAATATTTTTTTTTAAAATCTTCCAAAATAATCGGTATTTTGTTGTACGGTGAGTTTGTAATTCTGCGCAATACTATGTAGTTTTTGTGTAATACCTTGTAATATACCTGTAATGAACGGTAATACCCGTAATAATGCGTAATAACGCGTAATAATGCGTAATAACGTGTAATATTTTGAATATTTTTTTTTTAAATCTTCCAAAATAATCGGTATTTTGTTGTACGGTGAGTTTGTGATTCTGCGCAATACTATGTAGATTTTGTGTAATACCTTGTAATATACCTGTAATGAACGGTAATACCCGTAATAATGCGTAATAACGCGTAATAATGCGTAATAACGTGTAATATTTTGAATATTTTTTTTTTAAATCTTCCAAAATAATCGGTATTTTGTTGTACGGTGAGTTTGTAATTCTGCGCAATACTATGTAGATTTTGTGTAATACCTTGTAATATACCTGTAATGAACGGTAATACCCGTAATAATGCGTAATAATGCGTAATAACGCGTAATAATGAGTAATAACGTGTAATATTTTGAATATTTTTTTTTAAAATCTTCCAAAATAATCGGTATTTTGTTGTACGGTGAGTTTGTAATTCTGCGCAATACTATGTAGTTTTTGTGTAATACCTTGTAATATACCTGTAATGAACGGTAATACCCGTAATAATGCGTAATAACGCGTAATAATGCGTAATAACGTGTAATATTTTGAATATTTTTTTTTAAAATCTTCCAAAATAATCGGTATTTTGTTGTACGGTGAGTTTGTAATTCTGCGCAATACTATGTAGTTTTTGTGTAATACCTTGTAATATACCTGTAATGAACGGTAATACCCGTAATAATGCGTAATAACGCGTAATAATGCGTAATAACGTGTAATATTTTGAATATTTTTTTTTTAAATCTTCCAAAATAATCGGTATTTTGTTGTACGGTGAGTTTGTAATTCTGCGCAATACTATGTAGTTTTTGTGTAATACCTTGTAATATACCTGTAATGAACGGTAATACCCGTAATAATGCGTAATAACGCGTAATAATGCGTAATAACGTGTAATATTTTGAATATTTTTTTTTAAAATCTTCCAAAATAATCGGTATTTTGTTGTACGGTGAGTTTGTGATTCTGCGCAATACTATGTAGATTTTGTGTAATACCTTGTAATATACCTGTAATGAACGGTAATACCCGTAATAATGCGTAATAATGCGTAATAACGTGTAATATTTTGAATATTTTTTTTTAAAATCTTCCAAAATAATCGGTATTTTGTTGTACGGTGAGTTTGTAATTCTGCGCAATACTATGTAGATTTTGTGTAATACCTTGTAATATACCTGTAATGAACGGTAATACCCGTAATAATGCGTAATAATGCGTAATAACGCGTAATAATGAGTAATAACGTGTAATATTTTTAATATTTTTTTTTTAAATCTTCCAAAATAATCGGTATTTTGTTGTACGGTGAGTTTGTAATTCTGCGCAATACTATGTAGTTTTTGTGTAATACCTTGTAATATACCTGTAATGAACGGTAATACCCGTAATAATGCGTAATAATGCGTAATAACGCGTAATAATGCGTAATAACGTGTAATATTTTGAATATTTTTTTTTAAAATCTTCCAAAATAATCGGTATTTTGTTGTACGGTGAGTTTGTAATTCTGCGTAATACTATGTAGTTTTTGTGTAATACCTTGTAATATACCTGTAATGAACGGTAATACCCGTAATAATGTGTAATAATGCGTAATAACGCGTAATAATGCGTAATAACGTGTAATATTTTAAATATTTTTTTTTAAAATCTTCCAAAATAATCGGTATTTTGTTGTACGGTGAGTTTGTAATTCTGCGCAATACTATGTAGTTTTTGTGTAATACCTTGTAATATACCTGTAATGAACGGTAATACCCGTAATAATGCGTAATAACGCGTAATAATGCGTAATAACCTGTAATATTTTGAATATTTTTTTTTAAAATCTTCCAAAATAATCGGTATTTTGTTGTACGGTGAGTTTGTAATTCTGCGTAATACTATGTAGTTTTTGTGTAATACCTTGTAATATACCTGTAATGAACGGTAATACCCGTAATAATGTGTAATAATGCGTAATAACGCGTAATAATGCGTAATAACGTGTAATATTTTAAATATTTTTTTTTAAAATCTTCCAAAATAATCGGTATTTTGTTGTACGGTGAGTTTGTAATTCTGCGCAATACTATGTAGTTTTTGTGTAATACCTTGTAATATACCTGTAATGAACGGTAATACCCGTAATAATGCGTAATAACGCGTAATAATGCGTAATAACCTGTAATATTTTGAATATTTTTTTTTAAAATCTTCCAAAATAATCGGTATTTTGTTGTACGGTGAGTTTGTAATTCTGCGCAATACCATGTAGTTTTTGTGTAATACCTTGTAATATACCTGTAATGAACGGTAATACCCGTAATAATGCGTAATAATGCGTAATAACGCGTAATAATGCGTAATAACGTGTAATATTTTGAATATTTTTTTTTTAAATCTTCCAAAATAATCGGTATTTTGTTGTACGGTGAGTTTGTAATTCTGCGCAATACTATGTAGTTTTTGTGTAATACCTTGTAATATACCTGTAATGAACGGTAATACCCGTAATAATGCGTAATAATGCGTAATAACGCGTAATAATGCGTAATAACGTGTAATATTTTGAATATTTTTTTTTAAAATCTTCCAAAATAATCGGTATTTTGTTGTACGGTGAGTTTGTAATTCTGCGCAATACTATGTAGTTTTTGTGTAATACCTTGTAATATACCTGTAATGAACGGTAATACCCGTAATAATGTGTAATAATGCGTAATAACGCGTAATAATGCGTAATAACGTGTAATATTTTAAATATTTTTTTTTAAAATCTTCCAAAATAATCGGTATTTTGTTGTACGGTGAGTTTGTAATTCTGCGCAATACTATGTAGATTTTGTGTAATACCTTGTAATATACCTGTAATGAACGGTAATACCCGTAATAATGCGTAATAATGCGTAATAACGCGTAATAATGAGTAATAACGTGTAATATTTTGAATATTTTTTTTTAAAATCTTCCAAAATAATCGGTATTTTGTTGTACGGTGAGTTTGTAATTCTGCGCAATACTATGTAGATTTTGTGTAATACCTTGTAATATACCTGTAATGAACGGTAATACCCGTAATAATGCGTAATAACGCGTAATAATGCGTAATAACGTGTAATATTTTGAATATTTTTTTTTTAAATCTTCCAAAATAATCGGTATTTTGTTGTACGGTGAGTTTGTAATTCTGCGCAATACTATGTAGTTTTTGTGTAATACCTTGTAATATACCTGTAATGAACGGTAATACCCGTAATAATGCGTAATAACGCGTAATAATGCGTAATAACGTGTAATATTTTGAATATTTTTTTTTTAAATCTTCCAAAATAATCGGTATTTTGTTGTACGGTGAGTTTGTAATTCTGCGCAATACTATGTAGTATTTGTGTAATACCTTGTAATATCCCTGTAATGAACTGTAATACTCGTAATAACGTGTAATAAGCATACAAAAGGTTCTGTTATACAGCTTTAAAACCAGAAAATTCCCTGTCGTTCTTATATTATTAATATTAATTACATTACTTTTAATTGTAAGTAATTTTTTATATTCTTTATATGATTTTTATTTTTAATTATATAAATTGTAACCCATGCCACAATAAGAAAAGTTTAGGTTAAAACAAATTCTTTAAATCTAAATTGACAAATAGTGTAAACAACATAAATCATAGCCAGCAAAAATTTTTAAAACTCTCCGATAAAAGTTCAATTTGATAAACGCGTTTCTTATATTATTTCTTTTTATCAAATACACTTAGGGAAAATTGCAATTCTCTTTTTAACGTTCTCGATACCTATATACATATAATATATAATATATTTTTCTCAAGTATTTCAACGTGAGTAATCCCAAAAAAAAAAAATTTTCAATTGATCGAATTGAAAATTCCATATACATGTATAAAAAGAAAATTCAAGTGAAAGAGAATCAAACAAACAAAAAAAAAGTCAAATTCTCAACAGAACAAGTTCGTTGAGTGGAAAATCGATCAAATGTGTCGCACTAGAGAGAGAAAAAGGGGGTGTTTTGTGACAATGACCGGCGCGATAAGTAGGTGCCACGTTTACCGATCACGCTCGGGGGAAAACAAACCCGAAATGAATGACGGAAGTGTGAAAAACCCGAAGAGGTCGTGAACCTTATATATAGAAACTCCCTGAAGCTTTTTTCCCGGGTTCCTTTTGTTAAAATTCTCTCTCTCTCTCTCTCAATCAGTACAAAAATTCTTTTCTCTCCCTCCGTGGAAAATATAAAAAAATTTCAAGCTCAAATATATATAGTAAACCTTTTTCAATTCGATATTCGGCTGTGTCCATCACTGTCATGAGAATTTACTGCCTTCGAACACATTGATTCCAAAATTACTTTTTCCCAACTTTATCCCTTATTCTCTCTCTCTCTCTCTCTCTCTCTCTCTCTTCTTCTTCTTCTTCTTTTTTCGCTAAGCGTATTTATTTTTATTTCCCGCAGTTTCGTTGGAGAGGAAAAAGATTTCATTTCTCTCTTCTTTAATTACACAAGAGAATCAAAAAATAAGAAACAGAAAAATTTTTATTGGAAAAATGTTTTTCGATATAAAGTGGAAAACATGGAAAATATAAAAATTATTCTTTATAATAGAGATTTCATTTAAATAAAAAAATTTATTTAAACAAAAGAAATATTTATTTATGCCAAATAAAATTTTTATTTACGCCAAATAAAATAAGTTAATAGGCTCTGAGATAAGTTTCACTGAAATAGCGAAAGTTTTCGCTATTCTAGAGAAATATATCGCTGGTTCAGATAAAAAATTTTTTCCATACAAAAAAATAGTGATGAATTAGTAAATTATTATTTATTTATACTATATACATAGTGTTTACATTTTCAAATCCCTTACATAATAAAATACAAATAAAGTAATAAAATTTTAATAGATGTATATTATAATTCAAATAAAAATAAAATAAAACGTAACATTTCTAAATGCTTTGAATGATAATCACACCTTTAAATTTGCTCTCTTGCCCTTCTTTCGAACTCACTTGTATACAAATACAAGCCCACAATTGGCCTTGATTTAAGGCATTGTGCTAAGAAACCCTTTCCTTCTCCTTGACTCAGCCAATCGTCATAGATAAATTAGTAAATAATTTAATTTTTTTTTTTGTAATTTTATAAACTTGAAAATATTTTTTTTTTCAATTTTTGCAGTTTTAACAGCTCCAGGATACGATGTAATGGTGAATAGATCTCCCGTTGTTGTTGGTAATAATGCAGTTCTTTCTTGTACGGCACGAGAAGATGTCAAGGAACATCTCACAGTTGCATCCTGGTATCGAGACGAAGCCATTCTTTTACCTGGGAACACCGATACTGGTAAGTTTATTTATTTTTTCATTTTTCACATAAAATTTTAATATAAAAAAAAAAAAATTACACACCCTCTCAATGAAAAATATTTCCCTTAAAAATTTATTTACTCTCTAAATCTGAATTAATAAAAATATAATTACTAATTTGAATTAGTGACTCACTTTTTGCTTTTGTATTAGTAAAATTTTACTAATTATTAGTAACTTTTACTAATAATTAGTAAAATTTAATTCTAAAGCAAAAAGTAAATCACTAATTTAAATTATTGAACATTTTTACTAATTCAGATTTAAAGAGTATTAAAAACAATTTGTTTAAATAATTGAAACATTTTTTTTTCATTTTTAACAAATACAAATTAATTTTTCACAAATTAGCCAAAAAAAAAGGTTTAAATTAATTAACAATACAATTTTTTTTCAAAATTGTTTACAATTTCTTTTTGCGCTATTTGTTCCTCTTTTTCGTTATTTCTGTTTAATTTGTAAGTTGACGAATTTTTTTTTTTCTATATTGTTTTTATTATCTTTTCATCCTTAAAAAAAAAAAAAAATATTTCTAGTTTACGAACAAATATGAAAAAATATTTTCACGTTGGAAAATTTGTTTCCCCACTGTTATTTAAATAATTATACATTCTGGTTGTGTAATTCCATTAAAATGTGTAAATTGCAACAAATTCACTCGTCCACACTGTGTGTTCACTTGTGCGTGAATCGTAAGCGTTTTATAAAACAATAAACACACACATATATATTGGATATTTGTCCAAAAATCATCAGGCATCGATAAAATATTCTATGTAATTAATTAAAATTATTTAAAATTTGATAACAAATTAAATCAAAATTGACAAAAAATTTTCTTTTCAAATTAATCGGCAAAAAATAAATATTGTGGTACAAAAATATTTTTGTCCTTTTCATAATTTTTGTTTATAATTGAATTTCCTTTTCGGATGTTTGAAAAGTTTTTGCACTTTTAGTTTTTTTTTTTTTTTTTTTTTGATATATTCTTTCACTAAAGTAACATTTTATGATGTATATATACTATAAGTGGAACGGAATATTTACATTTTTAAGAAGAAGCTTTTTACCATGGAACTTCTTAATCTAAATAACAAAGCCATACCTTAACCGAAATTTAAATATTAATTGATGCAAATTCCCTTCGTGGAGGTCATCAGTGAGACTTGAGAACGAATTATATGGAAAAGTTCATCTCACACTTTTCTCTCACTGGACTAATTACTTGAAAAAGTGTAACTGTCTTTATTTACGATTAAATAATCCTCTTCTTCTTCTCTGATAGTTTTTTTTTTTTTTTTTTTTTTTTGAAAATAATTATCATCGTTTTTTTAATACGAATTTTACAGGAAAATTTTTAGATATCCAATTTTTGATTTGGTAGAATATTTATTTTGTGCATTTAATTTACATAATATGACTTTTTAATTAAGGGAATTTTAATTTAATAAAATTTTAATTTAGTAGAATTAAATTTTCATTTTAGGAATTTTTTTTTAAAATGCCGAATTTTTATTTGTCCGAAATTACAAATGACTGAACAAAAAATCGACAGAAATATTTTGGTGCAATATTTGAAAGTTGACCAATTAGAAAACAATTAAGAAAATTGTGATTGGTTAAATTTTTAAAATTACTCCGGAATCTTTTTGACAATTGTTTGTTCGGTCATTTGTAATTTCGGACAAATGAAAATTCGGACAAATTAAAATTCGATGAATTGGATTTTCTGTCATTTAAAAATTCGAATCACATAAAATTTAATTGAATAATGAAAATTCTGTTAAATTAAAATTCGTTTCAATTAAAATTTCTTTAAACAAAAAATCAATTTAAAATTAAATTACTGTAAAATTAAAATTAAAATAAAAAATTTGGTAGCTAAAAATATTTTTTACATAAAAATTCGTAAAAAAAAGAAATTCTTGTCATTTGCTAATTCGAAAAATGAAAATTCGTCTAAAAAATAATTATTTCTAATAAAATACTTGAAAATAAAAATTTTAATAAATGCATTTTTTGGGGGGGGGGGTAATTATGCACTCCATTATGAAGTGTTTTGCAAAAAAAAAAAAAAAAAAATATTTGCTATGAGAAAAAATGTAATTAACAATTGGATAAACGAGGAATGCATTTCATATAAAAAATAGAAAAAATTTAATGAGGCATTGTATAATATGTATGTATTATAATTGAGAGAGAATATTGTGGTCGTTTTGATGAGTTTACTCTCTCTCTCTCTCACTCTCTCAGCGTAATCTACGCTCTACGAGAATGAATCTCTGGGCAATCAGCGGGAAGCGAGAGATTGTGCACATATATATATATATATATAGTCAAGTAGAGCGATGCATATACAATAATATATGACGCGAGATGTGACGATGTGTTTTAGTTAAGATCTAAATTTTAGTACCTGCCACATGCAATTCGTTAGTATAAAATAATATCCCAAGACGCCTCTCTCTCTCTCTCTCTCACTCTCCTTCTCGATTATCGCTTTACATTTATTTTGATTTGAAATTCCATTTTCCACAACACAAAATACTTTTTTTTAATAAAAAAGTTTTCATCAAAAAAGTATAGAAAAAGAAAATTAATTAACTCTTTCATCTTGTAAATTAAATTTTATTTCGATTTGTAAATTGGGTCAAACTATTAAAAAGAAAAAATTAATTCTATTTTCTCAATATTTTTATAAATTAATTACTAAAAATATAATATTTAATTATATTATATTAATTATGAAAAAAATATTTTCACATGATAATTAGTTTACGTCTAGATTTTTTTTTCTTCTTCATTGACTTATTTTTTTATTTTATTTTATTTTCTATCCTCTCTATCATATATATATATATATATATATATATATATAAGGATACAATTCTTAAATCGAGAATATTGTGCAATTTATCATGTCATGTATATATATCTCATATCGAAGTAAATGTCAAAACGTCAACTTTCACGTACAATTCAACGAAATTGCTCATCCCTTTTATAATCCAAAGGGGGGTTAACACTTCTTTTCATTTTACTGACGTGAGACTATTTTTTTCCCTCTCTATCTCTCTCTCTTTTGACATTAATATTTTCCAATACATAAAATTTCATTTTTATTATCTCTTTTTGATTTTACGTAAAAAATATCAGCTAACAATTTTTTACGATGATTTTTATAAATTTATTATTATTATTATTATTATTATTATTATTATTATTATTATTATTATTATTATTATTATTATTATTATTATTATTATTATTATTATTATTATTATTATTATTATTATTATTATTATTATTATTACTATTATTATTATCATTATTATTATTATTATTACTATTACTATTGTTATTATTGTTATTATTATTAATATTTTTTATTAGTAGTAGTAGGAGTAGTAGTAGTGTTAATTAGTATTAATATTATTATTTTTATTATTATTATTAAATTGTTATAATTTATAATAAAAAAAAAATGACAATGTCAAATTTTGCATTTAAAGATTAAATATTCCAAGAGGTGAAATTTGAGAAAAATCAATATAATCAATGACTCTCTTTTATAGTTAATTAAAATGTTGAATGCTGCGCTTTATTTAATTTCCGGCTTCTTTACAAATAGAGATCAGTTTCGTTTTCAATTTGTTGAGAGTAAAGTATAAAACTTGGCATCAGGGTTTCTTCATTAAGTTTCTCAATTTTAATCCAATATTATTATTATTATTATTTTTTTTTTATTTATTATTTATTCATTATTTATTTTATCAACAATTAGATTATTTTAATAAACTATAAAAACAATTATCATCTCCTAAAATTCGATATTATTATTATTTTATTTGCAAACAATTTTAAAAATTATTTTAAACACCAAAAAAAAGGTATTTTTTATTTTTTAAAAACAATTAATTACAAAATAAATAGAAATTAATTTTTTTTTCTATATATATATAAAACGGAAAGAAACGAATTCGTGGCAAACTAATTTTTACGCATGTTAAAATGAGCCAATAACGGGGCGCATGATTATTTCATAAAAGTCATTAGTTAAAATTTTCATTTTAAAGAATTTTATTAAATATAATTATTTTTTAGACGAATTTTTATTTTTCCAAATTAACATTTGATAGAATTAATTTTTTCAACAAATTTTTACTTAACATAATTCTTATATATCGAAATTTTATTTGGCAGAATTTTTATTTGTCCGAAATTGCAAATGGCCGAACAAACAATCGACAGAAAGATTTTGGCGCGATTTTTAAAATCAACCAATCAAAAATTATCCATAAAATTGTGATTGGTTGATTTTAAAAATTCGCGCCAAAATCTTTCTGTCGATTGTTTGTTCGGACATTTGCAATTTCGGACAAATAAAAATTCGGCGTTTTAAGAATTCTGCCAAATAAAATTTCGGTGCCTAAGAATTCTGTTAATTAAAAATTCTTTAAAAAAGAAATTCTAACAAAATGTTAATTTGAAAAATGAAAATTCGTGTAAAAAATAATTATATATGTAATGAAATTGTTGAAAATGAAAATTCTCACTAAAAATTTTTATGGGATAATCATCCCCCCCCCCCAGTAACGAGAAATATTTGCCAAATCAAAAAAAAAAAAATGATAACAAAATGTTTAATAGCAAAAAAAGTTTAGAAGCAAAAAAATTTTTTTCCCTCTGTATTATATCAAAGAAGTGTATTTTGCTGTGACTGCAAACAAAAATTTGCTGCCACAGTAAACTTTTTTCTATGCGTTTGTATAAATTAAAAAATAGAAAATAAAAATTGATTTTTACCTTTTTTTTGGGAAATTAAAAACAACTAAGAATAAATTCCCCGCAATAAGAATGTAAATGAGATATGTGAAAAAAAACTTATATTTTCCTCTATTTTTCCACTTGGGATATTATTTTCATTTTTTTCAATATATATAGATATATATATATATATATAAAGAGACGCGGTCAAAAGCGTTGCAGTTGCATTCTCAAATTCTCCTACATATTGCTTTGGAAAAAATAATAAAAAAAAAAAATAAATAAATAAAATAAAAAAATAGGTTCTGTGTGACATGCACTTTTATCGAAGATACATATATGAATATCGCGGTGATATCTACGTGCCGCATTTCTATCCTTTCGTGCGTTTTAATATCGAGAATGGGGAAAACAAATATGGGCATATGGAAATTCGGTACATGCGGGAATAGTCAGACTCGGCATTGCTATACTTTTCTTCTTCCACCTCTTTTTATTTCATATATATATATATATAAAAAAAAATACACAACACGGAAGAGATAGTAATATAACGCTTCTCCTCTGCCATGTAGAACTATTCCGATTCTATGGTAAATAGTTCCTCTTTTCTATATTTTATTCCGATCCCTACAAAACGTATTTTATATTCCCCACTGTTGCCTCTAAGTCGAATCTCAAATCTAAATATCCTCGCAAACTGACAAAAAATGTCTTTATAAAGTAAACAAAAAATTTTTTTTTCATGAAAAAAATGAAATTAAAAAAATTTTTTTTTTTACTGATTCAATTGTAAATTTATTTATTTTTATTTTATTTATTACACTGAAAGAAAGAAAAATTTTATTTTTTTCAAATAATCTACTTGACTATTATTAAATAAATATTTAGCAAATAATTTTTGAAACCAAATAATTTTTATTTGAATCAAGGTGGAATTTACTCAGGTAGTTTCCTGTAATACTTATGTAATAATGTGTAATACCGTGTAATAATGCGTTATTACAGTGCTGTAATAACGCAAAAAACTCTGTAATATCTCTGTAATAATGTGTAATACTCTGTAATAACGTGTAATACTTAGTAATAAGAGTAATATGAGGTGTAATACCGGTAGTCAAGTGTACACGTTTTTAACTAGTAAATTCCCCCTCGCTTTTTTCATTTCAAACCAATAAAATGTTTTCTTAAAAATAAATTTTTATAAACTTTTAATTTGATTTTTCGTCTGACTATTGATGAAATTTTCTACTTATTTTATTGTTTGAAAATAATAAGTAATAAAATATAAAAGTTTTAAAATTAACTATGCGAAACGAATACGATTTTTTTTAAAAAAAATTTTGAATCCGATTAAATTTTACAATTTCATTCTACAGATGAACGGGTTTTTAAATATCGAAATTTCCCAAGCAATTATTATTCACAGTTAAAATGAAATTTTAACTTCAAAAGCTCTTTTGAGCAAAAATTTTTGTAAGTTTTTCAATTTAAATCACAACCAATTTACAAATAAATTATTCAATTTATTTTCTATGAATACATTCAATGGAAATATATTTCATTTTATTTTAAATTCGCATGTATATTTTATTAACATTTTATATCGATATTAATTAAATTTTATTATTATTAATTTACTAAATTTTAATATATTAAATATAATTTTCCATTAATTTTATAATAAAAGCAAAATATGATAATAATTTTAATATTAAATTTCAATAAAAGTTATGAAAATTAAATTTAATAAAATAAAATTAAAATTTTTTTTTGCAAAAATGATATAATTCTTAATTAGAAAATGAATATAATATATAAAACGCGAATTAAAAAGCGGATTAGACATTCTTCATCATAGAATGGAAATTTAAAGGATTAATAATTTAATCTTCATAAAAGAAATCTTCTTGAAATTGGTCTGATTAAAATTTTACAGTTTCTCTCATCTCGAATTGCAATGGAATTTATTTCAAACCGACACTTTCTTTTTTTTCTCTCTCTTTCTTTCTCTCTCTCTCTCTCTCTCTCTTTGTCATCTCTTTACATTCAACGTTGGAGCTCAAAAAGAATCGATGATTTGAAAGATAATATTTTTTCTATGTTCTCTGGCAATTTTTTTTTAAACTCTCTCTCTATGTTGAGTGCAAGAAGTGAACTTGAAAAACGAGAAAAAAAAATCATCATTGAGTTAGTTTTACTCTCTCGTCATGAAAACGTCGCTATTGATTCAAATTTTTCAAATGTTTATGTTACACTACAAAAAAGGAAGGAAAATAATCTTTTGTATTTAAAAAAAAAAAAAATACAGTTTTTCTCATTTTCCAAATGGGATATTTTTTTTTATTTTATAATTAAAAGGTTAATTTTTTATTTTTTAATTATGGAAAAAAAATTTTTTGATAAGGAACTTTAAACTATTCGAAACTATTAGGCGGGAAATATAATAATTATAATATTAATTACCTAAAACAAAAATAACGCTTTTTACTCTCTAAATCTGAATTAGTAAAAATATTTACTAATTTCGAGGGGGAAGTTACTAGTTAAAAACGTGTACACTTGACTACCGGTAATACACCTCATATTACCCTTATTACCAAGTATTACACGTTATTACAGAGTATTTACACATTATTACAGAGATATTACAGAGTTTTTTGCGTTATTACAGCACTGTAATAACGCATTATTACACGGTATTACACGTTATTACACGTTATTACACAAGTATTACAGGAAGAGTGTACACTTGACTACCTGAGTAAATTCCCCCTCGGAAAAAAGTAAAATAATACCTTAATGTAAAAAGAAATTTTTCTTTTTATCAAAGTATATAAGTTTCACATTATGCGCAATATAAATAAAATTTTCCTTCTTTCAATAATAAAATTGGTTGGTGTATATTTTTCACTATTGGCACAATTTTTTAAAATATATATACATATAAAAATATTCTGTCGTAGTAAATTCAAAAAAAAAAAAAAAAAAAAAATCCACAATATTTTACATATTGAAAGCGCGAAACGAGAAAGTAGTTTTTCAAGTCAAAAAGCACACACGATTCCTAAGGGGTTTTTCTCTGCATAAATGTTGTGAGAACATATAAATATATATATAGAGAATAAAAAAAGCCTTAGGACAAAAAATTTTTTTTTTTTAATAATTTTTAATCTTAATAAAAAAAATAATTTAAAATTTTCGACAAATTGATAATTTAAATAATAATGATAATATTTAAATTAAATATAACCTATAATTTTTTACTTCAAAGGTCCCTTTCTTCAGAGAGCGTCACAATAATAATAAATTTAATATTTAACTAAATATCTAATTTTTTTTGCAAGTAATTTAAAAATTTATTTTTTTAGTTTAAAGAAAAGTTGTATGAGAGAACTTTTTCTTGAAGAAGCCATTAACGATGGAAGAGATGTAAGCTTTTCAAAGTGGTGATAAGTGCGCATCATACTGTCGACAACATTTGATGTCGACATCGAAACGACATTGACATAAAGCTTCGATATACACATTAATGTGTACCAAAAGTCATAATTGTATATATATATATATATAGATTAGAGAGAGAGAGAGAGAGAGAGAGAGAGAGAGAGAGAGAGAGAGAGAGAGAAGCTCTAGAGAATAATGAAAGCTGCAAAGATAAACATCTCCACAATATAATCCTCTAAAGCAGCCACTCGGCAAATAAACCAAGAATTACAAACTTATTTGCTCCTATTATTTCAGTCAATTTTCTCCTCTATAATTTCGCTGAATCATGAATTTAGTATTTTACTACGTACCATATAAATGAAGTAAATTATATATATATATATATATAATATATCGTTCAAATATTAAATTTATATACTTGAATGATAATTAATGGAAAATAAATATAATTTTCGCCTCTTATCAAGTGGAAAAGAAATATTTCTATTTTGAATCATATGTCTGACTATTGAGGTATTTGTTCTACTTGTAAAATAGTTTCTGGAACAAAAAAGATTGTTTTTACTTGAAATTCATTTTGAATTCAACGCTTTTATACTTTATTAGGGGGCCGTTTAAATCCATGGCAACGGTTACTTTGGCAACTATTACTATGGTAATTGTTACTATGGTAATTGTTACTATGGCAACTGTTACTATGGCAACTGTTACTATGGTAACTGTTACTATGGTAACTGTTACTATGGTAACTGTTACTATGGTAACTGTTACTATGGCAACAGATCGTTACTATGGCATTAGTTACCGTGGCATTAATTACTGCGGCATTAGTTACTGTGGCATTAGTTCCTGTGGCATTAATTACTGCGGCATTAGTTACTGTGGCATTAGTTATATTGTGGCATTAGTTACTGTGGCATTAGTTCCTGTGGCATTAGTTCCTGTGGCATTAGCTACTGCGGCATTAGTTACTATGGCATTAGTTACCGTGGCATTAGTTACTATGACAACGGTTACTATGGTAACTGTTACTATGGTAATTGTTACTATGGTAATTGTTACTATGGTAATTGTTACTATGGTAATTGTTACTGTGGCAACTGTTACTATGGCAACTGTTACTATGGTAACTGTTACTATGGTAATTGTTACTATGGTAATTGTTACTATGGTAATTGTTACTATGGTAATTGTTACTGTGGCAACTGTTACTATGGCAACTGTTACTATGGTAACTGTTACTATGGCAACAGATCGTTACTATGGCATTAGTTACTGTGGCATTAGTTACTGTGGCATTAATTACTGCGGCATTAGTTACTATGGCAACGGTTACTATAGTAACTGTTATTATGGTAATTGTTACTATGGTAATTGTTACTGTGGTATCTGTTACTATGGCATTAGTTACTCTGGCATTAGTTACTATGGCAACAGATCGTTACTATGGCATTAGTTACCATGGCATTAGTTACTATGACAGTAGTTACTGTGGCATTAGTTACTGTGGCATTAGTTACTGTGGCATTAGTTACAATGGCAACTGTTACTATGGCAACGGTTGCTATGGGAACTGTTACTATGTCAATAGTTAGTTACTATGGTACCAGTAGTTTTCTACTAGCAATTAGTAGTTTTTTTTTAAATAAAAATTAGTCAAAACTGTTACTAATTCAATTGATAAACGAATACGCACTCTTTCATTAGCAGAAAACTACTATAATTCAGATTTAGAGATTATTAATTGTACATCATGGTGAAATTTTTTTCATTAAAACGCCATATACAATTTTATAAAAGAAATATATCGCGCTATCTTTTAAATAATAAATAAGTAAAGAAAATTCTCTTAGTGGAATGAGGTGTATGTTGGGAATAATTGCTTTTGGAAGGATATGTCGTGAGCCACAGGAGTGTCGTGATGTTGTCCGGAAGCGACGATAAATGTATGTCTCTGTGTTTCTGTTGCAAACCCAAAAGGTATATGTATATATATATATATATATATATGATGCGCACACGTATTATGGAGAACACCTGCTTGATGTTTATTATGTGTGTGTGTGTGTGTTACCCCACCTAGTTACGAAACAAACGTATCACGCCTCGACACGACGTGATGCGCCCTGTGATATCCCAACGTACATACGTTCGCGTATACCTGTTACGTGCAAACCGTCTGGTATAAATATGTATGGGACATGAATGCCTGAGCGTGTACAAGGACGAACCAAGCTTCTAGGAGAAACGCGACTTGAATCGAGAACTCGTACACCGAGAGTATCGTTTCCACTTTCCATTGCGTAAAATATCAGTCAATTCATTATATTATACACTGAAAAAAAGGGTTTGGTATTGACAACCTAAACATTTGGTTGGTATTTAAGCAACCAAAATTTTTTTTTGTTAAATCAACAAAATTTTGGTTGTCCTAATAAAACTTTAGTTAGGACAAGAAAAATCCTTTTTTTTTCTAATTTTGGTTGTGTCAAACCAAATTGAGATAATTAAAATTTTGTTGATTCAACAAAAAAATTTTGGTTTAAATACCAACCAAACGTTTGGTTGTCAATATACCAAACCCTTTTTTCAGTGTATGAGTTTACTCATGGAAAATTGAATTTTATTATTTATTATTGTGTCAATTTTTTTAAGAGAAGTTATAATTTAAAAAAAAAATTTTTTAAAATGTCCTTTTCTGATAAAAAACAATCTACAAGTAGAATGATTCTTCAATAGTCAGACGGATATAGTGGAAAATCCTCAAAGACAAAATTACATGGAAAAAAAATTGCTTACAGATGCTAACTGATGTTTGCTATCGGATCTATTAAAATTAGTAACCACAGCTAAATTTTTTACAACAACAACGAAAAAGTTTGTCTGTGATAAACAATATTAGTTTTAATTTTTAAAAATTTACTGTCACAGTAAACATTTTTGACCCCACAGCAAATTTGTTTGCTGTCCATATATTAGCTAACGTAATTTGCTGTCACAGCAAATAGTTCGCTGCCACAGCAAAATTTTTCTATTCGTTTAACTAATTAAGAATAACTTTGCAATTAATATATTTTCAAGTAGAAAACATTTTTTTTTTTTGTTAGACAAAAATAAATTTAAAAGTAGAATAATTCTCCAATAGTCAGACAAATAATTTTATAAGTTAATATTTTAAGTAGAAAAATCCCCAAAAAAAGACAAAATTAATGAAGAAAAACTTTAGGATTATTTTTTAAGTTATTTTTAACTAGAAAAAAATATTTTTTTAGACGAAGGAAATTATAAGTAGAATGATTCCACATTAGTCAGACAGATGGTTTATATTTTAAGTAGAAAAGTTCATTAATAGTCAGACACAAGTTTGCTTTTGTCAAAAATAAAGTTTGATTTTAGTTTAGAAATTTTTAATTTTAAATAAAAAATCGTTTTGTGCGAAAAAAAATAAATTTTATAAGTAGAATGATTTGACAAATAAATTTATAAGTAGAAAAATCCACAAATAGTCAGACAAAAATACTTCTAGTTAAGAAAAACTTTACAATTAATATTATTAAATTTTTTTTTTTACAGTAGAAAAATCTTTTATGGTAAAATACAAAATTCGAAAGTAGAATGATTAGAGAATAGTCAGACAGATAACATTATAAGTAGAATAGTCTGACAATAGTCAGACAAAATTAACGCATCTTTAGTGAAATAAGTGTAAAATAAGTTTATATTAATTTACATTATAAAAAGTAGAAAAAACTTTTTCTTCGTACATAACATTTAGAAAGTAGAAAAATATCTCAAAAGTCAGACAAATGATTTAAGTAGAAAAGTAAATTAATAGTCAGACAATACTTTTTAATTAAGAAAAAAATGTTGGGAAGTTTAAAAAATTATTTTGAAATAGAAAAAAAAATTTCCTTTGAAGATATATATTAATTTCTAAGTAGAGTGATAACTCAATAGTCAGACCGATAGTTCGTCTTTTAAGTAGAAAATTCTCTTAATAGTCAGACAAATTTTTATAATTAAGAGAAAATATTTTTAAGTTTAAAAATTTATTTTTAAATAGAAAATAATTCATTTTTAGGTAGAAAATAATACATTTTTAGGTAGAAAAATTTTTTTTCCCTGAAAATATATTACTTTTTAAGTAGATTAATAACTCAATAGTCAGACTTATATTTGTCAGTAGTAAAGGCCGAGAATAGGCAGTCAAAATTTTCTAATTAAATATAAAAGTTAGTAATATATTTTCAAAAATAATTTTACTTTTATTTTTAAAAATCATTTTACAAAGTTTTACATAGGAAAATAGTTTTGTCTACCTAATTATTAATGACATTTTCTACTTATACAAATATTTGTCCAACTATTGAGAAATCTATTCTACTTGCAAAATTTGTTTTTTTTAAATACGATTTTTTCTATTAAAAAATTCCATGTGAAAAAATTACCAGAAAAATTCCAAAAGCTATTTCTGGAAAAATTACTTATTAAAAATTCCGAGAAAAACTTTCGGAATGTTTCCGAAAATCCTTTCCACATGGGATATAAATAAAAAAATTTTTTTACTTATGTTTATACATGAATTTAATTTCTAAAATAATGTTTTTTAAATTAAAAAAAAAAATCTCAATTTATTTTTCTATTTTGAATATATTGACTTAAAAAAATAAAATACCTGTAAATTTCTCTTTTAACGAAAATTACTTGCGTAACTTATTTTACGAAGAAAAATTTCCAGAATACAAAATTCGATCATTGATCTTTTGAAGAGGTAAATCGAAAAGCGCGCTCTCTAACTTTGGCTACAAAAAACGAAAAAAAAAAAAAAAAAAAAGTGGCATCACGTATTCCCGTTGCAACGACGGGTCGAGTTAGGAGAATATGGGGCTATTTATTTCCGTATTTTTATTCCGTCCGCGAAGACGATATTAAATTGCTTCTTCGTATAGCTTTTTGCAAGAAAACGTTGCTTCGTCTTCTCTCTCTCTCTCTCTTTTTTCGCAATAGTTTTTCTTATTTCATCCCCTACAGTATATATATATATAGTAAGTTCCTTCTAGAGACGGTACGTGAGGTGTGGGAAGATTTTACCCCATCGTGTTTATGTTAGTCATACACTTGAACGTCAATTTATATGTGTGTGTATGTGTATCGGAAGTGGGGGAGGGAGGGTTGCGGTACGCCAACCTCGTTCACTGGATTAGGTGGCTGTAGAAAACGTTGTTAGAGGTCTATTGATGGGAAGGTGTCGACTATAGTTAAACGTGAGCTTTCTTTCTATTTATTTTATAAACAGGTTTTTCTGAAAAACGTTTTTTTTTTTGTCAGAAATTACAAAATTATTCAATTGACATGAAATTTCTCTCAAATTGCTCCCCTAAGAATAATACATTTCTAATTGTAAAATTTGCAAAAAAAAAAAAAAAAAAAACTATAATCAAATTAAAAATGACCTCCCTTTTATATTTATATAATCATCTTCAAAAAAAACCCTACCAATTGAACCTAAATTGCAAGAGAATAAGAACAATCAATTTTTTTCCATTTTTTTGAATAGAATGTTTTCCTGGAAAATGAAAAAATCCCTTACAAAGTCAAATAAAATTAATCAACATGTTTCTATTATTTTTTTACCTTAAAACAACACGTCATAACCTTCAACAAAACCTACCAATTGAACCTAAATTGCAGTAGACAAAGAATATTCAATTTTATTCCATTTTTTGAAATAGAATGTTTTCCTGGAAAATGAAAAAATTCGAAAAAAATTCAAATAAAATTAATCAGCATGTCTCTATTATTTTTTACCTTAAAACAACACGTAATAACCTTCAACAAAACCTACCAATTGAACCTAAATTGCAGTAGACTAAGAATAATCAATTTTATTCCATTTTTTGAAATAGAATGTTTTCCTGGAAAATGAAAAAATTCATACAAATTCAAATAAAATTAATCAGCATGTCTCTATTATTTTTTTAAGTTAAACCAACACGTAATAACCTTCAACAAAACCTACCAATTGAACCTAAATTGCAGTAGACAAAGAATATTCAATTTTATTCCATTTTTTGAAATAGAATGTTTTCCTGGAAAATGAAAAAATTCGAAAAAAATTCAAATAAAATTAATCAGCATGTCTCTATTATTTTTTTACCTTAAAACAACACGTAATAACCTTCAACAAAACCTACCAATTGAACCTAAATTGCAGTAGACTAAGAATAATCAATTTTATTCCATTTTTTTGAATAGAATGTTTTCCTGGAAAATGAAAAAATTCATACAAATTCAAATAAAATTAATCAGCATGTCTCTATTATTTTTTTAAGTTAAACCAACACGTAATAACCTTCAACAAAACCTACCGATTGTACCTAAATTGCAGTAGACTAAGAATAATCAATTTTATTCCATTTTTTTGAATAGAATGTTTTCCTGGAAAATGAAAAAATTCATACAAATTCAAATAAAATTAATCAGCATGTCTCTATTATTTTTTTAAGTTAAACCAACACGTAATAACCTTCAACAAAACCTACCAATTGAACCTAAATTGCAGTAGACAAAGAATATTCAATTTTATTCCATTTTTTGAAATAGAATGTTTTCCTGGAAAATGAAAAAATTCGAAAAAAATTCAAATAAAATTAATCAGCATGTCTCTATTATTTTTTTACCTTAAAACAACACGTAATAACCTTCAACAAAACCTACCAATTGAACCTAAATTGCAGTAGACTAAGAATAATCAATTTTATTCCATTTTTTTGAATAGAATGTTTTCCTGGAAAATGAAAAAATTCATACAAATTCAAATAAAATTAATCAGCATGTCTCTATTATTTTTTTAAGTTAAACCAACACGTAATAACCTTCAACAAAACCTACCGATTGTACCTAAATTGCAGTAGACTAAGAATAATCAATTTTATTCCATTTTTTTGAATAGAATGTTTTCCTGGAAAATGAAAAAATTCATACAAATTCAAATAAAATTAATCAGCATGTCTCTATTATTTTTTTAAGTTAAACCAACACGTAATAACCTTCAACAAAACCTACCAATTGAACCTAAATTGCAGTAGACTAAGAATAATCAATTTTATTCCATTTTTTGAAATAGAATGTTTTCCTGGAAAATGAAAAAATTCGAAAAAAATTCAAATAAAATTAACCAGCATGTCTCTATTATTTTTTACCTTAAAACAACACGTAATAACCTTCAACAAAACCTACCAATTGAACCTAAATTGCAGTAGACTAAGAATAATCAATTTTATTCCATTTTTTGAAATAGAATGTTTTCCTGGAAAATGAAAAAATTCATACAAATTCAAATAAAATTAATCAGCATGTCTCTATTATTTTTTTAAGTTAAACCAACACGTAATAACCTTCAACAAAACCTACCAATTGAACCTAAATTGCAGTAGACAAAGAATATTCAATTTTATTCCATTTTTTGAAATAGAATGTTTTCCTGGAAAATGAAAAAATTCGAAAAAAATTCAAATAAAATTAATCAGCATGTCTCTATTATTTTTTTACCTTAAAACAACACGTAATAACCTTCAACAAAACCTACCAATTGAACCTAAATTGCAGTAGACTAAGAATAATCAATTTTATTCCATTTTTTTGAATAGAATGTTTTCCTGGAAAATGAAAAAATTCATACAAATTCAAATAAAATTAATCAGCATGTCTCTATTATTTTTTTAAGTTAAACCAACACGTAATAACCTTCAACAAAACCTACCGATTGTACCTAAATTGCAGTAGACTAAGAATAATCAATTTTATTCCATTTTTTTGAATAGAATGTTTTCCTGGAAAATGAAAAAATTCATACAAATTCAAATAAAATTAATCAGCATGTCTCTATTATTTTTTTAAGTTAAACCAACACGTAATAACCTTCAACAAAACCTACCAATTGAACCTAAATTGCAGTAGACTAAGAATAATCAATTTTATTCCATTTTTTGAAATAGAATGTTTTCCTGGAAAATGAAAAAATTCGAAAAAAATTCAAATAAAATTAACCAGCATGTCTCTATTATTTTTTACCTTAAAACAACACGTAATAACCTTCAACAAAACCTACCAATTGAACCTAAATTGCAGTAGACTAAGAATAATCAATTTTATTCCATTTTTTGAAATAGAATGTTTTCCTGGAAAATGAAAAAATTCGAAAAAAATTCAAATAAAATTAATCAGCATGTCTCTATTATTTTTTACCTTAAAACAACACGTAATAACCTTCAACAAAACCTACCAATTCAACCTAAATTGCAGTAGACAAAGAATATTCAATTTTATTCCATTTTTTGAAATAGAATGTTTTCCTGGAAAATGAAAAAATTCGAAAAAAATTCAAATAAAATTAATCAGCATGTCTCTATTATTTTTTTACCTTAAAACAACACGTAATAACCTTCAACAAAACCTACCAATTGAACCTAAATTGCAGTAGACTAAGAATAATCAATTTTATTCCATTTTTTTGAATAGAATGTTTTCCTGGAAAATGAAAAAATTCATACAAATTCAAATAAAATTAATCAGCATGTCTCTATTATTTTTTTAAGTTAAACCAACACGTAATAACCTTCAACAAAACCTACCAATTGAACCTAAATTGCAGTAGACTAAGAATAATCAATTTTATTCCATTTTTTGAAATAGAATGTTTTCCTGGAAAATGAAAAAATTCGAAAAAAATTCAAATAAAATTAACCAGCATGTCTCTATTATTTTTTACCTTAAAACAACACGTAATAACCTTCAACAAAACCTACCAATTGAACCTAAATTGCAGTAGACTAAGAATAATCAATTTTATTCCATTTTTTGAAATAGAATGTTTTCCTGGAAAATGAAAAAATTCGAAAAAAATTCAAATAAAATTAATCAGCATGTCTCTATTATTTTTTACCTTAAAACAACACGTAATAACCTTCAACAAAACCTACCAATTGAACCTAAATTGCAGTAGACTAAGAATAATCAATTTTATTCCATTTTTTGAAATAGAATGTTTTCCTGGAAAATGAAAAAATTCATACAAATTCAAATAAAATTAATCAGCATGTCTCTATTATTTTTTTAAGTTAAACCAACACGTAATAACCTTCAACAAAACCTACCAATTGAACCTAAATTGCAGTAGACAAAGAATATTCAATTTTATTCCATTTTTTGAAATAGAATGTTTTCCTGGAAAATGAAAAAATTCGAAAAAAATTCAAATAAAATTAATCAGCATGTCTCTATTATTTTTTTACCTTAAAACAACACGTAATAACCTTCAACAAAACCTACCAATTGAACCTAAATTGCAGTAGACTAAGAATAATCAATTTTATTCCATTTTTTTGAATAGAATGTTTTCCTGGAAAATGAAAAAATTCATACAAATTCAAATAAAATTAATCAGCATGTCTCTATTATTTTTTTAAGTTAAACCAACACGTAATAACCTTCAACAAAACCTACCGATTGTACCTAAATTGCAGTAGACTAAGAATAATCAATTTTATTCCATTTTTTTGAATAGAATGTTTTCCTGGAAAATGAAAAAATTCATACAAATTCAAATAAAATTAATCAGCATGTCTCTATTATTTTTTTAAGTTAAACCAACACGTAATAACCTTCAACAAAACCTACCAATTGAACCTAAATTGCAGTAGACTAAGAATAATCAATTTTATTCCATTTTTTGAAATAGAATGTTTTCCTGGAAAATGAAAAAATTCGAAAAAAATTCAAATAAAATTAATCAGCATGTCTCTATTATTTTTTACCTTAAAACAACACGTAATAACCTTCAACAAAACCTACCAATTGAACCTAAATTGCAGTAGACTAAGAATAATCAATTTTATTCCATTTTTTGAAATAGAATGTTTTCCTGGAAAATGAAAAAATTCATACAAATTCAAATAAAATTAATCAGCATGTCTCTATTATTTTTTTAAGTTAAACCAACACGTAATAACCTTCAACAAAACCTACCAATTGAACCTAAATTGCAGTAGACAAAGAATATTCAATTTTATTCCATTTTTTGAAATAGAATGTTTTCCTGGAAAATGAAAAAATTCGAAAAAAATTCAAATAAAATTAATCAGCATGTCTCTATTATTTTTTTACCTTAAAACAACACGTAATAACCTTCAACAAAACCTACCAATTGAACCTAAATTGCAGTAGACTAAGAATAATCAATTTTATTCCATTTTTTGAAATAGAATGTTTTCCTGGAAAATGAAAAAATTCGAAAAAAATTCAAATAAAATTAATCAGCATGTCTCTATTATTTTTTTACCTTAAAACAACACGTAATAACCTTCAACAAAACCTACCAATTGAACCTAAATTGCAGTAGACTAAGAATAATCAATTTTATTCCATTTTTTTGAATAGAATGTTTTCCTGGAAAATGAAAAAATTCATACAAATTCAAATAAAATTAATCAGCATGTCTCTATTATTTTTTTAAGTTAAACCAACACGTAATAACCTTCAACAAAACCTACCAATTGAACCTAAATTGCAGTAGACTAAGAATAATCAATTTTATTCCATTTTTTGAAATAGAATGTTTTCCTGGAAAATGAAAAAATTCGAAAAAAATTCAAATAAAATTAACCAGCATGTCTCTATTATTTTTTACCTTAAAACAACACGTAATAACCTTCAACAAAACCTACCAATTGAACCTAAATTGCAGTAGACTAAGAATAATCAATTTTATTCCATTTTTTGAAATAGAATGTTTTCCTGGAAAATGAAAAAATTCGAAAAAAATTCAAATAAAATTAATCAGCATGTCTCTATTATTTTTTACCTTAAAACAACACGTAATAACCTTCAACAAAACCTACCAATTGAACCTAAATTGCAGTAGACTAAGAATAATCAATTTTATTCCATTTTTTGAAATAGAATGTTTTCCTGGAAAATGAAAAAATTCATACAAATTCAAATAAAATTAATCAGCATGTCTCTATTATTTTTTTAAGTTAAACCAACACGTAATAACCTTCAACAAAACCTACCAATTGAACCTAAATTGCAGTAGACAAAGAATATTCAATTTTATTCCATTTTTTGAAATAGAATGTTTTCCTGGAAAATGAAAAAATTCGAAAAAAATTCAAATAAAATTAATCAGCATGTCTCTATTATTTTTTTACCTTAAAACAACACGTAATAACCTTCAACAAAACCTACCAATTGAACCTAAATTGCAGTAGACTAAGAATAATCAATTTTATTCCATTTTTTTGAATAGAATGTTTTCCTGGAAAATGAAAAAATTCATACAAATTCAAATAAAATTAATCAGCATGTCTCTATTATTTTTTTAAGTTAAACCAACACGTAATAACCTTCAACAAAACCTACCGATTGTACCTAAATTGCAGTAGACTAAGAATAATCAATTTTATTCCATTTTTTTGAATAGAATGTTTTCCTGGAAAATGAAAAAATTCATACAAATTCAAATAAAATTAATCAGCATGTCTCTATTATTTTTTTAAGTTAAACCAACACGTAATAACCTTCAACAAAACCTACCAATTGAACCTAAATTGCAGTAGACTAAGAATAATCAATTTTATTCCATTTTTTGAAATAGAATGTTTTCCTGGAAAATGAAAAAATTCGAAAAAAATTCAAATAAAATTAATCTGCATGTCTCTATTATTTTTTACCTTAAAACAGCACGTAATAACCTTCAACAAAACCTACCAATTGAACCTAAATTGCAGTAGACTAAGAATAATCAATTTTATTCCATTTTTTGAAATAGAATGTTTTCCTGGAAAATGAAAAAATTCGAAAAAAATTCAAATAAAATTAATCAGCATGTCTCTATTATTTTTTACCTTAAAACAACACGTAATAACCTTCAACAAAACCTACCAATTGAACCTAAATTGCAGTAGACTAAGAATAATCAATTTTATTCCATTTTTTTGAATAGAATGTTTTCCTGGAAAATGAAAAAATTCGAAAAAAATTCAATTAAATTAATCAGCATGTCTCTATATTTTTTTCACCTTAAAACAACGTAATAACCTTCAACAAAACCTACCAATTGAACCTAAATTGTAGTAGACAAAGAATATTCAATTTTATTCCATTTTTTGAAATAGAATGTTTTCCTGGAAAATGAAAAATCCCTTTCAAAGTCAAATAAATTTAACGGAGTGGCTATTTCGCCCGTCGCGGGCGAACTAATTCATTTCTGTTATTTCGCCCGTCGCGGGCGAAATAGATACGACTGTGTGAACTGGCTATTTCGCCCGTCGAAATGAATGTGTTTTAGAAGACGGGCAAAATAAGAAAAATAGATTATTTCGCCCGTTCAAGATAAAATCGAGTATCTGGAAGACGGGCGAGTATATTATTTCGTCCGTTAAGTATAGACAGCTGTTTTTTAGATAATGAGAAAAAATAATTTTACTTTTTTTAAATATAACAAATAAGATGAATAGAAAAAAGACGTCTGAGTATAGGTCTAATATTATTTATTTATATCTTTTGGAGTATTTGGTTTAATAAAATAGAAGAAATTTAAATAAAAAAAAAGTTCTTAAAAATTCTTTAAATTCTTAAAATTAATACTTAATTATTTTCTATTTTTTTTCAAAAAATTTTATTAATTAAAGTTTTGAGAATATTTGTAACATAAAATTTGTTTGTAATTATTAACTTGAAGATTTTTCAAATATTTATTTTACGCGTTTTTGAGACGTGACTTTAAAGAATAATAATTATTTTATCTAAGAAATTGTATTGGAAAAAAAATTAATATATTTATAAAGGTATTAATTACTCTTATTAAATAATTTAAAAAATTTAATATTTTATAGTAATGGTAAACAAATATAATTAAAATTATAAAAAAATTAATCTAATATTAAAATTATAAATTATAATTATTAAATTTAACTAATTAAAATTACGATTTTGAAGTCGAAAACAATTAAAATTGATCGTCATCGATTTAAAAATATTAATATTTTTTCAAATAATTAATAATATTTCTTAATATTTTTTATAAATTTTTCTTTTAAAAATTGTTGACGAAAAAATTGCAAAAAATTTTTTCTTAAAAATTGAAAAAATCATTTTAAAAAATTTTTTTCATGAAAAATGAAAAAAAAAATTTTTTTAATTTTGTTTATTAAACTTTGGTAATAAAAATTGTGGATTTTAATTTTGTAATTTAAATAAGAATTCAAAAATCGACTATTTCTGAAATTTTTGTATATTTGCATCTCTAAATTCAACGAGTAAATAAAATTGAAGACTATCAAAATAAAGAATGTCATATGAACTACTTTCGATACCAAATAGATTTTCAAACAACGCACCGTCGTTTTCAATATTTAAAGAATATACTATACGGAGTATAATCTCACATTGATATATAAAACCATGATTCTGCTGAGAAAGAAATCATAAAAACCCTTTTTTTTATCGAAACACAAAAAATAAATGAGACCATCAAATTTGTTTATCAAATATATGATATTTAACATAAATTGCAAAATAAAAGTTAAAATAATTTTAGTTTGTAAATTGAAATATACAACAGCTGTTTATACCTAGCGGGCTAAATATTGTATTTTGATTATTTCGCCCGTTTTTGTTTAAACATTTCACGGACGAAATAATATACTCGCCCGTCTTCCAGATACTCGATTTTATCTTGAACGGGCGAAATAATCTATTTTTCTTATTTTGCCCGTCTTCTAAAACACATTCATTTCGACGGGCGAAATAGCCAGTTCACACAGTCGTATCTATTTCGCCCGCGACGGGCGAAATAACAGAAATGAATTAGTTCGCCCGAGCGGGCGAAATAGAAACAGCCTAAATTTAAACAGCATGTCTCTATTTTATTTAAAAAAAATTTATAAATATATTTTTTTTAAATTATTTAAAATTTTTGATTCCTTGAAATGTCTTTGAATTTTATTTTTATACCTAAAAAACCTGAAAAAATTTTTTGAATTTTTTTTTTTTTTATTTGGTCCTTGAATTTTCTATTTTGTGTAAAAATTTGTTTCCAACTGCAAAATTTGGTAAAATAAAAAATACATTCGACTAATTTCCCCACTATATAAATGAGTAATAAATAACAAGGCTTATTTTTAAAAAATTTAAAATTATATGAATTTTTTTTTCAATTTAGCTAAAAAAGTTGTTTTTAAATAAAATAAAAAACATTTTATAAATATTTTATGTCGAATTAAATAATTTTGTTCTTTTTTCTACTAATTCGTTTGATAAAGAATTCCCCTTCCACATATATATATAAAAGCATCTGCACGTACTCATATTGAACTGACCTTGATTTCGAAGGTGGAATCAAGATGAGCTTAAGTTTCTTGAAATTAAATGAAATTTTTATACCTTCGCCGGTAACTTCCAACGAGGCTTGAAAAACTTTTCTCGTTTCGTTTAGTGTCTAGATCTATCGCCGCACTTGAAAAAAAAAAAAGTTCCTTTATTGAAATTCAACACCGCTAAAAGTATTTTTATCCGCTAAGAGAAACGATTTTTTTACATTTGCGGTTCAATTTTAAAATTCTATTCATTTCACAACATATTTTTATTTTTACAATTTAATTATTATCAGTATGAAATTTTTCCTAGGATTAAATTTTCAATTTTTAGATTAAAATAATTTTGAAATATTTGGTATTTTTTTTTTATTTAATAATTTATTCTGGATAAAAATAATTTTTGTTGGTATCAAAACGGGGAAAATAATTTATTTCAATTAATATTTTTAAACTAACGATAATTATTTAATAAAATTAAATTTTTAATTTAAATGTAAATAATAAAAATAATAATTTTAATAATAAATAAGAAATATTTAATATAAGGGAAATTTGTTTTTTGAAAAATAAATAATAATTAAATTTGTTTTCAGGCGGAAGATTTGTGGTGACATCGCAGGGTGATCTTCATATCAGAACAGCGAGAGAAGAGGATGGAAGAGCTGTATATTCTTGTCTCACTTGGCACGCATTAACAGGAGAACGAAGAAAAAGTGAACCAGCAACATTGACAGTCACAGGTAAATAATCCTTTTTTTTTTTTAATCGTTTGCAAATGTGTAAAAATTTGATTTTTTTTCATTCAAGAGACTTTTTTTGATTTTACAATTTGTAAAAATTAATTTTTTTTCCTTCGATGAATTTTTTAAAATTGTTTTCCAATATTCAATATTTTCCAAATTTCAATTTGTAAATATTTTTTCAGAGTTTTTTTTTTTTATTTTACAATTTACAAAAATTAATTTTTTTCCTTCAGTGAATTTTTTTTGTAATCATTTTCTAATTTTTTTTTCCATTCAGAGATTTTTTTTTGATTAGTTCAGTAGTATACAATTAAATTAATGAAAAAAGGATAATAAAAATAAACATAAATTTCTTGTACATTCCACAGAACCAAAGGATCTTTTGCCTCCGAGGCTGATGCAGCGCTCTCAGATCGCAATTTCTGCTGAAAGGGATTCAGATGTGCATCTTACTTGCTCAGCACAAGGAAATCCTCCTCCACAATTTACCTGGTATAGGGATATAAACGGTAAATTTAACCGATATTTTCTATATATATATATATACACATAGATTTCAAACCAGACAATTTTATTACTTATTGAAAATTCTAAAGAGAGCTTAACAATATATTTCTCATTTTTTGTTGAGAAACTTTTATTTTTCAAATAATAGCAAAAAAAAAAAACTGAAATGATAACAGAATGGAATTAATAAAAAAAAATTATTTTTAATAATTTAAATTATTTTTCTAATAAAAATTATTGAAAACGATGATCAAAACAACGAAATTGATATTAATAATATTATAATATAATTATATAATATTAATTTAATTATATTAATATTAATTTATTAATATTATATTGTAATACAATATTAATATAAATTAATTAAGCAATTAATTTTATTCCAATTTTTTATGTTAAATTTTATAAATATAATAATAGGAAACTTATACATAAAACATATTCTATTTTCACCAATATGAATGAATTTACAAAAATTTGTTTACAAAATATTGAATATTATTTTTAAAAAAAATTTTTTTTTTATAAAATGCTAATCTCTATAAATGTTATGATGAGATTTGTTTACAATGGAATTTTGTTTCGCGAAGTATATAACTAATTCATTTAAAAGCAGTGAAACAAGAGAAATCTGTCTGAAAATTATTATCGTCTTTCAGGAAGTTCCGTTCGTGTTGAATCTTACGGTCGGATTCAACTTTGGGGAGATTTGATGCAAATTCGCCGTGTAGACGCTCAGGACGCAGGAAGGTATATTTGCAATGCGAGTAATCAGTTAGGTGTACAACGAGCCGAAACACACCTGGCTGTTACGTCAAAACTCAATGCTCGTATTCAACCACGACTTCAGGTAAAAAAAATTTTATTATTAATTTTATTTATTTTTTTTAATAATTTTTGCTTTTGAAAAATTTTATTTTTAAAATAACGTGTCTATTTATAATAAATAAAATTTTCAGAAGTGATTTTTCAGTAACAAATTAAAAAATTCTATTAATAATTCACTATTGCAAATAACAGAAAGAGCTTTTTAAAATTCATTTTATCATAGAAGTTTTAATCTAAGCCGATAAAAGTTTCCCTTTTTTTTCTGCTTTGAATTTATTTTGAAAGCTATATACACGCAGAAAATGAAAAACATTGTCAATTTATATAAAGAAGATGTATAGACAAATGTTTTCCATTATTTCCATTAGTCTATATATATATATATATAAAAGCTTTTAAACGTTATGAATTATTTTTCATTTTTTAGAAAATTAATTTTGTTTTTCATTGAATTTTTTTAATAATTTTATAATAATTTTATAATAATTCGTATATGATTTTTAATTGAAAATTAGATTTTTTATATTTAAAATAAATTTAGAATTATTTTTGTAAAATTAATTAATATAATGAAAATTATTTAATTTTATTAAAAATTGATTAATTAATTTTTGTTCTAGGTAATAAATTCAGGTGAAACGGCAATTATGAATTGTACAGTCGAAGGATATCCGGTGGAAAGTGTCGAATGGTTACACGATGGTGTGCCAATTTTAACAGCACATGAGACGAGAATACGTTTATTAACACCACTTGTTTTATTGATTGGCTCAGTGGGAAGAAAAGATAAGGGAATGTATCAATGTTTAGTTCGTAGCGATAAGGAAAATGCCCAAGCAACTGCTGAATTAAAATTAGGAGGTAAGTGTTTTTTTTTTTAATAAATCTCTCTAGGATTAAATTTCAGAAAATAGAAATAAAAATTTATTATCTCGTAAATTTTTCCCCTAACATTGCCAAAAATGTGTTGCAATTTGTCTTAAAGATTCATTTTTTTTTGTAGATACCGTGCCAGAATTGCAATATACTTTTATTGAGCAGGCATTAAGGCCTGGTCCACCTGTTTCACTTCGTTGTTCAGCGACAGGTTCACCACCGCCTTCGTTTACCTGGTTCCTTGACGGAGAACCATTGGGCGAAATAATGTCTGGTCATAGGTATTAAAAATTATTTTTCGAATATTTTTCTTATTAAAACAAATTTGTCATTTAGAATTATTGTTTCTTTTTTCAGATATGCTATCGGACAATATGTCGATCAATCAGGAGATGTGATAAGTCATTTAAATATTACATCAGCATCTTCCGAGGATGGAGGTCTTTATTCTTGTGTCGCTTCGAATTCTCTTGCGTCAACAACTCACAAGGCTAGACTCAATATTTATGGTATTTCCATTTTTTTTTTTCGAAATTTAAAATAGAAACGAAAGAATAAATAAATTTGAATGAGTAATTTTTCTTAAAGGTGCGCCTTACATTCGATCAATTGGACCAATTCGAGCGATAGCTGGAGTGGATACAACAATTGCATGTCCCTATTCTGGATATCCAATAACATCTGTAGAATGGTCGAGAGATGGAATATTATTACCTCTCGATATGAGGCACCGAGTGGACAATGGTCACTTGACTATCAACGATGTAGATCCTCACGATGCTGGAATTTACACTTGCACAGTCCGTGCCACAATGGGTCAAACAGCAAGCAGGGATATTCAATTTTTTGTCAGCAGTAAGTATTTTTATTTTTCTTTTTTTAATTCACCTCATTCAATCTTTTAAACATAATTTGAACAAAGCCAAAAAAAAATTCAAAATTTGATAAAAATAATTTTATTTGTTAAAATTAATTAATTGGCTATTGTTAATTAGAAAAAATTAATTTTTCTTTCAGGTCCACCAGTGATGAGTCCAATTTATTTTCCGGCTGATCTTCAAGAAGGCAGCAGAACACAAGTCTCTTGTAGTGTCACTTCCGGCGATATGCCAATTCATTTCTCATGGCTCAAAGACGGCGAACCATTGCCATCGTCTCTTCGTGTAAAAAAATTTATTTAGCAAAAATTTCTTAATTTATTATTTTGAATTATATAATTAATTATTTTATTTGCAGATTGAAGAAAGAGAGGAAGACTTTTTTCACTTTTTGATATTTAAAAATATTTCCTCAAAACATAGTGGTAATTATACATGTATTGCATTGAATACAGCGGCGAAAGTTAATCAAACAGCTGAATTATTGGTTCGTGTTCCACCTCAATGGGTATTTGAGCCACAAAATGTATCAACACTCTTGGGAAGTCTTCTTATTGTTCATTGTCGAGCTGATGGCTTTCCACCACCATCGATAACATGGCTAAGAAGTCGTGGACGAAGTACAAATAATTATCAACCATTGATTGCCGGTCTTGATGGAAGATTGGCAATTTTACCAAATAATACATTATGGACAGCATCGGCTGAACCTCAAGATGAAGGCCATTATCTTTGTCGTGCAAACAATAGCATTGGATCTGGTCTCAGTAAAGTTATCTACGTTTCTGTAAATGGTAAATTTTTTTTAAATTTAATTTATATTTAATAAATTCTGTTTTATTGTTTCTTCTGTTTTTATAATAAAATTTTATTCTAGAACCAGCGAGATTTGAATTTCAAAGCAAGAATGTGACAATTCGTCGAGGTGAATCGGTTACTCTCGATTGTACCGTGATTGGCGATGATCCAATTGAGGTACAGTGGCTTCATAACAACAATCGAATGAATACAAATGGCCTCAGACTGAGCATCAGTCAAGTAAAGACAGATAATGGTCTCAAGTCACAGCTTTCAATTCGAAGTAGCGATCGTCAGGATTCTGGTGTTTACAGATGTACCGCCGACAATGCTTATGGTAGAAGCGAGCATCTCATTTATCTCGCAGTTCAAGGTCAGTAAATTCAATTTTTATCATTAAATTAAATTTCATTGAAAATCACAGATTAAATTTCAAAATATAAATTAAATATATAATTTATAAATAACATTTTATTATCAAATAGAAAAACCAGATCCACCGACAAATCTCGAAGTAATTGAAATTGGTTCGCGATCAATTCGTCTTTCATGGAAAAAGGCATTTGATGGTAATACACCAATTCACAAATATGTTATACAATATCGTCCTCTTGGTCATGGAATAACTGATGATTGGGATCCGGCAAAAGCTCATAATGTTTCATTTACTCCTGGATTATTGAATTTTGAATCGTCAATGAATCCAACGCAAAATGGTTAGAACTTAAAAAGAAAATAAATAATAATTTCTCAACTTGAAAAAAGGAATTTAATTCAAAAATTATAATTTTTCACAGGTTTATCACATTATGAAGTGTCAAACGAAGAACAAGAAGTTGTTTTAGTTAATGGATTGCATCCAGCAATTACCTATACTTTTCGAATTTTTGCCATCAATAATATTGATGCAAGTTCACCGACTGATCCGGTCGTTGCTAAAACTCAAGAGGAAGGTAAAAATTAAATTTAAAAAGATTTAAAAATTTTTTAAAAAGAAATTTTTTTTTTTATTAAAAATTCTTTCAGCACCTACGGAACCACCGCAAAATATCAAAGTCAAATCAGCAGGACCTGGTGAATTAATAGTCAGTTGGCAGGTTAGTTTTTTTTTTTTTCTCTTCTAAAAATTAATTTATTTAAAAATTTTTTATTTATTAATTTTTTAAGGCGCCACCAAAAGAATCGTGTAATGGAGATTTATTGGGATACATAATAACATGGTCTGAGCATTCTTCATCGACGTCAGGTGTTAATCAGAGCAAAAGTTTAACAGTAAACGGTTGGGCGACAACTAAAGTTCAATTGACTGGTTTAAGAAATTATACAAAATATGATATTTCCATTAGGGCTTTTAATAGCATTGCAAGTGGACCGGCAAGTGTTCCTGTCGTTGGAACAACACAAGAAGGAGGTGATTAATATTAATAGTAAAAAAAAGAAAAGTAATTTACAAGTTTGAAAAAATTTTAGACAAAAAAAAAAATTTTGTTTTTCAGTGCCAGGCGCTCCGCCAACTCAAGTCACTTGTAACCCACTTTCGTCACAAAGTATTAAGGTTTCTTGGCATCCACCACCTTCTCATCAACACGGGGGAGTCATTATGGGATACAAAGTTTATTACAGGCCAGTGCCTACTGAGAATAGTGAGTAAATTTTTTTTTCAGAGCTTTTTAAATAATAATAGTTTATATTTTTTTTAAATTATATATTCCTTTTTGTAGAGTTGGGTAAGTCAGAAATATCAGAATCTGCAAGTGGTTCTTCAATTTTAATGATACTTGGTAAAATTATAGCTTTATATAAGAGCAATGTGTAAGTAAAAGGAATTTTTAAAATATCTAAAATTGTAGGAGTTATATCACTTTTAATTTTGATACTGCATTTTTTTCTTTCCTTTATATCTCGGTCAATTTTCAACCGATTTTGATGAATTAAAAACGATTTTTTTCAGAAAATTTTAAAATAAAAATAAAATTTTGTTATTTAAATAGAAAAAAGTAAAAAACAAAATTTCAATTAGATTTTTTTTCAATTTCGACCTCTTTTTTTTAATTTTTAAGTTTTTAATAATATTCCTTTTTATTTTATCTTTAATTTAAAACAAAATTCATCCCGGAGACTTTTTTAGATCTCGTGATATCGTCCTTTAAGTATTATAAGTCTTCATCAATTTGAAAACCGCAGGACTTGCTTCTATCATTACTTTCATTTGTTTGTTGAAATTTTTTATGGTTATGAATAACTATTTGTTTTAGAATCATCTAAAAGAAAGCGCTAAAAACTTCAGCTACAATTTCAGGTTGCATTGTTAAGGTTTCATTACAATTTATTTTAAATTATAAATATTACAAAAAATAAAAACTTTGCTTCAAATCTATTAATAAAATATTGAATTTTCACTTGTTTTAGTCAAGTAATTTAAAAATAAAAACATTATTACGCGAAAGTTTCTAGTTTGTAACAATAATATTATAAAACAAATGAAAGTAGAAACACAAATCTGGATGCTAGTTTTCTTGAGATGTGGATATTTAAAGAACGATATCACGAGATCTAAAAAAGTCTCCAGGATGAATTTTTTTTTAAATTAAAGATAAAATAAAAAGGAATATTATTAAAAAATTAAAAATTAAAAAAAAAGAGGTCGAAATTGAAAAAAAATCTAATTGAAATTTTGTTTTTTACTTTTTTCTATTTAAATAACAAAATTTTATTTTTATTTTAAAATTTTCTGAAAAAAATCGTTTTTGATTCATCAAAATCGGTTGAAAATTGACCGAGATATAAAGGAAAGAAAAAAATGCAGTATCAAAATTAAAAGTGATATAACTCCTACAATTTTAGATATTTTAAAAATTCCTTTTACTTACACATTGCTCTTATATAAAGCTATAATTTTACCAAGTATCATTAAAATCGAAGAACCACTTGCGGATTCTGATATTTCTGACGTGGACTTACCCAGTTGTGAATTTTTTTCAATAGAAAAAAAGAATTTCTTTTCCTTTGTGAAAATCGCTTGTTAACAAAAAGAATATCTTTTTTTTTCCCAGTGGAAATATCGACAATCGGTGAAGTAAAAAAGACTGCAAGCGATGATACGTACCTGCATACTTTGTACAAATATACAAATTATTCAATTAGAGTCTTAGCATACACAAGTGCCGGTGATGGGGTTCTTAGTTCTTCAATTTATTGCGCAACTGATGAAGATGGTATGATTTAAAAAAGAAATAGTTATTAAGTAATTAAAATTTTATTTATAAATAACTTTTTTTGCGCATTAAAATCGAGCCTGAATTTATATTTGTAATGAAAATTATATTAATCGTTTATGAAAATTAAAATTTAAATGTTTAGTTCCAGGACCACCAGCGGGAATAAAAGCACTGGCTCTTACAAAGGAAAGTATTTTAGTTTCATGGCTACCGCCATTACAGCCAAATGGAAAAGTATCACGTTACACTGTTTATAGTAGGGAGGCTGGTTCTCCACGACAAAATAGTCACGCTATGCATGAATCGCCTTTATCTTCGACTGATACACTTACAATGGAATTGCGTGGTTTAAACGAACGGTAAATATTTATTTATTTAAACCAAAAAAAAATCCCGAAGGATCAAATATATATTTATATAGAGAATTTATCATTAAATCACTAATTGTAATTTTTTTATTGAGCTTTTTTTTGAAAAAAATTTTATTGCAATTATTTGTAGGCAACTTTATGAATTTTGCGTATCGGCAACAACAAAACTTGGAGAAGGTGAATCGACAACTATTGTGACACAAACGACAAATACAAATGGTATTGTTATTATCGTATTTTAATTTCCTCTTTTTTTTTTACTATTTTTTTTTTTTTTTTTTTTTGTCTAGCTCCAGCGAGAGTGGCTTCATTTTCTCAAATTTTGAGAAGACCTGTAAAATCCTCAGTTGTTTTGTCATGTCTCGTGGTTGGAAATCCAACACCTCGACCTGATTGGACATATAAAAATAATAAAGTCTCTTCTGGAAGGCATTATGAAATAACAGCTGATGGTCATCTCAATATTCACGGTAAAATTTTTCAACAATGCAAAATTAGTAGCTAATTATTAATTAACAATTATTATTAATTAATAATTAAAAATTTTTCAATTTTAGGCCTAGATCAATCAGTTGCTGGAAATTATACATGCTCGGTGAGCAATTTATTTGGAGATGATTCTATAACGTATACGTTAATTGTTGTCATGCCCCCAAGAGCACCAATTCTTGAACTTCAATATACAACGACTGATAGTATCAAATTTTGTTGGAATCATCCCGATAATGGAGGAGCGACAATTCAAGGTTATTTTCAATTAATGTATTTAAAAAAAATTGAAAATAACATTTGTTATTATTAATTTAATATTGTTTTTAGGATACGTTTTAAGTTACAAAAGAGATCAAGGTGGATGGGAGGAAATGACCCTATCGCCAGAACACACGGAATTAACATTAAGTGGCTTAAAATGTGGATCATCTTATCATGCTCATTTAACTGCCTATAATCGAGTTGGTACTGGAGATCCAAGTTCATTGATTAGCGCTACAACAAAAGGAACAGGTAATATTTATGAATGAAAAAATAATTTTTATTTATAATGAAAATTGAAATTTTTATTTTTTTAGCTCCACTTTTGCCGAGAGAACGTGATATTGTATCAACGAATTCAACGTCAGTACGTTTAAATTTATCAGCATGGCCAAATGGTGAATGTTTAATTCATCATTATACTGTTGAATATCGTCGGCGAATAGGAACGGAACCATGGATTTTGGTTGCGAGTAGAGCAACTGAAAATCTGTTGATTAGAGATTTGAAACCAGCGTCTTGGTATAGTTTACGTTTGACTGCGCACAACGATGCTGGCTCAACTCAAACTCTAATGGAATTTGCAACAACAACTCTCAGTGGAATTAGCATTGGCCCGCCTAATGATTTAATTATGGACGATGATACTGTCAAGGGAATTCCCAGTTATAAACTTCTTTACATTGTTGTACCACTTATTTGCGCAATTGTTCTCATTATATCTGCCATTGTTCTTGGTTACGTTATGCTTAAACGTGGAAGGTGAGAGTTTATATATTTGATTGAATTTTTCATTTTAGTAATTAATAATTTTATTTTTTAGATCAAGTTATTTAGGTGATATGTTACAAGGACAACCACAACCACCGGGTTTAGGATTAAATCAAAGTCATCAATCGCATCATCATTTATCAAATTGTATGTCGACTGTTCAATTGAAATCAACTGCCGAGAGGGATAATAGAAGAAATCATCAAGTTTACACAAGTTCGCCAGTCAAGCAAGATAATCACAAATCAAATGATCATGGTTCAGGTGAAAAATAATAATATTTATTTTTATTTTTTCCTGTTTTAATAAAAAAAATTTATTTTAGAAATGTATGAGATTAGTCCTTATGCAACGTTCAGCGTTCCTGGAAGGGATAATCGTTCGGTGACAACGGCAACATTGGACTATACAATGCAATTTAAAACGTTTGGTCATTTGGAGAATGAGGATATCAATGCAATTGATTACGAGAGATCGAGCGTGGATTTTGAAAGGTATTTTCAAAAAAAATGTGATAGTTTATTTTTTTTTTCTCGGTGTAGTTTTATTTAAGCGCACTCGTCAACGAGATTTTTTTTTCCTCGACCATTTTCCGCACTTATCATTTCCCATAATTTCCCTTTGTCTTTTCTCTTCCTCGTTCTCTTTGTCTCTTACGCGCAGGTCAAAAACACCAAGATGGCATAAACAAAGGTACTTTCCAAGCATCGCCGAAGCTGAGAGTAAACTTCGTTCCAGTCGACAGGGATCTGGTAGCGATACATCCGGCAGTCCTTGCGGCGAATGCGCTGGACCAAGTTATCGAGTTCCTGTTAAGCCATGCAGGGGTAATTTTTATTAAATTTTATTTTAGTTTAGTTTAATTTATTAACGGTATTTTATATTTGAATATTTGCAAATTTATTTCTATTTTAATAATGTTTTTATAATAAAAAATGTTTTTTTTTTTAGATATTTTCTCGCGTGGCGTTGAATCAAGCACAGAATCTAACAACGAAGGCTCTCCGTCGCTAGCGAGAAGACGCAATAGACAGTTGAGCAGGTCCATTCGCAGGTAGCCAAGGTTTGTTTGATTCAACTTAGCACTCACAAGTCCATTTTTTTTTTTATCTCAACGTCAAGTTATCGAAAAGTGTTTCAAACAAAAATTATACATAAAAAGGAAACTAATCGAAACACTTTTTGATTTCGATTCATTCACCAAAAAAAAAATAATTGTTTCAAAACCTTGTCAACTGGGAATTCTGAATATTTAATTTCTAATGTAAAAATTAATTTTTTAAATACGGAAATTACTATTTCGTAGATTTTTTAAAAAATTGTTTATTTGAAATATATTTCAAGAATTCCTTTGCAGTAGAGATTCTAAATCTTGGTACGAATCTTCGTATTAATTTCAGGTGAAATTATAAATTCTTACTTTGGAAAAAAAAAACAATCTGAAGTATTACAAAGATTCTAGATTTTATTTCGCTAAAAAAAAAAGTGAGATATAATTTATTTCGCAAGGAAAAAATATGAATGTAATGGAAAATTAATAATCTGAGCTAGGTTTTAAATTTTTTGTTTTAAGTTCGGTAGAGACGCTGTTACCACCAACTGGATTCAGCGACAGTCGTGAATTGAGCGAGGCAGAATGTGATCGTGATCGTGATCGTGGACGAGGACGAGATTGGCAAAGTTTATCAATTGCCACACGTCATGGTGGTAGTCTTGGCCGTCTTCCTATTGAAGCTGTTGAAACAATGCTTGCAAGGTAAAAAATATAGGTAAAAATAATGTTCCCCGCTTAATTTAATGCCAATAGAATAGAATTGATTTCTGATAATGAGTTGATAAGAAATATTAATATTTCAGGTATCAACAAAGAAAGGAACAAGAAAGGCAAGAATTCACTATTCACGTATGATTATAGGACAAAGAAAAAAAATCATCACACCAAAATCATCGTGCGGTAGTAATATCTAAATTTTGACGAGCTTAGGCAAAATAAATAAAAATTATGTAAGTTTTAAAAACAAATTAAATTTGGCGCACATTTAAAAAAAAAAAGCAACGTTGTTAGAGAAAATAATTTTTTATATATTGGCAATTTTAATTTTTTAAATTTTACTTTAGAGAAAAAATTTATAATTAAATTTCAAAAATGATTCCAAATAGAAAATTCATTAATGGAATTTATTTTTAAAAAAACGTGAACCTTTTTTTGCAAATAAAAAAGGTAAACGAAGTAAAAAAAAAAATAGAGAGTTGTAGAAGAACGTTTTTATAGAAATTACATTTCTAAGAAAACAAAATAATTGTTTATATGCGTGTTTTTAAATTTGTCTATTGACTTTATTAAAAATAAAATAATAAATCGTTTCTTCTATTTGACTCTCAGAAATTCTATTATAAAAAAAAAAAGAAATAGACTGTCCACGATTGGAAAAAACGAGTTTAAAAAAAAAAACTGCCAAAAAGAAACTCGCTCTCCATTTGTAAATATCAGTGTTATGTGCAATGGCACAAATTTCGTATTGGCATATAAAAAAAAAAGTGCGGTACTCGTTACCATGAAAACTACCGATTTCCGTGTCATCGGTTTATTGTATAGATAAGAAAGTGTTTCGAAAAAGGGGAAATAATGAAAATTCATGAGAAAAGACTACAACAAGAATAATATTATTATTAAATGTTAAAACATATTTCAATCATCTGAGACATTTTTTTGCATTTGAATATAAATTAATATACTAATATTGATTAATTTTAATAATAAATACTTTTCTTTACATATAAAAAAAATATCAATTATTTCTTAATAATAATAACAATTATTAATGTTAATTAATATTAGCTGATTTTAATAAAATATATTAAAAAAATTTCCTGACTCGGTAAATGTTTTTATATATTTACAGTTGAAAGACTTTAAATTGTTAAGAAAGAAAAATATTTCTGTTGAACTCAATTGAAACATTCGTCGAGTCAGGTAAAAGCAGATGGACTTTTTTATAACTTGTTTTTTAAAATCCTTTTTCAAATTTACAATTTTGTAAATATAAATTTTTTATACCAACTCATTTTTTTTAAGTCTCGAAAAAGTGGAAAAAAAATATTCTAATTTGTTTTCGCAATTTAATGAGAAATAATTTGTTATTTATTTCGACTGAGAAAAACCCACTGCCAATTTTCTATAGTTATATCGCTGCCAAAAAAATTTTTTTCGTTCGACTATTTGAAGAGATGAAAAAATAATTAACGACCTCTCCTGATCGTTATATTTAATTAATAATATCGTTTTTGATAAACAAAAAAAAAGCTCAGAAATTTTTACTTATTTCCTAGATACGTATTTATAAAAAAAAAAAAAAATTGTATCACGACGAAAACTGGTCAATAGAAATTTTTGACAATCTTTTTTTAATTAAAAAAAAAAACAACTTTGATATATTATAATTATATAAGGAGAAAAACAACGTCGTTGTACAAATTATTATCTTAGGAAATTTACTAAAAAAAAAAAAAAAAAACTTTTCTATTGAATCCACAATGAGATCAACTCTTATATTTATTAGAAATATTTTATATTGATTTATTTAATACTCATTTTTTATGTAAATGAATGAAAAAGAAATTTTACACTTGATTTTTAAAATTTTGTAAAAATATTTTTAATGTTATTTCCAGGAAACACATTGATGGATAATAAATAATTATCATGTGTTTATAAAAGGGAATTTTTTCCTACACTTTCCTGAATAATTTTTAAAATTTGATTTATTATTATTATTATTATTATTATTATTTATCCATTATTTATAATTTATTTATTTTGGAATAATGGTTTTTTGTTTGATTTAAATATTTTTAATTGGATTTTTTATTTTCGTGTAATTTTTCTTTTTTTACATTTTTATGGCGTATATACGATTTCAGCATTTGAATCGTCATCTGTTATAATTATTTTATAATCTTTATAATGCCACAGGTCATCTTCGCGAACAATTGTCCAGAGATCTAGAGCCTTTCTGAAAATATGTGGAATTGATTCGAATCCAGCTTCATGTGCCAATGAATCAAAAAGATCATATTGAGAAAGAAATAATCGGTGAGCGTGTCTTTTTTTGTTTCCTTTGAGTTGCGCGTCATCTAACATAATTTTCCTTGAAGGCAATTGAAATCTTTGTTTTAGCAAGTATAAAAAAAATAATGCCTGAAAAAAGAGAATTCACAAATTTTATTTTATCAAATCTTTTCAAAAAAAAAAAAAATTCAAACGTTTAAAAAGAAATATCAATTTTAATTGCCTTTGGAAATTTATTATTTAATTAACAAACTATTCAAATATTTAACTAATAACTAATTAACTAAACTAATTTAATTTATTGTTTTTCTTTTTTTAAATTTTAAAAATTAGTTAATAAATTTTCAACTATTTGAACTATTTATTAACTAATTTACTGAAATATTTGAATAATTGCATGATCGATTATTTAAATTATTTCTAATTAAATTAGCTTATTAAAATACCTTCACGTGAAACATGGGAAAAGTTATTACATAACTGTTAATTCCCAAAAAACACATTGTTGGTTGATTTATATTAATTGTATGTTTATAAAGTGGATAGACAAAATTATCGTCAACAGTTATACCACAGGATTTATCCAAAAATGGAAATTCCATTAAATATCCTGTACAATACATAAAAACATTGACAGAAACAGAAGTTCCGTCAATGAAAATAATTTTATTTCCCTCCACTCGTTCAATATCCGGAACTTGAATGATAATTGAAGGAAGTTTACTTGTTATTCTGTTAGAGAAACAAAAAAAAATCATTAAATCATAAGTCTAATATTTTTAAAAATAAATTAAATTTACTTTTTTTATAAAAAAAATGACCAAATATTTTAATAATTATATATTGACCTTTCACCTCGATTGCTCATGTAAATGGAATTGGCATAAGTTGACAATTCAACTCCAATGTCAGTAGCCGAAAATGCAGAGCCAAAAATTAATATATCTTTACCGGTAAATTCTTCTGGTTTTCTGTACTCGTGACTGTGTAAAATTTGTCCGGAAAATTTCTCAAGTCCATGTATAATTGGCATATTTGGTCGTGAATAATTTCTATGTAAAAAAAAAAGTTTTCTCTTCTCAAATCTTTATAATTTAAAACAATTGATTATAATTATTGAAAATATTTTTTTTTTTTTTTTTTTAAATTAAACATACCCCGTACAAACCATAATTGCATCAAATTCTTTAAATTCAATTTGCTTTGTCTTCAGATCTTTTATTTTCACATGCCAAGTAGTAATAATTTTGCCATCAGATTTGATTATTTCGGCTCGAACTTGTTCTATTTTCTTAAAAAACTGAATAAAAATTTTTTTTTCTTTAAATCTATTTTTTTGAATTCTTTTTTTTTTCTTACGTATAATTAATTTTTTCTCATACCTTAATGAAATGAAGAATTTGAAAATGATTAGCGTAATCATGTAAATATGATAGAAGTATTTCTCGATGTACTCCACTTCCTTTATTCGCTTTCATTTTCCGAAAATCAGGGAAATTCATTAATTCACAAGGAGCATTGGATCTATAATTAAAGTTTTCTACTTAATATTCGAAAATTATTTTCGATAAATAAAAGAAATTAAAAATATTTAAAACAGAAATTCTAAAATTTTTTAAATGGAAAATAATTTTTTTTTTGTTATGATTATTTTAGTAATTTTAGTAATTATTTTCATGTAATAAATTTTTATTTATTTACTTTTCATTTTGTAGTAATTTAATAAATAAATTAAAAAATTAAATTTAAAATTAAATTTAAAATAAATTTCAAAATAAATAAATTAATAATTCAAACCTAAGATCTCTGTACATGCTGGTGTGAATTGGAAGATCATTTTCATCTACTCCAATTTTTTCAGTATAAATCCAAGTGCCTCCAATTTCTCCAGTTTGTTCGAAAGCTTCAGGCACGAAATAATTCAAATCTGATGATAAATGTCTCAAGGCACATAATCCAGCAGCACCACTACCAATCACACAGACTCTTTTCTTTGAATTCATTTTTGAAAAAAAAAAAAAATAAAATTATATTTTCATTTTTTTTAATTAATAGTAATCGATTAACTTTATATATGAGAGGATGCAGCATTAAACTGATTGAGAATAAATGTTTATTAAAATGTCTATAAGTTGTTCTACATCGTTATCAATAGCAGTAATAAACTTTAAGTTTTGATATCGCATTAATAGGGTCAAAAAAAAAATTAAATAATTTGTTGGGGGAAATTTTTTTCTTTTTATTTCACAGTTCATTGTAAAAATTATTTGAGATAATGATAAAATGATATTGAGAAGAAAAAATTGAAAAATAGAATTAAATTTTTAATAAATTAAATTTTTAATAAATTAAATTTTTAATAAATTAATTTCTTTAATAAATTAATTTTGCTATTTAAAAAATAGGTCAAACAGAATAGAAATTAAAAAAAGGAGTGGCGGGAAAAAAAATTCCACTGCTATAATATATTTTGGTTTATTTCTTATTCTTATTTACAAGGTCCAATATGTATATATGTATATATTTATATATTTTATATTTTCAATAAAATATAATGCGCACTGCTCCGCCAGAAAGTTCGGTAAGCCGAAAGGAAATATTTTAATATAGAAGCGATGTGATCGGCTGTGGAAGTCTGATATTAGGAATATTCTATTTCGAAAACTCGAGTTTATTGGGCAGGGATCAGAAACAATGATTCTTTTTTTTTTTATCATTCATATAATATTGATAATTAATAATTAATTAATTATTAATAATATCAATATCAATGAAATATATAACTCATTTGAATTATTTATGTATTGTCGGATGTACACCGCCATCTTAATATTTTTTTTTTTGTGATTTACCTTCGAACGCGAAAGGTGATAATTCGTTATAATCAATTTTCATATTTTTTTTTCTTTCTGTTTTTGTTAAATATAATATTATATATTTCTTTATAATTCGCTGGTTCGACATAGGAACTAACAAGTTGCTAAATTTTTTTTTTTTTTCATTCATCAAAACCCCTAAAAGGCGAGCCTGCGGATTCGCTACGAGTTTTCATTTTTGAATTTATATTTTTTTTTTTTGTTTTTTGTTTGTTAATAATAACATTTACAACGACGATGACGACGACGACACAGCTAGACATCAAAAACGTAAAGTGTATATGTTTTGCTCTTTGTTTTCTTTTTTTTTTTTAATTTTTTAATTTTTTTCAAGTTTTTTTCTCAATTTATTTTTATTTATGCATGTTCAATCCCTGCAGTCAGTCTGAATCTAATTGACAATGTACGCAAAAAAAGTTCCCGTTGTTCTTGGTACTTTTTTTTTATAACAATGGACGCGCAAGAAAAAAGATCGCGCTTCATTATTGGTCGCTGGGATGATTTTACAATGATGTTGTATCTTCTCTAAAACGTATCAAAAGAAAAAAAAAAATTTTTAATTTTTTTCAATCGGCTTCTTTTTGTAAAAGAAATTTTTTAAATTAATAAATAATTTAATAAATTAATGTTTTTTTATTTTGTTAATAAATAAAACATATTTTCAAATGAGATTAGATTTTTTTAAATATAATTTTCTTTTTTTTAAATAATTAAGTTCACTTATACATAAAAATAAAAAAAAGTTTTAGAAATTTTGTAAAATTTCTTTCAAAAAAAAAAAAGAAGATTGGAAAATTGTTTAGAAAAATTTGCAAAAACAAACTTATAAATTACAAATACGCGTTAATTTGATCGTCAATTAAATGATCAAATTACTAATATCAAGCACCCATGCTTTTTGAATAATAAAAACAGATACAAAAAAAATGAAATTCATTCATTTAATGAAATAAATCAATAATTCAAAAAAAAAAAACAGATTGACAAAAAATTTCTTATTTCAAAATTATATAAATATTATTAATTGTCAAAATTATTAATTAAATAGAAAATTTAATATATAAATTTAAGTTCACAGGTGCTTGAAATAATTTTGATTTATATTTTCAAAAGAATGCTTTTCAGATTGAATTTTTTTTTTTTCTAAATTTTCATAAAATAAAAAATTGATATTTAATTATTGATAAATATACTTAAATTAGTGAATTTCGCCTTCTGCAAAATTGGATATATTTTCCCACTACGTACAAATTGGATGCTTTCTGTGCCGTAATCAATCGATAATGAATAGAAACAGGACCATAATTTTTTTATAAGAATTCTATTTCTTAATTCAATAAATTTTTCTATCCTAATATTTTTTTTTCAATTTTTTTCTCAAATTTGCAACGCGCAACAACAATATATATATATGTTGTAAAATTGACTAGAAAATCAAATATTCTTAATAAGCTAAGTGGTTTTTTTTTTCTTTGAAAAGATTATTTGAAAAATTTTCTAATATAAAAATGGGACGTACCTGAAATTTTCCCGGTACCTTTTTTCTATTTATCACAATGTTTACAGGTACCTGGATTTTTTTAGGTACTAATTGACATCAGACATATTTTTAACGAAACAAAACAAAAACAAACAAAAATTGTACAATAATTGAAAAATCTCAACAAAAAAAAAAAATTTAATTTTTATTTAAATTTTGTTATGGTCCTGTTTGAAGAAAAATTTTTTGCTAATAAATGTTCCAACAAGATTTTTTACAGCAAATATGCAACAATTGTTTGACACATACAGAGATATTTCATATTTTATAACTCACAAGTACAATTAATTTTTTTTTATTATAACAAGAGACCAATTTTTTTTATTTTTCCATTGAAATATAGCAAGAAACTTTTCTTCCATCTTCGATTATTTTTAGCCAGTCGAAAAAATCTTCACACAATAATCATTTCTCATTGTTTTTTTTGTTTTTTGTATCGAGGAACGATCGATTGCCGCTTATTTTTTTTTTTTTTTTTTTTGAACTCGTCGTATGTAAAATATGAACCGAACGAGTCAGATATGACAGTTATTTATTATTTTTGTTGTGTTCGCAACGACACCTTTTATTAGCAAAGTGTTCAATCGCTATCGAACTCTAGAAGGTTACACTAACTTTACATCTTTAGGTTTTTTTTTTTTTTTATATAATAATTATTTAACATAGCGCCGTTTCGCCTTTTTTTTATATCATTTCCATTTCTTTCACATCGACTCTGTTTTTACAAATTCGCATTTAAAAAAAAACAAAGAAGTGGATTTTCTTTTTTTTTCTGAAAAAATTGAAGCGGTGGGATTATAGTTTGAAAAAAAAGAGAAATCAATTTTTTTTCTTTTTATTTTGCTAACTTTGCCTCTTTTTGTTAATAAATAAAAGAAAACTTTGTTCAAAACTCGTAAAACTTCACGCTACAAATATAAAAATTATTCTAAAACTATATATTTATATTTAAATATAAATTAAAAGAAAATCATAAACCAAGTTACATATATGGCACTAAATTTGCTTGAATCCAGACAAAAAATTGAGAAAAAATAAAGAATCTTCCGTATCGCTTCAATTTCCAAACTCACAATTTTTTTTTTGGTAAATTCGATCCACTGATATGATTTCAAACTAAAGAACGCTTTTTAATGCCGGAAATATATATATATTTTTTAAAAATAGTCAAAATTAATTTAGTACTTTAAAATATGTTTTTTTTTTTATTATTTTGCGTTTTAAATTTTAATTTTCCGCATTTAGGAGGAATCCTTTAGTTTGAGGATCGAAAATCCAGAAATTATCATAAAAATATAAAACGAAAGCAGCTCGTTTTTCCGCTTAATTGCAGTTTTAAAGAGACAATTCAAAGAGGATTTTTTTTGTTTTTCTTTTTTTTTTGAGACGTTTACGTTTTAATTAAATTTTTTTTTTTTTTGCACTCGATTCATTTCTACGCCGACGTGCTTTCGGTTGCAGTTAAAGAGCTCGCTTCAAGATTTAAATCGGTCTCGACCATTTATATATATAATATATATTTTTGTTTCTTGACTTTTCTTGCAAATCTACTCTACGGAAAATAGTGTTTCTCTCGGAGTAAACGCTATTTAGTATCACAAGAGTATGTCTAGATTTTTCTAAAATTACATCTCTAGATCTCTAGACATGATTCTAAAATCTTTATTAACACGTCATACAGCGTTTTTTTTTTTCTTGTTTGTGTTTTGTGTGTGTTTGTGTGTTAATCCAAAGCTAAGCTGCCATCTAAGCAATAAATTATTTTGTGCTCTAATTCATTTATTTTCGCGCCGACTTCTCGCTCTCTCTCTCATCAACAAAGCAGGTAAAATGTCCAAACTTTTTTTTTCTCTCTCTCTCTCTCTTAAAAAACTATTTTCAATAATTTCGAATACACAATTTTTTTTCCATATTTTAAATATTTTATTTCATTGAACCTTTTTTTCAGTCTCTAAAAAAAAATCAATTTGTTCCTTATTTTCAGTATTCAAATTAATTATTTTCAATTAATCTATATTCTTTATTTTCAAATAATTTCGTTCGTAAAATTATTCTTTTTTTTTCTTCTATTTTCAAATTTATTTCATTAAAATTTCGACTTTCATAAATAAAATTGATTAAAAAAGAAAAAATCAAAAAAAATATTTAAAAACGCAACAAATTTGTAAAGAAAACAAATTTTATTATTATGATCAAACCAAGATAATTTAAAAACAAAAAAAGAACAACATTCTCACTGGACAAAAAATTTTTAAAATCACGAAACACTTCGTGCTCGTTGATCTGTACATAAATATTTGTTCTAAATAAAAAGACAAAAAAATAATTTAATAAAAAAGAAAAATGCCTCGCGTTTCGCATTCTCGATTATATATAGATATATATATATAAATATTTTTAAAAAAAACGATACAATAAAATCACAGTCGTATGTACAATAAATTTCTCATTAAAAATCGTTAGGCTCGATAAAAACTTAAAAATAAAAATTGTACCGATTTTCTTCTTTTTTCCATATATTTTTTTTTTTTTTTGACTATTTAAGAAAAGAAAACTTTTCTGTTTGAAGAAGAGAGGTCCGAGAGTGCGATGCGAGGCACAGGCGAGTTTTCGTTGTGTGGTCTGTTTTTTTCTTCTTTTTTTTTTTTATGACTCTACGCTTTTTTTCACACGAGCTCAGACAAAAATCTCAAAAAGTACGAAAACAAATTGATCTTCTTGGATTTTTAGTCCTCGCACTAGGCTTTATTTTGTTATTTTTTTTTTCTTTATAAGAAACACAGCAAAATACAAGATATTTGTCTTTTCCACTCAGTGCAATGTTTTGTTTTTTTATTTTTTATTTTTTTTTTATATTTTTTTTATTATTTATTTATACGAATCCTCTAATTATGTATAGCTATATAATCTGTTCAGATCTTAAATAATGAGAAGAGGCACACGCTGGCTAAAATGTCATTTCATTTTTTTTAGAATAAAATGCAATTTTTTCCGCGCGACTTTCTCCGGATTTGTATATAGCGCTCATCGAAACAATCACTGTAACACGATCGTAATGTATGTATATATTTACATTTACTATCTACAATTATCTACACATCGAAAAACAATTAGTTTTGCTTGATTTGTTTTTTTTTCATCTCATCGTGATAGCCGCGACATTGATCATTTTTTTTTTATTTTTTAAAGCATTGTTTGAAAAAAACACTATTTTTTTTTTTAAATAATAATCTCAGAAAAATCATTGGCAAACGGAAGAGAATGAATTTTTTTTCTTAAAAAGAAAAAAAAAATATGATGATGAGAAAAATATCTCTTCTCGTAAAAATAATTTCGTGTGTATGTTACTTGGTAGATGAACGCGCGAGAATATATTATATATATATAGTACAACGCAAGTATATAATGAAAAATAAAATAAATACTGCTAAATTAGAAAAAAAAACGTGAGGAATTTAACAAATAACAAAAGTCTATGAGCCGAGGTCTATCGCAAGAAGAGGCGAGTCTCGCTCTCTTCACGTTTCTTTTTTTTTTTTTCTTGATCCTTTTCTTCGCCAATTATCGATAGGAATAAAAATTGAATTTTTTTTTTGTCGACATAGTATTTTCACTGGGCATTTCAATCCTTCGACAATTGTTTATTTTTCCCCCTTGGTACCGGCTCTTAGAGTCAATTTTTTTTTTAGTCTTCATCTGGTCTCTCCTGGTACTGGGTGCGAGGTCGCCGCTCAAGGCCCTGAATTTTTTCAGGTATAATTAGGCTGCAGTGACGACAAAGATTACGGCGTAAAATTCAAAACCGAATCCTATATGAATGCCCAGCATTCCAATGTTTTCACGACGAAATCTTCACGAGGCGCCAGCGGCTCGTTACCATAAGTGCTGCAGGACTGTGTCCTACCCTGGTACAAATCGCCGTCCAACCATAAACCAAACTTGCCACTATAAAAAAAAAAATTAAATATTTTTTATTACAGATATTCAAACCAACAGAATGTCTACTAACCGAAGAAACCAGAAATTTATCAGAAATTTTATGTCACACTAGTAAGTTTCTTAATTTTTATAATTTCAAAAATAATAAAAATGTAAAAAAAATGTTGAACAATTTAAGACTAATAAAAAATCTTATTTAAACATTGTCTTTAATTATTTAAAACACCTGTGTTGTATTTTTTATTATTTAACCTGCTTTAAAAAAAATCATGTAAATAACTGCGGCTGCCTATATTTTAATATTTGATATTTTAATAGGTTTTGTGCTAAAACTTCGAAGAAAATTTTAAATTTCAGATATTAGGAGAACATGAAAAGTTATAATTAAAGTTGACTGCGCATGCGCCTATTTAAAATATTCATTATTTTGGTACTTTTTCAATGAAATTTTGAAGAAATCTTAAAATTTTAAAGTATCAGGAGAACATGAAGAGGTTGGAGTAATATCAAAATGCAATTCCCGCCAAATTTGGAATTTCAAATATAATAGAAATGCAAAAGCACGTGTTTAAATAAAGAAATTTTTAATTTTAAGTATCAGGAGAACATGAAGAGGTTGGGGTAAACCTATTTTCGTTGATGGCGCATGCGCATTTCGAATATTCATTGTTTTGATAGATTTTGAATGAAATTTATTTAATTTTAAGTACCAGGAGAATATGAAGATGTCGTGGTAATTTCAAAATGCAATTCCCGCCAAATTTGGAATTTCAAATATAATATAAATTCAAAAGCACGTATTTAAATAAAGAAATTTTAATTTTAGGTATCAGGAGAACATGAAGAGGTTGGAGTAATCCTATTTACGTTGATGGCGCATGCGCATTTTAAATATTCATTGTTTTGTTAGATTTTCAACAAAATTTAAAAGAAATTTTTAATTTTAAGTATCAGGAGAACATGAAGAGGTTGGGGTAAACATTTTTTGATGATGACGCATGCGCATTTCAAATATTTATTGTTTTGATAGATTTTCAATAAAATTTAAAAGAAATTTTTAATTTTTGGTATCAGGAGAACATGAAGAGGTTGGGGTAAACCTATTTTCGTTGATGGCGCATGCGCATTTCGAATATTCATCTTCAAAATGCAATTCCCGCCAAATTTGAAATTTGAAATATAATATAAATTCAAAAGCACGTGTTTAAATAAAGAAATTTTTTAGGTATCAGGAGAACATGAAGAGGTTGGGGTAAACATTTTTTGATGATGACGCATGCGCATTTCAAATATTTATTGTTTTGATAGATTTTCAATAAAATTTAAAAGAAATTTTTAATTTTTGGTATCAGGAGAACATGAAGAGGTTGGGGTAAACCTATTTTCGTTGATGGCGCATGCGCATTTCGAATATTCATCTTCAAAATGCAATTCCCGCCAAATTTGAAATTTGAAATATAATATAAATTCAAAAGCACGTGTTTAAATAAAGAAATTTTTTAGGTATCAGGAGAACATGAAGAGGTTGGAGTAATCCTATTTACGTTGATAGCGCATGCGCATTTTAAATATTCATTGTTTTGATAGATTTTCAACAAAATTTAAAAGAAATTTTTAATTTTAAGTATCAGGAGAACATGAAGAGGTTGGGGTGAACCTTTTTCGATGATGACGCATGCGCATTTCAAATATTTATTGTTTTGATAGATTTTCAACAAAATTTAAAAGAAATTTTTAATTTTTGGTATCAGGAGAACATGAAGAGGTTGGGGTAAACCTATTTTCGGTGATGGCGCATGCGCATTTCGAATATTCATCTTCAAAATGCAATTCCCGCCAAATTTGAAATTTGAAATATAATATAAATTCAAAAGCACGTGTTTAAATAAAGAAATTTTAATTTTAAGTATCAGGAGAACATGAAGAGGTTGGGGTAATCCTATTTACGTTGATGGCGCATGCGCATTTTAAATATTTATTGTTTTGATAGATTTTCAACAAAATTTAAAAGAAATTTTTAATTTTAAGTATCAGGAGAACATGAAGAGGTTGGGGTAAACATTTTTCCATGATGACGCATGCGCATTTCAAATATTTATTGTTTTGATAGATTTTCAACAAAATTTAAAAGAAATTTTTAATTTTTGGTATCAGGAGAACATAAAGAGGTTGGGGTAAACCTATTTCGTTGATGGCGCATGCGCATTTCGAATATTCATTGTTTTGATATTTTGAATGAAATTTATTTAATTTTAAGTACCAGGAGAATATGAAGATGTCGTGGTAATCTCAAAATGCAATTCCCGCCAAATTTGGAATTTGAAATATAATATAAATTCAAAAGCACGTATTTAAATAAAGAAATTTTAATTTTAGGTATCAGGAGAACATGAAGAGGTTGGAGTAATCCTATTTACGTTGATGGCGCATGCGCATTTTAAATATTCATTGTTTTGTTAGATTTTCAACAAAATTTAAAAGAAATTTTTAATTTTAAGTATCAGGAGAACATGAAGAGGTTGGGGTAAACCTTTTTCGATGATGACGCATGCGCATTTCAAATATTTATTGTTTTGATAGATTTTCAACAAAATTTAAAAGAAATTTTTAATTTTTGGTATCAGGAGAACATGAAGAGGTTGGGGTAAACCTATTTTCGGTGATGGCGCATGCGCATTTCGAATATTCATCTTCAAAATGCAATTCCCGCCAAATTTGAAATTTGAAATATAATATAAATTCAAAAGCACGTGTTTAAATAAAGAAATTTTAATTTTAAGTATCAGGAGAACATGAAGAGGTTGGGGTAATCCTATTTACGTTGATGGCGCATGCGCATTTTAAATATTTATTGTTTTGATAGATTTTCAACAAAATTTAAAAGAAATTTTTAATTTTAAGTATCAGGAGAACATGAAGAGGTTGGGGTAAACATTTTTCCATGATGACGCATGCGCATTTCAAATATTTATTGTTTTGATAGATTTTCAACAAAATTTAAAAGAAATTTTTAATTTTTGGTATCAGGAGAACATAAAGAGGTTGGGGTAAACCTATTTCGTTGATGGCGCATGCGCATTTCGAACATTCATTGTTTTGATAGATTTTGAATGAAATTTATTTAATTTTAAGTACCAGGAGAATATGAAGATGTCGTGGTAATCTCAAAATGCAATTCCCGCCAAATTTGGAATTTGAAATATAATATAAATTCAAAAGCACGTATTTAAATAAAGAAATTTTAATTTTAGGTATCAGGAGAACATGAAGAGGTTGGAGTAATCCTATTTACGTTGATGGCGCATGCGCATTTTAAATATTCATTGTTTTGTTAGATTTTCAACAAAATTTAAAAGAAATTTTTAATTTTAAGTATCAGGAGAACATGAAGAGGTTGGGGTAAACCTTTTTCGATGATGACGCATGCGCATTTCAAATATTTATTGTTTTGATAGATTTTCAACAAAATTTAAAAGAAATTTTTAATTTTTGGTATCAGGAGAACATGAAGAGGTTGGGGTAAACCTATTTTCGGTGATGGCGCATGCGCATTTCGAATATTCATCTTCAAAATGCAATTCCCGCCAAATTTGAAATTTGAAATATAATATAAATTCAAAAGCACGTGTTTAAATAAAGAAATTTTAATTTTAAGTATCAGGAGAACATGAAGAGGTTGGGGTAATCCTATTTACGTTGATGGCGCATGCGCATTTTAAATATTTATTGTTTTGATAGATTTTCAACAAAATTTAAAAGAAATTTTTAATTTTAAGTATCAGGAGAACATGAAGAGGTTGGGGTAAACATTTTTCCATGATGACGCATGCGCATTTCAAATATTTATTGTTTTGATAGATTTTCAACAAAATTTAAAAGAAATTTTTAATTTTTGGTATCAGGAGAACATAAAGAGGTTGGGGTAAACCTATTTCGTTGATGGCGCATGCGCATTTCGAACATTTATTGTTTTGATAGATTTTGAATGAAATTTATTTAATTTTAAGTACCAGGAGAATATGAAGATGTCGTGGTAATCTCAAAATGCAATTCCCGCCAAATTTGGAATTTGAAATATAATATAAATTCAAAAGCACGTATTTAAATAAAGAAATTTTAATTTTAGGTATCAGGAGAACATGAAGAGGTTGGAGTAATCCTATTTACGTTGATGGCGCATGCGCATTTTAAATATTCATTGATTTGTTAGATTTTCAACAAAATTTAAAAGAAATTTTTAATTTTTGGTATCAGGAGAACATGAAGAGGTTGGGGTAAACCTATTTTCGTTGATGGCGCATGCGCATTTCGAATATTCATTGTTTTGATATTTTGAATGAAATTTATTTAATTTTAAGTACCAGGAGAATATGAAGATGTCGTGGTAATCTCAAAATGCAATTCCCGCCAAATTTGGAATTTGAAATATAATATAAATTCAAAAGCACGTGTTTAAATAAAGAAATTTTTATTTTATGTATCAGGAGAACATGAAGAGGTTGGGGTAAACCTTTTTCGATGATGACGCATGCGCATTTCAAATATTTATTGTTTTGATATTTTTGAATGAAATTTAAAATCTTTTAAGTACCAGGAGAATATGTAGATGTCATGGTAATCTCAAAATGCAATTCCCGCCAAATTTGGAATTTTAAATATAATAGAAATGCAAAAGCACGTGTTTAAATAAAGAAATTGTTAATTTTTGGTATCTGGTTTTGATATTTTGGAATGAAATTTTGAAATTTTTTATCTTCAGGAGAATCTGACAATTTAAGACTAATAAAAAAGCTTTTTGTATTTATATTTTTTTTATTATTTAACGCTCCTGTGTTGTATTATTATTTTTAATTAACTCTTTTTGAAAAAATAAGGGCGCACTCACACCTCTGGCTGCCTGCACAGGCAGCCTCCCACCACGCAGAAAACGTACAAGAGTAAGAGAGACAGAAAATTCAAATTTAAATCTACTGACTCTCTGATTGGCTCTCACTGGCTGCCTGTGCAGGCAGCCAGAGGTGTGAGTGCGCCCTAAAGCATTTAAATACTTGTCTATGCCCACAATTCAAATATTTACTGTTTTGTTATTTTTTAGGCTAAAATTTTACAGTAAATTAGTTAAAATTTTTAACTTTTGAAAGTAAAATTATTTGAATTTTTGTCCAGTTCACAACAATCAGATAACTTTTAGAAATAGTGGCGAAAAATGGTACTACTGAACGTAGGATAAACTGCTAAGCCACGCCTCCAGCGAACATCCCAATACAGAAATTTCTATTTACGTTGAATTTGCATGCGATTAATTAAAATATTTATTGTTTTGATATTTTTTAATAAAAATTTTGATATATTTTAAAATTTAGATTCAATAAAAGTATTATATAATAATATCAATAAAAGAATTATATAAATATGAAAAAGAATTATTTCCATAGAATATAGTCGATTTTCGTAGATATTTTTAGATTTATTTATGTTTAAAATAAAAAAATTTAAATTTGACAAGAATAAAAACTAGGAAATAGCTGGGAAATGACCGGGAATTTTGTTAAACGAAATTAGTAGACATCCTGATTAATTTTTGTAAATTAATTATTTTAAATTTTATTTTATCATTTATTTCTAATCAGTGTGCTTATTTCTGAATTTTTTGTATGATTTAAGCATAGATAGTATATTTATATTTTTTAAAATAATTCGAAATTTAGGGAAAATTGTTCATTAACTTACTCTCCAGCGCCAATTGCTAAACTCTCATTATTTCCTTTAATGAAGTAAAGATTGTCCCCGGTCCAGTTGAAGGCCTGGAACCTTGGTGTGAATCTGAACAAAAGAGACTCCCCAGTTCCATAGAAATGATCACTTACATGTAGAGAACAAGATGTCAAAGCTCCAAACACCTGCGAAAAAAAAATGCAATTTTAAATCAAGTACTGCGGAAAAAAAATCCAATTCAAATTTTTTCTAAGATTTATCAATTTTGATTTTTTGTGATTAAAATTAAAATTCTAATTCCAAAAGTTCAATTTAATTCTAAGAAATGAAAAATTAAATTTTCCTAAAAAAATTTAATTTTTTCAATTTTCTTTATCAATTTTTCTCTTTATATATACATTGACATTATCTTTTGCTTGGGTTATTGGATGTGAAAGTAAAAAGCAACAAGGAAATTGATATGTTGCACAATAATAATCATTATGCAAGCTGACAGTCTATGAGTGAATAAGATGGACTGAATTATTAATTTTACACGCTTTGTTTTTGTTACTTTTCCACTTGTGATGATAATAAATAATTATATGTAAATCTAAAGATTGAAAATGTCATGTAAATCTATACGAGAAAAAAAAACTCAACAGACTTAAATTATTGGTTGAACGCGCTTGAATCCCTATAAAGCTTTCTCATTCAATAAAAAATGAACACGATATTGCATTTATTTGGCGAGGTCAAACGACCTTTTTTTCAAAAAAAAAAATCAATCCTCTCGAGATGATAATTAAACGATTTAAAAATCGAACCAACTTTTAAAGTCAAGTATATTACTTTAAAAAAAAAGAAATTATTTTTAATAAAAAAAACGCCGTCGTTTATAATTAAAATCTGTCGAGTTTTTTTTAAAATTAAAATCAACATTTTACAAATTTAAATTATTTTTAAAAAAGTGTTTTAAAAATGAAACAAAATTTGTTCAGAGAGGAAAATAAAAATTCGGAAGAAATTATCAAAAAAAAAGAAAAAAAAGAGGAAAACTCACATTTCCTTCGGTATCTTCGATAACAAGAAGAATTGGGCTTTCAACTTTGGCCATTTTTCTATACATGCTATTGAGACTGAATCCATGTTGACTCGTGCTAAAAACAAGTGTCCAAACATAGCCCTCCGCCCTTGCTGGCAAATGCCGACAAAGATGTTCTCTGTGATCATCACCGAGTATTTCTGTGGTACCGACTAAATCTGGTACAATAATCTCCGTATCCAGAGAAACTGCACTATTTGCATAAAGGGCTCTTCTGAGCTCTTCACTCATAGACAGCACCTGAAAAATTATCGAAAAATAATCATTATTCTCTTATAATCACAAATTTTTCTCATTCTCTAATTATATAAACAACATTCATTTGTGAATCTTTTTTTAAAAAAAAAAAAACAATTATACATTAAATTTTCAAAATTCGTTATATAAAATTAAAAAATATAATTAAAAATTAATTTATAATTTTTTTATTTACTTTCCAGAAACTTAATATTTTATTTTCTATTATTTATTAACATGTAATTAAAAAAAAAATTAAGTATAGAAATAGAAGATAATAAAAAATTGTTTCCCCCCGCCATTAATTTTATACACAAATTGTGAATAATAATTGTGATGAATTTATCAACTAGAGCAAAATTTTATAATGATGTCAATGCAATCAGTCAATCAATTGCATCAGCGTGCAACGATCGTTTTTTTTTTTTTTTTGCATCTATTATGCGAAAAAAAAATATATTTTAAATTCTATTACTCACTGCCAACGCATTTCCTTATTAGTTTTTAATGTTATTCTTATTTTTTGGACAAAGAAGATAATCTCCTTTATGGTGAAGATTACCATTTTTTTTATCACAGAAAACAAGTTTTTTAATTAATCAAAAAAAAAAAAATAATAATTAAAAATTCGTTGCAGGCTGAAAAAAATATTTGGAGAGACACCTCGAGGATATCTAATTTCTAGGGGTTCACCTAAAAAAAAAGTCTAATTCTAGGTCTCTACGTCTAGACAATAACATTGGCACATCTACTGAGAGCATCAAGTGTCGTGTATTGAAATATTGTCAGTGTCGAAGTAATTTTTAATAACAAGACGTGAACAACAAAAAAAAGTACTTCATTCACATTCGTTTATTATTTATATATAAAAAAAAAAAAAATTTCCATTTATGTAAAAAAAAGGTGAAAAAAAAAAATTTTTAAAATCATTCTCAAAATTCGATTTTTTGGAAAATATAATAATTAATATAAAATAATAATAATTAATGAAAGAAAGTACATAATTAATAAAACAAAATATAATAAAAATAGACGTATCAAGATTGCGATAGAATCGCCTAGGACAACAATAATCATCATCGATAAAAAAAGAAGTATTGCTTCAGATGCGACATTGTTCAGTAAATAACATATATATGTAAATAAAATATAAATTTATCAAAAAAAAAATGTAATCCTTGTATTTTCTCTAAAATATAAAATAAAAATTATTAATTTCTAAAAAAAATCAAATAGAAAATTTCTCAATTGCTTTGTAAAAAAAGACAGTAGAAGATCAGAAGCTTGAATATACATCAATTATCGCGTTATCTTTTTGTTGTCATAATGATAACAATTCCTAGAAAGGTATTCCAAGCAAAAATCATTTTTAACAAAAGAAAATCTACTGAATATAAACAAAAGAGATAAAAAATAATTTTTAATAATTTTATTCAATCGTTAACCCCTTTGAGAGATCTATTAAATATTATTTGTCTTTTAAAAATAAATAATTGAAAAACAATTTTTTTTTAATATTTAAATTAATATTAATATATTACTGAGAAAAAAAAATCATCTAATCTTGTTTTGTATAACCCGTTGAAAAGGGATAATCCTATTCAATGAAACTTTTGCGACTGCAACAAATAAAATTTTTTTTTTTTTTTTTTTATTATGCATTCTCATAAATCTTCCGAGACAGATTAAACAGATCAGATTAGTGTGGTCCAGCTGCATCATCCGCTTATTTGAATATTCATCACAATAGGAAAATTCCCAAATTAAGAGACTCGACATTGTTTATTCTCTTAGAATGGCGTTGAAAAAGAAAAATAAAATAAAGTTTCAGTTCAATTAATGACAATTAAGAATTTATCAAATAATATTTTTGCATTTTGCGTCAAAGATAAATTTTTTCATATGGGATTATGGATTATATTTTTTAATAAATCAGAAATATGTACGTAGTCTATTTAAATATTCGTGTGCAATCTTTAAATTATATAAATAATCATCACGTTCAATGCAATAATAATCATTCTCCTAAGAATTTAATTTTATAATACTTTTTTTTTTATTCTTTATATACACGTGTATGATATTTTTAATTTTAAATCTATTTTAGAATATAAATAAAATTTTTGGATTTTACTATAAAAAAACTAATTGCAAAAATTATTTTTCAATAAAAATTTCTCAGTAATTCCATTTTGTAAAACCTTGATCAAATGAAAATCAATAAAAAAAAAAAAAAAAAAAATTCTATAATCTACATTTTACAAGTTCAAACTGGTAATATTATGGTATTTACATTTTTCACTGATTTTTTTGCCACTTGAACCGCGACTGATTAGAAAATTATTGCGTATACGAGAGTTTAATGTTTACAATGATAAAAATTCGATAACCAACGTGATTATCACGTGTAAAAAAAATTAATAGCCAATAATTACAAAAAAAAGTAAATAAATATAAAAATAAAAATTTAAAAAAGGAAAAAAAAGAATTTAATCAATTTTCGTGACTAAAAATTTATTATCTTTCTTGATCGTGAATTAATTCACAATTTGCGTAATCATGTTAAACGTATGTTAATGTATCAAAGTTTTAAGGTCATGTGGAAGAAAACCACGTGAGCTACTGTTTGCCACTTTCGAATTTTTTTTTTTCATTTTTTTTTGACAAAATTAATATTTAGAATAGCAAAATTCTTTAGACCCTCTTTTATAATCACATTTTTGAAAATATTAATTCTACGAGAAAATTTGAAGACTTGATGGATTTCTCCCACATGGCCTTAAGGTCAAACATTTTGAGTAGCTCGAGTTCATATTTAAATTGACCTTGTTTTTCTTCTCGTTTCATCTCACGGCTAATATAAAGATAAATGACTTCTGATAAAGTGCAATTTCTTATCATTATAACCGTATACTACGTAAATGTGTTATTATTTATCAAAAATTAAAAAAAAAATGATGCACAATATACTCGTTTTGCACGTGTTAAACAGAATGAATGATTTATTAACCCTGACATGAAACAATCTAAGTATTACGTGAAAACAAAAAATAACAATAACAAAAGTAAATAGTCAATTTCTTTCTTTTTTTTTTTTTTACTCTTTTGTGGTTCGAAAATTGGCAATCAGCCAATAAGTTATTTAAAAAAAATATATATATATATAAGATATCAAAATAATGAATAGTATACGAAATTAATGATAGAAAAAAATATATATCACTAACGGGAAAAATATTTTGATGAAATTGTATTATTTTTGTAAACAAAGCAAGAAATTTAAAATAGAATTCAATTTGGCGTGAGAAAAATAATTATATAATTTCTTTTAGAATCTGGAATGTTATTTTAAGAAACAAAACAACAAACCAATTATCTGTACAGACGAGAATTGTCACATCACTGACCTAAGTCACTCACAATATAACAGGTATTTTTCAAAAGACAATAACGCTACTTTTTCTAATATTAAAAAATAAATTTAAAGAAAAGTAAAAAAAAAAAAATTTTTATTATTTTCTTGAACTCGGATTCTATTTTTTAATAAACAAATAAAAAAATTGAGAAACTAGATAAAAATAAAATATTTCTCAAATTTCTAAATGAAATATCGTTAAGAAATTTTAATCCTCAATTGCTTAGAAGAAAAATAAATTTTCTTATTAGTCTCAGCAAAATAAAAAAATAAAAATACAAAGAAAAAAAATTGTTAAAAATCTAAATTTACATTTCAAGAAATTGTCCATCAAATAAAATTCAATTTCAAAAAGAAAAGCAATATTTTAACTCGGGAATACGCGAGCTGAATTTAAAAATATCTATTTTTACTATTATTAAGTAATCTTGGATGTGATCCAACAATTTATTTTTCTCTAATAGAATTTTTGCCTGGTGAATATTATCAAATTAAAATCACATCGTCAATATATATATAAAAAAAAATTATTATAATTACCGAGAGCATTCTCGATGAATGTTGAAAGACATAATTTAAAATTGAGCATGTTTCGGCAGTCATAATTGAAATTAACAAACACAATATTTAAAAAAAAATTTAGGCTTCTCACGAAAAATACAAATCGCAGAGACAAATATCAGATAGATAAATATTTAACGTTTCAAAAATTTACGATTTCACTATCATATATTCATATAATATATATATATAGCAAAATCTTTCTTGCACGAGAACCGAAAATCAACTGGATACCAAACGAGATTCACGGCTGTTATTATTCGACGAAAGTTTTGCAAGAAAAATAACTAAAAAAAAAATAAAATAAATACGAGTTAAAAATAAATAAAAAAAAAAAATATATCCCTTTCCTTCAACTTTCCTTTCACACCCCTTCTACCTTGTGAATACAAGATCAAGAAACTGACTTGGCCTCGGGATTTTATTATAATGTTCGACCAATACACGTTTTATATGAGAAATATTCCCCTTTCGCGGTCAGATATTTTTGGATTCGATTTGAGAGAGAGAGAGAGAAGAAGAAGAAAAAATACCAAATACCTATCCGGAAAAGACGAGGGACACAGAAGGCTTATTTTTAGTAAAGATAACTGCATTTGTGATGAAATTATTTCTTTTCCATGCGATAAGATAAGTAACATAACAACCAAGCAATATTCTTTCGTTAAATAAATATAATAAAAAGAAAAAAAAAAGTTTTACTATATTGAACCAATTTTTGCTCATTACCAAAAAAAAAGAATATAATTTCAAAACCAATTGAATTCTAAAAATTCCATAAATAAAATTAATGAAAAATATTCCCGTAAGAAATAAATTTTCGAAATAAAAATATTTTTCTAAATAGATTTCAAAAAACAAAAATCGAAAAGACAATGAAAAAAAACTGGGAAAATCATTAAATATTTAACTTCAATTGATATGAAAATTGAGGGTTCGAGTTTTTTTTCTATTTTAAATTCTCTTAATAGTTGATAACATATGCAAATTTTTTGTATTAAAAAAAAAATATTACGAGGACCCTAGTATTTATTTCCGTAAATAAAAAAACACAACACTAGAAATTATTATAAATGAATAATAATGAACGAATTCCTAATAGAAACTATTACCAATGGCAATTAAATTCCTTTTTTTTATATTTCAAATTAAATATTCATATGAGAAACAAAAAAAAAAAAAAATGAAGTAATACTATAGCAAATTACGCACTGGGGAAATTTTTTTTTCTAATTTGACATTTAAAAAAAATATACTAATATTTGAGTATTTAGTTAAAATAACTAAAAACTAATTTTTTTTTAATAGGATCAAAAATAAAAGTTTTAAAATATTTTTTCCCAAATAATAGCGAGAAATATTATGCGCAATTTTCTAAAGAATATACAATCTTTTAAGTGATACTAGTTTATAAACGAAATCTGAAGCACGTGGGTGTGACGCACAACGAATAAAATCAGTCCCCCTTTTATTATTATCTGCAATTTTCTAAATTAGATAATTCCCCCTATAAAGAAATAAAATTCACTCGTGACCTTCTTCCTGATTTTTCATTTCATTTATAATAATCATCTCTCCCCCTGTGATCAAAAAACTAAAAAAAAATAGATTGAGACTTTTTTTTTGATTCAATAACACTTTTAAAAAATTGATAATTGATAATTAAATATATTTTTTTTTAATATTAATTTAAAAATAATTTATAATTTCCAAATCACTTGTAATTGTGAATAATATTATAAATTATTATACTATGGTGAATATTAATTTTACGATTGTTCGCGATTTAGGAGCTATTTCTCGTGGGGTTTACGAGATATTCTCTCAAAGTGAAATATCGCCTGGAATAAGGACAATGAAAAGGATAAAAGACTAATTTCCGTCGGCGGTCGGTAAATTTCAGTGTGAAATTGATCGTTGCGACCGCGAAAAGATCGCAAAAGGCACTTGGCAAGTTTCTAAAGTGGCAATTCAAGGAGACCGGGAAGAGATTACCAAAAGTAACCTCAGCAATGTTATTGAAAAGCAACACCAAAAAATACCCAAAAAAAAATAATTACTATTATTATTTTTTATTTTTATTATTAATATTTATTATTATTATTATTAATATTATTAATTTCTAATATTTTATTATTTCCTCGAAAATAGGAAAAAATCTTCAATTACTAAAGGTCAAAAATTAAGAGATTACTTCAATAATTGCAAATTGCTCAAAGCAAAAATGTCAGACAATTTTTTTTTCTTTTTCTTTATTATTGTCCTCGAACTTGAGAAAAATTTCAATTGTTCAAATTAAACGTTTAACTGAAATTAAACTTTTTGATAAATTAGTCTCAAAATGGTGTATAATCAACGTACACTTAAATAATTTGTTCACTTAAATAATTTAAGTTGAAAAATCTAAAAAAATAAAGGTTTAAAAATTTCCAAACTGATTTTAATATAAAAGTCAATATTCGTTTATGATTTCTTTTCGTATAAAATATATATTCTTTTTTTTTGTGGACTTGACGTCAGTGTCACGGAAGTACCTTTTTCCTTGAGCCCTAAAAATAGTATTGAAACACCATAAAAAAATCTTGACTCTCATTAAACGATCATTAACCACAAGAGAGGAGAAAAAAAACTAAAATTAAATTTAGCTGTAAAAAAAAATCTACATTTATTATGCATATATTTTAAAAGTGATGAAAATGGGGCAATATTTCAAGTTCCTCTTTAAAATAGTTACGAAATCTTGTATTTTGTTTTCTCATTATTATCAAAGATCAAGATAAAAATTACTTTAACAGAAAAGAAGGGGTATAAAGTTTTTTGATAAAAAAAAGACAAATTTTTAACGACGCAAAAAAAAAAATTCAACAACGCAATTTCAAATAAAAAAAATACTCGAGTCTTAAAATTTATCTAAATATTTAGAAATGAAAATTAATTTCTCCCGTTATATATATATATGTGATAATTAATTTTTGGTTATTTTTAGTCACATTTTTCTAAATTTAACACTGACAATAATTATCTTATCATATAAGAGATAATGCTCTTTGCTTTACCTGCATGAACAATTAAGCTATTCTTTATAAATTAATAATATAGAAATCTAATTATAGCCATATATCTTGATCACATTTAAGAAAATATTATATACAATGATAAAAAAGAATTATATGGATTCTATTTCTTTAAATCGAATTGATAATAATTGATGTTTCATCATTAATGAAAGATAAAAAAAAAAATTACCAGGGGTCATTTAGTGATTTGATAAAACAAAAAGAAAAAAAAAATATTATACAAATTATAAATAATCTTTGTAAACGAATTTTTATGAGGAAATTGTGAAAACGAATTTCATGAGAATAGAATGATAATTTTTTTTAACTTTTTAAAAACATATTCCGTTTTATCAAAAATTTGATTTATTTCAATGTAAAAGAAATAAATTATTTTTTAATTATAAAATTTGAAAAATTGCTCTACATTTCTTATTGTGACACAATTTCAATAATTCCACAAATATCTTTTGAGCAAAAGTCAATCTTTTTTTTCCTCAAAAGACAAAAATTAAAAAATATTCACTAAAAAGAAAAAAACAGGAATTTTTTTTGATAATTTAATAACGTATAATCGTTATATTAAATTATTATAAATAGTTTAAGCAAAATAGAAAAATTCTTGAAAATACATTTTAAATTGAATTATTTACCTATATTTTACATTTAAATTTTCACGATTAATTTTTATCAAATTTGTATATTTAATTTTTTTTGATAATTGATCTTTTATAGTTTACTAAATATATGTTTTTTTTTTAATGGCAAATAATGCTAGTTAATAAATTATTTTTCAATTGACGTCCATAAATTGGGTATTGATCCATCAAGAGAATTTGCATATAATTTTATTTATTTATTTATTTTTTTTTTTAAATTTCTGCAAGTTTGTATCTCATTAAAAACGAGTACGACATCTTCCTATAATGAAATTCAATATCGAGAGGTTCAACCAGTTTTATTCATGAATTGTTAATAATAATAATCACACATCTGAATCTGCGTATTGAAAAATTAAAAAAAAATCTTCTCTTGACAAATATAAATTATAAAAATTTTAATTATTTGACAAAATTGTTTATTGTAATCAAATATTTTTTCAAATGAAAAACGTTAAAAATAATAATTTCACTTTTTGTTTGATTAGAAATAAATTAAATTTTTTAAATTTATTTTTAATTTTTGAAAGTTATTTTCCAAAAAAAAGGGTATTTTTTTTTTCATTTGCGCACTTGCTGAAAATATTGTAATTTTTTAATAACGAGAAAAAATGTACCTTTGTCTTTCGTTTAAGATATTTAGTAATCTTGGAGATTGGATTTGTAAACTTTGGCCTGGCCATCTTGATTAAATTAAATTTAAAATTCATTGTTGAAACTTCATTGCTTCGACTCGCCGTGGAATGCAATTTTTCCCGTAGCTTTTGCATTTTTATTTTTTTTTTGTGATCAAATTATTCACAACACCACTGCACTTGAATATTTTATTCAAATGGGGGGGGGAGGGAAAACAAAAATTACTAAATTATCCAGAAAATTCTCAATGGCACTATTTCAACAAAAAAAAAAATTCACTTTTTCTTCCATTAATTTAATTTGAAAATTAATATTTTCCAAAAATTAGAAAAAATTAATTAATGTTTATTATATTCGTTAAAAATCAATTACAAATTTTTTTTTTCTTCCGATCAGAAAAATCAATCAATTTGAAAAAAAATGATTGGATATTTTTTTTTTTCTCTAATTATTGTCTTTTGGAGAGATTACATCTCGCAAATGATTTGTAATGACTTTGTTTACTTTTTTTTAATTATAGAATAGAGTATTTATCTTTTTTTTTATTCCGACACACTTCACTTGTCAGTGACTAAAGTCGTACTGAATCTTCTGTTGTCGTTGAATTGATTCATATAGGGGCAAGGAATTGTTAGCTAATGCGAGTCGCGGTTTAAGCTCATCTATCGCGCATTGCCGGTCGCGCAACACGTGTTTATAATCAACTAGAATTTATTTACCCGTGTGACAATGCACGTAGCCAGGTAAATTTTTTTTTGCAATAATTGCCATTTTAAAAAAAAGTGACTCATTATCACAAATGAAATATGATGGTTAATTTTTTTTTCTCATCGCAAATTCGGTTAAGATTTAAAAAAAAAAAATAATTTTTTTTACCCCTGATTATTAAATTTAATTATAATAATGAATTACATTAATTATTGATTAATGTAGCTTATTTCATATTAATTAATAATGTTAACTGTTAATTAATTTCTATTTAGTTCAATAGTTTTTTTTTTAAATTAAAATTGAATTTTAAAAATTGAATTCACAAATAGAAAATGATTTTTTTTAATGGTATTTAAAAAAAAACACATAAAAAATATTAAGCGCAAAAAAATAAATCACACTTTTTCAAAGAAAAGAAAACTTTTGAAAAAGTTTGTTACAAAATGATAGAACTTATCAGAAAGCAATAAATTATGTGACTCACATTTTTATTGTAATTATTCTTTTGTTTAGAGAATAATTTTTTAATAAAATATATATGTTAATGATCTAACCCTGAAAAGTAAACTATTTTCTTTTTTTTTTTTTATCCAATATTTTGAAATGACTTTAAAAGCGAAATAAATTAAATAATGAGACTCGTGAAAAAATAATGTTCATTTTTGAAAAGTTTAACAATTTATGTAATATAAATTGAGGTATTAATTTTTCAAATAATTGAGTCTAATGCACTTGAGATTGCTTTAAAGTGTTTAAATTTCAAAATTTATACGAATTTACATCCAAACAGAATAATTATCGAACGATTCAAGAAACAAAAGGTTGGGAAATTAATCGACTATTCATGAGATCATGTCTGAAAACAAGTGTCGACTGGCAATGAAGAAGTTTTAATCTCTCTCTCTTTCTCGTAATGAGATGATAAATGTCTATTACATTAAAATGAGAACTTCCACCTAGGCAGACCTTGAAAACAATTATTTACTTCGAAATTGTATAATAATAATAATAATAATAATACTAAAATAATAATTCACTAATTATCAAAATTATTTTCGAAATCATTTTTTTTTCAATTAAAAAAATTAAAATTGAAAAAACTATAGGTAATACTTTAAGATAATCAGTTGATTTAAACCAATTATTCAAATTTGTTTAATAGTAATTAATAAAAGACAATAAAACTTTTTAATCTGATTACAATAATAGCGTAAAAGTGACAATGAAATTATGAGGGAAAAAAAAAATTCTCATTTGACCCAGATTGTAATTTGCGATATTTAATGATTATTAAACTAGATTATTATTATTATTATTATTAAAAAATACGCTCCAGATAGATCAAAATCTTCGGAAAAATTGTTTACAAAAACGAAAGTAAAATAAAAAAATAATTTTTAATTACGAATTATCAGCTGATTTTTATGGGTGACAATAAAAAAAAAAAATCAAACTCGTGACAAGTTACCCGAATAAGAAAAACTTATGTATTCGTTTACACAATTACGTATAGAATATGTAAACATTTAACAGAAATATTTACCAACTTGTGAAAAAAATAAATTTTATCAACTCTAATTCTCTTTAAGAGAATATCATTTCTTTTTTTTTCACAAATTAAATAAATATTTAAATAATATCTAATGAATGAAAAATTAATTTGACCAAAAAAATTGTAATATAATATAAATAACGAATCATTAAAAATGACACTAAAAAAAAAAAAATTCGACGCTAATTAGATAGAAATGAAAATAATTATATGACAAATTATATAGCTGCCATATATTATTTAACACCTCTTTGCTAATGAAAGAGAACAAAATTATCTAAATGAAAATTTAAACTACTACAAATGAGTCGAGATATATATATTTTTTTTTCTTTATATCAGAAACAATAGAAACGGAAAGAGATACACGCAAAAAAAAATAAATAAATAATCGCATGTGAGATTGTTACTTTCTTTAACAAGCAGGAAATTGTAACCGGAAATGTTTACAAAAACACATTAATGCTGATATATATTTTAAAAGATGATAGTCAAGTGCATTATTCTCAATGAATGATCAATAGAGATATATTTTTGTTGCGGTAGGACTGGAAAACTAAAACCCGTTCACCTTTCCAAGTAAAGGGGGGGAAAAAAAAAGAAAAACACATCGACAACAAGTGTATAAAATTATTTTAAATAAAAAATTAACAAATTTGATAGAAAAAAAAGAGAAATTTTATCTCAAAGAATTAAAAAGCTACCATAAATTCGGAACTTATAATTTTGTAATTATAATAATTGAAAAAAATAAATTACCAACTAACTATAAACGATAATAACTAATCTATGAAAATTCAGTTAAACTATACTTTAAAAAATTTACTTTTAATTCAGCTAAAATCGATATGAAATTTATCATAATTTTTAGAATCTAATTTATATATCGAATTTTTTATTTTCTGCAATTAAAACTATTTTTTTTTGCTATTCTATTTGTTTTTTCAAATGAATTTCACGCACAAAAGAATCTGTTTTAATCTATAAAACGAATTATCCGTTTCATGAGAAGTATATATATATATATATATACTTAATATAAAGATTAATATTTTTCTCTATTAATAATCGTGCAATTGAAACAGGTCTTTGAAAAGTGTAATGTGTTATTGTTGTTTGTATTCCAGCATGCTGTCCCAAGGCAATTACCTTGGAGCTTAAGTAACGTACAAAGGTTTCCACACACTACAAATCGTATAGTGAAAATGTTCCAAAAGGATAATAAAATGCAAAATTACATCCAGACATATAATATATAAATATTATATAAAAAAAAATATATATATATATTTATATACATACATGCACAACAGTATGTGAAGTGCAATATTGGGCGACGAAATTTTGTTAACATTTTTTTTTTTTTTTTTTTTTCATCAAATTGCCATATAAATATATATATAGCCTGAAAAAGGGGATAACTATCATGTGCGAGCGAAAATCACCAACGGAAGTAAAGTTATGTGGAGAGTTCACGTAAGAATAATCGTTCATCGAGATTGATACTCCGAGAGATATTTTCGTCCATGAAACAATTACCTTGAAATTTCAGGTTAAAAAATATCACATTACCAGATACAAATCAAAATCAATTTTTAAAAAAAAAACAAGCTAATTTACTTTTTCTTCTGTCATCAAAAATATGTTACTCGACAAAAACAAAAAAAAAATTAATTAATACAATTTACATAATAAAATCTAAACTAAAATTTTTATTTTCAACTTCAAATTTAATTATCTTTATTATAATTAGATATTTTAAATGATTAGGTATATAATTAATTCCTTCAAAATAATTAAACAATGATTAAATAATCTCAAAATGAATTATGTAAATCGAATAATTTATCAGTTAATAATTTTGTATATTTAAAAATCAATTTTGTCATTATATCATGATCTAAAAATAGAATAAAAAGATCGATAGCTTTTTCTCGTTTTATTAACAAAAAGATAATTTATTTTTATTTAAAATTCTTTTGTAAAATTAATTATCGTTCGGAGTTCAATCTCGAATTTTTTTTTTTGATGATCAATGAACGATAAAGATTTCGTGAAAGGCATACACGGATATACGTTTACAAAAAAACTAATTTTTGCAAATCAGATCATTGACGAATAATTTTTCTATTTTTATAAAGATGAAAAAGAAATTATTACATTTTTTTCGTCAAAAATTTGAAATGCAAAATTTTGCAGCTAAAAAAAAGAGTGTGAAGTGACATCAATTAATTATTATTAGGGTGCCTTTCGAATAGCCAAAGAGGTTATACCTCTGGATCCTGTGGCTGCTCATAATAGTCGGCTGATGCTGTTGTCTTCAGGATGCTGTAGAGTTTTACGTATGGAGCCTTGATCAGCTGTGATACGAAGGCAACCCCAAATGTCAAATTCATTTCTCTTACAAATAATAATCTCTATAAAATTATTGCATTAAGGAATTTGTTTCTTAAATTTCTTTTTATTTAACTTTTCTCCCTTATTAATTACTAATTATTAAAAAAGGAATTTAGCTTTACATTTTTCCAGAACATTTTTTTATTAAAAAAAAATCGAAATTTTAATTTAGAATAAGAAACAAATTCTCATAATGCAAAATTTGTATAAAAAAAAAAGTGAACATCAGCCAATTTTTTAAAAAATAAAAATTGATTTAACACAAAAAATAACTCACTAAAACGCTGATTTCACTTATTCCTATTTTTTTCTCGTATTTTTCAAACAACTAATAAAAAGTCTTTTTTTTTAAAAAAAAAAAGGATCAAAGAAAAAAAGGGATTCTCCTCAAGGACGTATCGCGAAATAAAAATGAAATTTTTCCTGTCCCGTAAATAGATAAAATTACAGGAAAAAATATTTACGAAATATAAATTAGAATAGAATTTTAAAAAAAGACTTACCTCCCAAGACTCGCGTGTTAATTCAGAAATATCATCACTGTCACTGTTACGATTTTTATCGTCCTCGGTATTTTCACCACCTTCAGCGTCGTGTGGCGATAATTCCGGTGAAAGATCCGTGTCCGTGTCCGACAAAATATAACCACGTTCCCTCCAATAATTCTCGTCCAATTCACCATAAAGCGATGGCACCCAAGCGTGGATAAATTTATAAAGATCGTCCACTCTAAAAAAAATAAAAAGAAATTAATTAAAATTCCAAATAAAACGCAATTCACAAAAATACAAAATATATTAAATTAAAAATAGTAAAATTACAAATAAAATTTCAAATAACAAAAATATAATATTATTTAACAATGATAAATGAAAAATTATTTTCTAAATGAAAAAAAGGGTAAAATTTTGCAAGAAAATAAAATGAAAAATATTTTAAAAATTTATAAAAGAATTAAAAAATAATATGATAATTGTGAATAATATTACTTTTTGGGGGGGGGGCAGAGGGGCAGTTATGAAGATTCTTAAGAGAAACAATTGATGCATTACCTGCGAGTTAAAAACAACTGAGCGTTTCCAACGAAATCTGGCATGTTGAGATAATCATAGAAGCGAGACATTTTCTTGACTGTAATGATCGTCAACGAGTCTATTTTGCGAGCAGCTTTAAATGAATTTACGAGAAATAGAAAAGGATGAATATGTAGATGAAACGACTACGACGACGACGACGACTGCCAACTAATATTAATGTGCACTTGCACGGTTCAACGTCATTTGCATTCCTATGTTATAACTATATTCAAAATCTCGTCTTTAACATGACTTTTTACTCATGCCACGTGACTTGGATTCATTAATAAATATTACATTAACTCAAAATCAATGGCAAGCAAAAGCGCCAACATTAAATGCTAATTTTATTCTAATTGAGACGAAAATTGCCTTTAAATGCGTTCAACACTTGTAATCTTATCTTTTCTCCATTTATACATATCTTTAAAAAAAAAAAAATTGCAAATTAACAATTTTTTAAATACATTATCAATTCTGATAATTCTTTTTTAACAAATTTTTTTATTTCCCCCCCATTTCAATTTTGTATAGAAAAATTTATTTTATAAATAAAAAATAAATTTTATCATTTTAAAAATAAAATTAAAAATCACAATTCGATGATATTTTTTCTTTAGAATTAAAATCGAATTTTTGTTTTTGAAAGAAAAAAATAAAAAATTGTCCAGTCATTTCCCGGATCTTCAATTCAGTGGATAGAAGATAAAAGTCATTTTATTATTACTTAAAATTGATGAGAGAATAAAAATTTCATTGGCAATGGAATATTGTAAAATAAAAATTATAAAATAGAAAATAATATAAATTTACATTAAATATTATATTTTGAAGGACAATTTTTTAAGTTTAATAAAAAAAAATTAAAATACTTTAAGTATAGTGTTAATCTAGGTTAAAACCTGATAATCAGAAAACGATTATGTTTGTGTGAATAATTATTTCTGAATGATCACTGGTTAACACTAATTACATCTAATGACGTCAAATATTAATAAGAGAAAATTTTTTTTTCAACTATTGGAAATGAATTTTATTTTTTGTGTAGAATTTCTAAAAATTATTGACACACGCGTTATCAGAGGAATAACAATCGAACATGAAACACGCGTTACTAGTGAGATTTCCAAATTTACAATTGACGAGAGAACAATTAACTTTTCACATTGTCATTACGTGGCTAACTGATTATACTTGAGTAAATACACCTGACACTCTCACAGCTTTTTCATAGGTTCGTGTGATTCGCGCCAACTTTTAAAATTTGCAACAATAAAAAATAAACAAACAAAATATAATTATAAAAAAATTAATATTATGCAAAAATAATTCTACTTTATTTTATTTATCTTGCCTATTTTAATCTATTATTAATTTTTTTTTTTGCTATAAAAAAATCAAATTTCAATTTTGTTTCCACTTTTTTCAGTAATATTCTTTTAAAGTAGAATTTCTTAATTATATTGAAATTTTAATTTAAAAATGTTGAGAAGAAATGAAACTCATTACAAGTTAAATCAAAAGATAAAAGAACAGTAAACGAATAATATATGAAGAGAGACGAAACTCATTAAATGGAAAGAAAATGAAAAAAGTCACAAAATGAAGAATGAGTATAAAGGAGTGTGATTTTGTAAAAAAAAAAAAATGAGAACAAAATGAAAAAAATATTTTTCTCTTACCTGTTGCGTGGAACACTGAACCAATATTCAGGTCGTAATTTCTTTTTCCCATAGCTCATAATTGGAGTCGATCTTGGGATTTTCTTGTCCTTTGGCCTTCCAGTTCGAAGCCTTAAATATAATGGTGGATCCTCACACGATCGAGCCGGTCGTGGAATTAATTCTATTATAAGAAAAAAAGAAAAACAGAAAATATTGTCAAATTTTTTTTCAATATATCAAAAAAATATATATATTACAAAAAAAACTGAATTTTAATAATCAGTAGCGCATTAGCGTACAAATAATTCACTGAAGCTCACAGCTTTTCACAAGACGTCCACCGAAAACTTTCACAATTCACATGAAAAAAAAAAAAATCCACATTGATCAATAAATATAATTATGTATGTTTCAATAAATGAAATCAGTTTATTTAATATTAATGCACGAATGAAAAAGGATGATGAGCGAAAATGAAGCGACAGTTCTATATTAGAAAAGTAAATGAAAATGTTTAGCACAAAATAAATAATAAGGAAATTGCATATTATAATTCACAAATAAACAACACTGTAAATAAATTAATTATAATTTAATTAAATAATAATTAATTACGCTTAAGTGAATTGAAAATACGCTACTGATAGAGGAGGCTACGATTTTCTAAAGAAACTCAAAACAACGTCTTCAATTCAAATGAAAAAAAAAAACAAAAATTTTTGTTAAATATTACAAAAATAGAAGACGGCAAAATTTCTATATTTAGAGATCGAGTTTACTTATTTTATTTATTATTTATTCAAAATAGGATTAAAACTTTCAGTTTTTTCTATTAAACCTACATTAAAAAAATTCCAACAAAAAAAGAATAAAAATTGTACTAAATATTCATCCGATTATAATACTAAATAATTAAACATATATAATCAAATCGCTACAAATTTCAATTTTAATTACAGTGTCTACAAAGAATTATTTAATCATTATCTTACGTGCCCTTTCAATTGATTGAATATACTAAAGTTCTACATTCGAAAATGATAAATAACTAAGTGCAATCGAGATAATAATACCTAATTCCATAAAATGCAGATTGTGATAATGACAAAGTGAAAGCAAAAAGCATTAGGATAGTACCGAAAACTCATATAAAGAAAAATCGAGCAGAAAATGAGAAAAATTTTGAAATAAAAATTAGAAAAGCAAAAAAAAAAAATATGTTTTATTTATATTTAGTTTTTTTTTGTGCGATTTTATCACGAAATTTCCAAAAAGCGTTTAAAATAAAATAAAAAATCACACGAAGCTCAAAAAAAGAAAAAATGTAATAAAAAATTGACAAAGAGACAAAAAAGCAAAATTTCTGGAACGCAAATCGCGAAAAAAAGGGGGATTACAAATGCAATTACAATATGAACCTACCGAGGCCTTCAAGTTCGGGAAAATTAGGTGCTTGGACTAGAGGGACAACAGAAACAAGATGATATTTTAGCATTAGTAAAATGAAATATAAAAGATCCCACGTTATTATGAAACTTGTTGATGAAATAATGATTCTCTAAAAATGAATTTATCAATGATTTTTTTTTTGTTTTTTTTTTAATAATGTTAGTGTAAAATGAACAACAAGTTTCAAAATATGAAAAATTTAAGAAAATGATTTTCCACATTTTTTTTACCAAAGAATTTCAAAAAAAAAGTCACATCTGCTTTATTAAAAAAAAATTTTAAAAACGCAACATTATTATTCTTCTAAATCCGATTTACTATTTAAAAAAATAGAATCGTAAATGCAACGGAGGATCTAATCGTGAAAAACTGATCTCTGAACAAGATATTAAAATTGAAATATATAAGAAATTTGAAAAAAAAGAGGAAAAAATTTTTTTATCGAAACTCACTGTCAAAACTGACGAAAAGTTCAGGCATATCGTCCACCGAAACCATACTACGATAATCCAATTTTGGTGGTGCTGTCGATGTTTTACTTCCTCGATTACTATCCACACTGCTACTTCCCGATGAATTCAAAGGCTGCTGACGAATAAATGTTCCAACCGAAGATCGTCTGGAAAAAATAAATTCTCAATATTTCTTATATTTAATTAATAACAAAAAAAATTGCACTTCAAAATTACGATTTAATATATTTTTTCAATTTTCATTTTACAGAAATGTTTCTACACATTTTCTACAACAATAACATACAACAACAACAACAGTAAATATTTAAATTAGAAAAAAAAAAAAACTTATTACATTTTATCATTATTCAATAAAAAGAAGTGAATTATTGAAAGCTCGTAATTTTGAAGCTCGATTTAAATAGCTGACAACACTGAATGAACAATGATTGAACAAATTCAATGCCAGCGAGAAAGAATGAAACAAAAATTTACAAATTCGTAGGCAAAAAAAAGCTGTTTTTGTGTCAGCCGTGTTAGTAAGCTAAAAGAAACTGCAATAGTTGCAAGTGAAGACTTACAAACCCTTTGTTTAAAAATAGTATTGTTAAATCATTATTTATAATTCTAAATAGAATTTTCTTAAATTATAAAAATTTTAATTATATTAACAATTAGTTAATTAAAATATTAAAAAAAAATGATTTCCTCCACTTGTAATTAATGCGTAAGCGAAATCCTAGTGTAAGCGCATTGTATTTAAAAAAAAAAATTGTCCTGTAAAATCGTTGTTTTCCCACATGTATTTTTCATTATTTCCAGTTTTATAAAAAATTTCTAATAAAGCCGAATGACAAAACTCAAAAATAGTAAGAACGATGAGGAATTTTTTTTTATTATTATTTTCTATTAAAAATTTTATATCACAAAAAATAAATTTTAAAACTATTGTTCTGTGGTAATTAAAATGAGCTATTTTTTTCTATTACTAAGTCTAGATAAGGTACTTTTCTTTATAGAAAGAAGACTTTTTTTTTTTAGAAAAGAAACGATGTGAAATAACTAAAAAGATCCTCATTTTTCTTCCTGTGGACAAAGTTAACTTGATATAGTTGAGTTTGATATGACGATGAGATTAAAAAAAAAAGAGAGAGGAAAAAAAGGTAGATAATTTCACTGGACGAAGTTGGATGGCGAAACAACTCACCCAATAATACTTGAAGAGATATGAGGATTGCCGAAGGCGTCCTGAGAGAGTGAGGAGGCAGTGAGTGGAGGTGTACCTCCAACTCGACCACCTCCGCCGCTCTCTTCGCTGGGGGTTTTAGCGAATAGGCCCGAGCTAAAGTCACTCACCAGGTTGATCGGCGAGCTTTTTTCCACCACCATTACACATTCTTAGTTATTCACATGATGAATAATTTCGACAGTACTTTAAAAGCATTAATTTGCCCGCTTTATATAACAATAAACATTTCTCATTTCGTTTCCTTATATATTTTTTCTCCTATTTCTTAAATTAATTAATAATAATTCTTCAATTTTATTTATTTTATTCTTTAAATTTTCCTTTTTCGAAATTGTGAATAAAACTCAAAACCAAATGAGAGATGCATTTTTAATAATATTGCTTATTCGGCTTGCAGCGAAGTTCAATTAAATTCAAGTGAATTTGATAATCGCCTCATGCATTTAAAAAAAAAATTATATATTTTTAATTAATGTCAACTTCGTGTCTCGTTCGATTAATAGAGAGAGCAATTTAATAAGGCGCAGCCTAAAATTCTATATAGAAAAATATTTTCGAACGAGAACGAAATTTTTAACAATATTTTTTCGAATTATATTTGCGAATAAGAAAAAATCTCACCTGGAGAAGACCTTGCTAAAAACGGAAGAATGCTGACTGTCGGCACTATTTGGTAGGCTTGACATTTTTTCACTCGATCTACTGTCCTCTTCTTTATCACCAGTTAGGCCCTCCATCCAAGTCAATGGATACGATAGTCGTTTTAACATCTGCAAAAAATTAAGATTTCTATAATTAGAAATTAATTAATTTAAATTAAAATGATTTCTTTTTGGCATTTTTTTTTTAATATTTTGTTTAAATTTTGTTCATTTATTTTACCTTATTTTTCCTTGTCTCTTGTTTATCTTCCTCCTTGTGCTCGTCATCCTTCTCGGTCTCTTCGGTGTTACTGTCTAAACTAAATGACACGGAACTTGCCTTTTTCCTACAAATACCAGAATCAGCGTCAAGTGTTGTTGTAACATTCGTTGGCGCGATCGTAATCGGAGGAACCCAATCTGTTGAGAGAACAATGTCCGCATCCGAATAGACTTTCTTCGATGGAATTTGCTGTACAATTGGAAGAGGAGGATTTGGATCACGAATATCGATACCAGAATCGTGGCACGATTGTTTGACTAGAGATCCTTCTTCCTCGGGAATCGAATTTGGTTTTCCTCCATCCACCTAAAAAATTCAACAAAAAATCAATTTTTTTTTCTTAATGTATCTTATTAATTTTCTTTTATTCAATTAGCGATTTATTCTCTAGCGATTTTAAATTAAAAAATTTTCATTAACAATTTTATTCAAAATCATACTTTATCGGAATTAAGAGAGTCTTGCTGCTCATCGTCCACTGACAACGAACATCGATCTTTGCTAGGAACGGCCCAATGATGGTCCAACATCGAACGCCTGCGTTCTTCCAAAGTTTTGCCCGCCTGACCACCGACAGCCTCATCGCTATTCTTTTCCTTATCTTTGGTCGAATTTTCATCCTGAAACAAAAAAATTTAAATTTAAATATTTATTATTAATTAATTACAATATAAATTTTAAAAAAACAAAGATAAATAAATTTTTTTTTCTTACGGTCTGTAGATTTGTTGGTGTGACGAGATCTCTCTCGAATGCTTTGGGAAAAGCGTCACCTTCACGTTCAGCACAACTGCAAACACTCTCACTATCGTCAGCTGTTAATTCAGGGAAATTCTCATCTTTTCCAGGTGATTGACATTTACTTGCTCCTGATTGTGGAATTTTTTTCATATAATATATTTCTGGTTTTTTATCTTGATTATTTGACTCTGTATGACTGACGCGCATATGTGCAATATCATAATAAATCGCGGCATTCACGACAAATTCCATTGGTGCAATAACACCATAAGATTCCGCTCCATGCTCAATGACAAGTGGATCCGAGACATTTGGATCAAACATCACAGCGTTCGGTGTCACTAATAAAACACCACCAACGACTCCCTAAAAAAAAAAAAGAATATAAATTATTAAAAATTAAAATATTTAATTTAATATTAAAATTTTTTAAATTATCAAAAAATTAAATCTCACCTGTCCATCTGTAATATGACGAACATTGATTTTAAGAAACCTCTCCTTATACGGTCCATCTTCGTCCATGACTGTACTATTTTGAGGTGTTCTAATCCTTTCCAAATGTCCTGGTTTGGGAGAAACAGGTCTCAGGTTACCCAAAAGTTCTACAAAATTTAAAAAAATTTAAAATGACATAATTTTTTAATAAATATTTAATTATTAGTCCATTTTTTTTCATTACTACGTTTTTTTCTGCGTATTTTAAAAACTTGTAACATTTTCGTTTCAAATGAAACTTTATTCTCCATATGGAAAATATTGACAATATTTAAGACTGTTGTAAAGTGTCATACACTGCGTTTTTTTTTTTTTAAAAAAGAGTTGAGTCATAAAACATCACATCTATTTTATGGTATATAAACTGTGCGATTAAACGTTTTGTGATTACGTTTTAACGATTCAACGAGTTGTTGCCTTTTGCAGGTCATTTAAAATTTAAATAAATTAAAATAATTCTCGTCATTATTGGCTTATAAAGAAAAAAAAATTAGAGAAAAACTATTATTTAACAATGGAATGAAAAAAAATTTTTTTTTTTTTTCGTGAAATATAATTTTTCTACTTTTTCTATAATTTTTTTAAATTAAAATTAGAAAAATAAAATACCTGACTTCTGAAACATAACCGCACAGTGTTTCTTATATTGGTCCTATCAGTTGAATAGACAGTTTATGAATAACTATTTCTAGACAATTGTGAGAGAGAGAGACTCTTATCAATTCGGTAGTTATTTGAACAGATGCAAAACAAAACTGATAAGCTTCTGAAGGTGATATATTCACATTTAGAAGAAACTCTACACTTTTGTACTCGCAGCATTCAAACGCAAAGTAACAAAAGATGCCAGTAAAAAGATTTTTTTTTTTTTTTTTTGTAGAATCAGCTGATCGAAACAGAATAATTTCTACTCTAATGCTTAATAATTACGCAATTAGACTCAAAGATGCATAATTAAACCTGGATTTGTAATTTACAAAAAAAAACCTTGCTCAACAATTCTTTTCACGATTTGACACCTGTCGATATTTTCCTACATTTTTTAATTATTTAATTAATTATGATTAATTTTCATTTACTTGTAATTTAAATTTTTTAATGCATTAATTACCAATTGGTATTTTTTTTTATCAATCAAAGAAAGTTGATTAATTACTAATATTATTAAATTAAATAATAATTAAATTTCATTATTAATATTAATCTATTAATTAAATTAAATATTCAGAATAAATTAATATTACCTTGTTAAAAAATAATAAAAACTTAGAATTTTAATTACTTGCATTGTTTACTTTTGTTTAGATCTGAAGTAAAAAGAAAAAAATGTTTTAAAATTGAAAGTAATAAAAAAGCCAATTAAATATTTACTTAATTACACTAAGTTATTACATAATTTATTACACTGAGAATAAATATTACGTTAAAGGCATTAAAATTAACATATTCTAGCCAATATATACAAGAGTCAAGTTTACACTTATCGAAATTTAAAATATAATAGTTCTTTGAAATAATAAAATTTTATGTACAAAATTAGCTTTTTTAAATTATTCAATTTACTAAAAATAAACTAAAATTTTGTCATTAAAATTACTTTCTTTGATTAAAAGAATAAAAAATACCAGAATAAATTATTATTATTCTTTTTATTAAAAACTATAGTTTCAAAAAAAAAAAAAATCTTAAAAATTCGAATAAAAAAAAATTCAAAAATCGGTAAAAAAGAAATTCTACTCAAAAATCACCGAAAAAAAAAATCAATTACCTTTTTCTTCAGGTGGAAGATCATCCTGAGAATCATGATCATGAGCAAGATCAGGACTTGGTGCTTCGGCAGTCGTACCTTCTCCTAGACAACCTTCACCTTTTGTTGGTACCCATAATTGTTGACCGGGATAAATAAATGTACTTCCAAGCCTATTGAGTTTGCTTAATTCTGACGGGGTTGTGTCGAATCTTGCAGCTACCGATGTGAGTGTATCTCTATCGCCCACCTAAAAAAAAAGAAAAAGAAAATATCAATCATCTCTTAACTATTAAATAATTCATTCGGCTCTTTATAAAAAAAAAAAATTGCTTCACAATGTCAAGTTATTGTTTTCAAAATAAACAATTTTTACAAGAACAATAATTCAATAAGAAACTGACAAATATCATAAATCAAATATTAACAATTGCGTCAATACTTTTATCATCTTTTATAGTATTTATACAATTATTTATTAAATTAATTAATTTTAACATTAATAAAACATATTAAAGACAAACAAGATATAAATATAGAAAAAAAAACAAACAGAGAAATAACATATTTATTTAGGGAAAAAAATAAAATATGAGAAAACAAAGCTTTGATTTGCGGAAATCTAAAAAATCGACTTAAGGATTTTTCTTTTTTATATATAGTATTAAAGAATTTTGTTCGGAAATGACCCACAAGTAAATGGACGGATAATCGGATTTAAAGATCAAGCAAAAAGCATCTTCAAATGGCATTAATCCAAAGGTGAATGAATATTTTTCAACTGTAAAATACTGAAAACTTGAATTTCAAATTTTCTTTTTATTATTATTTAATTTAAAATAAAAATAAATCGTTAAAATATAATTTCTTCATTTAAAACAATTATTTTTAAAAATTTTTCAAAATAATTTTTCTACCAGTTAGAAAAAAAAATATATATTTTCAAAAATATTCATCAAACTGTTTCTTTTTATTAAATCAGTAATCAATATTCAGGTATTTTAATGTGATTTTAAAATTTTTTCAACTCTCATCACTCTTTAAAAAAGGAGAGAGAAAAAAATAAAGTTATTATTTAAAATCGAGTCAGGATTCACATTTTGCTCGTTACGTAATGCTATATATATATATATATATATAAATATATTAATTAAAAGTGGACAACCGTTTGATCTGTCAGAATTCACATGCTGAATATCGAAATATATTAAAATTAAATTTGCATCATGACAACTGCAGTGAATAATAATCCATAATTAATAATTACATTATATGAAACAATTTCGTGTTTTCTATAAATGAATTTATATATACCTATATATATATTATATGAAATTATGGTATTCGACGTTGAAAAATCGAGTAATTTCAATTACATTTTAATAAATTTTGCCATTAATTTAGTATCATTATTATAAATTAACGTAAGCATTATTTTCAATATAATTAATATTAATAATAAACTATAATTAAAATAGTTTATTAAACTAAATTATTATACATAGAAATTCATCGTATAATTTAAACAATGAACTAAAATAAATTGAATTAAAGTGAGAAATTAAACACTAATTAAATTGAAATAATATTTTTGATTAAAAATTATTCTCAAAAATTTGATTATTTAAAATAATCCAATAAAAATTTATTATCTTTGTGCGTTTTATTTAGTTCTACATTTAATTTTGATAAACATTTTTTGTAAAATTTTTATTTCATGAAAAAAAAAAAATTTCGAACAGAAAATTCAATTTATGGAAAAATTTAGTTTAAATTCGAACTTTATTTTTTTGGAAAATATTGCGTCTTAAAAAAATTCAATGTCTGGTAATTTTGAACAGCAAACGAAATCAGTACACATCGTGAACGAAATAAAACGACCGAATCAATAAACGCGACTAATGTTCTGTAAACGTAATAATTTTATCCTTCTTGCTGTTAGCCTTGTTCCTATACGAAACTATATAAAAGTCAATAATAAATCTTTCATGGATTCTTTAGCATGCCAACTCTATTCCTCATATCTTTGCGCTGTTCGAGGTGAAGAGCCCGATCCATATTATATACATATATATATTAGAATTCCTGTCCCACATAAAGTCATTGTTAGGAAAATGATGGTCAAAAAGAAAAGAAAACCCATTACTCGAGTTTTTGTGAAATATTTAAATATTAAAGCAAAAGAGAAAAATAGGCTTTAAAGCCAGAAGAAGAAGAAGAAGAAATGGACAACTGAAAGGTGAAAAAAAAAAAAGTTGACACTGCTCTATAAAATAAAAAGACGGAGATACTGTATTATTTTTCATCCCCCTTTTCCCTGCTAAGTTTCACAGCACAAAAGTGTTTCTCTATCTCTGTTTCTATACGTGCAGATTCTCTGAGTCCCAAAGAGAAAAATTTATTATTGAGCGGAAGCCTCTTTCAGAAACATCAGACAATTGAAATTCTCTCGGTGCTCTCATTTTTTTTTTTGCTCCTTCTCAGCTAAATTAAAAAATAATAAATTTTACTGCAATTTTTTGATAATTCTTTCGTGAATATTTTCGGTTATTTAAATTTACGAATAAAATTTTTTAATGTAGTTAATTATTTTTTTAAATATTGTACAATAAAATTTAAAATGAAATTAATAATAATTATTGAAAATTGAAAAATATTTAAAAGAAAATTATAAAAGAAATGTCCCATGAGAAGTTTATTTTATTAAAAATAATAAATTTTAGTGCAATTTTTTTGATAATTCTTTCGGGTTTTTAAATTTACGAATAAAATTTTTAAATGTAGTTAATTTTTTTTTTAATTTTGTACAATAAAATTTAAAATGAAATTAATAATTATTGAAAATTGAAAAATCTTTAAAAGAAATGTCCCATGAGAAGTTTTTTTTTAATTTTAAACAAAAATATAATTTTTAATTTAATAATGAAAATGCCTTGTATTTATAAATAAATAATACAAGGCTTTTTTGTATTATAAATAATTAATCGGTTTTAACAAAAAGAAAATTATTTTTTGGATTAATTGGTACATTTACCATTTTGCGTACTAAAAAAAAATTGGTACAATTTTCTCTAAATAATATTTTGCACGCCTGTCGCAAGGGAATGACGAGGGGGTCTGATTAGTGTAATCAACAGCAATTAATTCATCGACAAGGGAGCATGGCATACGTAACCTAGAAACACGCGGACACGTATTGCAAGGGTCAAGTCAATCCTAATTACAGCTCCGATTAATTAGAAGGGTCAATTCTGTGAATATATATAGATATCGAAATAGCAGATGTGCCTAAATCACAAATCGTAAACGTCAATGACAACCGCGTGTGTTCGTATAAATAGATTGAAAATATCGATATTTTCTTTTTTTTTTTTTTTGCAATCCTAATGACAAAGCATTTTAACTTCCTGCTTTGACAGATTATTTCCTCTCTGATATAATAAATGAAAATATATCCATAATTTTTCCTCTTTTTTTTTTTTTTTATCAATGAGAGAAACGTGTCTCGATAAAATCTCTTTATCAGTGTATAAAAGAAATTCTGTTTTCATCTGCTTATCAAAATTTCATATCTTATCTGTGATTGCAAATTTTCAAATTAGTAATACAAAAGAAGTGATTTCATTTCTGTATATACTTCACATAAAAAAAATCGATTTCTATTTTATTTAATTTTTATATAATATAATAATTAATATTAATTTTTATAAAGCAAATTTTTGTTTCAGAAAAAAAAATTTCGTAAAAATCGAATTTCTAATGGATTTTTAAAAATTTTGCAACAAATTGTAAAGAGGAAATAATGATTGACGAGAGTAGATATATTTTGGTATAATTTTGGCTGCCACAAGTCATACATAGTTCGCGTTCACGTGACATTCCTTGATTCACCCCTTGAGCTCTAGAATTTCGCAAACGCTCTAACGGAAATTTTCCTCGTTCCATATATAACAAGAGATGAACTATCTTAATATTGGCATATGATAAAATAAACTAGAAATTAAATTTCAACTAATTAATTTTCCAAAGACAAACTTCTATAATATAATAAATTTGCTTTATTAAATATTATTATTTAAGAGTTTATTGACTTCAAATTAATTAATCGAATCCAATAAAAAAATCCGATTTTTTAAATCTGTTTTTAAATCCGATTATTTTAATAATTCCTGATAATTTCATTATTATTATTATTATAATCACTGTTCTTGTGATAATTTATCTATAAAGTTTTTTTTTCTCTCTCTTTCTCTTTTTTTTTATCAATTTGATAAATGATTAAAAATAAATTTATCGATGAATCACGAGATTCTGTTTACCAAGTTGGATCGATATAATATACCTTTTGTAATTAATCAATTTTCGTTATGATACGTGTATATATATATATATTTTCTAGGAACGTTCATGTAATCATGTTACAACAAATTATGAGCCGTGTAGCCAGATGTGGAGAATATCCAGCAAAGTACGCAGCAGGTAATTTCATTAAGCAAATTAATATTACCCACGGTCTATTACCCATCCTCTTAACGGATAACTCACATTATTGCGGATTTACTAAACATCGCGCGCTCTCGTCCTATGGCTCCACTACTAGTTATTACTATCTATTAATTCCATGGCAAATACTATTATACTGAACGATGCCTAATTTCACGGAAAATCAATCGAGCGAAAATAGATGTTTTTGAAATTTAAAATTTCTTTTTATTTCAATTTTGATATTTTTTTTGATTTTTTAATTATAAAAAAAAAATTGAAAATTTCGAAAAATATTTCCATCTCTTTTATCTCTGGTTAAAGGAACCAAAAATTTCCGTTCGCCGAAAGGAAATGTCACTTCCTATCAGAATGAAAAAAGCAAATTTTTTTTTTATAATTTATGTTCGAGATTAGAGTACAATCATAAATTATTAAAAAAAATGTAGCTGCTCTTGTTCTATGATTTTATATAATTACTGAATTATTAATTAGCTGAAATGTTATTTTTTTATATACGAAAACAAAAATGGTAGAAAACAAAAAATTGAGTAAAAAATTTCAATTAGTTAATTCTTTTTTAAATACAATTTTATAGTAAAGAATTTTAATTAAAAACGAATTCCATCTGTTTGCCAGGAAACTTTTTGAATTAAAAGAAGCTTTGATGTCTGTTTGAACTTTAGATTAAGAGACATTTCTAAGTTGCGGCCTGGTTGCAGAGAGAGAGAGAGAGGGAAAGAGAGAAAGCAAAATTCTATTGAATACAAAATGATAAAAGAAAATTCGAGTTACAAATTACTCACCGTATAAGCGGTGGTGCTAATGGGTTGTGATACCCGGCCATGTTTCTTTTCTTGGGCTGACGAACTATCCTTGCTGTCATTATCGGAATCTGGAAAATAATTAAACATTATTTTACAATTTCAGAAAAAAAATTTAATTTTTATAATTCAAATAATTGAATATTTTATTTATTATCTTAATATTATTTTATTAATATTATTTATTAATATTATTTATTATTAATAATAATAATATTAAATTAAAAATAATTAAATAACCGTAAATTATTATTAAACAATTCTCCCAATCATTTGTTTCTTCCACCAATTGAAATTAGAATCAGAATGAGCCAAAAATTTTGAACGTTCAAATGAACGAAATTTTTTTTGCAACTACGAATTTTGTTTTAAATATCTAAAAAGAAATTATTAATTTAATAATTGTTTAATTTACTGTTTTATTTTACATGGACATCATCAGTTTTAATAATTTATAGATTGAAAAAAATATTTCGTTCATTTAAACGTTTAAAACTTTTGGCTCATGAATCAGAGAAAATTTTCCGTTATTATTATTTTAATAGAACCATAAAATTAAACTTGTTTATACAATGTTTGAAAAATTTTTTTTTTTTGTGTGATAAACAACAGATGAAGTCTCGTGATGAATTTATATTATAAAATAGTTGATGAGAAGAGACAATAATCTTCAATTTATCGCGGATTGTTTTCTCAATATAAATGAGTAACGATACGTTTTCTTTTGATTTCTGCGAGCACGAGCTTTTGTCATATTATTATTATTATTATTATTTTATACAGGACTGTTATTCAAATGGCAATTAAAATTATTTAAGCGAATGTCCTTCTATTGTCAAATCCATCATTTTCAGGGACATATATTTTTTTTTATTATTTGCAAGTTACATTGTTATTAAAACATAAAAATAATTCAATATTATTGTTTGTCATTATGTTAGGAAAATATTTTTTTCTTTATAACGTTAATTTTCCAATTTTTGAATTTTAATTTTGGAAAAAAATTAAATTTTTCAAATATTTGTTATTTAAAATCTAAATTAGAAAAGTGAGTTATTATTATTGGTAAATAATTTTGGTGATTCAAATTTAAATTTAAATTAGAAATTTAATAAAATCTGATTAAAAAGATTTTTGAATTAAAAAAAAAACTGTAACCATACCGAGATATAAAAAATATTGAGGTGTTCCACGGACTACGTAATAGACTACGTAATTTTGCAATTCTTTCTTAAAGATGTGAACATTCTTGGCCTCATATTCCCCATTTTCCCACTCGGATGCTGATACAGGAAATGTGCAATCCATATTCCTTAAATTTGACCCCCTTTTGTGATAATAATTACATATATTCACCATAAAACACTCACAATTTTCTTATACATTTTTTGATTTCACTTTTTTAATTAAAATTCTTCAAAAAAAAAAAAAATAATTCATGTGTCACAAATTTTTGAATTTTTTTTCTGAAATAAATAGGAAATTAAAAAATTTTTTTAAAAAATAAAATATTAAATTTCCACTTTTAATTTTAAATACAATCTAAAGAGAAAATATTTAAAATATAAAATATTTATTTATATTTTAATTTAATTATTTTTTTTTTAAATTATAGAGAATAAATTTTTTTTATCACACAAAAATTTCAAGTATGGACAAATTCATTTATTTTCTATATAAGTCACATGTGCTTCAGTTGAGAAGTTGAAACTGGGACTGAGAGTTTCTCACACCTCAATTATCAGAAGCAGGACCGTCTCTCACAAAATTGCGGACGAAATTAAAAATCCATTTTTAGATAAATATTCCATTAAAATTATTATTTTTTTTTTACAAATATTTCTATTTAATATGGCGAATAAGAATTTTTTCAATAATTCATAAGAGTAAAAAATATAACATTTTTTAAAAAAAAAAATTGAAATAAAATCACAGAATAAAAATAAAAAAACAGAAAATTTTAAATAGTCACTAAAAAAAAAAAAAATTGTTTAAAATATAATAAAAATTCTTGAATATATTTTTAATTGTCGAATTTTATAATTTAATAAAAATAGAAAATTTCTTTTTTCAAATGAAAAAAAAAAATTCCATTCTCAGTATTTATAATATATTTTACGGAGGTATTTGAAAATTACGAGACGGTCCTGGAGACGTATTAAGTATCTACAGATCTTTTTGCATGCGTCTGTTAATTACAGACGGTATTACTTACAAGTCGATTAGTTAAAGCAGACTCAGAAAATGAGGTTCCTAATTGTTTTTTTTTTCAAAACTATGTATATTACAAAAAAAAAAATTTGAAACAATTTTTTTTTTTTTTGTAGCCTATTGCTAATAATTTACAAAAAAAAAAAAAACTTAACACTTCTATAAATACTGTTTTTTTTTTCTTCGAATTCTATATTTTATCTATATAGAAACGTTCGATAAGATAATATTAAAAAAACGAGGTTACATTATATTGATAATTAAAAGTGTTTAATAGACACGCACTGATAACGATTTCCAATAATAATATAGGACTGTAAAAAAGTTCTAATATATATATATTATTTTATTGATTAGGTCACTGAACTAAAAATCAAAATTAAAACGTCAATTTATAAAAAACAAAAATTACTTGCGTAAAATGTGAAAAAATTAACACGAGATAATAAATAAATAATAAATTAGATTAAATTAAATTGTAAATTTTAATACAGAATTTTAATTTTATTTCCTTTTTTTTTCTAAAACATTAAACGCACGAGGTTATAAAATAAGTCTGGAATCTTTTACAGTGTGGTTATTGAAGAATGACAGGTAAGGTATAACATTTACGATATTTTTAGTTTTACGATCACTTTTAACAATTTAAAAACAAAATTAAAGCATTAAACCTCAAAAATAACGTAAAAATTGTATTTTCTTACATTTTTCATGCTTGAGAAATTTCTTCAAAAATAATTAATTTAAAAAAAATAAACCACTTTAAAATCTAAATTTTAAATCTAATATCTTTTAACTGCAATGCAAATTTAAATCCTGCAGGTGTTGTTTTATAATATGAATATTATTTTTCACAATTAAAAAATATCTCACGTCAATGCGAATATTATAGATAACAAAAATAAAGATAGAATTATTAATAATTAAAATTATTAGAATTAGAATTAAGAATTTTGACGTTAAGTTGTTACATAACCTAAAAAGCATTTATATAATTGTTTCAAACTTATTTATATCTTATTCATTAATTATTTATTATTGTAAATAAAGTAGAAAATTACTAGTGAAATAATGCAAATTATATCCATAGTTAAATAATGTCAGTTCATTAAAAAAAAAAATACAAAAAACAATTTAAAAAAAGAGGAAAAAATTACAAAAAAACATGTTTAAAAACAAACCATTGTTTCATATATCAAAAATTTCCCATAGAATTCTCTTCTAAATATAATTGCACTAAATTCATTTTAATTAATTGAGTAAAAAGAAAACTTGAAAAAAGATTTAAATAAAAAACGTCAAATTAACACATGTGACTTGTTTATAATTTGTTTTGCAAATTTTAAGCATCGATTAAAGCGCCACACTGGGGGAAAATGGCGAACTATTGAAATTTAAAATTCAAAATTAGGACACTAATTAAAAATGATAATTATGTAAAAAAAAGAAAAATGCTTTTAAACACACAATAAAAGCGACTGATAATTATTGAACGATATATATAAATGACTGAAAGAGAGGAGTCACGAGACTTTACACGTGACACAAGATTTGCGGAGTGAGAGCGAAACTTGACTATACTGCTGAGAGAGCAACGAGAACCTTGGCGGCCATATTATATTTTAGAATTACGTCACAATTGGCGCTTTTATTTGATTTTACATTAGTGTGTATGTTTATAACAATGTCACTGACAGTGTATTACTCGTTCGACACTTGACTATTTTTAAAATATACTTAAAACAAATTAACTGGTTAGTCATTCTTATAATAAGTCCAATTATCATTCGATTTAATATAGTTTTAGTAATTTCAGGGCCGTAATGAGTAAGAAAAATTATAAATTAATTTCATGAATATTAAACATTATTTACAATTTACAATAATAAATAATTAAATAAATTTTTAAAATAATTCCCATCCCATGGAAAATTTTAAGTTTTGTCACTTTTAAAACTTGCACTTTTTTTTACTAAATTTATAATAATATATAATTAAATAATTATGTATTATGTAATTAAATAATATTATTATTATTATATTAAATAATTATGTTTAAAAATAATTAAATAATAAATTTTTGAAAAATAAATAAAAAATTATTTTTGAAACTAAAAATTATTATTATTATATTAAATAATTATGTTTAAAAATAATTTAATAATTATGCGTAAAAATAATTCAATAATTATGCTTAAAAATAATTTAATAATTATGCTCAAAAATAATTTAATAATAATGTTTAAAAATAATTAAATAATAAATTTTTAAAAAATAAATAAAAAATTATTTTTGAAACTGAAAATTAGAAAATAGGAGAAAATATTTTAGAAATATATTTTTAAATATAAAGTCAAAAGCAATTTATTTAAAAAGAATTTTTTACTACTATATGAAAAGAATGAGAGTGCTTTAGAAAATTTTAAAACTTTGTAATTCAATACGTGACTTTTTGTAGAGTAACACACGTGTGACTTGGACTTCTGTTTCCAAACAGACTCACGTTTCGTTTTCAACTACGATATTCTTATGAGCCAGACTTTTATTTATATATTTATATACGTGTCAATAGTTATTAAATTTATCACAATCAGTGCAAATATTTATCTTACACTTGATAGCAAATGCAGTTTATCGCATGTGAGAAAAATGTAATCCTTACTTCAATTTTTATTTAATTTTAATTTATTATTATTTATTTTTAATTTTTTTAAATTCGTTTTTTTAAAAATAAAAAATATATTTAAAATTGTAATTTAAAAAAAAGTAACTGCAATTTAATTTAAAAAATTAATTACAGTATTCTTTTTTATCTTTTTGAAAAAAAAATTCTTTATAATTATTGCAATTTTTATTTTCTTAGAAAAGGAATTTTTTTTTTTTTTAAAAAAAAAGAGAGATAATTGTATTTGTACACGCGCGATTTTAAAATATCACAATTTTTTGCAATACTTGGGTATACTTTGCGAAATTAAATTTCAACTTAGTTGATAAAAAATATTTTCAAAATTATATTCTTTTAGGTAAAAAATTAATTTTATTTTCATTTAATATTTTTTCTGATACTATATATATATTTATAGAGCAAAAAAATAATAAATTTCTCCCAAAAAAAAAAATGTTTAAAAAAAAAAAAAAAGAAATTAAATAACTCACCTCTGGAAACTTTGTCGATGGATTCAAATCGTCCTTCAACTTTATTTCGCAAAGAATCGAGATCAAATGGAGTTGTGAATCCATGGTCCACACTGCGACTTTTGCTCCTAAAAAAAAGCACAAATATTATTTTCCATTTTTTTCTTTTTTTTTTGAATTATTAATTTTCATATTTCCAAAATTTGTATACAATAATTTGCTATTAAACTTTCTTTAGTGGTGGAAAAAAAAAATTTATATTAATTATAAAAAATTTTTATAAAAAAATAATTAAAAACTTTTTTTTTTTTTTTTTCAAAAACTAATTTACACTATAGTTGAATATGCATATATAATCAAACTATACGAGTTATTGAACTGAGCTCAACAATTTAATTTATTATCCCCCTAACAACAAACTATGTTTAAGCAATATTACAAAAGCGGAGAGTTTCAACACTCTAATTAACATCGTGGAACGTAATAGTGACCTAATTTTATAAATTAATTTAATATTTTCAGTACCTGCAATAAAAAAAAAAATAATAATTGATTCAATTTTGGAATTTTCAATATATTGATAAATGAATTGATATATATTTAATAGAAACTATTTTTAAAAAAAAAGAACAATTAAAATGAGATAATTAAATTTTGTGAAAATGAAAAACGATTGAAATTAAATTTTTACAATAAATTATTAACTAAACAATTACACGCAAGCAATAATAATAATATATCAAAGGTCAAAAAATAAATTCAAAATTATTGCATCATGCAAAAAAAAAAAAAAATTTATAATCTAATATTAAATATCAAGCGTGCAATATAATTCTAATTTTTATATATGTTCCACAAACCTTCACGAGAGAATGTTTTAAAAATACGAGGCGGCCTATAAAAGTTTAATAAAAAAATATATATATTAAAAATTTCATTTTGTTTTCATTTTTTTTTTTTTTCTATTTTTATCCAAAAGAAAAAAATAACAAGTAATTTTTGTCACTCTTATCATAAAAATGACAACATACAAAGAAAAAAAAAACTAATAAATTTAAAGTCAATAAAAGAATAAAAAAAAGGAATTATAATCTTGTAATTGAATCGAAAAAAAATTTATTGATTCACATTTATTTAAAAAAATTATTAATAAAATAAATCAATGACATTTTTTAACCGAATTTTTAATAAAATATTTATTTTACTGAATTTTTTTTCCATTTTCCAATTGGCTTTATTTCTAATTTATTTTCTAATATATAAAATTATTTGTATTTATTTTTAATTGAAAAAAATTATTTTTATTTATTTATAATTAAAAAAAATATATAGAATAAAATAAAAATTAAAAATTAAAAATTAAATTTTTTTCTAAATTACAAACCTGAAATAAGTTGCTGTGAGATTTTCCGTGGATCTTGTATGTAAGACATCCTGGGACATCCGTCGAGATCTATATGACAACAAAAAATGCAAAACAAAACAAAAGTGAGAAATACATGCTAGCAAAAGTGCAAAATAAAAACTAATTAGAGCAAACTAAATACAAATTAAAATTGCAGACGAAGCAAATATATATATATATATATATATATATATATATATATATATATAAATACGCAGTTAAGTTTAATTAAGCTCCTAGGAAATGCAGCGTGCAATTCCTCTTTATATATATAAATATAAAATACTTTATGCTGTTTTATAATCAACGAATGCAAAAATTATTGGGAATTTTATCCTGAAAAATAATGATCGAATGGTGAATTTTTTTTTTTTTTTGCTCTAAAAGGTAAATGAAATTTAATAAAAAAAATTGTTTTTATCAATTTAAATCAGATTGTGTGGAGTAAAATGAATTTAAATGGGTTTCAGATAAAATATATGATTTTAGAAATACGAATTTTCAAAAATTATTTTCAAAAAAATTATGAATTTTTTTATTCAAATATGTTTTTTAATTAAATATGTAAAAAGTGGAAATTAAAACTATTTTTTAATTTTATTTCAAAACAAAAAATTTTCTTTCGCACAATTATAATTTTTAATTGAAACAAATTAAATTTATATTTGAACCGAAATAAAAATTTATTTGAACCTAATGAAATTTATTTGAACCGAAATAAAATTTATTTCAAGTAAATAAAATTTATTTCAAGCAAATAAAATTTATTTGAACGGAAATGAAAATTTATTTGAACCTAATGAAATTTATTTGAACCGAAATAAAATTTATTTCAAGCAAATAAAATTTATTTGAACCGAAATGAAAATTTATTTGAACCTAATGAAATTTATTTGAACCGAAATAAAATTTATTTCAAGTAAATAAAATTTATTTCAAGTAAATAAAATTTATTTTCACTAAATAAAATTTATTTTTAAACAAATAATTAATTTATCTATTCGAGAGAAGTATTAATTTTTTTTGGGTTTAGAAGAGAAAAAAAAAATTTTTCTATTTGTAAAACAATATTATTATTCTTCAACTATTTTCAGGGTCTAGTGCAAGCACCTTGGTTTTGATATAATATATGTTTAAATTTTCTATACGAAGTTTACCATTTTCGTAATCATTGAGAATTTCGAGATGCCTCGACAATATATGTATATGTAATCTGCATACAAATCAGCTCGTTGTCAAGTTTCATGCATACGAATGTTCAACTCATTTTCCCTCGCACTATTCTTAATGTGGATCTTCAACTTTTAAAATGAAACCCATTAAATTATAATTTCATAATAATTATCAAAAAAAAAAAAAAATTTAAGACCTATTCACCTCTAAATTCATATATTTGCAAAAAAAATTTTCTAAAATTTTTTTCCACTAAATTTTACCAAAAAATTTATTTTCATTAAATACAAAAAGAAATTTTTTTCTACTTTTCAGTGAAACAAAAAAAATTCCAAATTCTATGACAAAAGAGAAAATGGAACATTAATTTTCATGTAGTAATTATACTTAACTAAATTGTCTGCAGTTAAAGTGATTTTATTTCAGCCATTAAAATCGGTTAATGAAAGCTTCTATTAACATTTCAATTCAAAGTCTCTTTTGAGAGAGAGAGAGAGAGAAAGAGCTGATCCACTATCTGAGATTTCGCAGCTTAATTCAATGGAATGCTCAATGGTAGATATATGAAAAGAGAGAAACCAACTGGAGAATTATTGGTTTAATATGGTGTATGAAATTCAAATATTCTACAAATGTTGAAAATAACATGGTTTAATTAGAATTCTAACTATACTGAGAGATAATAAAAATTTTTTAAAAAAATAATTCCAGTAAAATAAGAATTTTTTCAAAAATTAAATTTTTTAATTTCACTTCAAAAAAAAATCCTGCCAATTATTTATTATAAATAATTAAAATTTTTTTTTTTTGTTTAATCTTTGAAATTATTTTTCAAACTAAAAATTATAATTTTTTTGGAAATTATTATTTAAACTAAAAATTATAATTTTTTTGGAAATTATTATTTAAACTAAAAATTATAATTATTTTGAAATTATTATTTAAACTAAAAATTATAATTTTTTTTTTTCAATCTTTGAAATAAATTATAATTTTTCTTTTTTTTAATCTTTGAAATTTACGGTTATAAATCTTTGAAACGTAAAAAGAACGTGACAATGTACTTTTTCATGCATAAATTTCCTGTTACGTCAATATAAACTCGCGAGTTGCTTGAAATAATTGAAAAATACGTTTTTGTTTAGAAGTATAATATGTAAAATATATATATTTTTTTTTTCAAAAAGAAAAAGTTGTCATTCGTGATGAAATCGCGCGTATAACATATCTATAATAACAAGTGAAAATTATCAAATTTGGCATGCATAACTAAATGTTTTGCCAAAAGGAAAATCGATGAGATATAATTTTCTGTGAAAATCTGTTGCTTATTATAAATTACAAAACTTTATTGAATTTATTTTTAGATTTTTTTTTTTTTATTTATTATTAGCTTTCTATTTGTTATTCAAAAAAGCGTTATTTTAAAAATAATTTTCAATTTTATAAAAAAAATATCTGAAATTATTTATTTTATTATCAAATAAATATTTATCTGGACGAAATAATTTTTAATTTTCAAATCAAATAAATTGATAATAGTAAAATTATTAATTTTCTTTTTCTCTTTTTATTAAATTACGTTTTATTTTCAATGCATGTTTAAAAATGACGAAGGAAGAAATTTATAAAATAAATTAAAAGAAAAGAATACAAAAAGAAAAAAAATTAGGTTGATTAAAAGAAAACAGTCCTGTGTTTGAAGAAGAAGAAAAAAAAGAACGATTTTCTGCTTCTTGTTTCAAAAGAAAGTAGATAGTTTCCTTTGATTATCTCTCGTGTGAGAGCAATTTGCTCTATTTTGTCGCCACAACGAGCAGGTGTTTTCAAGAACCTATTTTAAAGCACTCTTGTTTGGAATAATTAGACTTTTTTTTTGTTCATTCTAAATATTTTTTTTTTTTTTTTGAAAAATAAAAATTCACTTTCCAGTAAAAATCCAATACAAAAGGAGAATAGAACAAAATTATCAAAAAAAAAAAAAAAAAAAAAAAAATGTCACAAAAAAAATCTTTTTAACTTCTAATTTAAAATTTTATATAATAAACATGAAAATTCTCTACACAAATTTTAATATGTAAATTATTTTGTCTTTTAATTAACTTTTCATACACTGGGAGAAAAATATTTAATTTCCCTTTGTGTGATAATGAAAAAATTAATTTGAGAGAAAAAATACATTTCTGCCCCCTTTTTTTAAGATTTATTTTTAACACAAAAAAAAAATATTTATTGCAATTTTTTTTTCTTTGACTAGGTATATTATAGAATTAATCAGTGATTTTCTAGAATTAAAAAAAATAAACTAATTATTATTAATAATTAAATATTACTAAATAATTAATTATTATTAATAATTAAATATTACTAAATAATTAATTATTATTAATAATTAAATATTACTAAATAATTAATTATTATTAATAATTTTAATAATAATATTAAAAAAATATCAAATTTTTGAAAAAAAAAAAATATGAAATTTTTCGTGAAAATTAAACGGTAAAATGACATTGTCATTTATATAAACGAGTTACCAAACTTGTTTGACAATATTTATCGTCTTTTTTCCTGTTTTTTTATATTTTTTTTTTTTTTTAAGAAAACGGTGCAGGAAAAAGAATTTTTTTTTATAAAAAAGGGGGAGTACTTCTATACTCTCGAAATTCAAATTAAACTTGGGAACCAGTAACGTCGACCTATTTTGCCATTTTAGAGCGACAACGCATTCCCTCGCAATGCGGTTTAATATTCTCTGCAAATACTGTTGTATTTACACAGAACAACGTACCTCAAGCGTGCCCGATTTTTTTTTTTTTTTTGGTTTAAATTTCACTAGGGATTCATTTCTTTTATAAGGAAAATTTACTTTTCTTATCATCTTTACCAATATATATATATTTGGAAAAAAAAATTTCGTATTTTTAGATAAAAAAAAAAAAATATATTTAATTAATACTTAAATTTATCAGTTAATTAATTAAAATTATTAATTTTCGAAATTGGAAAAAGTTAATTAAAATTTTAAAAAATGTAACAATATCGTATATATGAAAAAAGTCATAGATTTTAATGGATGTTTAGCGTTAATTAAATTAGATGTTAATGTATATAGGGGATTGTTGTCTTTGGTCCATAAATGGAGCTGTGCCATTTAAGATGATGATAATACAAAAACTACAACTAAGCTTATACTCTTAAATATAAATAAACCTACTTTTACGAGAAAATCCAAATGACTTTTTTAATGGGTTTTATAAACTTCATTTTACACAATTACTTTAAATTCTATTGTATTTATTCAAGAATTTTAATCAGGCAAAATAATCAAGATATTCTAATTTTGAAATTCTACCAAAAATATATTTAATAAAATATTTAATAATTAATTTTATTATTAAAAATATTATATATAAAAATATTAATTAATTATTTTATTTTGAAAAATATTAATTTATATAAAATAAAAATTCAATTTTTTTTATATATATATAAACAAAATTTAGTTATTTATTTATTAATTAAGCTTCAGCCTTTCGGTCCAGAAGTGGACTTGGTTTAATACAAAATTAAAAATACAAACAAAATTTAGTTAAAAATTCAACATTTTTTGATTTTATTTCTAAGACAAAAAATTTTATACAAATAAAAATGTAGTTTTTATATTTTAAATGGGAAAAATTTATTTATCCCCCCCACCCCGAAAAAAAGTGTAATCCCGGAAACAAATTGCCATTGTGTCATGAACAAATAATTGAGCTTGTGTGTGACACTGCGCTTCTTTTTTTTTTCTCTCTCTCTCTCTCTCTGCTCGTAAAAGATACTTGAATGAATAAAATTCACCTTTTTCGCGAGGAATAAAATAAGCTCCCTAGACTACTTTGCGGTTATTGCTTCTTTATCCGATTAAACTTACGTAAAAGCGTCCTCTATAGTATGGCAAAAGTTTTGTTTCAACTTAAAAGCACCTTGATTCACTTTTCAATTTTATTCATTTCCCAAACTTGAAATTGTTCTTATTATTTCCTTTATATTTAAACGAAAATTAATAATTTATTCAGATTCACTATAGAACAATACAAATTTAATCGTAATTCTTAAAAAATAAAAAAAACAATATAGTGAAAAAAATTTTGATTTGATTCAAATAATTGTTTACTTTACTATTAACAAATAAATATTTATTTGATACAAATAATTGTTTACTTTACTATTAACAAATAAATATTTATTTCATTCAAATAATTGTTTACTTTACTATTAACAAATAAATATTTATTTATATTAAATAATTATTATTTGAGATGATATTTTTTTTAAATACAAAAATTATTGGTTCAAATACAATTTATTTAATTTCAAATAAAAATTATTTCCTTCAAGTAAATATTTAATAATAGTCAAGTAATGGAATATTTGAGACAAGTAAATTTTTTTTTTTCAGTGTAAGAAATTAAATGAAATATTTCTTAAGATTTAAAAAAAATGATTTTATTATTTTTAATAACTAGTAAAAATGAAAGATAAATAAATATTTTATATTTTATTAATATTTATTATTATTTATTATTATTTATTATTATTTATTATTATTATTATTTATTATTATTATTATTATTATTATTATTATTATTGTAACTATTATTAATTATTATTTTATTATTAAATATTTATTAATATTTTATTAAATATTTTATATAAATAAAAATAATAAAATATAATTAATTAACTAGGCTCTCATATAACAGAAAAAATGTTATGATTAATTTGAAACAGAAATTATATAAACTAGAAAATTCACAGAAATAGAAAATAAATCGCACTATCATTCCTTAACTGCAATTGATTAGAAAATAATCATTTTAACAAAGTGCCGAATAATTCGAAGAGAAAATTCCATTTCGTGTGTGTATATATATATATATATATATATATGTGTACTTTCAAATAAACCGGCACGATGCCAAGAAATTTTCGTCACAAGTTTGTTTATTTACGATTCTATTTTTGAATTTGCATGCAATTTGACGATCGCCAACAGGTGAATGAAACGAAATTGCAATGTGCAAGTTTATCAAATTTCAATGATGAAAAATAAATACAAAAAAAAAAAAAATGAAATTTTTCTACCATTTTTCGAAAAATATTTTCACAAATTTTAAATGATTTCATTTTCTATAAAAAAAAATTCTAACAATTACACGATCAATTTAATTATTACTCAATTATACTTATTTATTACTGAAATAATATAAAAAAAAAATTTTACATTGAGTAACAAAAGTTTTTAACTTGTAATAATGAAATTTAGTTTTTTTTTTAAATACATTGCAACATTCATTTTTTATATGTAAAAAAAAATCATAGTTACGTGATCGGACTCACATCTTACATAGAGAAATGTATCCACAAAATTTTCAGGGTCACATTTTATATCGTGAACGAATCACATTTTAAAGATCAAACTTCAATATAATATTAAAAAAAAAAGAAAAGAAAAAAAATTCTCTTTCACAAAGGAATAGAAATTAAAAATTAACTTATTAATTATAAAAAATTATTTATTTATTTATTATTTATTTCAATTAATTTATAAAAACATAAAATTATTATTATTATAAATTATAAAATATAATAATAAATAAATATAAAATAATTTTTTTTTTTTTTTTTTTCGCAAAATTATCCAACTAATAAATATATTGTCGATCGAATAATAACAAACTGTATATTTGTTGTAAAAGTAGTATAATAGTCCAGTACTCCAGTTAAGCAACACAGTTCTATAGCGCGTTTCCGGATAGCGATAGATCGATATTCCAGTGAAGTTTGTGGCAAATATCCCGCATCAGGTCACAGCGTACGTCAAACTAGATACACTTTGCAATTTCACTTTGTTAACTCAACATTCACTAACCGGAGCGTGATGGATCCCTCTATACGCATACGTAAATATATTTTAATAATTATCCATCCATTACATGGTTTTTTTATTTTTATTTTTATTTTTATTTTTTTTTTATTTTTATAATCCGTTTTTGCAAATTAAACTTTCCCTTCAATTATAATTTAAAAGATACTATTTTTTAATTAATTACTATTTTAATTTCAAATAGCGTATTCTATGCGAAATACTCACGGAAAAAAACCACCGCCAGTGGGAATCGAACGTTGAACCTATTGCGCACGAGTCAAGAGTCCTAACCGCTAAGCCAATTTCTACATAAATTTTTTCTTTCTTAAAAAATGAAATATTTTACAAAAATCGAAGTTTTTTTTATAAATAGTTGTTTTAAATAGTTTTAGAAGTAGTTTTAAATAGTTTTAAATAGTTTTAAATAGTTTTAAACAGTTTTAAACAGTTTTAAACAGTTTTAAATAGTTTTAAATAGTTTTAGAAATAATTTGATAAAAAAAATACCGAAAAAACAAGATGTAAATTCAGATGTTCATTGCATGAACATTTTTCTTCCTCTTTATGATCAGCAAAAAAATTTGCTTCCTCGTGGAGAAAGCATTAACATTAAAATAAACATACATTAATAATATAATCATTTGAGTATACATTTGATTTATTTATTTCTAATTTATTTATTTATACATTTCAGTTAAATTTAAAAAATTAATGGACGTTAAAAAATCAAAAATTCACATTCTAGCTGAAATTTCTAAAAATTAATGAAAAATAATATATAATTTATAATTATTTACAATTATATCGATTTGTTTCAATGCAAGGAACACAATTATTTTATATTTAAACTTGAATTTAAATAAATACAAAATTTTTCAACTAAAATGTGAATTTTCTATTTTTTAACTTTAATTAATTTATTAAATTTACCTCAAATGTAAATTTTATATATACCCTGGAGGTTCTATCAGAATTCCGCCGGAACTTCCAACGTAATTTCGTCGGAATTCCATCGGAGTTCCAATTAATTTTTTTCAAAAATTTTAGAGACCTAATTCGGGCAGAATTCCGTTGGAACTCCGTCGGAATCCCATCGGAAATTCTTTGGAACTACGATGGAATTCCGACGGAATTACGTTGAAAGTTCCGGCGGAATTCTGATAGAACCTCCAGGTGGCACTTTCCAGGGAATCTTTCCAAGTGTGATATAACATGTTTCTATATATAGAGAAAAATTTGTTTCCGACACTTTGAAAATTTTTACAAACGAAAGGAACTAAAAAACTTCCTCCACGAGGAAGCAAAAGAGAAATATATTATTTTTCCAAATGGAGATTTTTTCCAATAAACACTTTTGCCATCTGGAAAATAAACGGAAATAAAAATAGTCTTTTCCATCACTAGTGGGGTTGAATAAATACAGAGGAAAAAAAAAAACTGTATCTTTCGATCATATAGACCATTATATATAAAAAAAAGCCTTTGGGCGAGGCCGAACAAAATATCCGCAAACGAATCAACAAATTGGAGTCGATTACACACGTATATGGGTATTATAGCTTTAATAATAATGGAGATCGTGAAGAGGGAACAAAAATACATACAATATCCATTTCAATATATATAAAAAAAACGAAATGAAAAATCACGCTAAAAAAAAAAATTATAGAATTACAATTTTCCAAATTATTATTCTTTATGTGTTGATTTCGAAAATTAAAAATGGATTTTTTTTTGTTTCATTTTTTGAATTTTTTTTTCTAATCAAAAAGAGAGAAGGAAAAATAAGGTCATATTCATATATAGTTGAATTATTATTTATCTGAGGTCAACAAAGCGGACTGAATTTTAATGTTATGAGCCTTAAATTCAACTGTATATATAAACTATAAAATCGTCTGTAAAATTTAGTTCCATTTACGGGTAAAACCTCTTCCGTAAAGACTCTCTCGCGCCAATCGAGCCATTAAATTAGGACAGAGATTTCCGGCAAGAGTCCTTCGTCTCTCTCTCTCTCTCTCTTTCTCTCTCACTCTGTTATATTTATTAAGGCCAGGTTATGCAAATATTGCTGTCGAAAGACATTAAAAAAAAAAAAAAAATTCGGTCCAAATTCACATATATATTAATTATATTAATTTATCTCAGAATAAAAAATTACCATAAAAATAGCTTTTTTCAATTGTTTTTTTCCTAAATATCTAATCTGAAATACTTTTTTTCCATTCTGCGAAATAAATGTAATATTTACTCGTTTAAATAAATAATATAATAATTATAAATAATAAAAGATAATAATAATAATAATAATATTTTCAAAAAAATTCAATATTTATTTACTCAAAATTAGAAAATTATTTATAAAAAATAGATTTGAAGTCAAAGTGCAATGAGTTATAAGAAAAGAGAAGTTAATGAACTTAATTATCGTTTGATTAACAACTATAGTGAGAGACGAAGGTTATTTGCACCATTCACAAGATTAAAATAGTTATAAGTCTCTCGTGAGAGTTTGAGATTAGAAATAACATTTTTTTTTTTTTGTTTTTTTTTGTTTAATAAATAAAATTAAATATTCATATATAGATCCGTTTTAACGCTGCCAATGACACAAAAAAATGCCATTTAATTTATATTCATCGGTTGTATTCTAATCTTGAAAATCGTTAAATCTCATTAATAATTATAATTCATTGATTCGTTACTAGATCTAGGAAATTTGAAGCAGGTCAAGGCAGACGAAAGCAAAATCACTTACATATTTCATTTATATAAAAAAAAAAAATAGTTATCTAACAATGTTTATATTAATTTACATTAAATAAATTTAATTACTTTTATAAAATTAATTTTATAACATTTTTTTTTTAGAAAATTACTCTTATAAAATTACATTTATAAAAGTAATTTAAAAAAACAATTAAAAACCGATTATAACAGAAAGCAAATATTTAATTATTTCGAATAGATAATTAAAATAATATAGAAATACTAAATATAATAATAGAAATTAATAAATTCAATAAAAAATTAATACACACCCAGAAAGAAATGATGTTTCTCACAGAGCCAAATAAATAATTATTACTTGTAAATAAATTTTTATTTACTTCAAATAAATCGATAATTAATAAATAAATTAATCAAGGAAATAAAAAAAAAAATTATTTTAAAAATAATTCTCATTTCAATGAAATATTAATATTCATAAAATGAAGCGTCGAAGGCTATAAAAAAAAGTGATTTTGCTTTGGTGGCAAAGTAACAGAGTCCAATGACCTTAAATCTCATTTTTCAAAAATGGCACTTTCAATGTTCATTCGAAGGTTAAACGATGAATCATCATTTTTTTCGCTGAGAAATTTTAAAAAGTAATTTTAATCTCTCTCTCTTCACTCATAATGAATCAAAGCCTTCAAGAAAAGATCTTTTACTTCGAACAAAAAAAAAAAAAAATAAAAAATCAAATCAAAAGAGACAATTTTTTTTTTGCTTATGGAAAAAAATTTATTGTGGCAACCACAACTCAAATTCTAAATTAGCAAAATTGTAAAAAAAATGTGCTTTAAACAAAAAAAAAATTGTATTTCCAACAGATAGGTTTCCCACTTGGAAAGATTCCCCGGAAAGTGCCTCCTGGAGGTTCAATCAGAATTCCGCCAGAACTTCCACCGTAATTCCGTCGGAATTCCAAACAATTTCCGATGGAATTCCAACGGAATTAGGACTCTAAAAATTAAAAAAAAAAATTAATCGGAATTCCGTCAGAATTCCGTCGGAATCCCATCGGAAATTCTTTGTAACTCCGATGGAATTACGTTGGAAGTTCCGGCGGAATTCTGATAGAACCTCCAGGGGGCAATTTCCGGGGAATCTTTCCAAGTGGGAAATAATTATTTATTTGCACCAAATAATTATTTATTTATACTAAATAATTATTTACTTGTATCAAATAATTATTTACCTGTACCAAATAATTATTTACCTGTACCACATAATTATTTACCCGTATAAAATAATTATTTAATCGCATCAAATAATTATTTACTTGTTTCAAATAATTATTTACTTGATTCAAATAATATTTCCGATGGGAATCCGACGGAATTCTGACGGAATTCCGATTAATTTTTTTTTAATTTTTAGAGTTCTAATTCCGTCGGAATTCCGTCAGAATTCTGTCGGAATCCCATCGGAAATTCTTTGGAACTCCGATGGAATTCCGACGGAATTACGTTGGAAGTTCCGGCGGAATTCTGATAGAACCTCCAAGGGGGAACTTTCCGGCGAATCTTTCCAAGTAGGTTGGACAAATCACAAACCAAACTTTTTTGTTCACAAAATTTTGTCTTGTTCACAAGTCCGATTTGTGTATTACCCAAAATCAGCTGTTTTGTGAAGACTACAACTACAGTTTGTAGATAACACAAGAAATTTTTTTTTTCCCCGTTTATAATAAATAATAAAAATAAATAGAAAAATTTGAAAATATCAATTTTTGATTCTATTTGAAAAATATTTATATATGTATGTATATTAAGAAAATGCAAATTGATGTTAATGTTACAGTACCATTATTACAATGTGCAATCTTCTACTATAACTTTTCACCGCACAATGTATTTCAAAGAAGCGGAAACAATTTCCATGAACATTTGTTTTTACTGGTCTTTTAGGTTGTAATGAAAAAAAAAAAGAAAAAAAAAACGTTATGGCAGAAAGCTTTTAAGTGAACTTTAAACTTTACGGAATGCAACAATGTTTCATTGCTATAGCTATTACAATAAATTCTTACTTGCGAAATATAATTTTTTCTATTTACCCAAAAAATTGACAATTTTTTTTTTATTTTAATTCAATTTTTTTTTAAATATTTCAAAAATATTAAATTCAAAATATTTTTTAAATAGCAAAAAACTATTAAATTTTAATTCAAAATAAATAAATAATTAATATTTTTAAATAATTAAAAAATATTAATAATTATATAGTAGTATATATATATACATACTACTAGTAATATATATATATATATATATATATATATATATAAATATCATGGAAATTGTAAGATAAAGAATTATGATGTAACGATAAACATTTTTCTGGCTAATATTTTTAAATTTATTTAAAAAGAGACAACGTTTCTCTCTATAAAATTCGACCTTAACTATACACACACATTTATATATATATATATATATATATATATATATATATATATATCTCGAAAAAAACATGTTTAAAAAAAATTAACATATACCCCTAAGGCTATTCCGTTGTGTACTGTGGAATTTCTGGCGCATTCTTATAGACCAAGACAAAAAAAAAAAAGAAAAAAAAATCTATGTCGGGATTTACTTCAAGTTTTTGCATAATTCATAAACCCCTTCAATTTCTCAAAACAATTCTAATTAGAAATTAAAATATTGTAATTGAGTTTTTATGTTTTTTTAAAAAAGTGCTTTGTTATCATTAATAAAAAAGCTGAAATATATTTTTTTTTAACGATTTAAATGAATTTTATTTAATGAAAGTATAGTTTTCGTATATATATATATTAATATTTATGAAATCTGATTGAAATATAAATATATTTGATGAATTTATAATTTATGAAATTTTGTTAGCAGGGGGGGGGGCGTTTTTTTTTAATCGCGTAAAAATAAATGTCAAAAGAAACTTTTGATAAAATCAAATAATATCTTTTTGATATTCGCGGCATAATGTTTGTTAAATAAATATACAGATTGGTTGCTTTTGAACATATATATATATATATATATATATAAATTGAACTGAAATTCCATCTGAATAAATTATAAGTAAATTTACCATTTTTTTTACCTTTTATTAAATAAATAATTAATAAATAAAATAACAATAAATAAATAATAATTTTTTACAATCTTTAAATTAATTTCAATATTGATTACAAAGAAAAAGTAACAAAAAATATTATTTTTAAAAATATTTTTGATTATAAATTAAAATATATATATATACTCTCTACACTCAGAGAAATGGTATATTTGTCTCCGAGCCTACTAACTCTTTTATTTGTTGCAAATATATTTTATATCATTTAAATAAAAAAATTTTTTAAGCCAAAGAAATATTTATTTATGACAAGTAAAATTTTTAATTACGCCAAATAAATAATTTAGTAGGCTCAAATATATAAATATTTAACTCAAATATATTTTATTTGGTTCAAATAAATCATTTCTCTGGGTGATAAATCTGAATTAGTAAAAATGTTTACTAATTTAAATTAGTGACTCACTTTTTGCCTCTGAATTAGTAAAATTTTACTAATTATTAGTAAATTTTACTAAAAATTAAAAGTTAAATTTTACTAATTTTTAGTAAAAGTTACTAATAATTAGTAAAATTTTACTAATTCTAAAGCAAAAAGTGAGTCACTAATTTAAATTAGTAAACATTTTTACTAATTCAGATTTGGAGAGTAATACAAAAATTTTTTAATAAAACAAAATTGTATATATAATTTATAAATTTAATTTAATTTATTTAATTTAATTTATTATTATAATTATATATTAAAAAAAATTTTAAACTATTTGAATTTGCAAAATCAAAAATCACTTGTATTTTTTTTTTCTCTTGTTGTAATGAGACAATTGAATTTTAAATATATGAAAAAATCGTTTTACTTCTTTCAACATTATTTTCTGAATATTCCCAGGGATGCAATTTCAAGATTGAAAACGTTGTTTTATATATATATATGTCATTTCCCAAAGCGAGGGTAAAAGAACCAGACCGTGACGATGTCGCCTATACTTTGGGGACACACATATGCAAAGAGAGATAGAGATAGTGAGAATTTAACAGTTACACGTGAGTCGTATGCAACTGCACGTGCACTTTGCCCAACGAGAAACAACAATAAATTGCCTGGGGCACGCGTGCGACTGACCGTCTCGTCTCAAACGCGCGATATGAGATGATAGCGATAATTATTTTTCTTCACGGGATCGTCGCACGATGTGGAAAATATGGCCCTGGCACTTAATAAATATATATACAGCTTTCCTGAGGCATACAAATTATTATACAAAAAAGAAAAAGAAAAAAAAAATTCCCTCATAAATCACACTTTTTGCGTCACAGCTGTACTTGATGAAAATTCCATTGTAAAAATATTGTCTAATTTTATTTTTTATTAATTTATTTTATTCAAATAATCTGTTGACTAATATTAAATAAATATTTATTTGAAACAAATAATTATTATCTCTTTGTGTCTATCCACTTGGAAAGATTCCCCGGAAAGTGAGCCCTAGAGGTTCTATCAGAATTCCGCCGGAACTTACATAATTCCGTCGGAATTCCATCGGAGTTCCAAAGAATTTCCGATGGGATTCCAACGGAATTCTGACGGAATTCCGATTATTTTTTTTTCAAAATTTTTAGAGTCCTAATTCCATCGGAATCACATCGGAAATTCTTTGGAACTCCGATGGAATTCCGACGGAATTACGTTGGAAGTTCCGTCGGAATCCCATCGGAAATATTATTTGAATCAAGTAAATAATTATTTGATACAAGTAAATAATTATTTGATGCGAGTAAATAATTATTTGATACGGGTAAATAATTATTTGGTACAGGTAAATAATTATTTGATACAAGTAAATAATTATTTAGTATAAATAAATAATTATTTGGTGCAAATAAATAATTATTTCCCACTTGGAAAGATTCCCCGGAACATGCCCCCTGGAGGTTCTATCAGAATTCCGCCAGAACTTCCAACGTAATTCCGTCAGAATTCCATCGAAGTTCCAAAGAATTTCGAATGGGATTCCGACGGAATTCTGACGGAATTCCGACTAATTTTTTTTTTAAAAAAACTTTAGAGTCCTAATTCCGTCGGAATCCCATCGGAAATTGTTTAGAACTCCGATGGAATTCCGACGGAATTACGCTGGAAGTTTCGGCGGAATTCTGATAGAACCTCCAAGGAGGAACTTTCCGGGGAATCTTTCCAAGTGGGAAATAATTATTTATTTGCACCAAATAATTATTTATTTATACTAAATAATTATTTACTTGTATCAAATAATTATTTACCTGTACCAAAAAAATTATTTACCTGTACCAAATAATTATTTACCCGTATCAAATAATTATTTACTCGTATCAAATAATTATTTACTTGATTCAAATAATATTTCTTCAAATCAATAAATTTCTATATAAAATAAAATTGATTTAAATAAAAATTATTTTATTATTTAATTCAAGAACATATATTTATTTGATAATAATCAATCGATTATATTTAAATCAATTAAATTTTTTTTTTCCCACGCATATAATTATAATTAATCGTAAGTAAAAAAAAAAAATTTTTTTTCATATATACAAAAGCAGACACATAAAACAAAACAAAAAAATAATAATTTTTATATAAAATGTTATGTGATGTTTTAAGAAATTCATTATCAAAATGCGAATTATAAATAAATTTCATTGAACTATATTTAGTTTATGAAATATAAATAATAATTATTATCATTATCATCGTTATTTGATCGTAAAATGGAAAAAAAATATTTCTCTCTGATTTGATATGAGACTTTTATTTTAATTGAATGTCGTTTTCTGTCGTCGACCTTCACCGTGAACAATATACTTATATTTCACCGCGTGTATTTTGTCGCATGATTAAGATCAATGATTCTCCATCAGTCTTATTTAAAATGTATTAACAATCTATGCACATGTGTTAAATGTGATAATAATAATAATAATAATAATAATAAAAATATATCATTTTATGATATTAATATATGAGCAATGAGTTAATAATCTATAAAAATTATAAAAGCAAACAATTTTAAATTAAAAAAATATATATATATATAAAAAACCTCCAAAATTGAAAAAAAAATTCACTGTAATAATAATTATATTTATAAATTAATGTATTAAAATATTGATAATTTAAAACCTGATAAATTATTATAAAATGCGAACAATGAGACAAAACGTTTTGATGTAATAATTTATTATAAAATAATTATGTCTGTAATCGAATAGTATATCATTTCGTTATTTAAAGTTCACAAAATCAGAAAATTTATAATACCGAGATAATTGATTATATATCAGTATAGGAATGTCGATAAAATCAATATCAATAATACATTATATATATATATGACTGTCATCTACAATGATATGTAAAATGATCTGTATATATATATGTATATAATAATAATAATAATAATAATAATAATAATAATAATAATAATAATAATATTCGGTTTAAACAAAGACAAAGAATTTACTTGCATATCACACAGCAGACAGTTAATATCGCTTTGGGTGTCCCATTTTCATAGGAAAATAGATTTCCTACCTCTATGACATTTAATTAAATTTTTTTTTATCTGATTCAACGTGAGCGAATTGCTAATTCAATAATTAAATTATATTATCAACACTTATTATACAGCTTGGAGAAGTAAATTCACTTTAATCAAAAACATATTCCCTAAAGTGTCAAATATTCGTCATTTCATTTATAACGAATATAATTAAAAAACAATTTTTACCTATATTTATATTTACAATTCATCAATATTTTAATTATAATTTATCAAAATTGCAATCAATTATTGTTATAATTGACAAGTTATAATTAAAAATAATTATCATGAACAACATTTATAATTAACCTTAGTTATAACTGACTAAAGGTATCATTAATCATAATTATATTTTGACTTTTGTTATAATAAACCAGAATTATAATTAATCTTTGTTACAATCAACCAGAATTATAATTGACCTTTGTTATCATCAACCTAGAATTATAATTAACCATGATTTGAATTAACCATAATTATAATTAACCATAATTTGAATTAACCAAAATTATAATTAAACGAAATTATAATTAGCCATAATTTAAATTAATTACAATTATAATGAACCTTTGGTAACATCAACCATAGTTATAATTAATCGGAATTATAATTAACCATAATTATAATTAACCATATATATATATATATATATAATTAACCATTGTTATAATTAACCATAATTATAATTAACAAGTTATAATTAACCATAGTTATTATTAACCATAGTTATAACTAACCACAGTTATAATTAACCATAGTTATTATTAACCATAGTTATAACTAACCACAGTTATAATTAACCATAGTTATTATTAACCATAGTTATAACTAACCACAGTTATAATTAACTATAGTTATAATTAACGATAGTTACAAATAACCATAGTTATAATTGACCATAATTATAATTAACTATATTTATAATTAACCATAGATATAATTAACCATAATTATAATGAACGATAGTAAAATTAACCATAGTTATAATTAACTTTGCATTTAATTAACCATAATTTTAATTAACTATAGTTATAATTAACTATAATTATAATTAAAAGTAACCATAGTTGTAATTAACCATAGTTATTATTAACCATAGATATAACTAACCACAGTTATAATTAACCAGAATTTTAATTAACTTTAATTATAATTAACCATAATTTAAATTATAATAATTATAATAAACCTTTGGTAACAACAACTCTATTTATAATTAACCATAATTTAAATTAACCATAATTTAATTTAACCATAATTTAAATTAACCATAATTTTAATAAACCAGAATTTTAATTAACCAGTATTATAAATAACCGTACTTTATATTATCCAGAATTATAATTAACCGTAATTTAATTTAACCATACTTATAAAAGACCAGTGTTATAATTAACCAGAATTATAATTAACTTTAATTATAATTAACCATAATTTAAATTATAATAATTATAATAAACCTTTGGTAACACCGTAATTTAATTTAACCTTATTTATAATAGACCAGTGTTAAAATTAACCAGAATTTTAATAATTAATCTTAGTTATAATTAACCACAGTAATAATTACCCATAATTAAAAATAACCATATTTTGAATTACTCATAGTTGTAACCACAATGAAAATTAACCATATATAATTATAGTGAAATCATTTTTCACCTGATAAAACCACTTTTTACAGTTAACAATAATACTTATTATTAATGTAAAAAAAATATATATATATTTTGTGAAAAAAATGCTTCTCTGAATGCATATAAGAAATATGAAACTATGTAATAAAAGTTTTAAAGAGGAATGCGATAAAGGAAAAACTTTTGAGTTCAAAAATGTTGGTTGTAAAGAAAGGATATTAAGATTCTTTGGGGGGGAAAAAAAAAAAAAATTTTTTTTATGACAAGTGCGTTGGACAGAAAACTCCGTATTGTTTATGAATAAAAGAAATAATACTACACCGGTAGTAAGATCGTCTGAGATATTTTGAGACGTGCAACCGGTTTATGTGACTGGCACTATATATGTATGTGAGAGAATTTTACCGTCAAAAGAGATAGGTGCAATGAATTCCCACTTCATAAGAAATTCCGCGGAATGGTCGTTTTTATACTGAACTTCTAAATATATATATATAGCTGTATATAACAAGGAGGATATGTTTGTCATTACGAGCATTATATGTGGTTAGATAAAAAAAAAAAAAAACTCGCCTTTCATACCAAGAAGATTTCTTGGTTCATTCGACTTTGATTGAAACAAAATCAATATATTTTAATTATTTTCACAAAAGAAAGAAAGAAATAAAAATATAAATGAAAATTAATTTTCGATTATAGGCAAATTATTTTCAACGATACAGTCAACCCTCGATAAGTGGACACTTTGGATAACTTGTCGAGAGATTACTGTATACTTGATATTCGCTTACTTTCTAAAATCAATAAAAATCACTTATAAAGAATTTTTTCCAAAAGATAAAAATTTCTAAAAAAAAGCAGTCGTCTCTCGATAAGTAATTTATTTAGTGTCCAACTTATCGAGAGTTTACTGTATACTTGATATTCACTTACTTTCTAAAATCAATAAAAATCACTTATAAAGAATTTTTTCCAAAGATAAAAATTTCTAGAAAAAAAAGCAGTCGTCTCTCGATAAGTAATTTATTTAGTGTCCAACTTATCGAGAGTTTACTGTATACTTGATATTCGCTTACTTTCTAAAATCAATAAAATCACTTATAAAGAATTTTTTCCAAAGATAAAAATTTCTAAAAAAAAAAAACAGTCGTCTCTCGATAAGTAATTTATTTAGTGTCCAACTTATCGAGAGTTGACTGTTTACAAAAATTTTCAATTCTCTAAAAAAAAATGTATAAATAATTATTTCTCTTTTAATACAATATACGAGATAAAGTGACAATAATGAAATATAATTATAATGTCTAAGAAAATAAAGATACTTCAATGGAATGCACTGATGATGATGATGAAAGAAATATATTTTTAAAATACTGTAAGATTTAAGTTTTTCTCTCTCTTTTTTTTAAATAGTAAATAATGGGACCTGTAAAATAATAAAGAGTGCAATCATGATAAAAAAAAAAAAAATGTTGTAATTACCACGTCGCAAGTTTTATAGCACAAATATATTAAAAATGACGTGTAACTTATTGCAAAATGAGATATGCAAGGCGTACCGCTAATTTTCAAGTTGACGGCATTTTCACTTTGCGCCTGTATAAAGTTCGGTGTCCTGACTGTCGACATTTCTCTCGTTCTTACCGACTAACTATATATATATACAGTTACCTCAAACCAATTATAAATAGCTATCACACAAGATTCTCACTCTCAAGATGAGAACAAACTTGTACATATTATAACTCTCAATTTAAAGAATTAAACAAATATAAAAAAAGGGAAAAAGAAAAAAAAATAAAAGAACAAAAAAGAAAAATAAATAAATTAAAAGAATAAAAAAATGACTATAGAAATATTACCAAACTAAGAAAATATTTATTTAGTTTAAATAAAAATAAAAGAAAAGAATAAAAAAAATGAATATAGAAATATTTCCAAACTAAGTAAATATTTATTTGGTTTAAATAAAATTTAGTTAATTTTAAACAGTAAATTTTATCACAATTATTTGGTGGAAAAAAAAATAGAAATCGTCTCGACATGAAAGAAAATATTTGACTAAAGTTCGATAAAAATTTAATCACGAGCAAGATCACGGTTATGATTTCATAGAAAAAGTGCACGAGTCCATTATCTTAGAATGTTTCCACTTGTAAATTAGGTTATATTGCTTATAGTTGAGGACACTGAACCAGTGTGTTAATTGTTTCATATAATCATATATTATGTATACGGAAGATGTATAAAAACTTTCGAAATTGATTATGTGAAAAGTTATAATTTACTAAAAAAAAAACTATTTAAAATACTAGTTGAAAAAAAAAATTATTAAAAAAATAACCATTATTTGCTTTGTAAAATTTTTACAAAAATTTGTAAAAGAAAAAACCAGTTCAATTATAGTTTGGGGAAACAAAAACAATTGAACCGGTTTTCTAAATAAATAAATACTCAATTCCGGGATACATATAACTGTTTTACCAATTTAAACAATTTCTATTTCTATTTTCGTTTATTTATTTATTTTAGTTTCAATAATAATAATAATATGTAATTGAAAAAAAAAATTCCGAAACACCATTTTAAGAAAAAAAAAATTTATATCCGATAATGACGTAGAAAACATTTTCATTTTAATCATTAAAATTGAGAGTACATATATATATATATATATGCAATGTTCATAATTTGTATATGTAATTGATGAATTAAAATTATAAATTGAGGAAAATACGGAATTTTGACCGATAAATTTATGCAGAATAATATACGCGAGCAATTATTATAATTTTGTATCAATATTGAATTAACCTAGTAACATTTTTTTTTACGAAAGAAGAGAAAAATGCATTTCCTGCAAAAAGTGGCTTTAAGAAATTTACTGGATAATTTGAATATGAGGTTTTCTCCCAAGCATATATAAATAAATTTAGATTTTTATATATATCTATAAAAATCGAATTCGAAAAATCAAATTTTCTAAAATATAAATAAATTAATAAATAATAGTAAATAAAATATCATCAGAAAATTTCCGTTTCTGAAAAACAAAATACTAATTCAAAAAATAAACTATTACAATTATGGATAATTAACTAGTTATAATTATGGTTAATTATAACTACAGTTAATTATATGTATAGCTAATTATAACTATAGTTAATTATAATTATAGTTAATTATAATTATAGTTAATTATAATTATAGTTAATTATAATTATAGTTAATTATAATTATGGTTAATTGTAATAATTATACGCCATCATATTTATAATTATAATAATAATAGTAATAATAAACTAGAGTTATAATTAACCATAAAATAAATCGGCTAATTAACCATAACCAGTCGTCATAATTACGATTAATTAAAAAAAAATTAAATTATGATTCTGCTTACTTATAACAATAATTATTTACAACTATGATTAATTATAATAATGGTTAATTATAATTCTGGTTAATCAAAATTATAGTTTATAATAACTATGGTTCATTATAATTATGGTTTATTATAACAAAAAAAATTAATGATAATTATGATTATTAATCATTAACGATAATCATAATCAACTAGTTATAATTAACTACAGTTGTAACTAGAATTAACCATAGTCAGTTATAATAATTATTCATAACTATAAATATTTATAACTATGATGAATTATAATAATGGTTGACATTAATTATAGTTAATTGTAATTATAGTTGATTATAACAAAGATTAATTATAATTATTATTAGTTATCAATAAAGATCAATATAATTAACTAGTTACAATTAACTATAGTTATAACTAGAATTAAACATAGTGTTATAATAATGGTTAATTATAACTAGAAAATTAACCACAGTTAAGTATAATAATTATACTTATCCATAGTTAGAATTAACCAAAGTTATAACTAACCATAGTTAGAACTAACCATAGTTATAATTAACCGTAGTTATAACTAACCATAGTTATAATTAACCGTAGTTATAACTAACCATAGTTATAATTAACCATAATTATAATTAACCATAGTTATAATTAACCATAATTATAATTAACCATAGATATAATTAACCATAGTTATAATTAACCATAATTATAATTAACCATAGTTATAACTAACCACAATTATAATTAACTATAGTTATAATTAACGATAGTTACAAATAACCATAGTTATATTTAACCATAATTATAATTAACCATAGTTATAATTAACCATAGATATAACTAACAATAGATATAATTAACTATAGTTATAATTAACCATAATTATAATTAACCATAGTTATAATTAACCATAATTATAATTAACCATAGATATAATTAACCATAGTTATAATTAACCATAATTATAATTAACCATAGTTATTATAAGCCATAGTTATAACTAACCACAATTATAATTAACTATAGTTATAATTATAATTATAATAACCATAGTAATATATAACAATAATTATAATTAACCATAGTTATAATTAACCATAATTATAATTAACCACAGATATAATTAACCATAGATATAATTAACCATAATTATAATTAACCCTAATTATAATGAACGATAGTAAAATGAACCATTGTTATAATTAACTTTGCATTTAATTAACCATAATTATAATTATAATTAACAATAGTTATAATTAAAAGTTACCATAGTTGTAATTAACCATAGTTATTATTAACCATATTTATAACTAACCACAGTTATAATTAACGATAGTTACAAATAACCATAGTTATAATTAACCATAATTATAATTAATTTGACTAATTAATTAACCATAGTTATACTTAGTTAATTAACCATGGTCAATTATATCAATAGTTAATTACATCTAATGTGAGTTTTAACATATTCAACAAAAAGAAAATATGATGGTTAATTATAATCAAAGTTTACCAAACATGGTTTATTAAAAATCAATTAAAAATATTTTAATCAAAATTATGATTATATCTATAGCATAAAATTATGGTTATACTATAATTTTTTGATAGCACACAAAAGTACCATCTCACTATGATAATAATTAAATTGTCTGAAAAATATCCTAATCATCAGGAATATGTGTGTATAATGTCAATGAGAGATAGAAAAAGAAATGAATTTTTTTTTTTTTTTGTTTTTACCTCACAACAGAATCAGGTACAAAGATATTCCACCAAGATGGTCTCTTTTGTCTCGTATGAAGGCCTTCAGTGCTACCAACATCAGACGGTCCACTCGTGGTGCCCTTTCTCCTTTTGCGATCAACCTTGGGATGTTTAGCAAGTGGATGCCACGATTTCCTTCTTTCTTTTTTAATTTCATTATTATGATTATGATGATCAATTGCCTTTTGATCATCGTCCTCCTCCACAAGATTAATATCACGATTTTCCTCAAGAAGATCCTGCGATACATAAAATACTGAACCACGTCTTGCACCCTCGCTACTTCTTCGTTTATCCTTTAATTTATCCTTATCTTTATCCTTTGATTTTTTCTCCTTTTCATGTGAATTTTCCTTATCCTCAAATATACTACTTCGTCTTGCACGTTGAAAAAGACTATCGCGTTTTGCTTTTAAATCATCAAAAACACTATGTCGACGTGTTGTTGTTGTTGCTGCTGCTGCTGTTGTTGTTTTATTATTTCTCATAATAACAATTGGTGATTCCTTATTCATTTTATCATTGTCAATTGATGGACAACTTTCAACCAATGATGGTATTGAATTTGTTGATGCAAACTTGCCAACTTTTTGGCAAGTTGTATTATTCCTATCGTCACTGATGTACATCCTGCTTTCCATAATACGATCTCAAATAAATTCTATCGGAGGGATGTGTACCTTCCTCAAAGAATTGACGTAGGTAGATTCACGCTGAGAGAATCCTCCCACTCCTCCTTCACTTCGTTCGCCTTTTTAAATTCTACGGCTTGTGTCGCATATTATTCTGAGGGAAATCAGATTTCAATTTTAGAGCGGCTTTCAACTGAGTTTCAGAGAAAATTGCTTTTTTCAGACCCAAAAAAAAAAAAAAAAAAGAAGAAGAAAAATAAAAATAATTTTTAAACCTTCAGATGGGTGACAAATATTTTAGATTATTATCAAAAGGTTTTAGAAACAAATATATATTAACTTGATTAGTTTGAAATTTTTAAAGTTCGACTCTTTGGTTTAGTCGAATTTTTAAATACAATTTTCAATTGACCGAATTTTTATTTGCACGAATTTTTAATTTGGACTGAGCCGAATCTTTAAATATAATAATTTTCAATTGGCCGAATTTTTTGTTTACACAAATCGGAATTTTTTTTGAGACTAAGCCGAATTTTTAAACACCAAAATTTTCAATTAGCCGAACTTTTTATTTGCAAAAATCGGACTTTTTTAAGACTGAGCCGAATTTTTAAATATAATAATTTTCAATTGGCCGAATTTTTTGTTTGCACAAATCGGATTTTGTTTTAGACTAAGCCGAATTTTTAAACACAAAAATTTTCAATTAGCCGAATTTTTAAACATCAAAATTTTCAATTGACCGAATTTTTATTTGCAAGAATTTTTATTTTGGTCTAAGCCGAATCTTTAAATACAATAATTTTCAATTGGCCGAATTTTTTGTTTGCACAAATCGGATTTTTTTTTGCCTAAGCCGAATTTTTAAACACAAAAATTTTCAATTAGCCGAATTTTTAAACATCAAAATTTTCAATTGACCGAATTTTTATTTGCAAGAATTTTTATTTTGGTCTAAGCCGAATCTTTAAATACAATAATTTTCAATTGGCCGAATTTTTTGTTTGCACAAATCGGATTTTTTTTTTAAACTGAGCCGAATTTTTAAACACCAAAATTTTCAATCAGCCGAATTTTTTATTTGCACAAATCGGACTTTTTTAAGACTGAACTGAATTTTTAAACATCAAAATTTTCAATTGACCGAATTTTTATTTGCAAGACTTCTTATTTTGGACTAAGCCGAATCTTTAAATACAATAATTTTCAATTGGCCAAATTTTTTGTTTACACAAATCGGAATTTTTTTTTAGACTAAGCCGAATTTTTAAACACCAAAATTTTCAATTAGCCGAATTTTTTATTTACAAAAATCGAACTTTTTTAAGGCTGAGCCGAATTTTTAAACATCAAAATTTTCAGTTGACCGATTTTTTATTTGAACGAATTTGTCTTTTTGGACTGAGCCGAATCTTTAAATATAATAATTTTCAATTGGCCGAATTTTTTGTTTGCAAAAATCGGATTTTTTTTTAGACTGAGCCGAATTTTTAAACACTAAAATTTTCAATTAGCCGAACTTTTTATTTGCAAAAATCGAACTTTTTTAAGGCTGAGCCGAATTTTTAAACATCAAAATTTTCAATTGACCGAATTTTTATTTTGGACTAAGCCGAATCTTTAAATACAATAATTTTCAATTGGCCGAATTTTTTGTTTGCAAAAATCGAACTTTTTTAAGACTGAGCCGAATTTTTAAACACCAAAATTTTCAATTGACCGAATTTTTATTTGCACGAATTTGTCTTTTTGGACTGAGCCGAATTTTAAAATACCACAATTTTCATAATTTACAAAATCTTTTGTTTGCACGAATTTGAATTTTTGACTGAGCCGAATTTTTAAATACCAAAAAATTCACTGAATTTTAAACACAAATTTTTATTTAATTTCTGATAATTTTGAAAATTCACACCGAAATGTTTATTCAGTAAAAAAAAAAAAAAAAAATCGTATCCTTATAAGAATTACAATAAATTCGTACAAATAAAAATTCAGTGCAAATTTGAAAATTTCACTATTCGGATCAAATACAAACAATAAAAAATTCAAAAACTTTTATAATCAATGAAAAAAGAATTATTTTTTAATCAAATTAAATATTGAATAATAATATGAATAATTGAAAGAAATTGAAAATAATAAAAGTAACGTAATCTTCAATATTATTTTCTGCATTACGTCAAGTTTATTTGCTTCAAACTAAAGTGAAATTTGTTATATAAAAAAAAAAAAAATTTACTTTATTTTTAGTACAGAAATAGCAGTTTTCTTTTATTTAAAATAATATTTGATTTATAATCTATTTAAAATTATTTTCAAAAATTATTCATTCTTTTTCTTTTTTTAAAGAAATAAGATACAATTAAAGTTTAATTGTACATGTTTTGATTAAAAAAAAAAAAAAGAAGAAACAAAATTTATACGTTTTGCATTTGTTTTTTTTTTTTAAATGTCACGTTCACGTTTATAAGATTATATTTGTTTAAAAAACGATAAAATTGACAAAAAAAACAAACAAAATTAATTAGTTATATTGCGCATAAATTATTTCTATTAAAATTTAAAAATTTTGCAAAATTTAAAATTCAAAAAATTACCAAATAATACAATTATTTAAACTTTAATATTATTTCAATTTTGTTTATATATTTGTTTCTATTTTTAAATCCTGTATTTTTTTTTGCTATATATATAGAAAAACACCTTAAAAAAAAAAAACTTTTAAATGTCTCGGATAATCAGTGTTATATATGGTGAAAGCAGCAGCCGCCTCAGCACGACCGCCTTTTCACTTCATGTTAATCCAACAAACAGCGTTAAAGAATCTTAGAGAATTTTTTTTTTTTTTTTTCAAGAGCGAAAAACGGAACTTTATATTCCCGATTTTTGGCACTTTTTTTAAAAAAAGAATTTCTATTTTATTTTTTTTTCTATATACGAGAAATAATGATAATATATCCTCATGTGTGCAATTAATTTGTGTAAGATATAAAAAAAAAAAAAATATTACCGATAAAAGCACGTGTGTTTTAAAGAGACACGGAACTTGGTTTATTCGATCACTAACACAAAGATCATTAATATATATATATATATAAAACACTCGCCTTTTATCAAACAACCTGCGACTTTTCAACCACCTGCTCAATTGCAATCGAAGTAATCTTTAATCCCGTTTGGATAATCCAATTTATTGACCTCAATGTTGATCTCTTTCCTTTCGAATTGTCTTTACTTCCGATATAACTCTTTTTAATGATTTTTTATCATTTCCTCCATTTTAAACTTCCGGTATTTTTTTTTTATCTCTAATTGTAAATTAATTCTTTAGTTAAATTAATCCTTTTATTCTCCTATTTTTTGAGTTTTTTAAAAATATTTTTTTAAATATAATTTTAAAATATTTTTAAAATATTTTTAAAATATTTTTTTTTTAATATTTGTTTTAAATATTTTTTCGCAAATATTTTTAGTTTTGAGATTCATCTGTTTTTATAATAAACTTGAATATTTTTCAATACTTTTCGGTATTAGAATTATTATGTTTAAAATAATTTCCGAATTGTCTTGCAATTTTTTTTTCTTTTCCTCTTGTATGCGTTAATTTCCCTTTTTTTTCTCCTCTATCGTTCAATACTTTCTATTGATTTTCAATACTTTTTCACATTTGCAAAATTTCAAAAAAAAAATTTTATTTGCTTCACTAATTATTATTTTTTTTCCTTCTTTCACAAATAACAAAAACTTCACTGGGATTTAAAAAATCATTATTTCTTCACTATTTCAAAATTGTTCACTAATTTTTTTCCCCCTTTCTTCCTTTTTCACAAAATTTTTTTTTGTAAAATTCACAAATTTGAGTTTTTTTTTTTAATTTTACTAGAGGAATTTTCACCGATTATTTATAATGATATTTTCACCGCCGATCGACCTCGCAATCGGCGAATGTGAAATGCACTGAGTTGGCGACATCGGTGAAGTCGCGCTAGGCAAAAAAAAAAAAAAAAGCGTTGAGATGTACACTTTCCGAATTGCACACTAATAAAAAAAAAACACTCACATATATAAACACGCACACGCGATTTACCGCGGTTCAAGTTGAAGGTTTAAAAAAAAAAATTTTGGAGTAATTTTCTTTTTTTTTTTTACACAAAAAAAACCGAATTTTGGAAAGTATTTGTTTTTTTTTAAATGATTAAAAAAAAGGGGAAGGGACAACAAAAAAAAAAACGTAAAATCGTCGTTTCGTTTCGAGCATGAAATACTACAGAACTAAGAAGCAGCGAGCGAGGCCGCTTGTATTTATACAGTGAGAACGTATAGAGAGACAGTCTCTTTGCTTCGAGTCGCTCTCTCACACTCTCGTGATATCGTGATCTTTTTTACTCATGTTTTAAAAGAGAGTCTCTCCTCTCTCTTTCACGTGCGGACGATACACTATAATATGTGTATATCTATATATATATATATATATATACTCGCACTCCCACTCATTATAGCTTGAGGAAACTATATAGGTTCGTTGAATTTGTGAAATGGTATTTACAATGTTGCCAAACGAATAGTATTTTTGTCTCTGTCTCTCTCTCTCTCTTCTATTGTCAAATTAGGGATAATTTTTTTTTCTCCTTTTTTTCTATTTTTTTTTCTTTTTTTCTTTTCTCTCAAAAATACGACAAATACACATCATTCATCATTATTATAGAAAAAATTTGTTAATTTTTTTGACAATGTTCGAGGTTAAAAAATATTTATACGGAAAAAATAAATGGGTCAAATTTTTTCCTAACTAAAATAGTTTTAAATTTGTAAACAAAAAAATTTCAAAAGAATTCAATCTATTTCAATATAAAATAATATATATTGATTATTAACACTTTTTCACCTTCAATTTTTAATATTGAAATAATTGCGAAAAAAAAAAAATTTTTATATATTTTCATTTAGAAAACGAAAAAATAAATTTCATGTTACAATTTTGAATTATATCATTTTCAGAAAGAATTTTGTCAAATCGAATAAAAAAAAAAAAAAAAAACAAATTAATTTTTTTGAATTATATCATTTTCAGAAAGAATTTTGTCAAATCAAATCGAATAAAAAAAAATAAAAAAACAAATTAATTAATATTCATAAATAGGCAATTAACTTTTTTAGACTTTAAATTATAAATAATTTAATTGGTAAAAGAATCTAAAAAAAATCTAATTGCTAAAAAATAAGGAGAAATCTGCGAAATAATATAGATAATAAATTATAGTCTTCGTGGCTGCGTGGTAATTTACTTGTTCTTCGCCTCGAAGGACCGGGGTTCGATCCCCCATGCGTGCAAAAAAAAATGAACGATAAATAATAATAAATTAAAAAATATTAAATATTTGTATTATTAATAACTAATATTAATAATTAATATTAATAATTAGGTATAATTAATATTATTTATTTATAATAATAATATAATTATTACCATTAATTTATTTTCATGTCCGCTCACGATTTTACCTAATAATTTATAATTTATTTAATAATTTAATATAATTATAGTTATAATTTAATAATTAACAAATTACAAATAATAATAATAATAATAATAATAATAATAATAATAATAATAATAATAATAATAATAATAATAATAATAATAATAATAATAATAATAAATAATAATAATAATAATAATAAATAATAATAATAATTAATTATCTAAAAATAGTAATAGTAATTTTTTTATTATAATTATTAATTTAATTTCAAATGAATAATAATTTTTAAAGTACCTAATTGAATGAAAATGATTATCAATTTTTTTAGAATTACATTAATTTTTTTCCTAAATCACAGAAAAAAAGAATCCTTTAATTATTATTATTTTTAAAATTTAATTTTTCTTTTTTTTAATTAAATTTAATGAGATTAAAATAATTAATATTATTCTTATATTATTATATAGAGAGCAATAATGTTTTAATTTAATAATATACAGTTTTATTTGCATTTCTTTTTTCTTTTTTGAAATAATTTAAAAACGACATATTATGAAGTTACTGACATTAAAAAATAAAGTATGGACATTTTAAGTGGTCACTAAAGTGGGTTAAACTGATAATTAAACTGATTGTCACATTCTCCTTGAAAATAGTGTCTAATTTAATATCCTTGACGATTATTTCATATATTTATATATGTGTATTATTCAGAACAATAATTGACATTACTATACCTTTGCAATTAATTCAAAAAAAAAAAAAATCCAAATTTTAAAACATTATTATTTATATTTTTAAAAATTTTTCATAAAGAAAATATTATTAAAAATATTATATATTTTTATATATATTAATCTAAAAAATTTATTATTTTTTATTAATAATTATTATTAATAATTATTACTAATAATAATAATAATAATAATAATAATAATTATTATTATTATTATTATTATTATTAGAAATATCATATTTTTTAAACAATCTAAAAAATTGATTATTTGTTATTAAAATTATTATTATTAAAATTGGTACTTTGAATTTATTATTGGTCAGAAATATATTAGTCATTGATCATTATTCATAAAAAAGAAAATAGATATCCGACAAGTTAATTTAAAAGATAGGTGCACACAAACAATTTTATTGATAAAGAAAAAAAAAAAAAAAAAAAAAAATTTTTTCTACTCCTTCATTAATGACTCACTAATAAAACATATAGGTTCGTCAATTTATATATAAATTGTGAAAGAGTAATTCATATTTCTATTTACAATGACTAATATATATTATATGGTAAAATAAATTTCTTTCACCTTTATATTCATTTCTTTTTCTTCTACCTTTTCATAAATTTCTTCTTTTTTTTATACACCACCAAAACTATAATGTATATTTTTCCTTGTAGTAATGTGTTGATAAAACAATAATACATTAATTTTTATTTTATGTGTGAATTTTAATTGAATTAAAATATTGACCTTGCGGAATTTAATTAACAAACTAAAGGTTTTTAACCTTAATAAATTTGTTATAATAAAATTGTGAGTGAACATTAAAATAATGTTTTTAAAGTGTTTATTTAATTTATGATTATTTTTTTTTTTTCTTAAAAATTTTTGATGTTTATTTGCTCGGTTTAATTAATTTTATATAATGAAAATTGCACTTGACCGATTAATATATGTGTATATATATATATATATATATAGTCAGCTTTAAATCAAGATTTGCGAATGGACCTTGACGAGCAAGGCTTTCTTTATAATCCCTCGCGAGAATCCCTGACTGGGCCCTTCTCTCAATTTTTTATTTATTTATTTTTTTTTTTAGCATTGGAACATATATAAAGAAACAAGACATATATTTTTATATCTTCATTATAATGAAATGAATTTTTAAATTTTATTTTCTAATTATTATTTAAAAATTTATTAAATTAATTAAAAATTTATTAAATTAATTAAAAAATTAATTACAATAATATTCAAAGCTTAAAGACTTTAGAATTTGATTATTTCTTTTTTATTTTTAATTTTACATTCGGACAAAAGTTACATATAATTATATTTTCAGCTAAATTATTTTATAATTTACACTGAAAAAAAAAAATTTATTTGATTGAAATACTCGATTACTTGACCTATTATCAAATAAATATTTATTTGAACCAAATAATTTTTAAATAAATTTTTCTTTCAGTGTATATATATATATATATATATATAAAATAAATAATAAAAATAAATAATAAATAAATAAATAATAATTAATAATGAATTAATAAAATAAATAATTTAAAATTACCCTTAGGAAAAAATTGAATAATTTTTTTTCTATAAATTTCTAACGTTGCAATGATTTTTTTAAAGTAGATCGAAAAATTGAGGAGTAAAAAAAAAGAGACATACGAGACGAATTTGCCACAGTAAAATTGAATTAAGAGAGCCACTGTATTTTTGTCCGGACAAATACTCTAATTGGTCGTCTACAAATTGACAAATTGTCACGTACGTCTCTCGTTAAAAAACATCATTTAGGGTTTTTCCCCTCTTTTTTTTCCTTTCTTTTTAATATTTCAATAAAAAAAAAAAAAATAATAATAATAATAATTCCAACACTATACTGCGATGATACAAAACAATAATTATACACGAAAATATATATAAAAAAAAAAAAACATACGCGTATATGAAAGAGAGGGGAGGGGGTAAAAACAATAAAACAATATTCGCGCATATAATAGCGAAGACAATAAAGGAATGCAAACGAGGCAATGCGGCTGCAAGACCACGGGATCGTTTTTGTTCAACGGATGCTTGCCTCGCGTTACAAAATGTAGGTCGTTCAATGGCAAAAGGAAATATCGATATTTTATTTGCAAAAAAAAAAATATATATATAAAATAAAAACTAGAAATAAATAAATAGAAAAAAAAAATTTATCAGAAATATGTTCCAGATTTAATATGTAAATAATGTCATGTATTGTTTTGTCCTTCCATATATTTGAGAAAGAAAACTGTCGGAAAAAAACTAAATTTTTTTAAAAGATATCTGCTTTAAATATAATAGACTTTCATTATAATTTTTTAATAAAACCTATTTTTTGGAGCTAAAATTTATTTCTTAAACGGAAAAAAAATTTATCTCGTCCAAATAATCGATTACTTGGCTCAAATAAATATACATATCTATACTTTAGGAATTTGCATCAAATAATTTTTATCTGGACCAAATAATTTTTTGAATCAAATAAACTGTATTCGAATAAATAATTTTTGTATTAAAAAATAAATACCTTAAGTCAAATATTAATTATTTGTTACAGTTAAATATTTATTTGATAATAGTACATATATATTATTCAAAATTTTTTTTTTCTATCACACCCATAGAAAAATGATTTATTTGAACTAAATAAAATATATTTGAGTCAAATAAACGTATATATTTGTTTTACAGAGCCTATATTAATTTATTTTATTTGGCGTAAATAAAAATTTTATTTGTCATAAAGAAATATTTCTTTGGCTCAAATAATTTTTTTATTTAAATAAATTAAAATATATTTGCAACAAATAAATGAGTTAGTTGGCTCTGAGCACAGAAAATTAAAAGGCATTAAAATAAGCTGCAACGCTTATTATTTTAATCCAATTTTTCTTATTTTAATACCAAAATGGATTAAAATAAGCAAAATTGGATTAAAATAATAAGCGTTGCAGCTTATTTTAATGCCTTTTAATTTTCTGTGAGTGCACTTCATGAGATTTAAGATTTAATTTGAAAATAATTTAATAATTTATAATAATTTACTATAATTTAATTTTTTTTTAATTAAACATTAATTATATTTAATTAACAATTAATAATATTAATTAATTAATTATTTATTAATTATTATCAGGTCTCGGATCGACTTTAAGACACAAAAAAAAGTCGATTTATATTCCAAAAAAAGTCGATTTTTATTATTTTAACAAAATTTAATTGGTTAATGAATATTTTACTTTAAATAACTAATGTTATTAGATATTAAATTCATTTTATTAATTCAGTAATGAGAATAATTCTATAAAAATATTATCAAGAAAATTTATTTACAATATTTCACAATTGAACTAATTGTATGGCAAATTTTCAAAAATTTCATTTAAGTAGAACAAATTTCCAAAAAAATTCTTGAAGTTACATTTTTATCATTTTTTGAAGTCTGATTTTAGCAATTTATTCGAATTAAAAATTTTGTCACAGTTTTTTTTTAGTTTTAATGGTCAAAATAATTCAAGTTTTATAGATTTTAAAAAAAAATTTTTTTTAAATAATAATAATTGTGGAAGAGTTAAAGTTGAAATTTTTAGAAATGATTGAATTTCAAAAGAATTGGTTATAATTTTCAGACAATAATTAAATTTTACAGAACTAAAAATAATTTATCAAGTGATTTTTAATTTAAAATTTTTGATGATTTCTGTTACTAAAAAATTTATTAGAAATTAGAAATTACACAAAATTTTAGATGGAAATTTTTAGAAATAAATAAATTTTAGAAAATTTTAAATTGAAATTTTTGAAAATAATTAAATTTCAATTGATATTGAATTGAAATTTTGGAAAATAATTGAATTTTAGTTGAAAATTTTAAAAATAATAAAATTTCAATTGATATTGAATTGAAATTTTGGAAAATAATTGAATTTTAGTTGATATTAAATTGAAAATTTTGAAAATAATGTAATTACAATCGAAATATTGGAAAATAATTGAATTTTAACTGATTTTGAATTTAAAATTTTGAAAATAATTGAATTTCTATTGAAATTTTTGAAAATAACTGAAAAGTTTATTAGAAATTACACAAAAAATTGAACTTTAAAATTTTTTTCATTTGCAAAATGCTTTCAGATAATTGAATTTTCGAAAAATATTATAAAAAATTCTTAAAAATAATTAAAATTTTTGCAAATAATTTAATTTCAAGTGATTTTGAATTAAACATTTTTGATAATTATATTTGCTAATTTTTTTTTTTTTTTTAATTATAAACAATTATTAAATTTCATAAAAAATTTTCATTCAAAAATATAGTTTAAGATAATTGAATTTGTGAAGAATTTCAATGAAAATTATTAAAAATAATTATAATTTAGTGAAGAATTTTAATTAAAAATTTGTTAAATAATTGAAATAAAGAAAATCTAAAGAAGATTTGCATTGTATTCTAAAAAAAAAACGTATTTTGTTTAAAAAATTTTTGTAAAAATAATTTTTTTTAAAAAGTCGAAAAAGTCGCATTTTATTAAAATAAGTCGAAAAAAGTCGTATTTTTGAAAAAAAAAAAAAAAAGTTGGTAAAAGTCGAAAAATTCGTGTAATCCGAGGCCTGTATTATTATTATTATTATTATCATTACTAACTTAAAGAGATAAATTATTAAATATTTAATGAAAAATTGATATTTAATTAATTAATACACTCCTAAAAATGATAACATAATGTAATTTTACATCGAAAACAAGTTTAAAATGTATCTTAAATCTTTTGCACTTGATGCAAGGATGTTAAGTGCACACCAACTAAACTATAAACCTGTTCGTCGAGTTCTCGTCTCCGAGTTTACCCATCCACTCGTTTGGAATCTTGACTTAAATCTCTATATATATATATATATATTCTAGTTTAACTCGATTTAAATGGAAATAGACGAAGCGAGTGTACGTGGATTAACAAACGTCAACTTCCGTGGAGAAAGGGCGAAAAATACAAAATGGGAGAAAAAAAATCTTAGAGAAATATATATATATATATGTATACATCATTTGCACTAAGAGAGAGAGAGAGAGAGAAAGAAATGCGCGAAGAGTTAGTAATTGCGGCGCCAAGTCTGACGTTAACAGTCTTTTCATTGCTTTCTCCTTATTTTCTCTCTTTCAAAAAAAAAAAAAAGAAAAAGAAAGAAAGAGGCAAAAGATAAAAAAGAGCAAAGAAATTCGAAGGGAAAAAAAAAAGAAACAAGACTCAAAACTTGGAACATTGAAGAATATTTATAACACTTAGAGAATTATTTTATGAACAAAAGAAATCACAACTTGAAAAAATGTCCTAGGAAAAGCAACTTAAAAAAAAAATATATATATAATTTGAAAACAAATTTAAAAACTAACGAAACGATTATAATAAAAAAAACTATTATTACAAAAAAAGTGGAACTATTATTTTATTAATCAACAAATATTTGGAAAAAATAAACATAATTTAAATATTATGATTATTTGATAATAATATTAATAATAATATTAGGCAAATAAAATATTAATCCAAATTAATATTTATATTTTTTGTATCAAATAAATATTTATTTGTATCAAAATAAAAATTGTACGAAATAATTTTTAATTGAGCCAGGTTAAATTTTATATAAAATAAAAAATTGTTAATTTATTGAAATAAATAATAAATAAAATTCAAATATAAATTATTTTTCCTTCATATGGAAATATAATAATAGTCAAGTAAACGATTGGATTAAATAAATTTTTTTCTATAGTTTGATTTCTGGACCGATCATTAAAAAAAAAGGAAAAAAAAACTTTATCACAATGTCACATATGAAGAACGCACAAATCAACTTTAAATATCTAGAAGCAAATTACGATATTATTTTTCATGTGAAATTTTTTTTTTTTTTTTTTTTTTATATAGACTTTGCACTTGCATTTAATACTCTGTTATAAATTAAACACATCAAAAGATAAATTTTATTAAAGGTAAATTTAAAAATTGACTCATATCATTATTTAAATCGCGAATCACAATTATTATATCTTTTTTTTTCTTTGGTTATTAACCATTGAGGTAAAAAAAAAAAATTCATTCATATTGTAACTGTAAAAAAAATTTTTTTTTTTTATCCAAATAATCGGTTACTCTTGACTATTATCAAATAAATATTTATTTGTATTAAATAAATATTTATCTGTATCAAATAAATATTTATTTGTATTAAATAAATATTTATCTGTATCAAATAATTATTTCAGTCAATAATTATATAATTCAAATAGAGAAATTATTGTCTCAAATACAGTTTATTTAATTGAAATAAATATTATTTGGTTCAAGTAAATATTTATTTAATAAAACGATTATTTGAATCAAATAAATTTTCTTTCATTGTAAAAATTATTATTTTCTGTATAATAATAATTTCTGTTTTCTATAAATAAAAAAAAATTTTATTTCCTGCTATAAAAAATATTGTTTTCCATATAAAAAAAATTGTATTATTTAAAAAAAAAAAAAAAAAAAAATAGTTCCCTGAATTCGTTGTTAGTTATTTTCTTTTGATTCTATAAATATATAAAGTTTTCCACGGTGTGTTGTCTTATTAGCTTTCGTTTATGAGTGACGTAAAATTATGTTATTCTTTCAGAATGTGTGTGTATTATATATTTATAGTTTAATTTCAAAGAAGTCTCTTTATATATTATATGTGTCTTTAATAATTATAAAGGTATTTTTTTGCACACTTGTCTATATATATACCATATGGAGAAAGTCGATAGAGAAACCAGTCCGAAACTAATGAAACGCGCTCATATATACTTTTGACGCATTTACGCAAGAACTGGAAACAAAATGTATATCCAGGATTAAAATTATTTTCAACAAATTAAATTTCTTTTCTTGCACTGAAAAAAAAAAAAAAAATTATTTCATTTCGACTATCCAAAAATTTGACTATTATCAAATAAATATTTATCAAATAAATATTTATTAAATAAATATTTCATAAAAATATTTATTAAATAAATATTTCATAAAAATTATTTGAAACAAATAAAAATTTATATGATCCAAATAAAAATTATTTGGCCCAAATATAAATATTTATTTGATAACAGCCAAGTAATTGATTATTTAAATGAAATAATTTTTTTTTTAATGCGCATTAATATTAGAAAAATTATTTTTTAAATTGTGATATTGAAAGAAATTTCAATATTTTGAAAGAAGTCTCTTTTCATATTTGGATTATTTTCAAATCAATCACGATATGTAATAGATATAATTTTCAATATTTCATATAGAAATACAGGTAATATAGTAAATAAAAATTATATTACTATATAAAATATTATTGTATGTGTAATAAAAAATTATCTCCATTAAAGTGAAGTAAATAAAATGGAAACAAAACAAAAAAAATCAAAAATTTTTATGGGTTTTTGGGTAAATTTAAAATATACACAACGATGACATTCGGAAACAAGAGTAATGAAATTTTTTTTTTTTTTTTTCAACTGAACACACTTTGTTAGCAGTAATTGGTAATGTTTCAACTGTTATATATGTAATATTCACTAACGAGCTTTGACAATAATAATAAAAATAATTGAATGATTTTTTGTAAAAAAAATTTGTTTTTCGTCAAAAATAACTTTTCTTTTAATTTATCACTTCTCAAAAATATTTTTTTTACACTTTTTTATTATAAAATTGTTTCAAAATTATTTCCGCAATTAAAGTACATTTAATGTTTATCTAATTTATTATTATTATTATTATTATTATTATTTGTTACTATTATATAATTATATAATCTTATATATAGTATAATTATATATTATACAATAATATTATTAATATTAATTAATAGTAATAATTAAAATAAATTTAATAATTTTTTTTTAAAAACCGAATGAAAAAAGGAATTTAAAAAAATTAACATTGAAAATAAATCAAGTTTTTTTTTTCTCAATATTTCGAAAAAAGATTTTGCTGATTCAGGTGATTGTTATTAATTTTTTTTTTTTTAATGGATTGTTATGAGAGTCGTTTAAAAAACAAAACAAAACAAATAAAAGATAACTATTTTCATTTTTTTAAATGACAGATTTGATTGTAATCATATACATGATTCGTGGAATTTGGCACTTTAAAAGCAAAATTTACGACTCTAAAACTAATCTGAAATGCATCAGTTAAGCTATAAAAATCTGTTGCGTAATTCCACATGTGCGAGAGCAGGTGGCGAAACTAATACTTGTTTATCGAATCAGAATCATATACTAGCATTGAAGCAGAAATTTAATAAAAAAAAAAAAAAAATCAAATTATTAAACAATAGAAAATGATCATCAAAATCATATCAGAAACCAACATCCGGTAGGCTGTATATATATATTTTTTTTTTATCAAAAATCTTTATCTTTTATCACATTGATAAAAAGCAATTTCCTCTAATTGTCAAAAATTATTATGTAGTGAAAAATAAAAAAAAGGAATCAACAAAAAAAATAAATAAACCAGAGAACAGTTAAAAATTTTACATCCAGAGAAATCTTTTATTTGAGACAAATAAAATTTATTTACAAAAAAAATATATATTTGTCACAGAGATTTTCTATATTTGTTTTAAATATAAAAATTTAATTTAACGCCAATAAAATTCTGTTTAAAAATTGACTGTAAATCCAAGTAAAATTTTCATTTTATAAAAAAGGTAATTTTTAATATAAATCAAATAAAATTTATTCGAAACGAATAATTATTTCTTTAGAATAAATAAATATTTCTTTGATACAAATAATTATTTCTTTGTAATAACTATTTCTTTGCAAAAAATAAATATTTATTTGAAACAAATAATTATTTCTTTGTAATAAATAAATATTTCTTTGATACAAATAATTATTTATTTGTAATAACTATTTCTTTGCAAAAAATAAATATTTATTTGAAACAAATAATTATTTCTTTGTAATAAATATTTCTTTGCAAAAAAGAAATATTTATTTGAAACAAATAATTATTTCTTTGTAATAAATAAATATTTCTTTGATACAAATAATTATTTCTTTGTAATAACTATTTCTTTGCAAAAAATAAATATAACATAAATATATAATATAAATATAATAAAAATAAATATTTCTTTGATACAAATAATTATTTCTTTGTTATAACTATTTCTTTGCAAAAAATAAATATTTATTTGAAACAAATAATTATTTCTTTGTAATAAATATTTCTTTGCAAAAAATAAAAATATTTATTTGAAACAAATAATTATTTCTTTGTAATAAATAGTTTTTTGAAATAAATATTTCTTTGATATAAATATTTCGTTGAAACAAATATTTATTTAAATCAAATAATATAATATTTGGCTCTGAGACAAATATATATAATATTTTCTCTTGTAAATTTAAATATTCTATTAATGCTTACTTTTTAAATATTATCACAAATTTATATTAAAACAAAATAACGAAGAGTGTTTTTGACATGTATTTTTCTTGTAATTTAAAGTTAAGAAGGTTTTGACATTTTATATTAATGAAAAAAGAAGAGAATATAAAAAAAAAGAAAAAAAAAGAAACTCGATTCAGTTTAGCAAAGTTTTTGAGTTAATGGTTAGAAATTGGCAAAGAGTAACTTTAGTAATACCATCGATGGTATGATGTGCCTGCCAGATACTTGAAAGTTTCTGATATGCTCTCAATGTTCAAGAGTATATATAGGGGAATGTTCACTTGTTCGCTTCTAAACATGTTTTCGAGTTATATACGAGTTTATTGTGCAACAGCTGTGACCATAGAGTATGATTACTTTTATATAAAACAGATTGGTTTGGATCCTATGCGCGCATGTAAAATATCATTATCAATTATCAAACAAATTTTCATCGAAAAAATTGTTTTTCTTTTCTTCAAAATTTTATTACAAAAAATCTGTATTCCTTCAAATTTTTTTTTAAAACAAAATATTTCCAATTTTCATCTTTTATTATATTTTCCCAAAATTAAAAAAAAGAAATTATTTTTTCATTGATTTATATAAAATAGAGGTGAAAAAAAAGAAACAATTCATCATCTCTTTATAAAGGGAAACCAGTGTAACTTTTGTGCAATGATTATTGAGGTCAAGGATTATTCGTTATCGTTGAACATCTGTATTTTTTTTTTTTTTTTTTTTTTAATTATTATTATGCATATATCATCTCATGTGTGAAAAAATTTTAATTATTTTTAAAAATAAATAAAAATTAAACGAAAAAAAAAATGCAGAAATTAAATAAAAAAATATATTTTTGTTAACAAAAAATATGTTTTCCTCTGAGAAAATAAAAATAACATTTTTTTTCGATTCTACGCTTTATTGCAAACAAGAAGAAACACAAATGTGACGACTGGTTTTCCTATAAGATAGTTTACGCAATAATTTTTTTTTTTTTCTTCTTTTCACCCGAATTTATTTTACGATTCCTGATCTTGTGCACGTCTCCCTAAAATCTGTTTTTAGATTTTAAATTTTGGTCAATGAACTGTATATGATAAATAAATTTGAAACAAAGACGAAATTCTTTTTTAATTATTCAAATATTTTTTTTTAAAAATCAGAAAAGCAAAACTAATTTTTACACCGAAAAAATGAAAAAAAAAATAATAATAAATAATTTATTGCTAACGAATCAAATTTTTTGTTGCAAAAAAATTGATAATAATTTAAATTAATTAAATAAAACTACTCTTTTCATTATTTTTATATTAATCTCTGGAAAATTTCCAACACTTGTAAAATCATATCTTTGCTGATAAAACAATGTAATCTTACATGCATTATAGACTTTTTAATAATTTTTCTTCAAACAATCAAAGTTGCTACCTTTCTTCGAATTTGTTTATTCATTGCTTCTGGATTTTAGAAAAAGAAACCAATATTTTCATAAAAAAAAGTACTTTTTGGAAAATTTTGCATCTTTTTTTTTTGAGAAATCAATAAATAAAAACAAAACTATTTTTGCCAATTGGAAAAGAAAAAAATTTGCATTTCTAATTTAACAAATGTCATTAATCTTTTTATTGGCAAGAAAAATAAATGAAGGAGCAAAAAAAAACTGGAAATATCAAACAATAATAAAAATATCAATATTAATTCAAGTCACAAAAAAAAACAAGTTAATGTTGGTATGTTACGAGCTTTGCTTTTATGTTCTACGCAATTTACGTTATGTATAATATTTCTCTATATTATATTTTGTTTCATCTTCATCTTTTTACCCTTGAAAAATAAATCAGAACAAAAGTAGCAATTTTTTTTTTTTCTATATTTCTAACAAGTATTTAAAAAGACTTTAATATGAAGGTCAATATCTATATAAGAATTTAGCAAATATTGTTCGTTTCTTTTATTACTAAAAAAATGAGAGAAAAAAAAACAATTATTTAAAGTATAAAAAAAATTTTCATATGTAAATTAAAAATTAAATAAATTTATAATTTAAGATGATCTGAAAATTATTATTATTATCAAAGTTTTGAATTTTTTTTTCCTGTTTCATAAATAAATTAAAAATTCCAGTAAAACTTTTCAATAAATATGTTAAATACGCAAGTGTTTTACGACTATTGTTTAACATCAATTTATTGAAAAATTCATTTGAATTTTTAATTATAAATTTTTCAAATAGTGACGCAAATATTTTTCAAATAACTATACCAATTTCAAATAATTAAAATTATTATTTTACCTTTGGTAGCACGAAACATAAAGTTCCAATGTTATGCCACTCATTCTTTTTTTTTTTGAAATAAAATAAAATATTATTGTTTATAGGAAAATAAATTATGATTCATAATTGTCACTGAATCAACACTAATTATGAATATGATTACAAATCCTAATCGACATATTTCCTCACGAAACTTAAATAAAAATTCACTAGATAGTATAAACAAAAATTTTTGAAAAAGATCGTAATAAAAGAAAAAAACGATTTTTTTAAATTCAAAATAAAATACTAAAAATTTAATCTGAAACACTAAAAAATGTTAAACTAACAAATATAAAACACCGAAAGTAGAAAAATATAGAAACTAAAAAATTCACCGAGAAAAAAATAATTGAAAAATTTTTCACTAATTTTCCAAAAAAAAAAACGTTTAACGAAAAATTTTGCATACTTTTTTTTTTTAGAAAAGAAACGAATAGAAGGAGTGCAAACTCCTCGGGAATAAATGAATAAACTGCCGAAATTTGCATGAAACTTCTTTATGATAAATTAAATCAGCTAAAAATAACAAAAATTGAGAGGTAGAGTAATGACTTCTCTGATTACACTCGACCATGGAAAAGGGGAGATAGTGATTATGAAAAAAAAAAAAAAAAAAAAATGCCTGAAGATATGTTAACCCAACTTTGAAAAAAAGAAAATATCTCAAAACATAAAAAAAAACGAAAAAAAAAAATTAAAAAAATATTCTCTGTCAGAATACACTGATAATGTGCAAAAAAAAAAAAACTAAAAATTATAATTTTGCATCTCACATTGAAACTATATATTATGCCCGGACAAAAAAAAATATATACTGAAAATAATTTATTTGATAAAAAATAACTATTTTATATAAAAAATTATTAAAAAAAAAATTAATAAATCAAAAATATTTAAAATAATTATTTATTTAATAACAATCAAGTAATTATTTGTATCAAATAAATTATTTTTTCATTGTATAAAACAACAATAATTGCAATCGCACTTATAAAATGATAAAAAATACAGTAATAAAAGTACTCACGAAAAATATGTCAAATGCCGCAGATATTTTAAAAAATGATACTCACCTGAAAAGAAAAAAAAATAATTAGAATTAGAATAATATAGACTACACCCAGAGAAATGATTTATTTGAACCAAATAAAATATATTTAACATATATTTATCTCAGAGCCTATACCTAACTTATTTATTTGGTGTAAATAAAAATTTTATTTATCATAAATAAATTTTTCTTTAACTCAAATAAATTTTTTATTTCAATAAAATAAAATATATTTGCAACAAATAAATAAATTAGTATAGATATAAATATACCATTTCTCTGCGAGTGCGTAAAAAATAAATTATATAGAATTAAATAAATTTATACAGATTATAATATAAGAAATTAAAAATAAATTATAAAATTTTACACTCAAATAAATATAACTAAATGGATTATTTAATTATCCATTGTCTTGAAAATAAACTTCAAGTTAAAGTTAATAATTCTGAATAAGTCTTTGACACATTATTATATGTTTATTTTCGCGCGCACGTTCTCTGAATACGTAAAATCTTTTAAAAGTATATAATAGACACTTGAGACATTTTCCCCCATTATTTGTATTACAATTATACTTCCGACTAAATAATTTTTTTTTCTTTCTCATTGTTTCGTTTTTGTATAATTTATAAAAATATAAAATAGCAATATTAAAAAAAAAAAATTCAATACCATTAAAATGATAATAATATTTTTTATATAGAAATTTTTCAAAATGATATAAAAATAAAAAAGCAGATTTTTTTGATATAGAAAATAATATAATACAGTGGAACCTCGATTATCCGAACTAATCTAGGCAAGGCCGGGTTCGGATAATCGAGATTTTAATTTTTTTTTTTATAATTAAAGTAAAAAAATGTACAGTTGAACTATATATTTAACTCAGAAAATTCGGAAATTTTTAAGATTTTTTGGCATAAATTTGCCAAAATGTCCCGCGAAAATATGAATGATAAAATAAATAGAGAAAATAAAATTTTAAATTCGGGAGACCAAAAAATAGTTCGGATAATAGAAGTGCGGATAAAATGTTTTTCGGTTCGGATAATAGAGGTGCGGATAATCGAGGTTCCACTGTACCTAATTTATCAATAAATAATTCTATTATTTGATTTTCATACACCCAGAGAGGGGCGCATTATTATCCCATAAAAATCATTGATTAAAATTTTGATTTGAAGGAATTTTATTAGATATAATTATTTTTTAGACAAATTTTCAATTTACGAATTAGAATTTGACACAATTTCTCTTTAAACGAATTTTTATTGTACAGAATTCATAAGCGCCGAATTTTTATTCGTCCGAAATTGCAAATGTCCGAATAAACAATCAACAGAAAAAGATTTCGGCGCGTTTTTAAAAATTGACCAAACACGATTTTCTTGACCAATTTCTGATTGGTCAATTTTAAAAAACGCGTTGAAATCTTTCTGATGATTGTTTATTCGGCCATTTGCGATTTCGGACGAATAAAAATTCGGCGCTTTATGAATTCTGTATACAATAAAAATTCGTTTAAAGAGAAATTGTGTCGAATTAAAATTCAAAAAATGAAAATTCATCTAAAAAAAAATTATATCTAATAAATTTCATTCAAATCAAAATTTTAACTAACGATTTTTATGGGATAATCATGCGCCCCCCAGAGAAATGTTTTATTTGAATCGCAAATATATAATATATCTGAATTAAATAAAAGTATATTTGTCTCAGAGCCTATACTATATCATTTATATGGCGTAAATCAAAATTTTATTTGTCATAAAAAAAAATTTATTTCAATCAAAAATTTATTTTTCTCTGAGACAAATATATAATTTCTCGTGTATACTGAGAAAAATGTTTTGTCAGAGCAACCAAAATTTGGTTGGGCCAACAAAAAAATTTTGTTGGTATTTAAGCAACTATATTTGTTTGAGTCAACCAAAAAATTTGGTTGAGTGTTTTTTGTTGGCATAACAAAAATGTTTGGTTAGCTCAACCAACTTTTTTTTGTTAGGTCAACAAAAATGTCGCAACCAAATTTTGGTTAGGATAACAAACGATCATTTGGTTTTTTAGACTAAACTATTTTGTTGTGTTAACCAAATTATTATTATTATTGTCATAACCAAATTTTGGTTGGAATTTAAAAATGTTCAACCAAATAATTTTGTTGACCTAACCAAATGTTTGGTTCAGATAACTCTACGACTTTGTTTCAGCCAATCAAAATTTGGTTACAAGAACCAAAATTGCCTAAACAAAACAATTTTGTTCCAAACACTAAGATTTTTTTTTCTCAGTGTAGTTACTTGACTATTATCAACTAAATATTTATTGAATAATTATTTGTTCGAATCAATATTAAATTGGATTTGCATCAAATACAAAAATTATTGGTCGACAAATACAGTTTTTTTTTTATTTTAATTAAAATTATTTCGTTTCAAAAATTATTTGATTCAAGTAAATATTTATTTGATAATAGTCAATTAATCGATTATTTAAATTAAATAATTTGTTTTTCAATTCAATTTGCCAAAAAAATTTTTTTTTCGATTTTTGGAAAAAAATAGTCGTTTCTGCTCTCGCATCAATTTCTAATGGACTTTCAGTTAAGTTTTCCGCTGAAAAGAAATCGGTTGTGGAGCCGAGAGCGCAGAAAACCGCAAATGTGATATCTCGAGCGAGTTTGGAGGGAAAAAAAAAAAAAAATAAAGTAAAAAAGATCATCAGAGAAGTCGGTGTGCTCTTGAGAAATGCGAACGAACCAGAAGAAGAAGAAGAAGAAGAAGACTTTTGTGCATACACGATTAACAGAGAGAGAGAGAGAGGAGTGCACATTCTCGTAAAAGCCATATAGAGGAACCTGTTTTTAAACCCTACTGCAGAAAATAACCCATTCATCAGGTGGTGTTGGATCCGTGCTATAAATAGAATTCCTGGAATTCAATCGAAGATCGATATCACGTTTATAACATCCATTATCAGTTCTGTGGTTTCAAAAAATAATGACGTTTTTTTTTCATATTTGAAAAAAAAAATTAAAAAAAGAAAAAAAAAAGAAAACTTTTTCTTTACGTTAATTATTTTTAATTACACCCAAAGAAATGATTTATTTGAATTAAATAAAATATATTTGATTCAAATAAACGTATATTTATCTCAGAGCCTACTAAAGTTATTTATTTGGCTTAAATAAAAATTTTATTTATCATAAATAAATTTTTCTTTTACTCAAAAAAATTTTTTATTTAAATGAAATAAAATATATTTTCAACAAATAAAAAAAATACCATCTCAAATAATAATTATTTGATACAAATAAATTTTTATTTAAAATAGTCAAGTAACGAATTACTTGAAACAAATAATTTTTTTTCGGCATACTATTTATTTTATTAAGACAAGTAACCGATTACGTAAATCAATTAAATTTTCCCTTTCGCAGTGTATAAAAAATTTAATTTTTTTAATAAAAAAAGAAAAAAAAATTTACATATACTATAATACAAATTTGTAAATGAACAAATATACTTTTGTAAAAATTATAATACAGCATTAAAAATTGAACTATTTAATAATTAAGACGTAAATGAAGCAGCATATAAGAAATTGGGTTAAAAAAAAAAAAAGGAAACAAGCTTTGCGTGATAATGAAATCGTCTAATATGAACGGTCAACTTTTACGAGGCACATATAACTACGACCAGCATAATTAGTTTAAAAATGAATTCATTTTAGAGTTTAACTTCCCGGAGTAGCGGCAAGGAGGAATTTTTTTTTTCATTCTTTTTTTTTTAAACCGGGTATAAACGTGTTCCTGGTGCAAACGGGTCGTAAACCTTTAAATGAAATTCGCAGCGCGCATTCACGTTTCAAAATGTTTACGAGAGTGCCTTATTATTTCTGTGTGTGATATTTCAAAGAAAAAAAAGGAAAAAAAAACACCTTCGATATATATTATTCAGGGGCATTTCTATAAAAATTATTTTAAAAATGAAAATTCATTAAATATTTTCTTTTCCCATGATTTGCCTTTCATTTTCTTTTAATATATATATAAATTGAAATCTAAAATTCAAGTCGCACATTCTCTTCCTTAAAAGATCAACCACATGAATAGAATATTTCATTTAGTTTTTTTTTTATTTATGTCATTGACTCAAAGAATTTAATTAACTGCGCGCAACTTTTCCTGATGCGATAAAAAAAAAAAAATTTTCTATTAAACTATTTTCATAAAAAAAAATATTTTTCTATTTTTTTTTTGTTATTAATTAATAAACAAAAAGTTAATAAAAAAAAATATTAAAAAAACGAAATACATTAAAGTAATAATAGATTAACAAACAAAAAGTTAATAAAAAAAATATTTAAAAAACGAAATACATTAAAGTACCTAATAATAGATTAACAAACAAAAAGTTAATAAAAAAATATATTTTCAAAATGAAAACACGAAATAGAGTAAAGCGCACTCAATAAATATTTTTATGATTTATTTAAACTTTGAAAATAGAAATAATGATTAATGTGCAATTTTAATGTATAAATATATGTATATATAAGAAATAACTGATGATAAATTCAACTCATCGTCTTAAGAGAACAATGACGACATGTATTCGCAACATTTCATTCTACATCGTAAAACACAGTCGTTGTTAAAGTTTTCTAAACAGAAGCTTCCGCTTGTTATGCTTGGCCTGCTGCTGCTGCTGATCAAATAAAAAGGGTTTTTGAGAAAATTAATTTCTATACCGTGAAATTTTAAATTTTGCAAATAAATTATTTTTCACGACTTAATTTCTAATTTCCAAGAAAAAAAATATATATATATTTTTCCCCAGTTCTCGTAACACTGTTTTTTTTTTTCATTTTGTCTAATTTTTTTTTTTAAGTTAAAGAAACAGTAAAATAATATTTTAATTTTTCAAAAAAGAAAAATTAATATTGAGCAAATTATAATTTAAAATTCAGAGCAGCGGCATTCTTTACCAGCGTTGTATATAATACTTTCTATATTCAGTGCGTCTCCTGTTGCACGATGTGCAATGAATACATTAATAAATTGTAAAATAAAATATAATTCTTTATTGTTCCCATAACTAGCAAATCATTTAAAATTTATTTTTCCACAAAAACTATTCTAAAAATACAAAATTCTTAATTAAAAATGAAATTAAAATATAAAAATTATTTTTTGCTATAAAATACTCTTGAAAAAAAATTTAATCAAAAATAAATATCAAATAAATATTTACTTGAACCAAATAATTTTTATTTGAATTCAATAAAGCATATTCGAATCAAAAAGTATTTAAAATAAATTTGGTTTGATACAAATAAATATTAATTTGTTATTAAACATTTGATAATAGTCAAGTAACCAATTATTTTAATCAAATAATTTTTTTTCAGTGTATAAAAATTTATTTGAACCAAATATACCACTTTTTATATATAAACACAATTTTTTGATTATTACCAACAAAATTTGTTTAATTCAAATAATTTATTATGTAGAAAAATGTTTTGGTAAATTTTTCGATTGAAGGAAAGAATTTGATTGAGCCAAATAAATTTTTTGTTTAATTCAACAAAAATTTGGTTGTTTCAAATAAATTTTTTTTTTTATTAATAAAAATAGTTGTGTAAAAAATAAATGTGGTCAGATTTCATTCAATCTATACTGCAATAGCAATTTCCGATAAAGGGAATTTTTTTTTTTTTTTTTTTTTTTTCAAAAAAAGCATGCTCATTTTTTTAAAAGCAAAAGACGATAAAAAAATGTCTTCCCATATAAGTGTGAAGGAATAGCAATTTATATCCTTGTAAAAGGGAAAAAAAAACGTAAAATGGTTAAAATACGTATGAGAGCGATACTTTAAGGGGGAATCAATCACCGATTCAATAATCGTCCATCTGACCTGACAACCTGTTCAGAATCGCCGGATTACCTTGCCTCTACTCTCAATTCTGTCTCACACGATACATCTATATAAAAAAAAAAAAAAAAAACTAGAAAATCTCAACTCTCGATTATATCCTTCAAAAAAAAAAAAATATTCTCTCAATTCAAAAAGGAACGTCTATAATAATTTATTTGATTTTTCTCTATAATTCAATATTTAAATAAAAAAAAAAAAATTAATAAAATTTTTTTTTTACCAATTATGTGATTCGAATTTTTAAATAACAGAAATTTCAATTAACCGAATTTTAATTTGTTCGAATTTTTATTTGTACGAATTTTTATTTGTACGAATTTTTATTTGTACAAATTTTTATTTGTACGAATTTTTATTTGTACGAATTTTTTAGGACGCCGAATTTTCATTTGTCCGAAATTACAAATGACCGAACAAACGAAAGATTTTGGCGCAAATTTTTGGAAAATTGACCAATTAGAAATTATCAACAAAATCGAATTTTCAAAAAATTGCGACAAAAAATCTTTCTGTCAATTTTAAGTTCGGACATTTTTGTAATTTCGGATAAATGAAAATTCGGCGTCTTACAAATTCGTAGGCAATTAAAATTCTGTTAATATTAAAAATTCGTACAAATTAAAATTTGATTAATTAAAAAATTGGAACAAATTAAAATTTGATTAATTAAAAAATTGGAACAAATTAAAATTTGATTAATTAAAAATTCGTACAAATTAAAATTTGATTAATTAAAAATTCGTACAAATTAAAATTTAATTAATCAAAAATTCGTACAAATTAAAATTTGATTAATTAAAAATTCGTACAAATTAAAATTTGATTAATTAAAAAATTGGAACAAATTAAAATTTTATTAATTAAAAATTCGTACAAATTAAAATTCTATTAATTAAAAATTCATACAAATTAAAATTTGATTAATTAAAAATTCGTACACATTAAAATTTGATTACTTAAAAAATTGGAACAAATTAAAATTTTATTAATTAAAAATTCGTACAAATTAAAATTCTATTAATTAAAAATTCATACAAATTAAAATTTGATTAATTAAAAATTCGTACACATTAAAATTTGATTACTTAAAAATTCGTACAAATTAAAATTCTATTAATTTAAAATTCGTACAAACTAAAATTTGATTAATTAAAAATTCGTACAAATTAAAATTTGATTAATTAAAAATTCATACGCAATTAAAATTTGATTAATTAAAAATTCGTACAAATTAAAATTTGTTTAATTAAAAATTCGTACGCAATTAAAATTCTGTTAATATTAAAAATTGGTACAAATTAAAATTTGATTAATTAAAAATTCGTACAAATTAAAATTCGTCTACATAGTAGGTAATTATTTCCAATAAAATTCTTTAAAATAAAAATTCTGATTAACGATTTTTATGAGATAAAATGCGTTCCAAAAATAATAAATAAAAATTGTAAATTAGAAAATTCGCAAATAAAAATTCAAACTTAAAATGAAAAATATTTTTTCCAACTTTATAAAACACATTACTTTCGTTAACAGGATGAAAAAAAAAATATATTTCACCATATACAGAACTATGTGGAAAATATGCGAATACGGTTTTCCAGTTTTTTTTGAAGTATATAGACGAGAAACGTGTCAGAAATTACCGTGACATACATTATTTTTTTTTTTTTTTTTTTAGTCCAAAAAGCGAGCATATAAACGAAAAGTACAGGAGTTAATGCGCGTCACGTTTGTCCAGTATAGAAAAAAAAAAGAAAGAGACAAGAGGGGAAAAAAGAAAAATTGGTATAAAGGGCGATTCGGAAATTTAGCCACGAAATACCCGAGACAGCAATCCGTTTGAAGGCGTTGCTTTCCCAAGGGAACTTTCATTCAGCACATGTGTGTGTGTATATATATATATGAGAAAAAGAGAGAAAAAGAAAGAGTTTCTCTATAGATTATTTTTGGGGATTCTGCCAAAAAAGCGATATACTAAAAATCGCTCGAGTCCAATATAAATCTGATACAATATTATATAATGCCAAACTATAGAAAATAAAAAAAAAATTTTTTAATCCCAATTTCTCTAAATTCAACAGAATTTTCATAAATAAATAAAAAAAAAAATGATTTATATTTATATTGCAGAAACAGGAACAACGATCAAAAGATAAGGTAACCTTAACTTTTTTATCTTATCTCCACGTCTAATCAACAATATAGTCAATTTTCACGTGAGACACGGTAGGCAATCGTGATTATTATTATTAGCGATAAAATTTTTAAAAAAAATCATATTGCCAATAAAAATAGTAAATAATTTTATTTAATTTTTCTAAACTCCAAAAACAAGTTTGTTTAACAAAAAAATATTGTGAAAATGAAATAAATTGACTACTTAAAAAAAAATTTTTTGCGATAATTAAAATTTGTCGCTACTTTAAAAAAGGAAAAAAAAAATTTTTTTTTTCAAGTGTGCAGTTACCTTTTTAATTGCGAGTAGGAAAAAAAAAAAAAACTAGATGATATTAGATCTCCAATGAACGACCCGAGAGCGGTCGTTATAGTCAGAGAGCATATCCGATGACATCGTACACAACAAAACAAGAGTTAATTAACGCCAACTGTATTGGCATTACGTAACATACGAGGCCGTGTCTATATATTCATTTATTTATTTACATCTTATTTATCCTCACGAGCATTATTTCCATATTGTCATTGCATTTTTTTTTGTCTATATCTTTTTCGTCAAATTTATACTAAATTCAAAAACCAAATTGCCACAGAACTAAATTAAAATATGCTTATACCAAAAAAATATCTTTAGAAAAAAATCAGTCAAAAACAAAAGCTAATTTTATATTTTTGTATTAAAAAAAAAATAATTTTTGGTTTAAAAGGCAAAAAAAAAAATTTTTGTTTAAAAAGTATTTTTGTATTTTAAAAAAATAAGTTTTGGTTAAAAAGTATTTTTGTATTAAACCAAAATATTTTTAATTAAAAATTTATTTTTGTTTTAAAAAAATAATTTTTAATTAAAAACTACTTTTTTTATTTTTAATGACAAAAAATAAATTCTTAATTAAAAAGTTTTCCAGTAAAAGTGGAAGTATTTTTATTGAATCATTAAAAGATGCAAATAATAAAAATTTCCTACAATAAGAAAAAAATTTTATTTTATTTATTATTATTATTATTATTATTATTCTTTTTTTTATTTTATTTTTTGTCAACATTGTTTCCGGAAAATAATTTTTTCCATTAAAATAAAAATTTTAAAAATAAAAAATTTTTTTCTTTATCGAAAAATAGAGAAATAAAAAAAAAATCATATATGTATCAACTTACTGACGGAATTTTATTAACCTAGCGGAATTTTCCCCATAATCTAATAGAGGTGTCGCTTCGTCCGATTCGTCGCCTGAATAAGTATCCGAGTCGTTCATGAATTCGCTTTAACTAAAATCGATAAAACCGATTACGTCAGTCGTAATATATATTTTGACATGTATTTACCCCGCGTGTAGGTATTGAAAATATATATATATATATATATATATATATATATATATATATATATATATAGAATTTCACGTATTTTTCATGCGAAGCAAAATGTCATTGAAGAAAAATTTATTCAATTTGAAAAAAAAAATGTTAGCGAAAAAAAATTGTTATATATATATATATTAAAATTGAAATTAAATTATTAGTAAAAAAAAATTAAGGTTCTGTCACGCGCACTGTCTCAAGATCTTACTGATTAGAAGTTGGCGAATTCTTTTTTTATTTTCTCAACACATGTGTACGAACAAATGTACGTAAAACATGTTTTCATATATGTTATCAAATATATAATACTATATTTATTACGCATTAAAATAAAGATCATTTTGAAAAAATAGTAGAAAAATTTTTATTCAAAATTTATGTTTTTCGAATTCAATATATCTATAAGAGCTAAATAATTATTTATTACAAATAATAAATTTTCTTTAGCACAATCAAAAAATTTATATGCAAAATAAAATTTCTATGTGAAATAAAAAAATAAATTTTATTTGATTAAAATTAAATTGAAATTGAAATTGAAATTAAATATATTTAGTGAAAATTAAATTTATTTGAAGAAAAATAAATATTTATTTGAAAAAAAAATTGCTATTTAGCTCTCCTGAGCAAAAAAATTTATTTTTTTCAGATGCGTAAAAAATAAAGTAATAAATTATTGAAAATTCTAATTTTTTCTCTTTTTTTTCTTTTACACTTGATTATTGCGGTAATTTACAACGAAATATGTTCAAACTAACTGCACTGTTCGCACAACTTTTTAAACGAGAAAAAAATAAAAACGTCAACTAAATATATATTATCAAGTTTCATATATATATATATACAAAAACACGCTGAGTTTGAATAAATTTTCAGATGCGCAAACAAATGGAATTTTTTAACAAAAGAATTTTAAATATTTATAAACCTTTAGAAACTATATCATATTGTTGTAAGATTTCATATATGCATTTTATTTAGATAAATACTGTAACTTATTGTTCTTTGAATTTGTAAATTGTTACCTCGTGTATAAAAAAAAAAAACTAAATAAATATTGTAAGACTAAAACTACACAATGAAAATAAATATTATTATTAAAAAATGGAGAATAAATAAAAAAAAAACCCCAAAAAATAGTGAAAGAATAGTTTAAAAATTAAAAAAAAAAAAATTAAAAACGAAAATATTAATAGAAAATGAATGACCCTCAAAAATATAAAGGAGTGCGTCGTTCGCGAAATGAAAAATAATTGACAATTTCTATTCTTGATCTGTTAAAGGCTATTGAGCGAAGAAGTACAAAACGATTAAGTGAATTACGACCTCTCCTTTATAAAGGAACAATCTTGTTTTATTATATATAGCTCTATCAACAATGAAAACTCAACTCTTACAAAACAATATTGTTATTATTTTTGAAAAAAAAACCAAAATCCTCTTCGATTTTATAAACAGTTTCTGAAAATAATTTTTCATAATCCAAATTTTATTATCCAAATTTCGAAATAAAAAAATAATTTTTATCCTACACATATGTCACTTATTTGCACCTTTTATACAATAAACTTACATAACTCATATCGAATCGTGAACAAGGTGCTTCTAATTATTAAACACAATGAACCATCATGTGTTATACTTTTAGTTTCATATATAAATGACTTATTTTCAAAACACAATAATGACAATTGTATTTCTTAAACAATAAAATACAATTTTTTTTTCAACATTGGAATTCAACGAAAAGAAGAGAAAAAAAAACACCAATATAAATGGAGGCTATTATAAGACAAGAATTTGTATTGTAAATAATAAAATATGTTCAATTTTTTATATTCTAGATAGAAAAAAAGAAAAACCGAAAACTATTTTTTGAAAATAAAATATATTCTATATATATTTTATAGAAATATATATATAATAAAAAATAATAATTATAATAATTCAATAAAGATTTGTCTGACTAAAAGTGTATTTTACTACTACCTTAAGATATATCACAAAAGAATTTTTAAAACTATATGTCTGACTAGAATGGATTTTTACTACTGATGTAATTTTTCAAGAATTTGAAAACCTGATGTCTGACTAAAATTCACCACTACTACTGATAAACTCAAGAATTTGGAAAATTGTTGTCTGACTAAAATTCGCCTTAACTACTTATAAGTACAAAAATTTGAAAAAAGGCTAAAAAGTCAGAAAGACTGACTAAAATTGACTTTTTCTACTGAAATAGCTAAACTAGAAACTATTTACTGCTACACGGAAAAAAAATATATTTTTATACCTAAAACATCGAAAAGTTTCACTAGAATAGCGGAAGGTTTAACTGCAATAAGTAATACTTTTCCTAATATAGTGAAACGTTTCGCTGTTGCAGGTAAATTTTTTTCTTCCATATACCCTTAGGGGTCGTCCATAAATTACGTAAGACTTTCTTCTGGTCATTTGAACCCCCTCCCCCCCCCCCTATGTAAGATTTTTTAAATGCATTAGCGCCATTTTTCCTATTGGTCGTAAGAAATACTTGACCCCCCACCTCCCCCCTAAAAGTCTTACGTAATTTATGGACGGCCCCTTAAGAATTTGTGAAAGCTGACACAAAACAGAAATTTTTTTTAGTCTGACAAAAATCGACTTTTACTACTGAAATTAGAAAAATTCGGCAAAAATTATGTCTGACAAAAAAAGGACATTACCACTGAGACCTAAAGTACAAGAATTCGGTCTAACTAAAATTTATAACAAAATAAAAAAATATATAAAATTTACAAAAATTTTTGAAATACTGAGTCTGATTGCAAAGGACTTTTACTACTGACACTAAAATATTATACAACACCTTAGAAATGTTTTGTTTTAATTAAAACTCACTTTTACTACTGATACTAAAATTTCCAGAATTCGAAAATATTGTCTGACTATAATTATCTTTTACTACTGAATTTCTACTTAACAGAGGGAGGAGTTTCACAAAACTGTTTCTAAAAATCAATATTTCAAACTCCCACATACTTTTAATATCAAAATTAAATGAAAATAAATAATAAAATTATTATAATATTATATAATAATAATAATAATAATAATAAAGTATGAAAAAATACACATTCTTTTAACATTAAAAGAAAATATTTTTTTCATAAAATAAGATTTAAAAAAAAAACTAATAGCAGGACTTTCTTTTAGTTTTTGAAAAAAAAATATCTGGGGAAATTATTTGACTTACTTTATCAAATAAGGCCATCGGTAGGTTATTTTTTTTCATAGGATTTATATATATATATATATTCCGAATATACATCAAGAGCAAAATATAATTCAGACTTGAATGACATGAAACGATTTATCTGGGATTTAAATTGTCTCTCTTTCTCTCTCTCTCTCTCTCTTTCTCATTCTAGTTATTATTATTAGAGAAAGACTGATTTTTTAAAAGATGTAATTAAGATTTGGTTTACTAGATATGAGAGAGTACTTCTATCCAGGCGTGCCTTATCAACCAGAAAGAATCTTATAACCCAAGCGCAAATTTCGGCGACAAAGCAACCATCTCTCTCTCTCTCTCCCTCTCTCTCATTTATAATCATATCTATCTTTAGTATATTTCACCTATTTTCATCAAAAGCTAACATTTATTTACATTAACTTCATACTTCATCAAAAAAAAAATTCCCTTTGAACAAAATTTAATTTACACCGTGAATTAACGAATGTAAATTTGATTCTTATAGTTAATAAAATATTCTTACAATAATAATAATTTATAATATCAATAATAATAACAATAATTAATAATAATAGTATAAATAAAAATACTAACAATAATAATAATTATAATATAGTAATAATAATAATAATAATAATAATAATAAAAATAAGAAATTTTAAAAAATTGAAAAATATTCTTAAAAGAATAAAATTATTATTGTAAAATTCTTTTTTTCTTTCTTTTTTTAAGAATATTTTATTTTAATACGAATAATTTTTCTCTTTGTAATTTTTTTTTAATAATTATAAAAACTACCATTAATTTTTCACCACAAATTGAAAACTATCGCGTCGATTAAATATATATATATGTATAACCGTTTCTAACCTATCATTGATTAAATCCACCATTGATAGAAGTATTTCATGTGAAATCCATTTATCAAGATTTTTACGTGTGTAAAGGTGCAACAGTGCTTTCTTTGAAGAATATAAAACGAAAACGAATAAAGCAAAAGCTATCTTAAGCAAAAGATCCCCGTGTGGATTGCCCCTGATAGTAAGAAAGAGAGAGAGAGCAAAAGAGAGCTTCGGCCAAGAGAAAAAAAAAGCGCAAAAAAGTTACGAAAAAGAGGAGAGAAAATTGAGAAAAAGAGGGTAACGAAAAAAAGGTGATACTTTTATTTTAACGTTTTGCTTTTCTCTCACCTTTTCTCCTCCCCCCCCCCCCTCTCTCTCTCTCTCTCTCTCTCTCTCTCTCTCTCTCTCTCTCTCTCTCTCTCTCTCTCTCTCTCTCTCTCTCTCTCTCTCTCACACATACTTTTTCTCTACACAAATTCAGTTTGAAGAAGACAGGAAGTCATTTTCTTAAGAAAAAAAAAAAAAAAAATTCAAAAGGCTTCTCAATCGTTTGTACGTCACTTTATCGCCTTTTAACTGCTCTCTTTTTACAACTCAATTGTAGAAAAAAAACAGAGAGAATTTTTTTTTACGATCGCGAAAGATTATAACTTTAAATATTATTAATCAAATAATTTAATTTTAATTAATTCAATTAACAATATTTATAATATAATAAATAATAGAAACAATAATTTTCTTACCAAATACTTTGGAATTCAAGCAGGTGTATAGAAAAGACACTTACCTAGAACAGAAATAAAAAATAGTAATTAAAAAAAAGTGCAGAAAGTATTAAGATTTTTTAAAGTATTTTAAAAAAATCGTCAAATTTTTATTATTTTGCAGAATATCTACTGTATCATCAGTCGGTAATATCAAATTCTACCTAATTTTAGTCAAATTCGAAAAATAATTGTAGTGGCATTTAGTTTCGATCGTACATAAGGGAATGCTAAAAAAATTTGAAAATACAACTTAGTTTTTTTTTATACAAACCGCCGGAAACTATAAAATTTTCTATCCTGCAGAATCTCTACTATATCATCAGTCGGTAATGTCAAATTCTACCTAAATTTAGTCAAATTCGAAAAATAATTGTCGTGGCATTTAGCTTCGATCGTACACAAACGAATGCTAAAAAAATTTGAAAATAAAACTTAGTTTTTTTTTATAAAAACCGCCGGAAACTATAAACTTTTCAATATTCTGCAGAATATCTACTGTATCATCAGTCGGTAATGTCAAATTCCACCTAAATTTAGTCAAATTCGAAAAATAAATATCGTGGCATTTAGCTTCGATCGTACACAAACGAATGCTAAAAAACTTTGAAAATACAACTTAGTTTTTTTTTAAAAACCGCCGGAAACTATAAACTTTTTAATATTCTGCAGAATCTCTACTATATCATCAGTCGGTATTGTCAAATTCCACCTAAATTTAGTCAAATTCGAAAAATAATTGTCATGGCATTTAGCTTAGATCGTACACAAACGAATGCTAAAAAATTTTGAAAATACAACTTAGTTCACTTTGAAAAAACCGCAGGGGAGTGTCAACTTTTCAATATTCTGTAGAATCTCTAAGTCGGTAATGTCAAATTCTACCTAAATTTAATCAAATTCGAAAAATAATTGTAGCATTTAGCTTAAGCTAAAAAAAAACACCTCAAAAGTTATCAGTACAAAATTTTTTATTTATTTCTCATTAAAATTCTCCAAATGAAAAAAAAAACAAAAATATATTTTTATACCATTGAAAAGGCAAAGAAAAACAAACTGTAAAATAAACGACAAGATTGCAATTATTTTATATACATATATATATTGCCGAGGAGAGAACGAGAGAGAGAGAGAGAGAGAGAGAGAGAGAGAGAGAGAGAGCGATTGTTTTTCTTTTGAAAGGTTTCGAACTTCAAGTTCATTTAATTTGGCCTTCAGGGTTCTCATCTCTGTGGTCTCGTGCGAACAATGAGCGAGAACACGAGAAAAGAAACAAGAGTTGAGTGCACCAGTTAACACTGATCAAAGTAATATTGGTTTGCCAATACACACACACACAATACAACATAAAGCAAACCAACTTCAGGAAGAATAGCTGGAAAAATAAAATACGCACACAGGATAAAAATGGGCGTGTTTGGTAGTCCTCTGTATATTATTGAAAGCCTCCACCTGTCGATCAATCGGCTCTCTTTTTGTCGCCACTGCTGTGCATTTTTTCTCTCTCTCTCTCTCTCTGAAGAACAAGCGAAGGGCAAAAAACAAAAAGAGAAATAATCAGGGTCAAATTCATTTCGCTTTTTTCCACAAAAAATAAATTTATCCACTAGCTACCAATTTTCTTCTTAAATTTCTCATCATTAACTTTTTTTTCCTCCAGTTATTTATTTTCAGTAAACAATAATTAATGAAAGATAATTTCAGCTGTGTGTGTGTGTGCGCGCCAGATAGAGAAGAAAAAAAAATTCTTTTCCCCTTACCCTCAAGATATGAGAATGTAAATGAGTAATTCATTGGGTAAAATTGGATGGTTCGTGCGTTGGGTAATAAATAATGAGTTCGTATATGAATATTATATGCAATGCACATTTTGTATACGGAAGGAAGGATAACCACCTCGAAGGACTAAAGATTTCGAAAGTTAAATTTTTTTTTTAAAATAGCAAAGTCTATCACACACACAAAAAAAAAACAAGTATGTCCAGTATAAAATTGACCCTGAACTAAATCCTAAAATCATCAGTCAACCTCGGTTGTTTGTGTCTTGTGAGTCGAATTCAGATCTCAGAGACAGATTCGACCTTAATTTCTCATAGTCCTTAAGGATTGCTCGATGATAATCATGATCGACGAGTTTTGGCTTCTCATATAATCGATTTCACGCCACGCAATCTGTATACAATAATTTCTACAATAAGAAGAATTCTTGACAAAAAAAAAACATATGCTTTAAATTGTCAAATATTGTTCAAAATCTGTATTATCAAAACTAGTAATTATTATTGATAATTATAATAAATAACAAAATTTGTAATTTCAAAATTTCTGAAATAATTCTCAACGTCTGATATACTTCTATATGGAATGGTATTAAATTTTTACTGGCTCTATTCTCTGGGTCGTTTGAGATATGAATTATTCCTGTTGAATGCATAGCGCAGCAGTAATAAGAGTGTGAATAATATATGACAGAGTAGTTCACTGTTATGTGTGGCGTAATAATAATTATTACAAGTAGCAATTAGTGAAAATTGCCGAGAGGGTGAATCTATTCTCACTGTGTGAGTTGGGCAGAAATAAGCTTTTGCTTTTGATGGATGCTGTATATATAGAGAAGCAGCAAAAGGAACAATTTCTGAATCCGTTTAAAGACGCGTACGTGAGGGTGAAGACACGACGTTTGTACATATATATAGAGGGATAGAGAGAGAGAAAGCTTACTTTACTCTCCCTGTATATATTCAGGGCAACAAGCCGATGAATATTCACGGGTTATCACAAGCGTACCCAACTCAGGCTAATCCACTATATTGCGCAATGCTGCAAAATCGTTGCGTTGCCTACTCGCGTCGTGTTGGTTCAAACCATTTTCTCTCTCTCTCTCTATATAGTCTAGGAACTCGTGTCACAAGCATCCAAATGAGTGACCTCTTTGAATTTCACTGTACATTTCTCAAATAAATTCAATACAAAATAATTTTCTATACTCAATTTACATCGTATTTCAAAATCAAAATCTATAAATTCTAATTGATAAACTATGAGTTATTAAAGAGTGTAGATTACATTTTGGATTGAATCAGATGAATGGACTATTCTGTTTAGTAAAATGTAAGAAAGCATTTTGTCGAAAACAAAAAAACAGAAACGAAATGCACAAATCTAATTGTCCTAACCAATCAGGTGCATTTCTTTTCTGTCGTTAAATTTTTGTGACAGAACTATACACTGAGAAAAATATGCTATTGAATCAACAGCATTTTTGCCAAAGGTATACAAATTATTGATTCAAAAGCATATGCTATAGAATCTATAAAATATTTTACAAATTTTATAACATATGCTTTTGAATCAATAATTTTTTATACATTTGGCAGAAATGCTATTGATTCAATAGCATATTTTTTTCAGTGTAGTAGTACTTCTGATTCTACATTGAGAAAAATATGCTCAACAGCATTTCTGCCAAAAGTATAAAAATTATTAATTCAAAAGCATATGCTATAGAATCTATACAATATATTTTACAAAGCATATGCTTCAAAATCAATAATTTTTATGCCTTTGGCAGAAATGCTTTTGATTCAATAGCATATTTTTTTCAGTGTAGTAGTACTTCTGATTCTACATTGAGAAAAATATGCTCAACAGCATTTCTGCCATAGGTATAAAAATTATTAATTCAAATGCATATGCTATAAAATCTATACAATATTTTACAAAGCATATGCTTCAAAATCAATCATTTTTATACATTTGGCAGAAATGCTATTGATTCAATAGAATATTTTTTTCAGTGTAGTAGTACTTCTGATTCTACATTGAGAAAAATATGCTCAACAGCATTTCTGCCAAAAGTCTAAAAATTATTAATCCAAAAGCATATGCTATAGAATCTATACAATATATTTTACAAAGCATATGCTTCAAAATCAATAATTTTTATGCCTTTGGCAGAAATGCTGTTGAGCATATTTTTCTCAGTGTACACTGTTTAGTAAAACCTGTACTAATTGTATTTAAGAATACACAACTCCGTGTATACCGAATTAGAAAATCGTAAAAATTCGTCTAAACCAAAAAATTTTATATAAAAATTCACAAAATTCAATCTCTACTGAAAATTCATACTTTACACGAACCAACAAAGAATTTCGCAAATGGAAATGTCAAGTTATAATATTTTATATTAAAAAAAATGTTTCTCTCCGTCATCTATTGAGAATGAAATTTCTCATTATTATGTAATTGGCACGAGGATATATATATAAATCTCTCTCTCTCTCTCTCTCTCTCTGAAAATGAGAACGATGTCAAAAGTTCTATGTCAGGATCTGTCAATAATTCAGACAACTGTTTATCTTTGTGACTGTCACGGAAGCTCTGTAGGCTTTTGAGTGAGAGCTCAAAAGAGATACACTTTAGAAATTCAAACTCACTTCTACCACTAAAAAAAAAAAAACTGACACGGCTTTACATATTCTATTATATATATTGGGCCATTATTGAAATATAACAACATAGCCGAGAATCGTGTGTGGGTCGTATTTTGTACCAACAAATCAAAAATATTGGAAATCACTATCATATATCATTATAAATATTTTTCTCGCTTTGATTTGATTCTAAAAATATATATAATCCGTTAATTGGAAAAATAGTCCAATACAAAAATATAGTTACAATAATTGTAAATTATAATAATAAATTTATAATAAATTTCTAACATTTAATAAAAATATTTATTCATTTAAAAAAATTAATAAATAAAAGAAATGAACTGGGGATTTTATACGACAATGTTATAATGTTCTATAGTCTGCACTTAATCGACATGGAAAGTCCATTAAACGGTGAGGAATTAGTGCCATCTAAAACGAATCGGTCATTTCCGTCTTTCCGATCTTCCAATCTGGTGCAATCAACGCGAAGGTCGAAGAGGTAAGGCATATATAATAATTTGCAAGCGTCGTTTCCTCAAGACCTTCGATTTCGATGATTATTTAATTTACGACTTGGTGCTCTCATCAAAACAATTTTTTTTTTCCCCATGGAAAATTATTTCTACCATTAAAAAAAGGGTGTCAGAAATTAAAAATAGAAAAACTGATTTTTTTCTTTTACTATATCGAAAGGAAAAAAATAAATTACAAAACATCCAATAGAAAATTGTTAAATTAAGTTTTTGACAGTGTTAATAACAAAAGAGTGTTACGCATGAACTGCGCGACTCTTTGTATTATAACTTTTGCGATGGCTCATTGCAAACAATTGAAACCGGATGTACATATATAGATCGATACTTGGTAAAACGATAAAAAACGATAAGCATGCTAATCGGTCAGTTTTACAATATTCCTTCCTTTTATTATTAAGGTCGGCACACCCTTTCACATTATAAACTTTCCCAATGATTCGCTTCTCACTTCTTAATCAAATTCCTCGTGGAAATTAAATCTATTTGTTCTAATTTTTTAGAAACTTTTTTTTCAGGCGGAAAAATTTAGTAAATTAATTTAATTTTTTAAATTTACATTTGTTACACCAAAGGACATAAGTATTAAACAGAAATTAATTAAAAAGATGATCAAATTTTGCGAGCAAAATAAAAAAAAAAAATTTTTTTTCTGATTGTCAAATCCAGACGTTTATCACATATAGAAAAGAGAGTTGATTGAAATGATATAAAGCGGTACTATAAATTTTACAGTAAAAAGAATGAAAATATAGTGAGAGAGAGAGAGAGAGAGAGAGAAATGAGGAGTGCGAGAAAAGAAATAAAAGTTGATATTCGATTAGAGAAGTTTACTACTCTTTTTTTCAGTATTGCTATTCAATACGGTAGTTATTTTCCTCGTAAAGAGATCGTGCTTGTCATTTTTATCGTATGGCACATCTTGAACTTGTTTGAAAAATAGGGTCGATTATACTATATAGAAAATGCAACTCTGTCAAAGACACTCATCGCTATTTTTTTAATTAAATACTCATTAGCAGGAAATAGAATTCTATATATATATATATACATAGCGAATTAATATTTATTTCGAGATGAATTATTTACAAATGATATATACTTCGTTTTTAATTTTTAAAACTACATTCACAAAATTCTAAATTCTAAAAATCTCATTTTTTTATTAAATTGTAAATTATTTTTTTCAAAGAAACAATTTTTTTATGTTTAAAAAATTATTAGAAAGCAAAATATTGAAAATATATTAAACATATATATATATATATATATATATTTATGCATATAGGATAAAATTTTTTTTAAAAAATCAAATTTATATTCAAAATATAAAATTTTCAACAAAATAAATTTCAAAATTTATATAATTCAATTAAATTGTAAAATCTGTTTTTATCAAATAGTTTAATATATTTTAAAGTAAAATCTTGAGAGTTAACTCTCGTGCCATCTATTAGCAATGAGTTACACCTTCTAATAGAATTAACCAACAGACTTTCTGATTTTTTTTTTTTTTTTTAATTAATTAAATTTTAATGAAATTCACTACTCGAGGGATTTTTGGGATTGTTGATTACGAAACTGTGATTCAAATTTGGAAATTCAAAATGTCAAATATAAATTTAAATAATAATAATAATAATACTTAATAATAATAATGTTATTTTATTATAATTGATTATTATTATTATTATTATTATTATTATTATTATTAATATTATATAATATCAATAATTAATTAATAGTTAAGTTAAAAGTATCAAATTAGGGCGCACGATTATCTCATAAAAATCCCATTAAAATTTTCATTTTGAACAATTTTATTAGATATAATTATTTTTTAAACGAATTTTCAATATTCCTTTTAACATATTTGATAGAATTTCTCTTTAAACAAATTTTTACTAAACAGAATTCTTATAAATCGAATTTTTATTGTACAGAATTCTTAAAACGACGAATTTTTATTTGTCCGAAATTTCAAATGCCCAATCAAACAATCGATTTTGGCGCGATGTTTAAAATTCATCAATCAAACGATTGTCAAGAAAATTGTGTTTGGTGAATTTTAAAAATCCCGCCGAAATCGATTATTTGTTCGGACATTTGCAATTTCGGAAAAATAAAAATTTGGCGTTTCAAAAATTTTACCAAATAAAAATTACCTAAAAATTCTTCAAAAAAAAAATTCTGACAAATGTTAATTCGAAAAATAAAAATTGGTCTAAAAATACTTCCTTGATAAAAGTATTGTGAAAAATTATATAATAATAATAATAATAAATAAATTTTCTTTCGCAAAAAACTGTGACGAAACAAAATAATAACCTGTCACAAACGAATATCGCATCAGCCAATCATATAATAAAAGAAAACGAAAATAAAAACTAATCAAAAGTACCTACTATATATTATATATATACTTGAGAAGAATGTCGAGAAACGAAATGAGTATAAAAATTGCAAAAGATCGCAAAATATACTCACTGCCAAGCGAATCCGCCGGTAATCCCTTCCCGAAGGCGATCCTTGAGACTTCGTTGTCTGGAAGGTGTGCCCGCAGGCCCCGTGTGATCCTGTGATCCCGGGGGAGTTTCCCTTCCACCTCCACCACCGGTGAATAACGCCATATTTTTTTCTTTTTAACCCAAACAATTCTAACACTCTATTCAACAACTTCCCTTCATTTCAATAAAAAAAAAAAAAACACAATTTTCAGTTATTTTTCATTTTTCACGTCACGCGCACTTCATATATATAAATGTGGAAAAAATTTTTTCTTGCTTTTTCACCACTTTATAGATTAGTATATGTTTTTCTTTTATATTTATGTATATCTATACTAAATAGACAAAAAAAGACAGGCGCGCAAAATGTTGATGGCTCACATATTTTTGACTCGTTCTTTTGACATGATGCCAATATTATACGAATCACTTGTGGCAATGTTCACGCTAGAATAAACCTCAGAGTAGTTTAAAGCTTAATATTTGAGTTGTTTCTGCGCGGGGTTGAAGAGAGAGACAGAGAGAGAGAGAAAGAGGAGTTTAAACGCAGTTACTGCTTTCTAGAGCACAAATTGCCGGCTACAAACGAGGGAAACAAGTTAGCAGTCACAGCTTCGCTTTTCAACTACGAGAGTGAGAGAGAGAGAGAGAGAGAGAAAAAAGAGGTGTGAGTTTAAAATTTTTTTTCGTTTCCTCCTCTCTTTTTTTTCTCTCTCTCTCACACACACACTTTGGGGAAATTTTATACTCAAGAGAGACACACTTCAAAGTTCCGAATCCCTTAGTGAATTCCTCAATTTGAAAGTTCTATAAGTGATTTACCGTTTAGTATGTCACGATCATTGCAATATTTTTTATATGATAGATTCTTTCAAATATATATATATATATATCATAATGTATAAATAAAAACCATTAATCTTGATTTTTTAAACTAATATTTAAAAGTAGAATAGATACTTTAATTTAAGAATTGATTTCAGTCATTTAATTTAATGCGACTTTTTATTTATAATTGAATTTAAACAGAGAATTCCCATTCAATCGAATTTTATGTGATTTGAAATTTAAATAACAGAAATTTCAATTCATCATCGAATTTTTAAATTAACCGAATTGAAATTTGTACGAATTTTTAAATGATAGAATTTTCAAGACGCCGAATTTTCATTTGTCCGAAATTATACGGAAAAAAATATATATAAACCAATTTTTATTATTTACAAAGTAAAATCTAAACTGTCCGAAACTTCTGCGCATTTTTGTCAACTTTTGCTTTGAAAATAGAAAAAATTACTATACTGAAATAGTATAAAGTTTACTCCGGAAATAGTAGTCTTTACTATTTAGGGAGCAAAAATTGTCAGAAATTATGCGCAACTTAGGATTTACTTCGAAAATAGTAAAAGTTACTTTATTTTTGTTTTCCATTTTTCACCATATACAAAAATAACCGAACAATCGACAGAAAAATTTCAACGTAATTTTAAAAATTGACCAATTAGAAATTATCAAGAAAATCGTGATTATGGTCAATTTTCAAAAATTACGCCGAAATATTTCTGTCGATTTTTTCTTCGGTCATTTGTAATTTCGGACAAATGAAAATTCTTAAAAATTCGTACAAATAAAAGTTCGGACAAATTTAAAATTCGTTGAATTGAAATTTTTGCCGTTTAATAATTTCAATTACATAAATAATAAAAATTCATAAAAAAAACAAGATATTTCATTCACAGAAAATTAAAAGGCATTAAAATAAGCTGCAACGCTTCTTATTTTAATCCAATTTTGCTTATTTTAATCCATTTTGGTATTAAAATAAGCAAAATTGGATTAAAATAAGAAGCGTTGCAGCTTATTTTAATGCCTTTTAATTTTCTGTTATAACCGCATGTTTTGTTCTTTTTTGCGGGAAATTTTGACATTTTTGACTTTCATCTCTAATACATATATTTGAGTGACATGGAAGATACACTTTGAATTTCTCAAAACATTAATGTCACGTTTGCCGTTTGCACTCTCTGGAGTTTCAAGTGTTACTCAAAAGTTTCTACTTTGCTCGTTTCCGAAAACTAGATTTTCACAGTAACACACATAAAATTAGTTACCATTTCTGAAGAGAATGAGAGATGTAGAGACAGAGTAAGAATTTAAACCAAATTCTTGGACAAGAAAGAGAATTTCAAATTTCAATGGAACATTTATTTTCTCATTATTTCGAATATATTTCAGAATCTGTTATAATTATTATTATTTTATTATTTTATTATTATAAATAATAATAATAATAATAATAATAATAATAATAATAATAATAATAATGAAAAATAATTTATTATAAAAAAATATATTATAAACATCAAAATATATATTTCAATTCATGATTTATGCTTCTTTTTTAAATATATATCAATGTATTTATTTAAAATATAAAATTTCAAGATTGAATCTCTATACATTAGGAAGGGAAGTCTCTATATATATTTGAGTTGTATACAATATTTACAACAAATATTTTTCTACAGCTACACAAAGTATAGGGAAAAAAAAGGAAAACATCGGAAGTATTCTGCAAGGGACAAAGAGATTTAGAAAACCTCTCTCTCTATATATACAGTAAGAAAAGTACCATGGTAGTCATAGGAAAGCATGCGTTACGCATAAGTTTGTCTCACTCGCACTCATGGGCTGTGACTACCATGGAACTTTTCTTACTGTATATAGAAGCTGATTATTGGAGGGACGATATTGAAGGGGATCGTTTGATCTCGACAGACGTTCCAGTAGTATGAAACTACTTTGGTCAGCCGCAAGTTCCACGTCAATGGATAAAGAACATCCGATATAAAGTCTATATCATCAAACAGACGCTTGGAAAAGTAACTGATAGGACATACTAAAGTTTCATCATTTTCATATCAACCGGAATTTAATCAACAAATCTGATTGTATTAATAACAATAAATATATATATATATATATATATATATATATATATATATATATATATATATATATATTTAAAAATATTTGTTTTCCAAACAATAAAATAAGAAAAATCTGTTTTATAAAGCAAAAACTGTTTTTTTTTCACGGGTAAATAAATTTTTAAATGCAAATGAACTGTTCGAAATGGAAATAAACTATATTCGAAATGCAAATGAACCATCCGAAATGCAAATGAATTATTTGAAACAACAATATTTTGAATTTGAAATAACAAAAAGTATATTGCTAATTGAAATATTAGGAGGGTTTCCCTAAATCAATATCAAGAAAATTTACTCAGAAAGAAGGTAAAAAATTTCTATTCCTATAACATCTCAAAATGAGATTTTTCATAAGGAAAAATTGCCTTTAAAATAGAGGGAAAAATGAAATTTTTTTTCTAGACTAATAATTTTTCAACAATAGAAAGAATTTTTCATATAGCTTTTTTTGCTATCGATTTTAAAAAAATATAGATATATATATTAAGTTTTTATCCAACTGCGTAAAAAACAGTAGATCTACAAGTGTTTTTGAAAACAAAGGACATAATTTTCATTTAGTGGACAAGGTATATATCGATCCTCGTGAGAGAATTTGGGCCAATAGTAGGCCGAGAATTTCTAATAGTAGGTCAAGTGCAGTGATTAGCAGTATTCTCGCTTCGGCTGTTGTGTATATATATATATATGATGCGGTCGCTATTTTCTAAAGAACTTAATGATTCGAATTGCCATTCAGTTTCAAACATTACAAATTCTACATAATACATAAAAAAAAGCACCTTAAATAAATATTTTCAAATTAATTTTCCATTAATTTAAAGTCAAAATTAATTTTTCCCGCGCGCAAATTATTTTTTTTTTCAAAATTTAGCCCTTAATCTGAAACAACTTGCTAATGAAACTTTTAACTGTTCCATGTAACTCTTTTTTTATATATTCTTAATATTAATATAATTATGTTGACTGAAGCATATAATATATTTAAAAATCGATATCAGCTTTTAAAATTCAGTGAAAAGTTTGCGTCTTTGAGAATGTTAAACACGGGTGATGTGCGCGTCCTTGTTCTAGAAATTTGGTTAGGAATCTCTCTCTTTCTCTCTCTCTCTCCCTCTCTCTTTTTCTGTATTTAAAAGTGAATTAATTGTGAATCAAGTTTAAAAGACTTGAAACTTGATTTAGTTTTCTGAAGAAGTAGTATGGAACAAAAAGAATTGTATGTGTGTGAGTTTACTACATGAAGAGGGAAAATCGCATCTGAACTTGGCAATTTGTAGCAAAGGAGCGAGAGAGTTATATATATATATATATATATATATGCTATTTACAATAGGAAGCTTACAGAAAATCCTAGTTTCCTTTCAGTCATTTTACTTCTCGAGCCTTTTCTCCGTATATATATATGTTAGGTGACAGATGTATGTTTCTATGTCGCTAGAAGTGACCTACTTTTACACTTACAGCATGATTACTGCATGCTTGGAAAATCGGAAAAGTCAGAAATAACAATCGCAAAAAAAGGAAGGAGCAAATATATACCTCATTTTTCTGATATATATATAAAAATACAACTTTCCTCTATCCACAATTTTTATAAATATTCATTTGGAATTTAATCTTTCAGAATCTATGAAAGAAATACTCTCGTAAATACGGTTTGGAAACAAAGTTTGTGTTTTGTTAAATTGGTACAGCCAATGTCTAACATCCGTATGGCGAAAACAATCCATGGCTGTAACAAAATTTATTTGTATTAGCCTAGAATTGTATTCAAAATTTTAGTTTTCTAGCTAAAAAGTACCAGTGTGTAAATATTTTTTGAAAAAACTAGTCTTCGAAGTTAGAGATTTGCAAAAAGTTTTATGTTTACAAAAACAAGGAATTAATATTCTAAGGATTGGTTTTGAGTTTGCACTTGAAGGGAAATCAATACATTGGCGCCTTTCGTTGAAGGCAAAATCACGTTGCGAAAGGACAAACGTAACAGCTGTATGTGTTTTGACCTTGTACTCGAACCCTTTGTGTATCATCAATCCCTGGTGGATGATTAATCTGCCTCATATATGTATCTGCTATACACGAAATTCTATCTATATAGTTGTTGTATGCGGACTCTCACTTTCATATATATGGGGTGCATGTCGTGCACAGAAATACAAATACTACAGATATATAAAATACCCCAATATATATATATATATATATATATATAGAACTCGAGCAATGAATTGTTTTGAAAAAGCTTTCAAACACGATGAAGGGAAGCTCTTCTAAAGATCTATGCGATTACACACAGAAAACAAGATCAACTAGCATAGTCTATTAGAGCTTCAAAGTTTACTGCATTAATCTAGTTCAGTGCATACGTTTAACAATAGCAAGAACTTTAGGAGACCTCTTTGCATAGTCACTTTTATACGATATCCTACAAATATATTCCGAAAATTTTTCTACTATTATTATTCTATTTACCAAATATTAATAAAATCTTTCATATTAAATTTTTAAGAATTAAGATACAACTATTCAGCACAAGTAATCTAAAGTAGAGTAAAAAAAATAAATAAATTTTCAAATCCATTTTTTCAGAAATAAAGCTTTTTGAAATTATATATACCGAATAAGCATTTGAATGTAATACACCTCTCATCTAAATTCCCCTTGTAAAAAAAATTAGCTTGAGAAAATATGGGAGAAATAAATTTTACTACTCAAATAATAAAAATTATGCTCTGAAAATATATAGCAAAGAACATATTTCAATATTATTTCTATATTTGAACTTCTCTTTTACGAAACTTTGCCAAGAATAATACAACTCTCTATACCAATCTCTTCGGGCTAATAATATTTTTTTTTAAGCAACAAGAACCTTTCTTTCTTTTTTTTGTTGAACATTTTTAATAAAATTAAAAGAATTTGTTCGAAATTCTGAAATTTAATTTTATAAGAAAATTTGTTTTTCGAGTTTTTTAAATGTAAATAAATTTTTCGAAACTATAGAGAAATTAACACAAAATGCTCGAAAGTCTAGATTTATATTCGCACGTCTCGGAGGCATTTTCAAGTCAAAAAGCTATAAACTCTAAATGAAGTCAACACTTTTATGGAGTACGTGTCCGAAAAAAGAAGAACAAAATTCACCACTGGAAATTTCTCTGACGAATCATTTTGTCTGAAAATGGTTCTTCAAATAGATATACCGAGGATTAAAATAAAAGTCACGAAGAAGTTATCGTTATATATATTTTGGCAAATTGCCAAAAAAATATTAAGAAGAAATTCAAAATGCTATTCATTATCATAATTTTAATCACCTATATATATATATATATATATATATATATATATATATATGTTTGTGCGCAGATGTTTTAATTCGACTCTCTTTTTTTCATTTTAAAAGGAATTTTTATATTATAATGCCCCTGGCATATTTTATACGAAGGAAACTTCCACGACTCTTTTTCAGTTCTGAAATTGAAAATGATCTTGATCAAAGGAACGTTGTAACGAAGAGAAATCAGAAAACGGGTGCGCGCGGAGCTTTTAGGAATGAGAAAACCAATATTTGCTGCGTCAATCAAGAAACCTTCGGTTTTTGTGGAATATCAATTTAAAGCTTCTGCGAATAACACTTTAGAAAATATATAAGAGCTTATATAAATGCAATTTCCGAATTAATATATTGAAAGCCAAAAGATAAATTTATTATTCTCAATTTTATATTATCTATAAAAATTTAATTAATAAAAATGAAAATATTTTTGATTTTAATTTTATTGTAAGAGAATCTCTCTATAAAAAAAAAAACTTACATTAAAGTTAAGCCACCAATTTAGGAAATTTTACAAAGAAAAAGAAGACATTCCGTTAAATTTGTGAACACTTTGTGGGGAGATTATATATATACGAAATAAAGAAAAAGGAGAGCAAGATTTTATACCGTCGCTTTTCTCACCATTAGAAATAAGGGTCAGTCATGATCGACCGGAATAAGAAACAAATCGTGCAGAAATAATCTAAGGGGACGACTTGACTAAACGACTAAAAACCTAAAAGGAAGATTATCCCCCCCGATCAGCATTTTTCAAGTGAGACGGGTGACAAATAGAATCTCTAGATTACATCTTTAGCATTGCTAGTTGTCAAATGAAATATCTTCAACATGATATATCTTTTACACATAAATTCAAACAAACAAAATATATCAATTCCTTTTATAATTTGTTATAAAATGTTATAAAATTTTATATATGTAAAATAATAAACCATACGGGTAAAAAAAAATTTTACAAAATAATAAACACGTATAATAGCAATATAATAATAAATATAATGGTATAAATAAATATAAAATAAATAATAATATATACAAATAATTATATATAAAAAATAATAATATACAAATAATAGTGTAAATAAAATTTAATTATCTCTCGCAAAATAAAAAGGCAAAATTCAACTTGGCCTTCAATTCAATAAAAATAATATGGAAACAAAGTAAATAAGATTGATTACTATTCGACTGGTATAACAATATCAAAGTCACTTGGGAAATTATTCGGAAGGAGTAAAACTCATCTGAAGTTATATATACTTTTTTTTTCTGACCACCCAGGACCACTTATTCTTTAAGAAAAAGTTCTCGAGTCTTAAGAGAGAGAAAGAAAGAAGTAGGTCTTCTTATATACAGAGAACGAGGGTTTTAGAAGGACAATTAAAGCAATTTGATATAGAAATGTGTATGCCCATGAGAAAACTTAGAACGAAAAAAAAAAAAGAAGGGGGGCCAAGAATCTCAAAAATTACAAAATAATCGGCAATTTAACCATATTTATGCGTCTTAGATAACAAACTATATTTACATTTTTATTCGTCTCTAGAGAAGAGGAAAGTTTAATTTTTAAAACTGTATAATAAAGACAAAGATTATTTTAATATATCCCCAGATAATATAATATACATAAAAAAATTAATTAATTAAATAATTAATTAATTAATAATAATAATAATAATAATAATAACAATAACAATAACAATAACAATAACAATAATAATAATAATGATAATAATAATAATGATAATAATAATAATAATAATAATAATATAATAATAATAATATAATAATAACAATAATAAATATGTAAAAAATTCTTTTAATTCTATAAAGAATGTAAAGAAAAAAATAGTGAGAAATGTTTCACAATTATATTAAAATTATGTTAACTGATATTATTTTTATGTTATTTAAATTGATTTACTTAGTAAATAAATGAAATAAACTTTTGATAATATATATTTACTGGGGTTTGATAAGTAAGAAAAAACTCACAACTGCCTCCGTGGCGCAATGGCTAGCGCGTTCGGCTGTTAACCGAAAGGTTGGTGGTTCGAGCCCACCCGGGGGCGTTCTTTTTTTTTTTTTTAATGAACACTAATTATTTAAGAATTTTACTTATAATTTACAATTAAATTTTTTTTTTAATTCATACATAAATTATTATTATTATTATTTCAAACATAAACGGGTTTCAAATAAACACTTTCGTACAAAGTACTTAATAATACACTGAAAAAAAAAAATTTATTTGATCCAAATACCGGTGTATTTGGTTATTATCAAATAAATATTTACTTGAATCAAATATTATATATTTGATGTAAATAAGAAATATTTGATTCAAGTAAATATTTATTTGATAATTACCAAATACACCGGTATTTGAATCAATTAAATTTTTTTTTTCAGTGTAGTGACATAAAGAGTCATATGAATGCCCATATAAATTGAGTTGTGTAAAGCTAGGTTAAGCTATGATATTTAATGTAAAACAAAGACAAAATCAATTGTAACAGTAGTTGTAATTAATTAATGTTTTTTTTTTGCTTCTAACAAAATTTTATTTAATTATAGAACATATATATATATAATTTGACTTTACAATGCAACATATGCACTGAGAAAAATATGCTATTGAATCAACAGAATTCCAACGAAAAAAAAATTTATTTGATTCAAATAATCGGTTACTTGATTATTATTAAATAAATATTTATATTTGAACCAAATAATTGCAAAATAAAAAATAATTCTATTTTTTTTTTTAAATACCAAAATTATTGGTTCAAGTAAATATTTATTTTTTTTAATAGTCAAGTAACCAATTATTTCAATCAAATAAATTTTTTATTTTCATTGCATGCTCTAAATTAACAATTTTATTTCCAATTTTCATTTTCCTTATTATCCTTTTTTTTCACTCAGAGAAATGGTATATTTGTCGCCGAGCCTACTAACTCATTTATTTGTTGCAAATATATTTTATTGAAATAAAAAATTTATTTGAGCCAAAGAAAATTTTTTTTTCTGACAAATAAAATTTTTATTTACGCCAAATAAATAAGTTACTAGGCTCTGAGACAAATATACGTTTATTTAACTCAAATATATTTTATTTAGTTCAAATAAATCATTTCTCTGAGTGTTGGACATATTTTAGAAAATCTTATCATAAAAATCTCCAAAACAGGTGTACATCCAACTAGTTATCGCTATGGTAATCTCTTATCAGCACGCCTATACATATAAGAGAGGTTTTCGAGGTCAAGGGGGACAGGAGCTTTCACTCTTAATGGGAGGGGAAAGAGGATATATAGTGTTTTACTGGAAAGGAAGTAGGGATATATATATATGTGGGCCATAGAGGGTGTTCTACACGCGTTTAAACCTGGAAATAGAGAATATATACATTCGATCCGTGTGCTTTTTGTCTATATATTAATGTATAGGCTTGGAGACAACAACTGTCACACCAAGAGAGAGAGAGAGAGAGAGAGAGAGAGAGAGAGAGAGAGAATAAGGCATGTTATCTATGCAATTGCAGCCTAGAAGAGAGAGGGAGAGAGTATAGGACTTTCTGATTGTGGCAACAATAATGGCGACGGTGGTGTGGTAGTCGGCCTACTTCGCGAGACAATCCGCGCACAATGCCTGGGGGTGGCTTGTTGCTGGGGGCTAAAAAGCTTCCAGTCTAGATAGGTAGGCCGCTTGGTGGAGGAATTGGAGGAGGGACACACGGGTGCGTCGGTGTAGGTGACGTCAAGGTCGCCGTTTCACCCACCCTCCCCCCAAACCCCTATATTCCATTCCTTCTTGTTTCCCACTCCCTAAACACATCCCCTATCGCTTTTTACCCCACCCACTACTGTCTCTTCCCTCTGATCAACATATAGTACTCTTTTTGACAAGGGTTCAGGTACACAAAAAAAAACAAAAAAAAAAAAAACTTCTCGGATTTCTAATGAAGATGGAGTATAAATCAATCAATTAGTTACAGGCCTTAATTGAAAATCACTTTTGATTGAATACAATCCTAAAATTGAAACTACTTTTTATATTTAATAAAAAAAAATATTCACATTTGCAATTACAAACTGTAGATCATTATTTTGCTATCACTGAAAAAAATTCTAGTTGGACAAACCAAAATTCTCATTATTCTAACTAGAATTCTGGTTTAGGTCACATTTAACATTATAATTCTGGTTGGGCTAATCAGAATTCTGGTTATTTAAATCAAAATTTTAGTTATTTTAACTAGAATTCTATAACTAATTTAACCAGAATTCTGGTTAGGCAATATTTAACATTATGATTATTGTTAGATTAAACAGAATTCTGGTTATTCCAAATTGAATTTTATTTACGGTATATTAAGCATTATAATTCTGGTTATTTAAATCAAAATTTTAGTTATTTTAACCAGAATTCTAATTAACTTAACCGGAATTCTAGTCATTTCAACTAACTGAACAGAATTCTAGTTATTTAAAGCAGAATTTTGGTTATTTTAACCAGAATTCTAGTTAATTTAACCAGAATTCTGGTTAGGCTGTATTTAACATTATGATTCTGGTCAGATTAACTACAATTCTGGTTAGGCAATATTTAACATTACGATTCTGATTAGATTAACCAGAATTCTGGTTATTCCAAATTGAATTTTATTTACGGTATAATAAGCATTATAATTCTAGTTATTTAAATCAAAATTTTGGTTATTTTAATCAGAATTTTAGTTATTTTAACCAGAATTCTAGTTAATTTAACCACAATTCTGGTTAGGCAATATTTAACATTATGATTCTGGTTAGATTAACCACAATTCTGGTTAGGCAATATTTAACATTATGATTCTGATTAGATTAACCAGAATTCTGGTTATTCCAAATTGAATTTTATTTACGGTATAATAAGCATTATAATTCTGGTTATTTTAATAAAAATTTTAGTTATTTTAATCAGAATTTTAGTTATTTTAACTAGAATTCTAGTTATTTTAACTAGAATTCTAGTTATTTTAACTAGAATTCTAGTTAATTTAACTAGAATTCTAGTGATTTTAACCAGAATTCTAGTTAATTTAACCAGAATTCTGGTTAGAAGGTACTATTAAATATATTCTAACTAGAATTTTGTTTCAGTATACCATCATCTAAAACTAAAAAACCACTATATGTAAAACCAAACTTATCAGAAAAAAATTGAATCGAAATTTTTACTGTAATTTCTTGTAACATTGATTGAAATGACCATATCTAAAAGAAAACAAAAAGCTATTGTCCCCATACAATAACAATTGCAAATATTAAAATTTAAACAAAACAATGATAAAAACTATACCAATATCTAAATCTGCATCTTCAATACCAACAAATTAAACTACTCGCAATTGATTCTACAAATATTTTCTAAATTTTCCAACCATTAGCCTTAATAAACTTTTGCTAATAATAATACTTCTCTTTTAAATTAAACAAAAAAAAAAATTCTCTCTGCGTTCAATATAAGTGGATTATAGAGAATATATCTCTTTACTTTAGAAAATGGCTTTTTCAGCGGTATTAACGATATAAAATTTTATGTTGCATTTTGTTAATAGTGAGCTAATTCTCAACTAATGAATAAAAATTTAATATAAAACACATACATTAATATTAAAGTAAAATAATAAAATAAAATGGAAAAATTTATATATATTATATATATAAATTCTAGATTTTATTGAATGTCGATAAACCCCCTCGAAAATTATTAATATATTCTGTTTACGTGTGAATTTATGATTTTGTTACAGATCGAGTAACGATGTAGCATCGAAAAAATATTGACAGTAGAAAGAAAAGTAAACAAGCCCCTTTTGTTTTATCAGAAACGTGGACAGAATATTCGATCACATGAATTCTCTCTCACCGACACATTTTCTATTTGATTTGACACGTAGCAAGCATTTTTCACGTGTATTGAGAGAAAAATCTTTTTTTTTTTTTTTTTCCTAAAGGAAACAAGAAACAAAAATAACTATGAAAATTTCCCCGAAAAAATTAGTTTTATAATTTAAAAATAATACTACAAATAAAGAAAAAGAAATTACAAATAAAAGAAAAAAAAAGGGATGAAAATTGTAAAGAATTTTTTTTTTTCATCCAGAATGACAAAAGGTCGCGACGGAAGAACCTTGAAGAAACAGTAAGAGGATTCATTGTAATCCAATATGAGTCACGTGCATGTATTGCAAGTCTGAGGGGGATAAATGTTTCTCTATTCAAGATACAAACAAAATATTTACATTGACTCAGCAAATGAACGGTGATAGGTCAGTTCAAACAGTCACGTAATCATCTGATGCGCCTTATTCTTAATCGAGCCGATAAGAATAATTGCAACTAAATCCCCTATTGAAAGTAATTTTTAAATTCTTTTTTTTTTCAACAAACAATGAAATTGACGCATAGAATGAAAAATTAAGACAATACTTTTTCAGAAATTAGAAGCTAAATTATTGAAAAATTCAAGAATTATAGGAAATAAAAGTAGAATCTGCTCATTTTCTTGTATAACAAAATTGTTTTAGTCAATTGATTATTTTTAAAAACAAACTGACTTTTTCGATAAAATAGGTAGAATACAATTTAAAATAAAAGTGAAAAAAAAAGCTTTTTAAGGTCTAACTTTCGAGCGACTTTTACAAATATAAAGAACGAAATCTATGGAAAAACTTGTGTCCCAAGAAACTTGTAAGTTCCAAGATGCTTTTTCCAGTTTTGTATCTAGCTGCTTGAGGCTTTTAAAAAAGTATTCATGCTTCTTTTTTATACCTATATATATATATATAAACACAATACTACAAAGTTACCCGATCATCGTGACCTTTTTTCAAGATAATTGGGATTGTTACAATTGCCGAGTTCTTCGTTCTCATTCGTATACTATAAAAGAAACTTTGTGAAAAAAAAAGAAACTAAAAACTCAATAGAAAACTTTCTTTTCTCCCCCTCGTCATAAAAATTCACCCTATATACACTTTCTTCCTCTACTAAATATTTTGCCACTGAAATCAAATTTTTCCTTTCTTTCACGTGTGCTTTCTATAATTAAGGGATTGTGACAAGGTAAAAAAAAGAAAAAAAAAAAAGAATTATATATAAGGGAAACTTTTTCAATATATAGTTATTAGTTTTTCATTATATTAAATGATATATAAGAATTATTAATTTAATTTTGTATTAAATCAAGTCCAATTCTGGGCCGAAAGGCTGAAGCTAAATAAATAAATATAAGAATTATTAAAGAATTAATTAATTAAAAAATCGTCAAATATTTTTAAAAATCTACAACAAATTATATACAATATGTATATATATGTATAATCGTCGCCCTTATTTTATATTTTCCTTTGAAAAATAAAACTACTTTTTTCTCGATCTATTGAAATTCCAAACATTTCTTTGCACCATATAAAAGTTTATAACTATTTTTACACACAGTGGAAAACTTTGATAAAGATAAAATCCCAAACACGAAATAAACGCAAACAATATATCCGCAGTAACACGAAATTTACAAGTTACTATATATATATATTCCTTCCCTTAAATTTTTTTCGCGTTTCATTTTCGATGGAAATCTGACGAAATCGATCTTCAAGAGGAACAGGGTCACTAGGTCGGTGAAAGTGTTTGACATTTTCCCAATCGCGTTTATATCGCGAATCCCGCGGGATATATATATATATACATCATACAATAGATGCGGAAAAATACATCTCTGATTTTATCAGATAATACTAATTTACAAATTCCCTCGCGCTAATTCTATACAACTTAAATTTTGTATTTAAAAAAAAAAAAATATGTAAATTTTAACAGCGGTTTTTTCTACAATGAAAAAAAAAATATTTCATTCAAATAATCAATTACTTTATTAACAAATAAATATATTAATTTGAACCAAATAATTTTTGAGTTAATTAAACTATATTCGAAATTATTTCTGTATTTAAAATAAATACCCTTTAAATTGACTCTAATAATTATTTGATATTACTTATTTACAATTATTTGAGGCAATTAACTAATTATTTGAATCAAATAATTATTTTTCTATGTAATACAAAGAATATTAATATTCTGCCGCATATTAGTGTAATTTTAGATCTAAATCTAATTATTAGTATGTACATAAATCAAAAGCAAATAGTGCATAAATTTTGAATCGAGATTATTCGAAATTTAGTTATATATACGATTAATAATTGTTAGTACAATGTACTGGGAATTATTGTACAAAATTAGTTATATACTACTGCAACAAGTTAAAACCAGTTTAAGAAGAACAACACGACATTTGGCCAGCATATGCTTTGATATATATATATATAATTTAAACACATTTTTTACGATCAAACAAGTAAAATTGTTTGGCATCTAACCAATATTTTCCCTACACATAATGATTGAGATATATAATGAGAGACACAATTGCAAATGTTAATTTGTTGGATAAATTTGACTACTACACTCAATATATAAAAAATTTACCACGATTTTTTTTCTAAATTTAAAGAACACCATAAATAATTAAATAAAATGATTTTTAATTAAAATTTCAACCATTATGAAACCATTTAGGAAAAGTTTCATAAAAGGAATATAGAAAAAAATCTATATATAGTTTAAACTGCAATACAGCAAAAGTTAAGAAAAAAGTGTCAGAACTTTATAAAACTTGCAGGAATAAGTTTTATATATATACAATATATTTTTCATTAGAATCTAAAAATATATACTTTCACGCCTCTTCTATTGTTTTCTCTTTTAAATCGTTTCATAAAGAATACCATTTAATTCATTACACGAAGAAAAAGGAATTGTTAAATATACACTGAGAAAAATATGCTATTGAATCAATAGCATTTCTGCCAAACGTATAAAAATTATTAATTCAAAAGCATATATGCTATAGAATCTATAAAATATTTTACAAATTTAATAGCATATGCTTTTGAATCAATAATTTTTATACCTTTGGCAGAAATGCTGTTGAGCATATTTTTCTCAGTGTATAATAACCGGATTGTAGAACAAATCTGGTTTGTAGTGAAAACGCAAATTTTTGTTGTTAATAACAAACCAGATTATTATGTTTATTATATTAAATTAAATTTATTTATTATTTTCAAAATGAATTTCACGACCTATTTTCTAATTATTTGGTAATTTTTCCTTTTTTTTTTCTAAACGAAAAACTCACTAAGAAATTTTCTTGCGTCGCACAGGGTTATAATGCAATAAATCTCGTCGTATTCGTTTCTCAGAGAAATCGTTTCCGACACCAACCACCGCCATTTCACCGGTCGTTACGTACGGATAAATCCTGCACAATGTGTTGAAAGTCCACAATGTGTACGATAAACTATATACATATATATAGGAATTAGGTAACGCCCTAGAATCCTTGTAATCTAACGAGAATTAGATAAGAGAACGAGAGAGAGAGAGAAATCTAAGATTTTCCCATTACATTCTTTTTTCCCTCGTCAATTTTTTTTTAAGTCTTTGAAAAAAATTTTACTAAGAAAAGATAAACCAATTCTAAAAAATTAAATATATTTCACTCTTAAATTAATTTTGAAACTTTAAATATATCTTACTTTGAATAATTCAGAATAAAAACTGTTCTAGAAAAAAAAAAAAAGTATACGAGAGTAACGTTTTATTTAAAATGAAAGCAATTAGTCTAAGTTTTCTGTGCGATAAACTTTCAATTAATGTGAAAAGTGACGAAGTTAAATGCAACAAAGAGTATATAAAGAATTGCGTCATTAAAGCTCTATAATAATTATCATTATTATTCAAAAATTACTCTACAAATATCAATCAAATATTATACAATATTGTTAAAGCAAAAAATATTTTAACTATTTTTATAAAAAATCTAAGTTCAAAATTTTACAGAACATTAAAATCTACACAAAAAAAGGACTGCCACAACTTTTTTTCTGCTTTATAAAAACTATTCCAATTAAAATTTCCTATAAACTCGAATAATAAAATAGAATAAAATCCAAACAGATCGAAACATGTAGAATTTCTAGAAAAAAAAATCTTTTTTCAAACAAGAATAAATTTACTCTCGATAAAAAGTTTTTTTTGAACGAATATTTCTCGAATATTATTGGATTCTGCATATTCATTTTGAAAAATAATAGTATGAATATATTCCTTGAGGCTCAATATTTATAACAAACCCGCATCTGCTAAAAACCACGAGACATTATAGATACGTTTTATTTGAACCAAATATATACTATTTTTTTTAAACCCAATTTTTTAAGATTATTTCAAACAAAATTATTTTGATTCAAACAAAATTTGTTTTTAGAATAAATATTTGAATAATACGTTTAGTTTATTTTAATGAATTTTATATACGAACACAGATAAAGAATTTAATAAATTTGAAATAAAATGAACATCGTTTATTTAACCTGTATATATACATTTATTTGTTTAATACAATTGAAATTTGGTTATTTCAAAGAAACTTTTTTCTGAGTTGAAAAGCACTGCATTTATATCGGATTAAAAATTTTTTCAAAAGAAATAAGCGTATTTGAAAAATAAACATAGAATGAAAAGTGAGGAGACAAAGATGAGAAGACCATTCATCAAGTGAACCATAATTAATGACCATTATATATGAATATCGAATAATTAATTTCCATGGATGTTTCCTATTCATATATATATATATATATATATATATATATATATATATATATATATGACTATTAATAAGTCCTTTATCTTTATATAAAAAGAACATGTAATTCTTTTATAGAAGCATGACTAAGGATTTTATGCACATTCTCTCATACTTGTTTAGAATTAAAATTTTTACTAATTATATTTAATTAGATTTTGCATTTACTTTTTAAATTAAATTTACCTCAAGATTCTATTAAATTATTTTTTCTTTTTTTTTAATAGAAAAAAACAAAATCATATAAAATTAGAAACAATCCTATCAGAGAGATTTTTTTTCTCTCTAAATCTGAATTAGTGAAAATGTTTACTAATTTGAATAAGTGATTCACTTTTTGCTTCTTAATTAGTAAAATTTTACTGTTATAGTAAAAGTTACTAATAATTAGTAAAATTTTACTGTTAGTAAAAGTTACTTTTAATTAGTAAAATTTTACTGTTAGTAAAAGTTACTAATAATTAGTAAAATTTTACTGTTAGTAAAAGTTACTTTTAATTAGTAAAATTTTACTAACAGTAAAATTTTACTGTTATAGTAAAAGTTACTTTTAATTAGTAAAATTTTACTGTTAGTAAAAGTTACTAATAATTAGTAAAATTTTACTGTTAGTAAAAATTACTTTTAATTAGTAAAATTTTACTGTTAGTAAAAGTTACTAGTAAAAGTTACTTTTAATTAGTAAAATTTTACTGTTAGTAAAAGTTACTAGTAAAAGTTACTTTTAATTAGTAAAATTTTACTGTTAGTAAAAGTTACTTTTAATTAGTAAAATTTACTTTTAATTAGTAAAATTTACTTTTAATTAGTAAAATTTTACTGTTAGTAAAAGTTACTAATAATTAGTAAAATTTTACTGTTAGTAAAAGTTACTAACAATTAGTAAAATTTTACTAATTCAGAAGCAAAAAGTGAATCACTAATTCAAATTAGTAAACATTTTTACTAATTCAGATTTAGAGAGTATGTAAAATTTCTAGTGACACTTTCCGTGCACATACAAAAGTCTGGTTAATGTAAAAGCGTTCTCGTTCGAGTTTGAATTGAGAGGAGAGAAAAGGGAGGGGGGGTGAGGGGGTGAAGGTTATCATCCCCCTCGTTCGAAGTTGGCACGATTTCAAAAGCCAAGTGCATTTCGAGGAGATTTCCCGACGCACTTATCCGCGGATTGAGAAGCTATAAACCTCAGTGCAACTCTCGCCTAGATCTTGTCGATGAATTATTTACCTCTCTCATCTCATTCTCATCTCTTTGGATCGAAACCTATTTGTCGTCGCGCAGACAATGTCCTTTTTCCTATATTTCAACGATTGCATTTTGCTTTCCTATAATAACCTCTTTTATATATAGTTATATATACTAATACCGCAATTCTATATAGTCTCAAGATTCACTTTCCGTCAATTAATTAAACTAATAAAATTCTAGTTACAATGAAAAAAATTATTTGATTTAAATAATCGATTAGTTAACTTAATAAATATGTTTATTTGAACCAAATAATTTTAGATACCAAATAATTGTATTAAATAAACTGTATTTGAACCAATAATTTATGTATTTACTTGAATCAAATATTTCTTATTTGAATCAAATATATAATATTTGTATCAAATATTTCAGTATTTGAAGCAAATACCATTTATTTGATTCAAGTAAGAAATATTTGATTCAAGTAAATATTTATTTGATAATAACCAAAGACACCGGTATTTGAATCAAATAAAATTTTTTTTTCAGTGTATTGACAACTAAACGTTTGGTTGGTATTTAAGCAACCAAAATTTTTTTGTTGAATCAACAAAATTTTAATTGTCTCAATCAAAATTTGTTTGACACAACCAAAACTAGAAAAAAAGAATTTTTGTTGTCCTAACTAAAGTTTGATTGGGACAACCAAAATTTTGTTGATTCAATAAAAAAAAATTTGGTTGCTTAAATACACAGAAAATTATAAGGTATTAAAATAAGCTGCAACGCTTATTATTTTAATGCCTTTTAATTTTCTGTGATACCAACCAAACGTTTGGTTGTCGTTAGGGATCACAATTTCGAATTGTTGGAACAACAAAATTTGTTACAACAAATCAGATCTGTTGGTTCTATATTAAAAATCCAATTGTCACTGTACCAATCATTTTTCATTTAAAAAATCTACCAATTTTTTTTTTTTTGCCTCTATTTTGCAAAGAAGTGCAAAAGTTTATTCGGTTTGGAAAGTTTAATTAAACAAATAGAATAAAATTGAAAAGAGTGTAAAGTTTTTGTTTCTCAAAAAAAAAGAAACAATCAAAAGAGAGTTAAGAAAACAATTTACAAGACTTGATTTTTAATTTTTGCTACAAAAATCTTTAGTTAATTTAAAAAAAAACACTAATTTTTTTTCGTTTAAAATTTTTTTTTTTCAAATAAATACAGAATTTTAATTCTAAACAAGTCAGATTGTTTGTTCTTTTCCTGTAAATTGAATTTAGGACTCAAAATGCATCTATTTTTAGAAATCAATTCGTGAAGAAACCTTATACGTGAGCAAATTCGTATAGTGACGTAAAAAAAAAAAAAAAAAAAAAAAAGAGTAGTAAGTCTTATGTCACAACGTCTATACAGGGGGAAAAAAAGGCATGCAAAACTTAAGTCACAAGAGAAGAATTTTTTTTTTTTCCAACATTTTACTCTTTTTTTTTTCTTCATCTTTTGCCCTTTTTTCCGAGTATAGTTTTCAAAGCTTGTTTCCACTCGAAGTGATAATTGGACGCCTTTGCCGCTTTCGTAATTCGATGATAGTCAAAGGTATAACTATAAAGGGTATAGATATAGGATTATAACATATATTACATCAGTATATATATATATATACGATATAAGGGTATTTGCAGCAAAGGGAATTTTGTTAAATGTATATACGTGTGTGTAAAATGGACGTAATTAATGTATGTATATAGCGATGTGAGGAATAGTACACATATATATATATGTATTATATATATAATGCATGGAGGACGAAATGCTACCCTTGTTACCCTACAGAAACTGGTTTAACTTGACAGAATTCTACTGCAAATGAATCTCACCGCAAATACCTTTAACTATATATACGAAAAAAAAATGAAACAGAATAATCCAACACTCTTTTTTTTACGAATCCGAGCAGAACAAAAATATCAGATTGAATTGTCGTTGTGCAATTTTTTTGAATTTAAAATTACACGATTTTATTTAAATTCTATTCGTCAATTTTCTATTATTATATAATTTTTTTTTTTTTTTTTTTATTTACATAAGAAATATAAAATGAAAAAAAAATTTATTTGATTCAATTAATCGCTTATACTTGACTATTATCAAGTAAATATATTTATTTGTATGAAACATTGAAAAAAAAAAATCTTTATCCTGTTTCTCTCGAATAGCGAAAATTTTCGTTGTTTTGGTGAAACATATATCGCAATATTTTTTTTCCATGGTAATAATTACAGATATTATTGTTTCAAATACGCAGTTTATTTAATTCAAATAAAAATTATTCGGTTCAAGTAAATATTTATTTAATAATAGTCAAGTAACTGCATTTTAATTGAGTTAAATTATAATTTTTTTTCAGTATAGAAATTAAAAAAATATAAATTATTAATTAATTTCTATGCTTTAATATTTTGAGAATAATAACTTTTATCTTTTAAGATATTACTTTTGAGATATATCCTTTTTAAGTAAAATTTACGATTATTATAGTTTAGAAAACTAAATAATACTAAAAGTAACTATAAAGTGAAATTAGCAGTTTTAGAGAAAATTATAATTCAAAAATAAATAAACAAAAATGAAAAATATATACAATTGGAACAATAATTATAAAAAAAAAATTAATTGACTTTTTTTCACTAATTTTTTTTTCATATTTCTCAACTCCGTATTTCTAATTTAAATTAATTTGAAATTATGCAAAAATTAGGCGATTAAAGTACCCTACACTGAAAAAAGGGTTTGGTATTGACAACTAAACGTTTGGTTGGTATTTAAGCAACCAAAATTTTTTTATTGAATCAACAAAAATTTTAATTGTCTCAACCAAAAAAATTGTTTGACACAACCAAAATTAGAAAAAACGATTTTTGTTGTCCTAACTAAAGTTTAATTGGAACAACCAAAATTGATTCAACAAAAAAATTTGGGTTCCTTAAATACCAACCAAACGTTTAGTTGTCAATACCAAACCCTTTTTTTTCAGTGTAATAGTCAAAGGAATAAAAAAAAAGGTTTAGACACAATTTAAAAAAAAATTAATTATAAAAGACTTTAATCAGTCACTAATTAAAAAAGAAAAAATAAACTTTATCTCTCAGGTAAAAATTTAAAATTTTTGACAAATTAGTTTCACACATTTATATATATATATATATATGAGTATAACGATCATGTACAAAGATAACTAATTGCTGCGGCGTGCCGGCACTGATTGCATTATCGCTATCGCATGTTTAACACCAAATTAACACGACATTAATGCAGAAACAATCCCATTATTATCAACAAAGATGTCTCTTAATTTGTTCACTGATTCACACACAGTGTATATGAAAAAGAATATTATAAAATGAACTGGTCTTTAAACACTACTCCTTGGAAAATTATATTCTCATGAAAAATCGATATATCTTTTTTTTCCCCCCCCTTCTCGCCCCCAACCAAGTTGAAAGCTGATTAAAATTTCAAGGACACAGCTTATTAAAAAGAGAATCGGGAGTCTGAATTTTTAGGCCTATTAATATATAGCTCGATTCATGAATTGTGTCATTGGTTAATAAGAAGGTCGTATCGGATAATCGATTTGAGAGCTCAAAACCCCTTCAATGAAAGAATTGAAAAAAATATATATTATATATATATATATTTATAATATACAAAGAGATTTTTCAATAAATTCTTTTCACGCAGAAAAATTATATTTTTATTTATCCTCACTAGAGAGAAGGATCAAATAACTTTTAATCGAGGACGTCAAAAAAATTCATTCTAAAATGTCGAAGCTGTTATTTATTCAAATTCAATTTTATCGAGGAAATAACAAGAAGGAAAAAAAAATGGGTCAAACGAAAGTGTTTTTCCACAGCATCGTGGATTAATTTTCTCGCAAGTCAATCAAAAAAAAAAAAAATAAATAAATTTATAAACATTGCAATGATTGTGACAAGAAAAAAAAATTTCTTTTTTTCCCCCCTTTACGATAATGCTTACCCTATAAGGTTGAAAAATGGATTTTTAAATTCCATTTCATTTTTTTTTTTTTTTTGAAAATGTGACGGGGAGGGAAATTTTTTTTTTTTTTTTTGAGTAAAAAGAGAAGAAAAATCGCGAAAATCGAGTAATCCTCGCGGAATGATCGTCGCGGGGTAACTGGCGTATCTTGAGCCCTCTCGGCAGTATTCAGAGAGAGAAAGAGAAAGAGAGAGAGAGAGAGGTGAGCGGAAGCGCGCAACTCACCCTCATTTTCCAACCCCTCCTACGGATGACCGAGCCTCACCATTTCTCCGTGAAACTTCACGGTAACGGTAACATTACCCAGAGCGACTCTTCCCCCCCCCCACCACCACCTTAAACTACACTCTATTGGACTGATTGTACACAACGTCCGAAGGCCCAACAAGGATATTCACCGAGAGCGATGGTCTAATCAAGTCCAATGGACAACGTTTATTTTCACCTATTCATCACGTTCGGCGAGATAAATGCGTATACACAAAATAAAAAGGAAAAATTAAGTATAAAGAAAACCCTATTTTACGCTGATAAAGAAAAATATATTCAATTCAAAGAATCGTTTAGTTATTTAATTTTCAATTAATTATTTTTTATTTACTTTATTTATTATTTATTTACTTATTTATTATTCATTTATTAATTATTTTTTATTTACTTATTATTTATTTACTTATTTATTTTTTAAATATTTCCTTGAACCAACTAAATTTTTAATTCAATTTATATATAATAAACTACGTATTCGAATCAATAATTTATATAATTGAAACAAATGTAATTTAAGAAAAAAATTAGATAAATAATTGAAACAAAAGTTATTTGCATATTTTCGAATTTTTAAATACAAAAAAAAACAAAATTAAACTTATGTGTTTCAATGTAATTTTATTTTTATCAATTTTTAAAAAGTTGAATTTTATTAAAAAATTATTTATTGTCTATAACACAGCGAAAAAAAATTTATTTGATTCAAATATAATCGGTTACTTGACTATTATATATCAAATTTATTTATTTTTATTGAATAATTATTATTTCAATCAATTAAATTGCAATTTGTTACAGTTAAATAAATATTTATTTGATAATAGTCAAGTAACCGATTATTTGAATCAAATAAATTTTTTTTTTTCCATTTTGAAGTCAAAATAATGTATTTTTATATTTATTTTAAAAATACTATTTTTAACCAATAATTATATATAAAAATAATATTTTTAACAAATAATTATATAAAAATAATATTTTTAACAATTAATTATTGAAAAAATAATTATTTATTTATTTGAAAAAAAATATACGTTATTATTATGATTATTAGTAAACTGATTATTGGGTTTAAATAACCGATTATTTGAATCAAAAATAAATTTTTTTTTTTCAATTTAAAACAAATTAATCTTATTTTAAGATACAAAATTTTTACCCGGTATAGAATTCCAAAAAAACTATCTAAATTCTTTCTTAATTTTTCCAGACACTATTTAAATATAATTTGAGTTTGTTTTTTTTAATGAAAAAATGTTTTTTTTTCGTAATTAGCGAGAGAAAATCGATCAAAAGTACGACAGAACCTCTTCAAATATAGAAGGTCAGAAGAAAAGTTCATTTTTACATCCGAGAGAGAGATATTTAATTTATTTTTGTATTAAAAAAATATATATACAAATTCGTAATTTGTAAAATTAATTTTCAATATCAATTTGAAAATACACTGAAAAAAAAATTATTTGATTCAAATACCGGTGTATTTGGTTATTATCAAATAAATATTTACTTGAATCAAATATTTCTTATTTGAATCAAATAAATTGTATTTGCTTCAAATACTGAAATATTTGATTCAAATACTATATATTTGATTCAAATAAATATTTATTTGATAATAACCAAATACACCGGTATTTGAATCAAATAAATTTTTTTTTAGTGTAAAAAATAAGAAATATTCCTTGCAGAATATATTTTAAAAAAAGAAATATATATGTAGCAAAATTTCCAATTACTGGAAGTGAAGATTAATTTTAAAAAATGTTAAGACACATAAAGAACATATAATATATATATATATATAAGTATCTATAAGAGTAATAATGTTTCTTACCGCACTAGTTCGAAGAAGATTAATTAGGACCACAAAGAAACTTACCTGAAACAGACAAAACAAGAACCATTAAAAATAATGAAGACAAATTACTGTACTTGACGATCTAAAATTTCTAAAAGAAAAAAGGAAAAATACATCTCTTTGAGAGAGATGAAAAATTTACCCCTTTTTCTTTATTTTCTATATTACTATATTAAATGTCAAATATAATAATATTTTTTATACTATTGAAAATCTTTTTGTTCAAATTTTTAAGTCCTACGAATATAATATACACTACGATAAGTATATAAAGAGATTAGCCTCTGAATAATTAAAAATAGACTTGAGGCAAATTAAATGCAAAGTTAATTTTTTTTTTTTTTTTTTTTGAGTGATCGCTTGGAATTGAGTTGCATTTTTAAATTAACGGAAATCCGCTTAAACAATTGTCTTTTCGCGACTATATTCTCGACATTGAAATGACTGGAAACGAATACTTTTTTCTCTCAGTGAGAAGGAGAGAGAGAGAGAAAAAAAAATAGACAGAGAAGAAAGAATTTAATTAAAAATAATTGTCCTGTCGAAATTAAACTTTGTAACTGTATTAACGATTTGATGCTCAAAAAAATGGAGATAAAAAAAAAAATTTTTTTATAAATGAAAATAATCACAATTTATTTTTCCCATAAACAAGAAATAACATAAATACTAAAAAAATATATCAATATAGTGGGAGTGAAAGTTAAAAAAAAAAAATTCTCTCACAGCAAGACACGAGTGATTCAGTCAAAGAGGGATGAAAATCTGGGAGGAGAAAAGGAGAGGGATATATACGAAACGAAGTAGCTAGACTCCGAAAGGCCGAGAAAAAGGTAGAGGGCCGGTCGATGCCGCAAGGTCACTCAGTATCGACGGTCTTGTCCGGGATACCTTAAGCTCAATTTTCGACAAATTTCTTTACCAATTTTTCGAATCATCTTTCATTAATTAAAATTATATAATAATAATACAATAATAATAAATAATTTATCTCCCCCTAAAATATTATCTTTTATGAAAAATCAATATATTAAACCTATATTACGTTTAATACCACAAAATTATATATATATATATATATATATATATATGTACATAGAAAATCAACAGATTTGTTTAGAATTCACTAAATTGACCTACATTCGAAAGCATAATGATCAAAAAAAATATATGACCACTAAACATAATTTCCCTGATAATTAATTAAAAATGTTCTTTACTAAAATTGGAAATTTATTTTTTGAAAATTAGAATTTTTATTTATCACCTTTGTTTTAATAATAAGAAAAAATATTAGTAAAAAAAAATGAATTTGTTTAAATTATTAATAATATAAATAATAATTAATAAAATTAATAATAATTAATTAATAATTAAAAATGATTTTCTAAGGGATAAATTTATAGCACTAATAATAATAATAAAAATAATAATTAAAATTATTCGTTTAAAAAAAGTAGACGATTTTAAAAATTTTTTTTCAAATTCTCTCCAAGTTGACAAACTTCCTACGTGTAAAATTTAAAACGTTACACACACCATGGGAGTAATTTAAACCCAAAAAACAGAGATAGCTATTAGAGAATGTAGAACATTTTTTTTTCTTCTCTCCTTTATAAAGAATTTATATGATATATCATTTAATGAAACAAATTTGCATTTTTAAAAAAGACAATTTTATTTTAAAAAATTGTAACCACATTTCAAAAACTTTTTTATCCGAATAAAAAATATATGAACTGTAAATAACAAAATTATTTATTTAAAAAAAAAAAAAAAATTTATTTTACAAGATTAATTTATTTTTCATCTATATATTGAAATCTTAAAATTTTATTAATAAGCCACGCGTTTATATATTAAAAAAAAAAAAAAGAAAAAAAACGTGATCTCTTTTAAATGAATATGCCAGAAGTAACGTACATATATATTAGGCTCAAAAAAATTTTCCGGATCAACTGTAAGAGTCTTTTCAATGAATGACCATGTCATTGATTGCAATATTGACAGAGGTCATTTCAATCGTGCTTACTTTACTAATTCACATTGATCGATGCAAAATTTTGCACAACGAGCAAACAATCAAGACCGATAGACTAAAAAAAAAAAAAAATAAATAAATAAAAAAGAAAAGAAAATATTATACTTCTTTGAAAACAAAACTATCATCTTTCATATATCATGACGAAAAAAAAAAAATTTCGTTTCAAAAAATAACGTCATCATAAAAATTATTAATTTTTATTTCATTAAAATTTTGCTTCAATATTTTTTTATTTTTTAAATTTCAGAATATTTAATTTTAATTAAATTAATAATAATAATAATAATAATAAAAATAATAATATTAATAATAATAATAATAAAAATAATAATATTAATAATAATAATAATAAAAATAATAATAATAATAATTTAAATATAATTTTTAATAAAATGTTTTATCACAGATGAATTTACTATAAACAAATTTAACTATACTGATAAGATACAAAGAAAAAAAGGAAAGAAAAAAAAATGCAAAGAAAAAGCTTCCATGTCAAAATATGAAAAAAAGAGAGGGAGTCATTGGTGCGAATTAAAAAAAAAAAAAAAAAAAACCCGAATGAGACAAAAGCGTTTTCTCATTTTCTGAATATCGGTCGTGACCTTCGTCGGCCTGGAAAACCGATGGAAAGTCACTCCCGTCTCTCTCGAGTTCTCATTTAGGCTGGCCTTGTCGGTATTTTTTTCTATTTTTTATTTTATTTTCTATTTTTTTTTAATAATTTTTATATACTTATTTGATTTCATCTATAAAAATTAATTCACAATATTTATTATTATTATTAATAAATTGACATAAAAACTAAATTTTTGTTAAAAAAAAAAAAAAAAATATCTTTTCTTTTTAGTAAAAAAAAATTTTTTAAAAAGAGCAGCAGCTACTTCTGGCATTGTATAAATTAAAAGAAATTATTTGAATGATTTACAACCGAAATTCTATTTTCATATATATATATATATAAATATATAATAATAAAAAAAAAATTTACATATAACTCTAAAACCCCTGACATCACGTATTTTCTATGCAGTCTCTCACACAAATGCAAAATTCAATGAGCAGACAAGGCAGAAACTTATTGCATTTCAGCGTGTCTTGCGTAATAAAAGAATCGCAGATGTCTTTCAAAGAAAAAAAAAATGTTACCGAGATAAAAAAAAAAAAAAAATCTCACAAAATATTGAAAATTCAAAATAGTATTCTAGTTTCCAATTCCATTCTAAAAGACGAGATATGAAAAAAAAAAAAAAAAAATGATAATAATTGCTAGAAGAGAGAAAATTGTGCGATGGTTTCCAACCTCTTTTGGCGAGTCCATGCTCGTTTCCCGCGCCCTCGTGGTGAACAATTATTACGCAAAATATACGAGAGAAAAAGAAAGAGAGAGAGAGAAAGAGAGACTTACATTTTTCCAGGTTCTGTCATGTTGTCCGAGATACGTCGTCGTCGTCGTCGATGTTAGGGACAATTGCCTTCCTTGGGTCCAGAATTCCAGTTGATATTTTTTTTTTTTTGCACTAATCCCGTGAATAATAAACACAATTTCACAAACACAAATTTTCTCCAAGACGAAAGCACACACAATGGACGAGAGAGAGAGATAGAATTCGAATAAATATGACTTTTTTTTTCTTTTTCCACCGACTACATATGTAGTAGTATATATTAAAATAAAAACTAAAACGAATTGTTTATCAAACTGATAAGGTATAAACGTGAAACAAAATGTGTTATTATTTAAAAGAAGATTTTAAACGTTAAAAAACAATTGCGATAACGAATTTAAAGTATATGTTATTGATAAAAGTTCACTTATATATCGTCATAGTCAACATGACGTTCTCACTCCGGCACAAATGTCTGCTGGTTTAGTATGTATTTTCGCGAGTCACGATTTAAAGGATTTATAATTTTACGATTTAACGAATGAAGACTATGATTATTATTCGCGATATATTGATAATTAATTAAGAATTTCACTTTATTTCACACTGCTTTTATCTTTTTTTTATCACGATATTTCTTTCAACGAATATATATATATTATAGTTTGCTCCAACTGTCATCGATTGTTGATGGGAAATTTTATTTCCGTTAAAAAAATGGATTGGTGGCGCCATCTCACAGTGAGAATTAGTACTTTTTAGTGAAAGCGACATCTGCTGATAAATTGCGAACCTGTAAACAAAAAAAAAATTTGAATTCAAAAATTTCCTATGAATATAAAAAAAAATACTGAAATAAAAAATTTGTTAAAATTTACAAATTATATATGCAATTAGACGAAAATTACTATAAACTTACATTATAAACATGTGAATGAAAATTAAACTCTTAGCAAAAATATTATCTGCTAATTATTAATCAGTTGAATTTTATTAATTTACAATATAAATTTTAATGAAAATTAAATTTGGTAATTTGAAAAAATTTTGCATGTCTATAAAATACAAAAATTTTATTTTCCCCTGGAAATGTAAGTTTATAGCATTTTTAAACATCTCAGAATTAAATATAAAAAATTATACAGACGGAGAATTTTGATCGTGACAACGTCTTTTTTAATTAATTAAAATATATTTTATAAGATTTTTATTTCGTATTTATTTTTGTACTTAAACACACTTAAAAAAAAATTTATTTAATTACCTCGTAGTAAGACGTTGTCATGTCAAAAAAATTAATTAAAATAATAATTTAAAAACTGAAAAGAACATGAAAAATTGTTGTTAAATTGAAAATAATTTTTTTCAATTTCTAAATATTATTTCTAATTCTTGTTTAGTTAATAAAAATTTACTATTAATTAAATTAAAATACTTCGAATCATTTATATTAATTTACAAAAAAAAAAACGAAAAGAAAAATGTTTCCTTTAATAAAAGTTAAAGAGAAATCTGCAAGTGTTTAAAATAAAAAAAAAAAAAAAATAGGAATAAAAATAATCTTTTCAATACAATACGAATGAATTGAGCTCATGTATTATTTAAATTTTGTACATATAGAATGTTGTTAAGAATTTGTTTTTTAAATCTAATAAAAGAAGTTATGAATATTCTCTCTTTTTCTTTTAAAACTAATATTTTTCTCAAGAAAATTTTGTTTACACTCGCAAATGAAGAAAAAGATTTCTATTTGCGGCTCAAAAATAATAAAATTTGTATAATTTAGTTAAATTTAAATCATTCTAATTATTATATTCATTCATAAAATTCTTTTATTTAAATTTAAAAAAAAAAAACAATCGGTATCTATTTTTTATTAGTCTTTGAGATTTAATGCAAATATCGAAATTTGATGACTTTTTGAAAATTCAAGAACATAATCAGTCTCTACAAAAATTTCATAACTTTATTTATTACCCTGTATGTATATTATAGTTTGAAAAAAATGCAAATTTATCTCGATTTCGAAAACATGTGAAATTAAGAAAGTCTCACATTATTAGGGAGAAAAAATGTCAAACTTTTTTTTCATGTTTAACTATAAAGTTACAAATAATCACAAAATTCTCTATTGAATGATAAATTTTTATAATTTAAAAAAATGATTAAAAAAAATTTTTTCTTTAAATTTTCATCTAAATTCCCAAAATTAGAAACTTATACTTCGATACCAATTTCTTTTAACGAGAATTTTATCAAATGCGTAAATTAAATAATGTGTCAAAATTGAAATAAAAGAAAATGAAAACTATCCAATTTTAAGTAATGTATCAACACGTCAATGGAAATTAATGCACCCATTGAAATTTTTTTTTTTTTTCTTCTTTTTTTTTTTGAAAGAAGAGACTGAAGATGTCCTTGAATAAAGACTAATACCGACTGAGTTCTTAGAGATTGGTGAAGGTTTAAATAGGGATATTAGGTCAAACCAGGATGGAGGGGAGCCAGAAGAGCTTCAGCAGCCTTTAAGTCTTTGAGAACGGTTGTGCAGATGTGATGCATCATCAATTGGTTTCCAACGACGAAGCTAAAAAGCTGAAAACCATCCGATTTTCCAGTCTCATTAAGTGGATTGTCTCATTTTATAATTGAAAGTGTCTCAAACAACTTCTGTTTTCCTCCATCGACATGGATTCCGTCAACAGGTTCGTCAATTTTATCAGTCACAAATTCTGAAACCAAAAAAAAAAAAATTTCTTTATTACAAATCGAAAATAATTAATTTATAATGTAAAATTAAAATTTCTAAAAAAAAATTTAATTTCAAAACAAAAATAAACAGTAAATTAAAATACACAAAAATTTATTACAAATAAATAAAATATACATTAATTATACAATTTTACAAATAAATATTACAAAGATATTTAAGAGTAAATTTTTAATTATCCAACACTTTCGATTAAAAAAATTTATTAATTTTAATTGAAGTTTCTTAAAATGAAACATGAATTTTTTTTTACAAATAAAACAAAATTCGAAACAAATAATTTGTTTTCTTTTTAAAAATAATTGACAATCGAAAAAAAATGCAAAATACGAAAAAAAATTGTGAAAAAAAATATTCAATATCAAAATAATTATAAAGCAATTTTTTTTTCATTATTTATATAAAAAAAAATTATTTCTGAAATTAATCATTAAACTAATGACTCTATACAATATAACTAAAGGGAAACATTTCCTTAAGTTGCTTCAAGAATTTCTCGATTATACCGTTACGTTCGTATTAGTGAGAGAGGAATTATGCGATGCCATAAGAATTACTGAGAAATAAATTTGATTTTTTGTTCAAATAAAAAAAATTCTCCAAGTTTCACGTAAACATGTGGAGATGTCATTAAATATCTATGACATGAGTTCATTCACTAGAGTAAATATTCTCTATTTTAAAAAAATATAAAAACTTTACTAAAAATATAATAAATTTATTAAAAATTTTCTACTATTAATATTATTATTATAAAAATTATAATTTAAAAATTTTTGAAGAAAACTTCTTTGATTGTCAATTTGAATTATTAATAAAAAGTGAATATAAAAATTGGGAAATAATTATTAATCTTATAATTATAATGACTTGAAAAATTCATTAAGGTGAAATAATTAAAAGATCTCAAACAGGAGACTTGTCACGACCTTGAACTCGCTTTCCTTACTTTGATTAAAGGTGAACGTCCGTACACCTGCAAAATGGTCCCTTTTGAAGTCAATGACTACAGAAGACAACACAATATTGCAATTTGGACTTGAAAAAAAAATTCTATAAAAATAATTTATTAATAAAATACTTCAATTTATTATAGAGTCTAAATTGAATTTATCAAAATATAGGAAATATAAATTTTTTGATTAAATATTAATATTACTAATTATTAAATATTAAAGAGAATAAATTTTTTTTAAATTAATTTCTAAATTTAAAATGAAATATTTTAATATTAATTTAGAAAATATACAATTTTTTTTTTCTTTATTCTTCTAAGAGTGAAAAATATATTAAACAAAACTATGGACGCGTAGAATATGCAATTTACATTAGAAAGATGCATTGATTTATTAATGAAGATATATAGTCTTCGAAAAACTTTGTGAGCAAGTAATTTATTATTCTGTTCTATATTTCCTTTTCTCCTCTAATTCAACTTGAATTATATATATACAGAATAGTTAAAATTCTACAAATTCTTTTTAGACTCTATAGAAGTTTGTAGTTTCAAACATATACAGTAAATAATTATTGATTATTCAATTGCTTCATTGATACTAGTTACATAGATATTTTTCTCTACAGTATAAAAGTCATTGAAAAATAATTATTTTAAAAGAACATGTAACAAAATAAAAGTTATTTAAAATAAGAATAAAAATGTTAAATTAAATATAAATTAAGTAATGAATAATTAAATTCGAACCTAATTATTTTTCAATAAATGATATTTTTGAAAATTAAATTTTTTATTCTATTAGGATGGCAACAACAGAATGGAAGACAATTTTTGTAACTGGAGGCGCTGGTTATATTGGTAGTCATTGTATTGTTGAACTTTTAGAAAGTGGATACGATGTAATATCAATTGACAATTTTACAAATAGTGTAAATGAAGATGATGGACAATCAGCGGCTTTGAAACGAGTTGAAAAAATAACTGGGAAAAAAGTTAAATTTTACAATTGTGATCTTCTTGATAAAGGAAGACTCCAAGAGGTTTTTAACAAGGTAACAAAATCAACCATTTTAATTTTATTAAAAAAAAAAAAAAATTAATAAAAAATTTATTTTTTTCAGCACAAAATCGATTGCGTTATTCATTTTGCAGCTATAAAAGCTGTTGGTGAATCTATGGAAATTCCACTTCACTATTATCGAAATAATATAATTGGTGCTATCAATTTGCTAGAGGTGAAAAAAAAAATTCAAGAATTTTATTATATTTTTCGTTTAATTAATATTTTTGCAGGTAAAAATTTAAAGTTATTAATAATTTAATTAATTTTTTAGGTCATGAAAGCTGCTGGTTGTTTTCAGTTAGTTTTCAGTAGTTCTTGTACAGTTTATGGAGAACCAAAGAGTCTTCCTATAACAGAAGATCATCCTACTGGAAATATAACAAACGTTTACGGTCGAACAAAGTACTTTATCGAAGAAATGCTAAACGACATAACAAGAGCCGAAAAGGTATAAAAAAAAGAAATTCAATTTTTTTAAAATAGAATAGAAAATACATTATTACTATTTTTTTTTCAAAGAAATCAGTTTTAAAAAAGAAATTACAATTTTTTTTTTTTATTTATTCCAGAGTTGGAATATAATTTCTCTGAGATATTTTAATCCAGTGGGTGCTCACCCAAGTGGTTTAATAGGTGAAGATCCTACGAAAAAGTATACAAATATAATGCCCTACATATCACAAGTTGCATTGGGTCTTAAACCCGAACTTATTATTTTTGGAGGAGATTATCCAACTGAAGATGGAACAGGTATGAAATTAATAATAAAATTCCAAAGATGAAAAATATTATTAAAGTCCAAAATTAATAATTAATAATAAAAAATAAACTTTAAAATCATAAAAATTAAGGGGATAAAATTTTAATTTTAATTTTTATATCAGGAATACGAGATTATATTCATGTTATGGATCTGGCAACGGGACATGTTGCTGCATTATCAGCACTCTATAAGAAACATATGAGATTAAGGATATTTAATTTAGGAACGGGTAAAGGAGTCTCAGTTCTTGAATTAGTAAAAACATTTGAAAAAGTAACAGGAACATCGGTGCCTTATGTAATTAAAGACAGACGAGAGGGCGATATAACATCAATGTTTGCCGACACAACATTAGCTGAAGAAGAACTTTGTTGGAAAGCAAAATTCAGTGTCGAACAAATGTGTAAGTTAAAAAAAAAATAACAAACATTTTTAAATAAAACTAATTAAAATAATTATTTAATTTTAGGTCGAGATTTTTGGAGGTGGCAATCAATGAATCCACATGGATATCGTTCGTGTATAAAAAATGGAAATTCAGAAAAATAGATAAAAGTAAAAAAAAAAGAAAAAAACAAGTGTCAGTAAAATATACCAAAATGTTCTTGTAGATTTTTCCTTTTTGTCCTTTTACACGTTTTATAATCTAATTTATTGAAAAAATGGAAAAAAAAAAATAAATTATAAATAAAAATTTTACTCACGATATAAATAAAGAATTTTACGTCTTGAACTTCAAACATTTTTATTTTCCTCTTCATTGCGTGTGAAAAAGGCGATATGTTGAAATTTTAAAGCTTCATAACCAAAACTCGTCCAATTGGGCAGCAAATATCGTGCAAAAATTTCCAGACACTTTGGATTTTCCATTAAATATGGAGCGATGATTTCTAAAATTAATTTTACAATTAGTTTTCTAATTTTTATTTGTAAATAATTTATATATATTTTTTTTTAAATTTTATTTTCATATTTTATTATTTTTACCATTGAGAGGAGGTTTGTGAGAATGCATTGCACTTGGTACACTGACAATTAATTTTTCATTAGGAATATCAATCTTTGAATTAAATTCACTAGTTCCTATTATTAATAATTCGTATGGTTGTTTTCCATGAGTTTCATTAAAATCACAGACAACATCACCGGACTTGGTAATCTATTAAAAAAATAATTTATTAGGGAAAAAAAATACAATATTAATAAATGAAAACAAAAAAAAACACTCACTTTTACCCAATACCATTTCGCTAAAAATTTCACGCCCCATGATGGAAACATTTCATCTAAAATACAACGTAAATTACTTGCTGAATTTGTGCACCAAATTGCAATAATTCCATTTTTACTTAATAATTTTCCAATTTGTAAATTAGTCATCTCATTGTTGTACATCATTTTGTAGCTAATATTATAATATTTAATTAAATTTCATTAAAAAAAATAATAAATTTAAAAAAAAAAAGACTTACCTAGATTCAATAAATTTTGCTTTCTTTCTTCGAATAGATTTATTCCACCAAGGAGGATCCATGAGAATAAAATCAAATTGATTATTGAATGATAATTTTTCATTTAAATTACGAACATCGTTGCAAAAAAATTCACAATTTTTGGGAATTACAAATTCTTCATTTTCTAGAATTTTTATCGATGTTTCCTCGATAAATGATCCTTCAATAGAAGAATTATTTAATACTTTTTGACTAGTATAAAATAATTGACGAGACAATGTAAGTGCAGCTTCATTATTATCCGAATTAACAGATTTTGAAAATATCTTCTTTGCCTCCAGGGTATTCATAAAATTGTTAAATATATCTCTCACATGTTTTATCTGAAAAAAGGCAAAAAAAAAAAAAAACAATATATAAAATTTCCATCGTTAAAACAAAAAGTATAATTACAATTAATAAATCAGAATTACGTACTTCTTTCAAAAAATCATCAGGCAGTAAATTTAATTTCTTTCTCTTTCTCGATTTTGAAACACTCAATTCATCACTCGCGTTTTTTAATTGATTTTTTCGTAAAAATTTTGAATTTATATTAAATAAATCTTTATTAAAATGCAATGAATAGAAAAAATTACTTTCGTTTCTATTTTGAACTTTTGCGTACAATTTATCAATATATTGAAGATGGGAAATAATCCAACCTTTTTCGGTTGAATATAATATACTCATTTTTCATTAACGCGCACTATTAGCGTATCGCAAAAACTAAACAAATAATAAAATGAAAATGCCGACTTTTGGAAAACACATGCACCGCATGAAAAAAAAACCCTTATGCAAATTTGCAGTTATAAAATTGAGGTTATGTGTTCATTATTTCCACCAATAATAACAGTTGAATTTAAATTTTAAAAGCTCAACAAGAGAATTTCATTGGTGAAAAAAAGAATAAAGGCCGATTAAAATCAGCTGTAGAGTTTTAAATGGGGATTATAAAAAAAATTACATAAATAATATTTTCGAGAATAGTAAATATTGTTACATATGTAAAATATTGGATAAAAAATATTAATACTCACTAAATTTGCAATTTAAATAATTAAATTAAGAAAAAAAACTAACCTTAAAAATTTGATGCTTCCAAAGTTTGTGAATTTAATTTGTTCTTGCAAATTTAGTAATTGTTAATTACACTTGTTTTAAATTGAGAAAAAATAATTTTTTTTTTTGACATTGCTGTACAATTGACGTGAATTTAACAGCAAAACTCTTCGCGCTCTATAAAATGATGATGCGCAGTGGACACAGAATTAAAATTTTGTTTTTTAATATTTAGATTAATTTAGCTTACCGGTCAAAGAAATATTATTCTCAAACAATTACGGAATATTTTAATTAAAAGATTATCGTATATTTATGCTAATTATACTATATTTACGCTCAGATTTCAACGGATTGGAATAAATAAATTACGTCCTTCACGTACTGCACAGGAATTGCAAATGGCGTCATGGCGTCGGTTCACACTAACGCCACCACAGCGGTAGCGGCAACTTGTAGAACTAAACTTATTTAAAATCCACCATCTTTTTTCCCGCCACGCATTATTTTTGTAAAATAACTTTTTGTCATGGAATTTTTGAGAAAATTATTTTTACTATTTCAAAAAATATTAAATTAAATATGAAAATAATATTTTAATATTAAATAGTAATGAAAAATAATATTTTTAAATTATAACCTTAAATTTGATATTCCACGATATGCGCAAGCGCACATTCAGCTGTCACCTGTCATTTTTGGTTAATTTTATATATATTTACTTTTATAAAAGTATAAATAAAACTGGATTTCTCGATTTATATGTTAAATATAGTATTTATATCTACTTTTACCAGATTTTATAAATTATAGTTTTATTTAACGATTTTAACTTTCTCATGAAAGAGAATATTCCCGAGAATGTTCTTTAGGAAGTTTAGAGACTTTTAATCAGCTGATTAACCCTTTCGTGTATTTTTATTATTTATGTCTTTAGGTCAAATTATGGAATGGCTACTTCATGTTTCAGGTAAAATTAACCATTGTTTCAATAGATTATTTTCAATTACAATTGTTTTACTAATCTTGTTAGAAATTTTCGTTAAAAAAGAATTGACTTTCTGTCTTATAAAATTGCTCAATATATTAGTCAGAAAAATTTCTATAATGTAAATATAAGAATATCAGTAAACAAAAGATTGTTTTTAAATATAAACTAATTTTTGTATTTTTTTTTTTTTTTTATTAATTAGCAATGTGGACGAATATGGATTCGAAAGATCATCAGATTTTGATTATCAAACGTATGAAGATTTTATGTCCGAATATTTAAAGGTATTAGCGAAAAGAGCTAAAAAATGGGCAGAAATAATTGAAAATGGAAGAAATCTTCAACGAACTGCAACATTAAAAAGATATGTTCGAAAAGGAATTCCTGGAGAACACAGAGCATTGGTAAGTTTTTTTTTTTTTTTCTTTTTCGTAATTATATTTGACGCTTTTTAAAATAAATTAATAAATTTTATAATTAGATTTGGCTCATTGTAAGTGGAGGAGAAGAATTAAAAAATGCAACGCCAGGTTTATATCAACATTTGTTAGACGGTCCACATAATTCAGAAGTGTCAGAAATTATAAGAACAGATCTTCCTCGAACTTTTCCCGACAATATTTTTTTTAATAATACAAAAGCCTATCAACTTCAACTTTATAATATTTTACTTGCTTTTGCTCATCAAAACAAAGACGTTGGTTACTGCCAAGTAAGTTTTTAAAAAAATAAATGTGAAAAATAAAATTCAATATAAACGAATGGAAAATTAATAAAAAAAATCTATTTACTATTCTAGGGACTGAATTACATAGCAGGATTATTATTTTTAGTAACAAAAAATGAAGAAACAGCATTTTGGCTTCTAAAAGCGTTAATTGAGAATATTCTACCTGATTATTATACTCCAACAATGGATGGTTTATTAACAGACATTGATGTCTTAGAAGAATTAGTCAGGTGAATTAAATTTTATAAAATCTAATCAACTAAACAAGAAATGATTTTTTTTTTTCTAATCAATTGAAATGCAAAATGAAATTTTAGAATCAAAATACCAGATGTACATCAACATATTACTAATTTGGGTTTACCCTGGGCTGTAATTGCCACGAAATGGTTCATTTGTTTATTTGCCGAAGTTTTACCAATTGAGGTAAATTATTATATTCAATTTAAATGAATTTTTTCATAAAAAAAATTTATAATGAAAATTAATTATTATTTACAGACAACTCTTAGAATTTGGGATTGTTTATTTTATGAAGGTAGCAAAATTATTTTTAGAGTTGCATTAACATTGATAAAGAGAAATAAAGGAAATTTATTAGCCTGTCAAGATTTTGCAGTATTAGCAGGTTGTTTTAAAGAAATTACAAAAGACAGTATCGTCCTGCACTGCCATGACTTTATGCAGGTATTTTATGAAATTAATTTAAAAAAAAAAAGCTAATTAAATAGAAATAAATTCCTATTTTTACTGTATCTGAAAAAAATAAAATTTTTTCAGAGCATTTTCAAGGAGCCTGGATCTCTACCTCGTAGCGCAATTACTAAGTTAAGAATTAGAACCTCCGAGAGACGAATGGTTCTCAAAAAAGCGAGATTCCCTTCTTTTTAAAAAAGAGGGTCAATTATTATACGTAAATAAAAATATATTTAGATCGTATTACTAACTTTCTACGACGTAGCTGAATTCATTTTTCATCATTAATAATTAAAATCAATTTTAATAATTTACTGTCATTAATTGGAAGGGTAAAAATAGGTTTTATGACAAAAAAAAGAGCCATAGAATTAAAAAAAGAGGATTGTGTAACATTTCAGTTTCTGTGAAATTTGAAAACTTAACAAGATCGAAAAAACAAATTAAACAAGCCATAATTTAATTTTTAATTTAACTAATTGATTTAGCTGAAAAAAATGATCATCATAAAAATAGAATTCTTATATAGAACTGTATCTTCCATTTTTTGTTTTGTAATATTTTTTCTTTTCAATAATTTACCTAAAAATTGCAATTTTCAAAAGGAATCTTTTCCTTTTCTTTTAAAAGTTTGAATGCGTTTTTATGAATTGAACAAAAAAAAAGAACAAATATGATACAATATGTTAGCTGTGTCTGTGTGTGACTTTTTTGAGAAACTGATTTTATTGCTGTGAATAATTCAATTAAATAAAATTAAAAAAAAAATGTTAAGCAAATTGAGATATTTGCATTACAAAACCAAATATCAGATTTTTGTGAATTAAGAAAACTAAATTAGAAAGTGAAAAAAAATAAACTTTTTGAAAATGTTTCAATTTTTGTTTAAAATAAATTTTATAGTCTCCATTTTTATTTAAAAAAAAAAAAATCAATTTCTCAATTAAAAAATTGGAAATGAGAGGAATTTTTAATTTTTAACATTCCCCAAATTATTATTAATTTAGGGTAATCACTTAAATCTGAGATTTGAAATATCAATTTTAGAATAATCGACATCATTTTAAAACGTAATATATTTTTCAGAATTAAAGACTGTTAATTAATGAGCAGGCTCAATATTTGAATACTATATTCGTTTTCTAAAATTAAGAAACAATATTAAATCTGAATAAATTACTCTATATATATGAAAAATTGTTCTTTTCTCAACACGACACGCATTTTAATCTAATCTTCCTCATTTTTTTTTTTTTCAGAAAGAAAAGATCAAGTCATTAATTTCACTTAAAATCATAATTTTATAGATTATTTACAACTGAAAAATTTGCAAGGATTTTTTTTTTAACGTTTGTCACAATAGAAATTTTGTAGGAAAAAAGAAAAATTACCTATTTATGATTAACTGTACAATTCTCGGCCATCGGGGAGCAAAAAAAAAAACGTATAGGGAACGTTAAATTCATTTTTCTAGAAGATCTTTAGCTTCATTAATTTTTGCAGCAATATATGGTGAACCACCTCGATCAGGATGATTTGCTATCATTACTTTTTTAAATTGATCTTTAATTTTTGCTTTTGATGCTGTTGGTGAGACTCCTAATATTAAACTCGCTTCTTTTCTATTCATTTTTGGCTCAAAGCCACCTTTATAGTATTTACTGTTTGCCAATGTCTAAAAATAAATAAATAATTTATTGAAAGAATTTTATGTAAAATATAATTATAAGGAAATTAAATTTTAATTTCAACAAAAAAAATACCTGTGAATCTAATTTGGGTAAAGCATTCATAGCATCAGCCATTTTTTGTGACAATGTTGGCATTCGTCTTAAAATATAACGACCAGTGAATCCAACAACCGCAAGTCCCAATCCAGCAGCAATAATACTACTCTGAAAATAAGAAATTAATATAATTAAATAAATATAGTTTTCAATTATAAAGTTGATAAAATTCAATATCATTTACAATTAATTATTTTTATTTTATTAATATGCAACTATTTTGCAATTAACAAAAAATTATTACTTATTAAAAATTAGACATTTGAATAAAATTACGAAATTTAACTATAAAAAATATTCTCAAAGGGAAATATAGACACATGTAAATTTTATAAATATTATAGAAAGAAATTGAAATATTATCGAAATTTCAATAAAATTTAATACCTTAGAAGAATTTGGAATATCGCCTCGATAATTTTGTGCCTACAATTCATGATATTGAGGTTAGAATTACGATAGTGGGTTAAAAACATTTGAGAATAAAAGAAAATTATTCTAACAGTATGTAAAAATTTTAAATCTTACCATTTTTTATAATTTATATTGCACCAAATAGAATTTTTAACCAATGCGTATCACCGAAATAGTGTAATATTGAGCAATAAACAAAATATATAATTCACACAATGCATAATCAAACTGACTTGAGAATTTATGAAACTTTCCTAAACGGTAATTTTTGAAATAAATCGCAATACCAACCTAAATTTTTTCAGTTCTACCAACATGTGCGCAAACAGCGAGGACCTCCGAAATGTGAATTGTCAAAAACGATTGTAGCGCTTCAGTATGATGACAATTTTCAGAAACTAAAATGCGACTCATTTGCATTACATTCACAACTATAGGAGTTTTTTTAAAAATTCCAAAAGAGCATGAAAATTAATTGCAAACATAACCTTCAACATTGAATCTAAGCAATTTTTACAAAGTTCATACGAAATTTGTTTAATTAAAGTTTGTATCTAATTTCAAAAGTTTCTATAAAAACTAACTATTAAATAACTACAAACAAACGCTTTTTGCAATTAAAAAAAAAAAAGTATAAAAAATCATTCAAAATGTCTAGGACTGAAGAAGTAAGTCATACTGAAATTTAACTATTCATTTTTCTTTTTCCCTTTTAAATTTTAGCAAACTGAATATATTTATCTAAAGAAAATAAAAAACAAATTCAAAATATTTACGATATTTTCAGCTTCAATCCGACATAGACGATCTCAATTCGCTTCTTCAACAAGCAAAACGACAAAAGTCGAAAGATCTCATTGGAATTGAAATAAGACGACTACAAACTGAACTTGATACTTTAATAAATAAAAATGAAATCAAAGTAACATCAACATTAGTTCAACAATCTGGTCCAAAAATTTATGAAGTCAAATTAAACAATTATGGCTGGGATCAAACTGATAAATTTATGAAGATTTATGTAACATTAAAAAATGTTCATTCACTTCCAAAGGAGTCAATTATTTGTAATTTCACCGAATGTTCAATGAATCTTCAAGTACTTGGACTTGATAATAAAAATTATCATCTACCAATTATAAATCTTTGCGAAAAAATTGACATCGAAAAAAGTAATTTCAAAATAAAAACCGATCTCATTATCATTTCATTGGCAAAAAAATCACCTGGTAATTGGTCACACGTAACTGGTGTTGAAAAAAGAATCAAAGAATTAAAAAAACCTCTAGTTCCAGAAGGTCAAGAAGATGATTTAAAAGATCCAAGTTCAAGTTTAATGACAATGATGAAAAAAATGTATCAAGAGGGCGATGAGGATATGAAAAAAACCATTGCCAAAGCATGGTGCGAGAGTCAAGATAAAAAAAATTCTCTTGGTGATAATATGATTTAATTTTTTTTTTTTTTTTATCTATTTCTTAAGTTTGTATTACATTATAAATAATAATTTTTTTTTTTAACATTATGTTTTGTATTGTAAAAAAAAGCGATAAAGTAAAAGTGAGTTAATTAGTAATACATCTATTTTTATTATTAAACAATTGTTTTGCTTTTACATTTTTTTTTATTACCTAATAATAAAGATGGTTTATAATTGATATTTCAAAAATATTTTTGAATATTTTAAAATTGGTTTAAAATATTTAAAATATTTAAAATATTTTTAGTCAATTTAGAAAAAAAAATGATATAAAAATTCACGATACAGAGATGAAAACATTTATTAATTTTTTGTTTTATTCACATTTGAGCGATTTGCAAGTGTTAATTTTTCATCAGTGCTTATAGAAATTAGAGCAAGTCCATTTCTTTTCATTTTATTTAATTCTTAAAATTGTCAATTATTTTGGTTACAAATTTTAATTTTTTATAAAATGTAAATCAATTTACAATTTTAATTTAAATAATTGTATTTTCTTTTTGGTAATTTTTTTTCAATAAACTAATCAGTGTTGGGTAATTTACTTTTTTTTTAAAAGTAGTTAGTTTTGCAACAAAAACAATTGTTACAATTTACTTGTTTTTTTTGAAAAAAAAATTTTCCTGTTAAAAACGATAAATAAGTTGATAAGAAAAATAAAACAATAATTGAAATCTTTTTATAAAATAAATTGATTACTTAAGAAAGTAATTGTTTTTTTTTAATTAGGTAAAAGAAACCAATTACTACCCAACACTGACTTACATATAATTACATATAAATTACCAAAGTTAATCGTCAAACGTTTTTAATGGTAACGATAGTCACAGCACATTTCAAAAAAAAAAAAAAAAAAAACAAAAAAAAATGTTGCCTCATTTACTTAACAAATAATATCAGTTTTAAGTCGATTAATTATAAATTTAATTAATCGTAATTAAAATAAAAAATAAATTAATGTATATTATATTTTAATAATTACTGTAATTATTGCAATTGAAAATCATAAATATAATTAAACATTTTTAATTATTTTTTTTTTAAATCGAAACATTATAATTGACTAATGTCCTTGACATTTTTTCTACTTTCAAAATTAAATCAATTTTTCAATAATTATTTATACTCACAAATTGTGATATTGAAAAGTATGAAAAATTCTAAATTTTACTAATACTTTAAAACATTGGTTTCGTAATACTCAATTTATAAATTATTAGCTGATTTCAACAAATCATAAATAAATTTTTATTATCGAAAGAATGTTGTTTTCTTTAAATATTATATAGTTATACGAATAGAAAATTTGAAAAAAAATCTTTTTAAGATTAGATATTGCAAGTCAACTTTGATTTGTGCTTTGACGGTATATAATAATAATTATTTGCATTTTACGAAGTAATTTGTACGATTTACATAGATATTTGGTCATTGAAACGAATCTTTTTTTTTTTGACATAATCGAAATAATAAAAATAATAAATTTTAAAATTTTAGAGAAAGAGGAAGTATTTATATCACGTTAATATATATAAAAAAAAGTATTATTTTCAAAATTATTCTCTTATGCAAGATTCGTTTCGAATGTTAAAAAAAATGTAATGAGATAAAAACTAGAAAATGTTATTTTATTCGAAGACCTTGACATTTTTAAAAAATGGAAATCCCTATCTCTTGTAAATCAGTACTTGGTAAAATTGGATTTAAGTCTTTGGTTCCGTCATGGAGATGTTATAATTATCTATAATAGATATATTATATTGCGTCTCCTTTAACATTATTATTTAAGAATTTATCATTTTTCCTCTTTTCCAAGTTTACCTTACCGTCATTCAATAAATTAAATTTAAATCAATAATTTTGTTATGTATTCGTTGCCAATGATTGTTGTATTTCCAAATTTGTCACGCGTAACGTTTCCATCATCATTTCTTTGGTTTTTTCCATTAATGATTCGACATCATCTTTACTTAAACCTTCCGTTGAAATTGGAGGCAAAGTCGTGATAATTATTCGTCCTAAAAGCAAAAAAAAAAAAAAATTATTCAATTTCTTTTTGCTTAGTGTCGTCAAAATGTAAAAAATATTTTTTTTTATTTATAACACCTTGACTTAAAAGATCGTACATTTTAATTATGCAATCTTTATTACAACTTACCAGAATCAAAACGTTTTTCTTCTTTACAAAGAAAATAATAAGAAGACAATACAACAGGCAGCACGGGTAATTGTGAATTGATAGCAACATAAAAGGCACCTTTTTTAAGAGGATGAATTACACCAGTATTACGTCTTGTACCCTCAGGAAAAAACCATAATTTTATCTGAAATAATTCAATAATAAAAAAATCTATTTATAATTTTTTTTTCGACGTAATTTATACTTTTTTTTATCTACCTTTATAATTTACAAATCATAAAAAATGTTATTATAAATTATTTTTAGTAAATTATTATTTTCTTAGAAACTTTTTTTTTAGCTACATATTTCTAAATGAAATGACTACTTTTACTTTTGAAATATAATATCATAAAACGGATCGTATAGTATTGATTTCAATATTGTGAATGTAATGACAGTTTTTTAATCATATATCGTCACCTGTGTTTATATAAATAGCGATGAATATTATATAGAAAATATTTTAAAAAATATAAATCTTACCTACGAAAAATATATGGAAAAAATTAATTTTACCTTATTCTCTTTGATAGTTTTGATTGATGAATTAATTACGCTACGTGCTTTTTCCGAATTTATTCTGTCAATAAAAATAAGACCACTTAGCCATGCGGCAATTCCAAAAGGCCAGGCGTATAAAATTTCTTTTTTTGCAATAACAGTGCATTTATCCATAACTGGCCATATATCAAACATTCCTAAAACATCCAAGGAACTTTGATGATTTGCAACAATTACACATGCCTGTTCTTTCTCCAAATTTTCCCTTCCCCTTAATTCCCAACGTAATCCAAGTAAATAACTTGCATGATGACAAAAACTCGAAGCAACACTGTAAAATAATTTTTTAATTAATTTAATAATATTATTTAATGACAATTTGACATTTATTATTATTATTAACAATTTATAATTATAAAAAATATACCCATCGATAATTAGAAAATATGTAGAAATAATAAAAATTATACGAAAAAAAAAATAATTTTTTTTAAATAATATCAAACTTTTGTTAATTAGACAGAATTGAATAAACAATTCTAAGGATTGATCAATTTAAACTAGGAAATGTTAAGTGATTAAGTGAATGAAAGGGTCGATGGTCATTGGCTTGGAAAAAAAAAGAATAAGACTATATACGATAAGAGCATAATGAAGCATAAATTATAACAAGAAGCAAAATTATAATTTATTAACGAAACAAGAAATTATCGATTAACGAAGAAAATTATTTTATATATTGCAAAAAGAGTAAAATTTAGCGATAAACATTTTTCAGCCTTGATGATGATGGATATGTGTGATAAAAGTTCAATTATAAAAACTAATAATAGCAAGAAATATATAAAAATAATACAAATGTCAAATTGTCTCTAGAAAAATAATTTTTTTTTGAAATACTTACACCAAATTTCGAACGTTGAAAGCACGGAAACAAAAGAATGGTATTAACAATACCGAATTAAACATAACAAAACCATAATAAATGGAAAACTTGAAATAATATCGGAATGTCCGGCTTGTTTCGTAGAGAAATGGTAACACAAGAATAAAAACAACAATAATCACTTCAAAGCACGATGGAGCCATTTATTCTTCTTTTTTTTGCAAAATGATGATTTATTTTTTAATTTATAAAAAAAAATTGGGATTTTTTCTTTTATTATTTTATTGAAAAAAAAAATCACTAAAAAAATTTTATACGATGAGAGAGACGAACGTCACGCCGCAATAATGTTTGTATTCAAAATGACAGCTGCTCTCTATTATAATAAATTTTACGAGGGGTTCTGCATCGTGCAACATATATATATATATATATATAGGCACAAAGAGAGCTTACCACACACAACTGATATGCAATGTATATATGGCACTTTGCGATCTTTAAGTTGAGCTTATCAGTATAATAAGTTAAATAAAATTTTTTTTACGTTTAACCGACATTTAACCGTACAATTCGGGGGTTTTTTTTTTTTAAATTATTAAACTCACGTTTAATTAGAATAAAAAATAAATCTCTTTGAATATATAATAAAATGTATTGAACATTTTAAAGAATGCACGATGTTATTATATGAACACTTGCATACTATTTTCGAGTTTGCGCGGTTTAACATTACATCCCCCTAAGCTTTAAAGGCAATTTTATTTCTCTCTAATATTTCAATTTGTTGGAAAAATATATATAAAATTAAATAAACTTTGTAATATACAAAAAAAAAAAAACTAAGTCATAAAATGTCTTCATAATCATAATAAGAGGATTTTCCTCAAATTGTTAAAATGATCTTTAAATACATTTATCTCATTAAGAATAACAAAGAAACTTTACTGGTTGTCTCGACAGTTTATCTCATTAAAATATTATTAATTTTAGTTTAAAGTTTTTCTTAGGGAAATTGCATAACTATTATCAAGATAAATTTATTATTTTTACCACCTAATAAAATTTAATAATTATATTCATATTTTATAAAAATTATTATTATATAAAAGTAAATAATTAAAAAAATAAATATATAAATATATGATAATTATTTTCTCATCAATGAAAATCAGAATTAAAATAAATTTTTGTATTTGTAGATAGAGTTAAATGCTTACGATGGAAAAAAAAATTATATGACCTCATGCGTTTGTAAATAAGAAACGCGTCTGGGACTTCTCACAATCAGTTGATATCAAAATTTCATGGTGTTACGTTTATATATTATATGTATCGTTATAACCACGTGAGTAAATTTCTTATAATTTTGTTTTATTTAACAAAAAACTTATTTAAAAAATTAGTAAAATTATAGAAACGCATTAAAAAAAATAATTTACTGTCCTTTTAATTATAAAAATGTAAGTGCAAATTAATAATATTCTACAATAATAATTTTCCTGCATTTGAATACAAAAAAAATTATTTATATAGAAATGAAAAGAACATTTTTTTAGAAATTGTTTATAAAAATACTATTCCAATATTTACTATAAATATACTATTTCAATAAAATTTTCCTCTAAGATATCAAGTTAAACGAATAAAAATAAAAAAAATTATTTTAGTATAGTATAAAATAATTGTTTCGAAAAATATTAAAAATTATACATGTTATTAAAATGTATAAAATTAAGATTAGTAATTAATTCTTATTTTTAAAACAAATTCCGAATATTTTATATTTTTTATATAATTATAACAAAATACCGGCAGTAACTTATTGTTGACGTACATTTTGAGGTTAACTTTAAAGAATGAGAAAAAAATTACATATTTTACATATAGTTTTGCAGTAAATTACTTACATGATAAGAAAAATAGAAAATCTATGATCAACATTTAAACATTATGTCAATTTTGTTCAATTATTTTCATTATTTTGCCTTTTTTTTTTAACAAAACATTATAAACCGAAAAGTTTAAAGTGACAGATATTACTTGCCCATAGACAATATATAATTAAGGTAAGATTGAAATCTATCCAATCACAATTATTATATCATTGAATCCAACCAATCACGATATCCTCCAGAAAATTTAAATTTAGTTGTAATTAAAGTAAATAAAATAAAATAAATATACTAAGATTATAATTCGTGGCACGTTTAAAAAAACTCACAATTGCTATATTTAACATAACTCTTGTTATTTTAATTTCAACAAATTGAATAATAAAAAGAAATACATTTTTAAAAATCCGGAAATTCAAAATTGCGCAAGTGCAGTGTCCATGGTCGTGATTGGTTGCGAAGGAAAAAGAGAAAAAAAAAGTGGGGGTTAATTTAAAAATGGCGAACTACCCACCTCTTTTCTTCATTATTTATTGTGTACTCTTGGTGACAAGTTGTTACAAGTAACACGTGCTATTTAACTCATATTGTTCGCGATTTACATATTTTTCCTTGTAAAAAATTTTAACCTTTGACAAAATATGATTTATTTTTACTGTTTGTTTACTATCGATTAAGTGAACCCAATAGTTTTCATTTAATTGTGAGCAAAGTTGATTTTAAGGTTAGAATTAAACTTTGTTTTTAAATTCTAACAAGTGTAATTATTCTTCGTACTCGTTTTTGTTTGTTTTTTTTTTAATTATTAATGAAAAATGGCGTGCTCATCGAATAGCCGACTTGAAGATGTGATAAAAACAATAAGATCGTGTTTAATTACTCATAAAGGACCTGTAAGCATTCAGGAATTAAAAAAAGATTATCGAAATTTCGAAGAGGAAAATATTCCATTTAGAGAATTTAATTTTAAAACATTATCTGATTTTTTGCGGTCATTAAAAAATGATTTGAGATTTATCGAAAGAGATGGAGAAGTTTTGTTGCGTGTAATAGAATCTGAAAGTTCGCGTCATATCAGTGCTTTGGTTGCTGGTCAAAAACCCGCTAAAAAGTCGAAAAAACGTCAATCGAATGGACATAATTACAAAAATGTAAGTTTTACTTTTTATAATGCTTGCAATTATATATTAATTATTTTTACATCTTTAAGTAATAATTATTGCAATAAAATGTAAATTTTACATTTTTGTTCTATAATGTGGTGTTTACTTAAATAATTAAAAAAAAAACTTATTTTTATTGACCTGTTTAGAAATAAATGGAATTATTTAATTTGTATTAAAAAAAAGTAATTTTTATGTAAATGACTGCAATGCCATCTATAAGTTTGCATACTGATTTGCGAGTATATACCTTTCTTTGTAGTTTATTTTTTTAATGACCATAACAAGCCGCAGCGTGTTTCTCACGTGTCACGTGTATTTTAATTTATTTTATTTTGTTTAAATTTACTTTGTAAGTGTTAAAATAACTGTGTAATAATATTTTTTTTTATCAATGTTTGAATAACGATTTTAATTATAAGAATTATTAATTTCAGTATTCTACGAGAACAATGAGAACATCAAGTTCTTCAAATAGCAATTATAATCATCGTTCTAATGATGATGATTATAATTATGATGATCCTGAATCTATAGACAAGTTTAAACGTAGAAATTACGTTGATCAACATGAAAAACGACAGAATTATAATAATAAAACTTTTGAATCTGAGACATTGTATCAAGAATCGCATCAAGTTTCAACTACTTCCTGTGATAAGAATTATGTTAATGACAACAGTTTTGAAATTGATGATAACAATAGAGAAATGTCAAGTATTTTAATTAATTCAAGAATCGTAGAACGTTTACGTCAATTGATAGAAAAACATCCTAATGGAATTTGGTGTCGAGATTTACCAACAATATATGTAGATACTTTTGGTGCATCTCTCAATTATACGGATATAGGATTTGAGAGTGTTCGTGAATTTGCCTCAAGTCTTCCGAATGTATTTCATTGTGTTCAAATATATAAATGTGGAGATTATAAATTATATAATGCAAAAAATCCACGACCGGCTATTGAAGGAATAAGACGACAGATTGAAATTACAAATTCAAATAATCAGGATTCTATTAATAATAATATCGAATTAAAAGCAATTCCAAGTAAATTGGTAAGTGAAAAGAATATTGGAAATTAATTTTTTTACAATTTATATATTTTTTTTTGAAAAATTTGAACATTTTTTTTTGATTTTAGGAACTGAGAGCTATTAAAAATTTTATTCCCGATAATGTGATGAGTGTCACTGAGTCTGTTGGGCAAATTTTGGTTAAAAATTTATGTAAATCAAATCATTATGAGGAGATTGTGATTTGTGAAGTCTTTACACCATCGCATTTTTATTTTCATTTGATAAAAAATTTAAAATCATTTAAGAATTTAATGCATAAATTACAGTGAGTATTTTAAATTATTTTTTTAGATTACATTTTGTATAGAATAATATTTATTTAAATTTTTTTGTTTTAAATTTTAATTTAATTGTTTTCTTTTTCAGTGAATTTTATGAAGAAAATAAAACAAAGTTCCAAATTGCACCTGTTTTATTGAAAGATGGTTTAAATGTCGCTTGTATTTTTGAGAATCAATGGCATCGAGCTATTATTAAAACTGTAACATCTGATGGAAGAGTCAAAGTAAGTTTAAAAAATTTTTGATCATTTAATTTTATTTTTTATAATTCTTCCAAGTTGCTAAAGATTTGTTGTGTATATTGTTTTAAAAAAAAATCGCTTATGTCAGAATTTAATATTGTATTTTATTAATTTCAGGTTGAATTTTATGACTATGGAACGGTAAAGACTTATGGCGTCAACGACATGTTCTTTCTTCATAAACAATTTTCAAATTTACCAGCGCAGGCGATTTTATGCGGATTACATAATGTAAAACCGATTGATAAAAAAAAATGGGAGCCAAGCATTATTTTCGAATTTACCCAAAAAACACAAAAGAAACGATTGTGTGCGATGATTAGCTCAATAAATGAAGAGGTAATATTTTAATTATTAATTTAAAAACACTTTTTTTACATTTAATTTATTAATAACATTCAATTATATTAAATAATTTTTTTATTGCAGGAAAATTCGTCCGTAATAACATTAGTGAACACGAATTCTGAAGAGGATTTGTATATTAATGACTGGTTGATAGCCGAAGGTTATGCAAGTGTTGGAAGATTTAAAACAAAGGATAATCGAAATTTTAGTTTTTGTCATTACAAAAAATCTCTCGAGCATAAAGGATACAATACAACAAACATCACAAACAATACGAATGAGCCTTTATTAAATGGAAGTTTTAAATTTAGTTGTTCGGATATATCTGTTAATTCTTCAAGAAAAATGGAAAATACAGTTAAACATAATTCTCAGGAAGAACAAAGAAGAAACATTAAGAAAATTCCTTCTCTTTTAGATTTAAAAATTCCACAATCAATCAAAAATAAATTAGCTGAAAAATCAAAAAATTCAAATACTTTGCAATCATCCACCAGTCAACATAATCATCATCATCATCATCAGGAAAATGTTAAAGACGAACAAATGTCCTGTCCTAAAGTTTTAAGACGAACATTGGCCTTAATTTCAAAAAATGAGGAGAAAAAGAATGCGGAAAATATTTTGAGTCCTTTATCATCGTCTGTAAATAGTTCCAATTCTTCTGATTATGTCAATACAACGGAATCATTAATTGCATCAAATACAAATTCATCTACATCGAGTAAAATAACATCAAGACGAGAAATGCTTTTAAGATATATGAAAAGATCTCCACCTTCAGTGGAATTAAATACGACGAATTCATGTGAACAAAAGTCTTCTGTTCAGAAAAATTTAAATGAAGAGAAGAGAGTCGATAATATAAATCGTGAAACTAAAATAAAAGAAATTTCTGAACATCCAAGTTTAAGCTCTTCAACTTCTGATAGTGTTTCACCGCCTCGTACGCCACTTCATTTAAAAGAAAAATCACTAGATGAAGAAATACCCGATTTTGGTACTTTAAGAAGCCAATTAGGAGGACGCGGTCAAATGTTACCAATCGATTGGAATGATATTAGAAGAAATATTAAACAATGTGACATTAAAAATACCGTATCTCAAATTAAATCTAAATTGGTGAATGAAAATAAAGAAAAAGAAGAGAAAAAAGAGGAAGAGAAACAAGAAGAAAAAGAAGAAGAAGAACCAAAAAATTCGATAAAACCTAAAGTCAAAACTTCACTCATTCAAACTGACTTATCCCGTTTTATAAATAATATTAATATTAATTCAATTTTATACGAGAAGAGATTTAATTTTACAACTTCGGCTCATGTTAAATCAAACATTACACCAATATCGCCATCAATGAAATTAGTTCAACGTATACATGGAAATATTTTTAAAAGTACGGCAAATTTAATAACACCAAACATAACGAAAAAAGTAACAGGAACTATTGAGAAATTCGAGGAGAAAATGAAAGAAATTAAAATAATTGAAGAAAATAAGGAAAATATTCAACTTGTGGAAAATAAAAGAGAAACACTCGAAACAAATGGAGAAAAATGTGTAACAAAATTATTATTTGATTTAAAGCTTGATGAAGAAAAAGAAGAAAATAATATTCTTAAAACGGAAATTTCCATCAAAGACAACGTCACAAAAAATAGTAAAATACAAGTTTTAAATAGTTCCGAATCATTAGATTCCGATGATTTTTCAGACGAATTATCTGATTCAGAATCTGAGAAAAAATCCATAAAAAATGAATTGACAATTCATGAAAAATATTCAATTAAAGAAGAAGAAGAAGAAGAAGAAGAAGAAGATGAAGGTGAAAAAAATCTATCCATCGAGGATGAATCAACACAAGAATCATTGGAGAAAAAAAATACAATTGTTGATGAAAATCCATTGTATTTTAATGATATGGATGTGCTTAGTGACAGTGGAACGTGGGATGGAATGAGTTTCTCCGGTGAAATGGCGTCATTTAATATGAAAAGAAGAAAATCTATTTCATCACAGGTATCATCGCGTGTTCCATCGCCGAGACCAATTATTGATCTCAATGAATCGCTCAATGATCAAGATATTATTAATTTTCAATACAATGAATTTATGAGCAGAAAGAAACAAGAAATAAATTCGAATAAAATTACTATCGAATCCATTAATGAATCTGAAAGTAATTCAAAAAATTCATTATCGACTACTGAAAATAATATTGAAGAAATTAAACCTACTTTTCAAGCGCCAGGAAGATCAGGATCTTTAATGCGTATGTTATCAAAAATGAAAAATAAGAAATGAAATTTATTTTTCAAAAAATCTTGAAAGCATGGCACTTTGTTTTTTTTTTTTAAATTATTTTATTTCTCTTTCTCTTTTATTTTCAAAATTGAGTGCTTAAAATTATGTTTCTCTTATTTCAATTAATTTTCTCCTTGAGTGAAAAGTTAATTTAAAAAAAAAAAAAAAATTTTTTTAATAAATACAAGATTTAATATTTTTTGTTTTAATTGAAATAAGAAAAATTGTTTTATGTCTCATAAAAAGATATGTGCCTTAAAAAGTGGGATTACAATTTTGAAGACTGTTTTTTCCGTCTTAATTTTTTCAAATCAGTTACATTCAATTGATTTTTATTATTATTATTATTATTAATTCATAATCTTAATTAAGTGACAATTATTTGTTTTTATTATTATATTAGATATTGTTTATTATGTAAATGCGTTGCATTGTAAAAAAGACAAATTACTATATTTTGTAAATTAATATAGATATATATTTTTTTTTCTACTCCATTATAAAGTTAATAAAAATTATCAAATCAAATTAATAATTATAATTATTAATAGGATATACATATATATATTTTTTTACATATGACAAATTGTTATTAACTTTATAAATTAAATATTTAATGTAACTTTTTTACATTGCTAGAATTTTTTTCAAATTTGTAAATAAATAAATAATAAATAAAAGTGTATTTGAAATTATTTTTTCCACGCCTTTTTTTTTAGAGTCTTGCTGTTTTTGAAAAAGTAAAATATATATAAAATAATAAAATAACTAGAATTATAAAATAAAACAAAAAAAGAGCGGCAAAAATTAAACAAAAAAAAAAAAATTTTTTTTAATGTGGTATGAAAATTTGTCGCTAGTGGGCAACAGGTTGCAATGTCGGAATCAAAATATTCAAAACAAAAACAAAACGAAAAGTTTCCTCTAATCTACTGATAAGAGTTTATTCCACGCTATTCGGCTGTTGTATAAAATTATTTAGTTTCTACATTAAATATCCGACGAAATAATATTTGAAGTATTTAATTATATATAATGTAAGTAATTGAAATTAATAAATTTATATATATATATATATATACAATTTTATATTATTTGTATTTAACAATAAATGTTGTTTTCCAACAAAAGCTTTAATTTGACAAAATGTCTGAGACATGTTTGCCAAGGAGAAAAACAATAAAAGAAAATATCAATTTCTTACAAAACATTCTAAGAAGAAATGAAATAAGAAACAAAAAAATAAAAGTCACTGGAATTAAAGAGGAGATTCATGAGGACGATTTATTAAGCAACAGTAAACAGGTAAATTATTTGAATAAATTAGATTTATTTGCAATTATTTAACATTTTATTTTTTGTGAAATTTTTATTTTCAAAACTTATTAATTATATCTATAAATAAAAAAAAAAAATTTTTTTTTTATGTAGAAAATTAGAAACTAATTTAAATTGCAATTATTTTTACATTATATTTAAAGAAAATAAACCTCCCATTTTCTAATGGGTCCATTATATTATTACCTAATTATTTACTCATATAATTAACTAAGTGGGTCAAACTTCAGGTACTAGTACCAATAAAGTCATTAAAAGATCATTTCATGGGGAAAATCATTTAGTTATTATTTAAAAATAAAATTCTTAAAAGAATTAGTTTAGGATTTTAATCCTTTTGAGATCTTAAATGACAAGAATTATTGTTTATTTATTTAATACATATTTTACTAAATATTTAAATAGTAAAATTAAATAATATTTTATTATCATAATTATTAATTTATTTAAAAAAATTTATTTATAAATAAAAATAATAATTAAATAGAAATTAAACCTAAGATTAATAATAATTAAATTCAATTATTTATTATTTAAATTTTATAAATATATATGAAATTTTTAAATTACCGCGAAATACGCATGCTCATAAATATAAATTCTCATTGGTTGAAATAAAACAGAGCAAGTTCCGGTAATTTGAAACTATATGTATTTATTTATTTAATATTTCATTTTTTAAAACAACACTATATTATGAATTAACAATTTTTCAAATGAAACTTGTTTTAAAAACAATTGAACTAACATCCATGGTTTTATTTGTATTCATTTCCCACTAATTTACATTGCGCGTTTATCTAAATTGAAATCACGTGATTCTTCAATTTTCGTTCCGCTTCTAATTTCACTGTATTTGCACATTTCATGTTGAACAGTGACAAAACGCTGCAAAGATTTATTTCATCATCAAGTTAATGGTAATTTTATTTAGTGTGAAATGTGTTTTATAATTAAAAACAATATAGTTTAATAAACAGTACTTTAGTTTTGCTTGCAAATAAATGAAAATAGTGTAACTTAATAAATCTTTCATAATAATTGAAAATCGAACTTATTTTTGAGGTTAGAATTTGTGCGGTGTTCATGAAAAAAAAAACAATACACGTGTGTAAACAGATTTTTTTTTTTTTTGGTAAATCAAATGTAATAAATGTAAATAATGCCACAACCATCGCAAGAAAGACGTGAACAAGTCGAATCTATAATAAGAGCTATTTTAATAGCACATAAAGAAGATGTGACTATACAACAATTACGTAGTGATTATCTTGAATATGAAGGTGAAGATATTCCATATCGTGAATTTAATTATAATAGTTTAATTGATTTTTTGGAATCATTAACGAATGTTGTAAAATTCATCACTAAATTTAATCAGAAATATATGAAAGCAGTTGACACTGAACGAACACGGCATTTGAGTGCTCTTGTTGCAGGACAAAAAAAAAAACGAAAGCCTATTAGAAAGTCAAAAAGAACTTTTCGTGGTGGCTATGTACAGGTTTGCATTAGTTTATAGGTTTTTTTTTAAAATTTTTCTCAATTTCTATCAGTGATTGAAAATTTTTATTTTTCTTAGTTTTCTTGATTTGTTTATTTTTTCCTAATTTTGTTTCTAAAATCTCTTTTCAGGGATTTTGTGGCTTACATTCAACACGATGGAATTCAGGATCATTTCAATCTTCACATTCTTCGAGATTTAATAATTCATATTCTTCTCCTTCGAGAATTAATAATACATCGTCTACAGCTTCGAGATTTGATTATTCATATTCATCTCCTTCGAGAGTAAATAATTCATCGGCTTCGAGATTAGAAAATTCTTCCGCTTCGTTAAATGTTGACAAACAAGTACCAGTTATGTCGGAAAATAATTGTCAAACTGAATTAAAAGAACCTTCTGTAGTACAATATTTTACTGGTGAAGATTGTACAGAAAAAAACTATCTTAGCGATTACGATGATTATGATGATAATGATGATTTCAGTTATATTTCTATTTCATCTCCATCACCCGAATTTGAGCAAAAAACCAGCGGCAAACCTCTTATTAGATTTGTTGAACAATCATGTGAAAAATTTAATAAGGAAAAAAAAAACACTGGATTATCATCAGATGCCTTTGAAAATGATGTTCAATGTTCCATGAATCATAAAGAAAAATATTCTCCAAATAAGTTAAATTCTTCATATCAAAATATTCAAGAAAATTGTCATGAACAAAAATATTCTAAATTAAATTCTTCAAATCAAAATATTCAAGAAAATTGTCATGAACAAAAATATTCTCCAAATAAATTAAATTCATCAAAACAAAATATTGAAGAAAATTGTCATAAAGAATCAATGAATCATGAAAAATATTACTCGGATGATATTTATAATAATGAAGCCTCGTGTAATGGAATTAATTCGAATGGTTATGATATTCAAGATGAGAATTATATTGAATTTAATGAAAGTAATATTGAAATTAATCCACGTGTAAAAGATCGACTTCGTATTATTATACGAAATCATCCTAATGGAATATGGTGTGCGGATTTACCAAAGATTTATCATCAAGAAAGTGGTCTTAATTTAGAATATGAGGAATTAGGATTTACAAGTGTTGTTGCATTTGCATCACAACTAACTGATATTTTTCATTGTGTACGACCAAAACCAAAGGGCGATTATAAATTATATAATGTACAGAAACCATTGCCCGATATCAATAATCAAGAAATAAATAATCGATCTCAATATTCTTCAGCTGAACAATATCGTATTTATGTTGGCGATGATCCAGAAGCAATACCAAGCCGATTGGTAATAATAAATTATATTTAGAATTTAAATTTTTTTTTTAATTTTATAAATTATAAGAGGCAATTTTCTTTTTTTCAGGATCCAAGCGTAACTGATAGACTATTTCCAGATGGAGTCATGTTACTTAATGAAAGAGTTGGACAGATATTTGTTTCTGAATTATGTGTAGAAAAAGATTACGAAGAAGTAATATTGAGCGAAGTATTTAATCCCTCTTTCTTTTGGATTCAACTTCGTAAGAGACAACCAAAATTTAAAAAATTTATGTCCCAATTACAGTGAGTGAATTTTTTTTTTAAATTCGTCATATAATAAATGAAATAATTTTAATTTCATATTTTAAAAACGATAATTAGAAACTTAATTCATGTAATTTTAATTTTGCTTTTTGTTTTCAGTGAATTTTATCAAGATGAATATTACAAGTATCTAATTCCTGTCATTATCTTGGATAAAGGATTGAATGTCGCGTGTGTTTATGCAAAAAAATGGCATCGAGGGATAATTAAAGCGGTTTTACCTGATGGAAGTTCATTGGTATGTTAAAAAAAAATGCATTTTTTGTTCTTATCTTCGAAATATGTTTTTTTTTTTAAAGAATAATTGTTAATGTTTCATTTATTTTAATTCAGGTGCATTTTTACGATTACGGAACAATCAAGTCATATAAGCCAAAAAGTTTATACTATCTTCATCGTCGATTTTCAAATTTGCCAGCTCAAGCCATACCGTGTGGTCTATATAATGTGAGGCCCTTTAATTCCGATAAATGGCACATGGGCATCACTTGGAAATTTATAGAAAACACCAGTTGTCCTTTAATTGCACAAATTGTTGTAAGGAATGAAGAGGTAATTTTTTAATTTTGATATATTAAATTTTTCAATATATAAAATTAATATTAATTTAATTCTTACAGTTTAATTTTTATTAAATTTTAAATAAATTTAACGTTTGTTTTCAACATTTCTTTTTGTAGGAGAATTCAGCACTTATCACACTGACGGACACGCAAAAAGATGACGATTTTCACTTGAACGATTGGCTCATTGATGCAAAATTTGCTGTTCATGGACAAATGGTTCGTATTTTGGGAATATTTTTATAGTTTTAATTATCGAGTAATTAACCGTTATTATTTGTAATTTAAATAGTAAACAATTCCTTTAACTAACTTAAAGATCCGAAACTCCACCTCCTATGAATCGCAACTTTATGCCTTTCTTTTGAATGACATTTACCCCGAGAAGACGGAATTAATCCTTCTAATCTCCCAAGTAAGCTGTTTTTGTTTTATTCATTCATCATCATTATCATCACAAATCCTCATTTTTTTCTCTTTTTTTTTTTTGTAAATATCATTATATTTTTCTTTTATTTAGAAAAAAATATTTACTTCTTTAAAATATTTTACCTTTTTTTTTTTTTTAGAATATCGACTTCAAAAATTTGAGCGACTACGAGGAGAGTAAATTGCCAAAAAAATATGATTTTCCCGATGAAGAATTATTATCATTCATTAAATCTCAAGAATCGAAAGAAGTAAATTCAACACGTCCACCACCTGGTTTTCAATCACTTCATTCAATTACAGAAGAATCGACAAAATCAAATGATCCTGTTAATAATAACAACAATAGTGTTGGTAATGATTTAAGTCAATTGGAACAACAATTTATGAATATGTACATTAAAATTCAAAGTCAAATGAATCCGGAAGCATCCACAGCTCTTGCACAACGAATTGTTAATAATCTTTCAAATTCACATGATTCATCAATAATCGTATCGAAAATTCTCGATAAAAATGATTGTCTAAATTCAACTCAACAACAAGTTGTCAGTAAATTTCCCATTAGTGTTGAAGAATTATTCCGTCAAGTTCCAAAATTCAACGAAAATATCGAAAATCAGGAAAATATTCAAAAATTATTGAAAGAGCCAAAAAATTCGAGACAAAATTCAACAACAAATAATCACAATGATTTGGAGAATCGTGAAATTTTAAATTATAAAGAGAAATTAATTAAAGAACTTTCTGATTATTTAAAACCAGAATATCAAAATTTACAACCGGAAAATTTGGAATTTTTGAAAAATTTAAATAAAGAAATAAATCAACGTGAAAGTTTAAAAAAGAATTCAATTTTATTAAATTCACAAACACCAGAAAAAATAGAAACAAATCCATTTAAAACAGCGGAATTTAATAAGAAAATTTCTACCAATCCATTTCTCAATGATTTTAATTCAACAAATTCACCAAAACAAATTAAATCATCTCGAATAAATTTAAAAGATTTTCTCGATAATCCCTACGATTCAATGACAAATATAAATGAAACAAAGAACGAGTATTTAAATAAATCGATTGATAGTTGTCAATCAAATTCTGATATTTTTCTATTTAGTGATAAAAAAGATGAGAATAAAAATTCCAATTTTCCCAATAAAACGGAATCAATTCCAATTAATAATTTTTCACCTGTTATTGATTTATGTACAAATCAAGTAAATAGTGGTGCAAAAATATTTTATGAATCAGGTCCAATTATGTATAATCAAAATGGAACTGATGAAAAGACTGATAATTTAGAAAAGAATAATTGGAAGACAATTCCATCGATTGAAACTAGCGGGACTAGTGAATCTGTGATGAAAACTGGTTTTAGTTTTAAGATAAATAAACCAAAAAATCCATCCGAGAGGGCAAACTGTCAAAATAAAATGAAAATTTCATTTGAAAAGGCAAGGCAAAATATTTCAAATATTGGAAATAATATTCCAAATCCACTGATCGAGAAAAAAAATTCTTCAACATTACCAATTAATGTGGCAGTAAATCAGAATTATCAAAAATCATCGACAGAAATTGATCTTTTGTCAGCAGCGACTTTTCCACTTCCTTCGTCCACAGAAAGTTCACGTGCACCAACGCCAGTTTTTGTTAAGGAAAATAAATTTAATGAAATGCCAATAAGAAATAGCAATAATAAATTGTCTAATGATACGAGTCGTGATAAAGGAAATAACATTCCAAATGGAAATTTAAGTGATAATTTACAAAAAATTATTTCACATAACACCAATCCTTTTGTTGGTGATCAAAATTATGTAAATTTCTCGTCAAAATCAATCATAAACGATAAATTGCCAGCTAATGCCGAAATGATCAATCCACTTACAATTCCATCAGATTTGAATGTTGATACTAATTTTAAGCCGTTAGAAAAATCTTCAGTTTGCTACACTTATCGTAAGTAACATTTTTTTTTTTTTAATAATTTTTCGCAAGTTTAAAAACTTTTTTAATTGGAACAAATTTATTGTATTATTAAATTTTTTTTTGTAAATGATTTTCTTTCAGCGATAACAACCAAAAAGATGAGACTTATTGTTTTGAACGTTGATGATGAAGGCTGGTTAATTTCGGATGAATTTGTCGAGGCATTCACGAATTTAAATGGACCGAGTATTATGTTGAGAGCCTTAAATATGGTTAATGTACAAATTCCTTTTAAAACAGTTGACAGATATTCTCATCCTTTGCTTCTAGCTGATCTTGACATGTAAGTCTTATTTTATTTAAATTTAATTATTATTCATTATTTAATTACAAATATTTATTCAATTAAATTAATTGAAATATAAATATTCGTTTACTAATTAAAATCTTTATTTTAATTTATTAAATTAAAAATTGGATTTCTTTAAAAATTTTATTTTTGAATTAAAAGTTTAATATTATTTTATTTTTTTATTAACATTTGTAATTTATTTTTGTTTTTGAATTTCACTGTTTATTTTCTTTTTCAGTACACCATTAAATGTGATTCGAAATGTAGAAAATAAAATTGTTCGACCTGTTCACTTGACGCCTTTAAAATTGGCTCCTAAAATATTGTCAAGTCTCAATATCATCAATCGCTTTGAATTGCATTTAATTATTCATGAAAATAAGTTATCAACAAACACTGTAATTAACGATATTATAGTAAGTTGAATATTTTATATAAACTTATTTAAATTAACATTTTAAAGTTTTCTCCTTTTTTTTTTTTAATTTTCTGTTCAAATTTAAAAAAAAATTCCACTATAAATATATTTTTTTCTTTTTCTAATAAATATTTTATTAAATATTAATCTCGTTTAAATGGAAATTGATGTAATTAATTTTTGCCTTTTTTTTCATTACAGAAATTAATTTCATCTTACAAGACCTACATGACTACAAAAAACAAGGCTCGAAATGTACGATAGTTAAATTAGGAAAAAAAAGTGTTTATCTTTTTTCATAAATAATGACGTATATATATTTTTTTATTTTATATAAAAGTTACACCTGTTCAGTATTTTTTCAAACAATGATGATGAGATATATGTGAAAAAAGTACTTTAATATTATATAGGTATATATATTTTTTTCCTTTTTTTTTAAGTTACGAACAAATTCGAAAAAATGTAAATAAGATATAATAACTTATTCAATATGTTCTTTATGTAAAAAAAAAATGCATATTATATATTAAAGTTAATGAACATGCGAGAAGAATATATATAATTTTTTTTTTTATTTTTCAGTAGAAATTTTAACAAAAAACAAAAAAGCGCTTCACTAAAAACAAAATCATTCTTCATATATTTGTAAAAAAAAAAAAAAAAATTAATCGTTACGTATTATAAATTTGTAATTTGTAAAACTGTTACCAATTATTGACAATAAAACATTCTTTATTGTATTTTTAATTTATTTATTTCAACAATTTCAAATTATGGATAAAGATGAAACAGAGAAATCGAAAAAAATTCTCATGGATTATTTTGATAGATTGCAAAAAATTTCTCATGAACAAATAACAAATTTTTTGGAAATAAAAAAACGTTTACAGACAAAATTTTTTCAAACCGAAGATTTACATTTAATTGCAAAATTTTTTGAAGAAAAAATTATGGAAATAAAAATTTTATCTGAGGAAATAATTAAATCATTGGAGAAGGGAAAAAAAACGACTTATGTGAAAGATTTCGAAAAAACAATAGAAACACGAAGTGACACACTAAAAGAATCCCTTCATTTATTTTTGGAATCTGCTAAGGTTTATTTAAAATACATACATTTTTTTTAAAATTTGTGTGTAAATTATTTTTATAAAAATAAAAAATTTTTTTTAGGAAAAAATTGCAGAAATTCCAAGTTCTATTAATTTTAATGAAGATATTTTAGGTAAAATTCCAAATTTCTCTGAGAATATCAAATTATTATCAATTTCACTTTCAAAAATATTAATCCCGAAAAAAGTGGAAAATTCTAATGAACAAGAAATATCTGAAGGTCCTATTAAAAAATCATCAGTGCCTAAAGAATGATTGTTTATAGTAAGAATTAATAAAGTGTAAATTATGAAACATAATTTTTATTGTATTTTATCAATCGAAATTAATAATTAAAACTAATTTAATTAAATAATTAATCTATTAACATTAATTAAATAATTTACATTACTATTTTTTATTTAAATTTGCTATATTTATTAAAAATTTGAATAAACAATAATAATAACAATAATTATAATCAATTTATAATTTATTATTTAAAAAGTTGTTTTTTCTTACAGATTATAACATTTTTTTTTTTTTATTATAATTAATTCGAGAGAAATAAAATAGAATTGTAATTTTTTTAAATTTAAATTTACCGCCAAAAATAAAATGGATTTTTATTCGTAAATGTGTCACCAATCAGCGTTCTCTAATTTCGCGCTCTGGTAAGCGAGTAAAATTTGTCCACCAATAAGGAATATGCTTTCTCACACCGGAAATTGTGAATAGCCAATCACAGCCAAGAAGGACTGCTATTGCAATACACGTTCATTCCTGTCGACACAAGGCCATGGCGTCCATTGCTCTCAACATGTCTCCGCTGCATTTTTTCTTCAAAAATGGTGAGTATTGCCTATTTACCCATAACTATTGTGTTTTATCTATTCTCCTCATCGAGATGAATAAATATTTTATAAAAGAATGAATAAAATTATGCTCAAGTGGCAAGATGGCGATCGATATATGTTGATTGCATTTTGGCGTGTACGTAAGCGTCATTGTTGCAGTTTGCTAATTTTGCTCATATTTCGGCAATTTTCACGAATTGGTGGTGAAATTGAGCTTGTTTTAGATATTTTTTTAACAATAATAGTGCTTGGTAGGTTAAAATTGTTGCAATATAGATTTTTGCAACAATGTCATTTTTCAAGATGGCGGCCTATGGGGAAAATTGTTGCACATGTTCAACAAGTTTTGTTCATTTTTTTTTTGCAGATTCCTTTGTGGTGGCAAGTCAAAATTTTGAGCTCGAGTCAATTTGGAGACCCACAATGCATTGTGGGAACCAGCGGACTTGGTGGAGTTCAAAAGATTGACGAGAAGATGATCCTGAGCATATATATTGGGGAGTTGCCCGATGATGCAAAGAATCCGGTCTTCTTGTAAAGTTACAATTCAAATTTTCACAAATTTGGATTGTAATCTAGAGAAGGGATCTCCGGTGACTTTGCGGAATCGGAAGGATCGCGAGCTATGAGAAAATCTCCTACTTCGGTAAGTTTCTTTGTATAAAATATCGAGGTTATATATTAACAATTAATTCATTATTAAGAATTGAAATTATTATTATTGTTTTAGATTAATTTTTTACATTTTTGAAAATATTTCGGTTTTTACAAAAAAATAATAGTTTTATAGGTTATGTTTTTTACTTTTTGTAACAAAAAAAGTAGAATGTAAGTAATTATTATTAATTGTCTTTTTTTCTAGTCTTTTTCAAAAATTGTCAATTAGTTAAATATATTGTGCATTGTAAAATAATATTCCTTTTCGGATATTTATTCCGAAGTTGAATATAAAATATTAGTTTCTCAATACAATAGAAATTTGTTATTTGAAAAACAATCGACACAATTTTTGACAATAATTGATATATTATTATTATTATTATTATTATTTTATAGAAAGCATAGAATTCTAACCTATAATTACAAGTTAAAGTAATAATAAATCTAGAATATTATAAAAATATGTAACTAAAAAAATATAACAAAAGTAAAAAAAATTCCAAATTATTAGGTTAGGATTTTTTTCTAATATTTTAATATTTTATCTTTGTATTGTAAACTAAACAAAAATATTTTTTTTTTTCGCAATTTTGTCCTTTCCATCTACTTTACTGTGGCTTTTGGTAATTATTTTGAAAATTAATTGATTTATTAAATAATTTCGAAGTTTCGCCAACTAATTTCGGAATTACAGCAAAAAATATCAGAAAACGAAAGGAATATTTTAAAAATTTAAAACAAATTGAAGTAATAATAAATCTGTAATAATAAAAAAATATAACAAAAATAAAAGAAATTCCAAAATATTAGGTTAGGATTTTTATCTAATATTTTATCTTCACATTTAAAAATAAACAATTTTCGTTTAAAAAATTTGATTTTTCAGTGTCGATTTTGAAAATTGATTTCTTAAATAATTTCAAAGTTTCGTCAATTATTTTCAGAATTACAATAAAAAATATCAGAATTCAAAAGGAATATTTTTAAAAATGTGAATATTTAATTAAAAATTAATGTTTTTAAACAATAAATTTGATATTTTGCAAAAAAAAAAAAATAAACTTTGGTTTGAAAAGAAAATCATAAAATTATTTGCAAATTATTTTGGAAGATTTAAGTGAATTTATATAATCTATTTCATAAAAGTAGCAAAATTATTAAAAATCGCATTTTATATGTATAAATTATGCTAAACAATTAAATTGAAATTTATTATTTAATATTTAAACAATTAAAAAGCATCGTTAACGATAATTTATTTAATTAAAATTATGAACTACATTTAATTCATTCTTTCCAATTTTTAATTTGTTCTGTTTTTTTTTTGTTCATTTTTAGTACCACCTGAGGAAAAGAATAATGGAAGCCACCTTTGATAAAGTGTAGAGTCAGTGTTGCTTTTAAAATATATTTTTCTAAATTTTGCTATAAAGTTTTTATATATTAATAAATGTAGTAATTCTTAAAAAAAATTAAAATCAGTGCGATAGTGTAAAATATTTTAATCATGGAAATTAAATAACAAGAAAAATATATAAATATTTAAAAATTTCATTTTCAATATTACATATTTATTTAATTTTAACGAATTAAATAAATAATTTTATAATTGAATTTTATATAGAATTTTTTTTACGAATTTCCATGATTAAAATATATAAAAATTCGTGTGAGTGCGCGTTTTTAATTTTTCTAAATAAGCTTTCGAATTTCTATTCGAAATATATTAAAAATATTCAAATTCAAAAAGCTTGAATTTATATTTTGTTTTATTAAAATTTTGCGAGTGTTGTGCTTTAATTTAAAGTTTGGAACTTTGGAAGAATTCCAATCAGGTATAATCTATTTCCAACTGATGGACACGAAGGATGATTTATCATAAGGAAAACATGCGGCTCTTGGAAAAGCATCTCTAAATTTAAGGAAGGAATCTTCAATGTAAGTCCCTCCTGTCTCCATAATTTGATGTGGAGGAGGCAAGGTTGAAACAAATTAGAAAAATCTCTCAGTGATCACTAATTAAATCAATTGACTATCAATTTATATAAAAAAAAAAATTGAACGATTTACTTAATTAGTGTGTGGATATAATCATTGTATTATTCTTATTAGATTAGGATAATTCTTTTCTTGGATCGCGCAAAAACAAAATAATTTTCAAATTTAATTAAAATGGAATTATTATCCACTTTTTAAAAATTATATAATTATTATTTTATTAATGACTTTAAACATAAATTTATCCGAACGTTTTATTTAATTAACCAAGAAAAAAATTTTAATTACTTAAAAAATATTATTCTCATATGAAAAAGTTTTTTTTAATATATTTTCTTTTGATTAATTTGAAAATATTTCTTATCAAATATTTTGTGAATCCAATTAAATTAAATGCAATTAATTAATAACTATTAAATTTATGTAATGTGAATTTTGTTCTTTGAAGTAAATTTTATTTATTTAGCATAATTAATTCGCAGGTTTTCTAGAATAGGATGTTACTACATTTTTTTTTTACAGGTTTGAAGGTATTTTTATTTTTTTTTATCAAAAATTATTTATTTAATAAATAAATAATTTTTTATCCACTTTATCACTGGGGGATTTTTCACTTTTTATCACATCTAATTTATTTAATTTGTAGAAAATATTTATTCGCTCCTGTTGGTCTTCTATATATATAGAAATTTAGGAAATTTTTTTCAATTTTGTCTGTTGAATCTGATTTTATTTCTTCCATTTCGTTGGTAAATAAAATTACCAATTTTTTGTTAGGAAATAAATTTTGTTAATTTAACAAAAAAAATTTTAAATTAACAAAACTGTTTAATTCGATTATAAATATTCCTCGTTGTTTCTCGTTGATAGAACATTTCCAAGCTTTCGTTATTTTCTTCTTCTGTGATGATTCTTACAATTTATTATATTTTTGAGTTTTCAAAAATTAAATTTTTTTTTTACATTAATTAAATTTTTTTTTTACATTAACTTAATTTTTTTTTACACTTAAATCTCAATTAAAAAACTTTGTTTAATTCTTTCAAAGTTAATAATTATTTATTTATTTAATAATAAATAAATTCTTAGAACTAATTTAGCCCTAGGAATATTACTTAATAATTAAATAAATAAATAAAATTTATTAATAATTAAATTATCAATATTTTTATAAATCTAAAAAATCTTTGAAAGTATTAAAAAAGTTGAGTATTAAAATTTTTTTAATGAAATTTTATTAACTGAGCAGAATGTTTAACAACAAAAATATTGGCTCGTTAACATTTTTTTTTTGTAAATAAATTTAAAAAAATCGTGTCGTCCGCGTGAAGAAAACAAAATGAATTATCGCGTTGTGAAAAATTAGTTTTCAATTTTCTAATGAAAAATTAAAATCTTTATTAAAGATTTTTTAATATCATTAGCGGATAATAAATAATTTCGCTCATATTTGATATTTTCAAGTAAGTATTAATTTTTGTAATTAAAAATTCAAATAATTCCGAATACCGGAAACCGGATAGTTGTAATTTTTTTCTAGGTTGGTAGTATTGAATTATAGCAGACGACAACGAACGAAAAGAAACGTATGACCATCGTATGACGTCTCAGTCGTCTTGAACATTGCATTAAATTTTTTTTAATAAAAAAAAAAATTATTACTATTTAAATAAATTTTCTTTGTAAAATACACAAAAAATGGGTCATGGAGAAGAAGCTGGTGGTGAAAATCTTAAAGGATTAAATAGAATTTTCAATAGTCAGACTAATTATGGTCGAGCTAATGTAAGTGTAACATAGAAATCTAACCTAAAAATTGTTTTGACGAAAGAATATATTTTTTTCTAAATCACATTTTCTATTTTCTTTTTCTATGATTTCAGGTATCAAAAGCAACTCTTGGTACAATGGCATTAATTGGACTTTATTTATATTTTAAACCAAGTAAAAAAGCAGTTGCAAAGTAAAATTCTTCTGTCATGAAATATCATGAAAATAATAGCGATAGTCCTGTGAGTTCGTACCCATTTTTAACTTATATAATGTTCTCAATTGACGACTTTTGTAATATCATTTGGCCTGAAAAATAAATTTAATTATCTGATGATAAGAGTGCGATGTTAAAATTTATATCAATTTTATTTCATTCATTTGTTACTTTTATGTGCGTCAAAATTGAAAATATTTCTTTGAATAGTTAACAGAATTTTTTGATGTTAAATATACAGTTGAAATATTATAAAGTTTACACTATATTTCTTTGGGAATTTTTTTTTTTTTTAATTCTCTCGCTCACTATCGACTAATTGTTTTGTAATTGCGATTTTGTCGATTACAATTTAAGTTGTATATTATAACTGTATAAGAATAAATAATTAGTTCATTAACGACATTTTGATTACAGATCGTAGTTCCCAATTTTGTTGGCAAGAATTTGATTTTGAATTTTTTATTTTATTTGGTAGAAAAATTTTGATTAGTTAATTTCGTTATTATTGCTAAATTTTTTGCAATTTTTGTCTAGGAATTTTTGTTGTTTTTGAGAATTTATTTTTTATTTGATTAAATTTCATTGTTGTAAAGGATTAGTTTTGATTTATTTTCAAGAATTTGAATTAAAAATTCTATTTTCTTTTTAAAAAATAATCTGTTTGATTTTTTTTTTATTCGAGAAAGTTTTTTTTTGTTATAATAAAACGTTTCTTTTAATTTGGAAATTTTTCTTCGATATTTACTGAGAAATTTTGAATTTTATAAAAAAAAAATTTTATTTCGTTAACGTTTCTGTGAATAAAAAAAAATAGATAAGGAATATTTTTCTCCAAGAAAAGAAATTATTTCTTCAAAATAGAAAATAGAAAATTATTTTTTTATTTAAATAAATTTTATTATGGATGTTTAAAAAAAACACATTTTCATAAAAGAAGTAATTTATTTTGCATTTTGCAATTATTCATTCAAATTTATACACTTTTATATATATAAGATAGATTTCGAGACACTCTTGTAAAGAAGATCTTTAAATACAATGTCTGTTATTTTTTTATTAATATTATTTGATTTTAATATAAAATAGAATGTAATTCGATTGTTTTTTTTGTTCTATTTCATTGTTTTCTTTTTTTTTAACAGAAAACAATATTTGATATACACACACATATATATTTATTAATAAACAGATTGCTTATCACTTTTTTTTTTTAATTTTAAACGAATTTATTAGATTATACACTTTTATATTTTATTTTTTTAAAAAAATAGTTTCTGTTCAGAGAGGATAATATAATGTGTAAAAAATATTAAAACTTAAATCGATTATTAACAATGATTATTATCGGATATTAATCTTAAATTCTAAGTACACACGAGTTGTATGATAAGAAATTTAATAACTATATATATATATATTATATAGATTTGGGTAAAATTTATTATACAGTCATGAGAGCGTTTCGTTTCCCGCATTAATTAATTTAATATTTTTTTTTTTTTTATACATTTATCGTTACGATTATTATCATTGATTTTTTCCACAAAGTATATTGCGATTCTAGAAATATTTATGGTACAATGTATCAGTTAGAAAAAATAATATATTAAGTATACAAATTTTGTTGAAACTAATTTATTTAATTATTAATAAATTAAATAAATTATATTCATTCAATTATTTGAATTTAATTATTACAAAATTTGTAAGAAATTATTAATAATTGTATACATTTGAATGGGATTTCAAAATTGAAATATTTACGATTTTTTTTTTTTTAAATTAAAGAATAGAAAAAGGGACAAATTTTGGGTATAGTTGAAAGAGATGAAAAAAATATTTTTCCATTTCAAATTTTAACGTTTCTGACGAAAAAAAAATGGTGATCAGATAAAAATTCAATTTGCTTAGATCTTTAGGATGATATGGACAATGAATGTTTTTTTATTTCCGTTTTGTAGCATACCTATATTATTTTTCTTATTTTTTTTTTTATTTTTTAATTGAATGTTTGACGATTGAGCAAGTTCAATGAGAAAAATGAAATTTATAAATCCAAAATCAGTCCCTTAAGAAGATTCGACTCTTTGTTATTATTAATATAATAATATAAATATTTATAATAGAAAAACAGAATTTTTTAAAAATTTAATTTATTTTTACAGTTAGTGACTTTTTTCAAATTTTCGAATTTTCTTTTAATTAATTTTTGAAAAAAATTGAAAATACATATTTAAAGAAAAAATAACTTAAATTGTTTTAATTATTTTTATTTTTATTTTTTTTTAATTTCATCTTGAAAAGAAGAAAATGTTTATAAACTTAAAGAGTCGATTCTTCTTAAAATTCTTGATTCCCAACGCACGAATAAATTTTCAACATTTTTTTTTTTAATATTATATTTCATTTTTTTTTTTATATAATTTATTTATTACTAATATATTTGTTAAAGTCTTAGAGAATATGATCAATTTTTATGAAAGGGGGATTTTTTTGGATTATAATGCACAGATATATTTTTTTAATAATTATAAATGTATAATTTAAATTTTTTTTTAAAAAGAACAACTTTTTTTTTATTAGAAATTTATAATAAATTTATTTCATATAATTATCTAATATTTGTAAACAAAATTTTTAATCTTAAATCACGAAATCATAGAAAAATTATATTTTAACCAAGTAAATAATTTTTTTCTATTATAAAATACATTTTTTGTTTATTTTTTAACAAAAATTTGTTTAACCTATAAATAAATATTTGATTCACTTGATTAAATTTTTTGTTCGAAAAAAAAATTTGATTCAAATGAATTTTTTCTGAATTCAATAATAATAATAATAATAATAATGAAATTAAAAATAATTTAAAAAGTTTGAAAATTATGCAATTATAATAAAATGTATCTGTTTATTATTATACGAAAACGACTGTTTTTTTTCCATAAGTTTTTATTAATTGAAATTATATTTGCCTAAATGCGGAATATTCCATTAGAATATTGAAAATATTTTAGAGAAATATTTTATTCATAATTACAAAAAAAATATAATTGTCCAAACTCTAAAAAAGACGATTTTGAAATAATGTAGGAATATTCCATTGGAATATTAAAAGATAATATTTAATAATAAATATTATATTGTTGTGGAATGTCGGAGGATTTTTTAGAATATTTTAGAATTATTTTTGTGCAATTTTGAACGAAATATTGTTGGAATATTTTTTTGTGAATATTGGAATATTTTTTTAAGAATGTTATAGAAATATTCGACAAGAATATTTATATTTTATATAAATAATATTTTAATGGAATATTTGTATAAAATTTTCAAAAATATTTCTATAATATTTCAATAGAATATTTTTCAGTAATTTAAATGAAATATTCCGTATTTTTATATGCAAGAAAAATATGGAAAATTATAATATTATAGAAAGGATTAAATTTTGTTTTTAATTTTGTTTTTTTTTTTTTTTTGAAAGAGTAAGAAAAAAATTTAATTAATTTTTTTTTATATTTACTTGATTCAGTGCTTCTTTGGCATTTGAAAATGTGACTATATAGGATATATTATTAAATGAATATTTACAAAGGAAAAGGGTCCATTTACTTTTTTTTTCAAGTTATTGAAGAGAAGAATCTGCGAACTCGTTTGCCAGCATATCTAATTCGCTGACTAATTATTTCTTTTTTTTTATATATTATTTTTATATTTCTATTTACATAAGTGAAATTTGTATTTTTTATAATACTGATCGTCGGTTTTAAAGAAAGCAAGATTTTACTTCTATAAATGTAATTTTCTCTTTGTTTAGAAAAAAAAAAAAATTTCTGAATCAATTCGAATAATATTAAATTGAATTCTTATAATTTAAACAAAAAGAAACTTAAAAAAAAAAATATTTTTTAATTTAATGAAAAATTATAGAATTTTTAATAATTTTTCAAATCTGTAAAATCTTGTTTTCAAAACATTATCTATCGTTGATGTAGTTTACAAAATTTGTATAATATATACATTTTTGCGCATTAAATTACTTTTTTTTTAATACAGTCATTTTTTTGATGACGATTTTTTTATCTTATATATATATATATATATTTTTTTTTTTTGGTTCGTATTTTATAGCATTATAATTATTTTTCTTTTTTGTTTATATCTTGTTAGACAAGTAGTCAGTACTAATTATTAATTATCAATATTTAAGAAAAATATTGATAAATAATAAATGCGCTGACAATTTTTATTGAAAATTAATTATAATTTTAAATTTTATTGAAATTTGTGATTTTTTCTCGTGCAGAAATTTTGCCGCACTAATTTCACGTTTGGATTTAATGAAAATTTAGCGAAAAAAAAATGTATTTGTTTAATTAAATATTCAAATCAAAAATTTTTTATTTAATTCAAATAAATTTTATTCAAAATTACTATTAAAATTTCTGCACGGAATTTTTATGATCAAATTTCATTTTTAAGTTGCATTGAACTTCCCTATAAAAATATATGTACAATTATTTATATTTTATTGAATAATTATTTAATGAATATATATATATATATATATTTGAAATAATTATACTAATTCTATTAATGAATTCTTCTATAATATGCGATAAAATTTTCTAGTCACGCTCTCTTGCAAATGAGGTAAATTTTTTGTGTTTATTTCTTCCTGGTTCAATGAATGAATATATACGTATATATACATATAATTCAGAGTTGGTCCACAATCAGATTTAGTGATGTGGGATTTCAAGAACGTGACTCAAGATTCTGTTAGGGCTTTGAACTTGTCGACTTTTTTTTTTTTGTCCAAGAAAAGAACTCTTAACTAAATTTATTTTCCCTAAAGTAAATGTCACTTTATTTAATTTAGTTCGAAAATTAATCAATTGGAAGAAAAATTGGGCAAAAATATTTTTTTTTTTTAGTAATATTTAAACATTAAAAATATTTTTGAAAAACATTCAATTGTAATATGATGTAAAAATTATTTACTTATACAAGGTACGAAAATATTTCATTGGAATATTGGGAATGTTTTTAAAAAAATATTTTTTTGCGAATATTTCAGAATTATAAAAATTTCACTGGAATTTAAGGAATATTTGTAAGGAATTGAATTATTATATATTAGGAATATTCCTTAGAAATATTCCCTAGAATATTCCTAGAATATTACATTAAAACAAGATTGAGAATAATTCTGGAAAATAGTTTTGGAATGTTAATATTCTCAAGGAAATATTCCGGGAATATTTTATGGAATAGAATATTTTTTGTCTATATATATTTTGAAAAAAACTTGCAAATAATTTTGATTTATTTTATTTTTAAAAATTATTTAATTTAATAATATTTTTATTTTAATCAAAATCTTTCAATTATGGAATTTTCAAGTTTGAAATTTGTCATTATGAGAGGACGATTTTTCAAAGGTGTGCTATTTGTGTATATGCAAATATTCTTTGAAATTCTATATAAACTTTTCTTCACTTTTAGAAAAAGTTGTTGTGTTATATATGCAGTTATTTGCCAATTTTACCACTAAATTGTTTAACTTTGAGTTTAAAGAAAATATGTAAATAAATTCACCTTTTTTTTTTTTTTTTTTTTTTTTCTTTTGAAATTTTCATGAGGGAAAACTGTGAAGTTTACTTTAAACTTTCAATATTTGAACTCGGAAATGATTATAAAATTAAATGCACTTTGAATTTTAAAGCTTTTAAATGAAAAGTTTTTTTTTAATCTACTATCTAATTTCCAATAATTTAGTTTTTAAAGTACTTTTAAGTAAAAAAAAAAATTGATCTTAGCAATGTAAAAAAAATACACATTATTCTTTCATTATTATAAAACTTTTATTAACAATTTTTTCCTCAAATGAAAAATTTCTTTCTCAAGAAATTCTTGAAATGGAACTTGTATTTAATTAAAAACAGAATTATTTTAATTAAAAGCAATAATAATAAATAATAGTGGCAATTATAATAATTAAAAAATATTTTAATAATTATTTTTTTTGAAAATTAAGAGTTTTTTTTTGTTTTAAAAAAATGTCGACAATTCAGTATTGGAAATATGGCTAAATGGAAATAGAAATTTTGATGAATGATTTTTTTTTTAAATCTAATTTTCAATAATGAAAATAATTTGAATCTAAAGTAAAACAGTCTCGGTTATTTCTTTTTTGCTCCATCCATTTTGTGTCGATATTCGTGAGACTTGACTTGGACTTCGAACAGGACTCCTTGCAGGATAATAAACACATGGACCGGGTCCATCGGATCTTATTGAACCCTTGATACTTTGTCTTAAACTTCCATTGGTCATTTGATTATTATTATTTCGACAAGTATTACTCATTCTATGACTTCGTCTTATTGAATTTTTCAATTCAATATTTGTTGTATTTGTTACAATAGATTCATCGTATGTTTGAAATTCAGGACTATCGCGACCATGACCAAAAATATTACTACTACAAAATAGCTTTAGGAATATCCTTTTAAATTTACGGCCAAATATCACGTAAATTATAAAATTAATACTACTATTAATTGTCACTAGTAGATTTCCTATTTGCACCATCCAAACTGGTGGATTTGTGTAGAGATTCTCGTAGACATTACTGACCATTGGCAAAATGTTGCATATGATGAATACAATGACAACACAAATCAACATCATTGCCAGGCCTATTTCTCGTCGTTGATGTCTAGACATATGTTGCAAGTCTCTGTTTGCCTTTCTGACCTGAAAATCAAATTTTATTTTTAATACAATAGTTTGAATAATTATTAATTTATTTATTAATTAAAATTTCAAAATTCTTGGCAATAAATACTCGAAAAATATTTTATACAGAACTTTTTAGAATTTTTCATAATAAATACAACTCCATTCCTTCGTTCCGAAATATTCAATTGTAAAAAAAAATCCGTAATGTTTCAAAATTTTCGATAACAAATATTCAAAAATCTTTATTAAAACCGTATTGAAAAAAAATTTATTTGATTCAAATATTCGGTTTTGACAAATAAATTTTTACATGAATCAAATAAATTTTATTTGTATTAAATAAATTGTATTTGAACCATATAAATTTTATTTGTATTAAATAAATTGTTTTTGAACCATATAAATTTTATTTGTATTAAATAAATTGTATTTGAATCATATAAATTTTATTTGTATTAAATAAATTGTATTTGAACCGCAATAATTTCTGTATTTAAAACAAATAACATTTTCTTGATTCAAATAAATATTATTTGGTTAATGGTTTTAATAAATAAATTTGTAACCATGTTAATAATTATATATTTTTAAATGAATTAAAATTCGTTGCAACAAAAATGACAATAAATTTCAATTCGCAAAATTTGAAAATACATAAAATACATTAATTATTATAATTAGTTTCGTAAATATTTTCGTATCGAAAATATGTTTGAGAAAATAAAATAAAGCAAATATAAATTTAATTATAGAGAAAATTTTTCGCCAAATTAAATATTAAAAATTATGAATTCGAAATTTATTTAAAATTAATCGATTTATTATTAAAAATGGTATTTATTATTAATAAAATGGTATTATATATACTCAGAGAAAAGATTTCTTTGATTTAAAGAAACCAGTTTCTTTGACATGTTTTTTGATTTAAAAAAAAATTTTCTTTAAAACAAAAAAAAGCTTCTTATATAGTTTCAAAGAAAATTTCTTTGATTCAAAAAAAATTTTTGTTGAATGAAAAAAATTTGTGCATTAAATCGAAGAAATTCTATCATTGATATAGGGTCAAAGAAACATTTATTTGAATTAAATAGCAAATTTCTTTGAAATGAAGATAATTTTTTTTGAATCAAAGAGAATTTGTTTGAAATAAATAAATTTTCTTTGAATCAGAGAAAAATTTGTCAAAGAAATTGATTTGTTTGAATCAAAAAAATCTTTTTTCTCAGTGTAATTTTTTTTTAACGCACGTTAGAAGAAGGGATATATATATGTTGACTTCCAGCGAAGACATGATTTATCGTTTGTTCGAGATTAGCTGGATGCTCAATGCACGTGGGTCGAATTATATAATACTTGGGGAAAATTTAAAGGGAAATAGTATATAACCCTTGCGCTTGAAATGATATAGTAATACAAAAAAAAAAAAAAACAAGAAACTAAACGATAATTTGTGTAAAAACACTTTCGATTAAAGGAAAAACAAATTGTTGACAATTATCGGAAATAAGAGAAAAACCCACGCGAAATTGATATCTGTAACTTTTAATTAATATTGTTCTTGAAGAAAGAATGTTTGTTGAGAAAATACGAAATTAAAAATAACTTGTTTCTTCGATACAATTTTGAAGTAGAAAAAAAACAAAAGAGAAAAAAGAAAAAAGAAGAAAACTTTTCAACAATAATTTTTCATTAATTTCAAATTTATGTATGCGGTTTTCTTTTTTTTTATTTCCTTTATATAAGTTTCTCTAGATTTCATATTAAAGTTTAGTAATGAAGTCGATTTTGATTTTAACATTCTTCTAAATCGTAAGTTATTCCGATTCGCTATTTTTTGTCTCTGTTACTCTCTCTCGCTCTCTTGAAAAAACTGAAAAGAAAAACAAATCTAAAACTTTTCCTTGATAATTTAATGACAGGTGCACTTTTCCTTATAGTAGGAAAATGGTCTCTGAGAATTGTTTCTACAACTCGAGTTTAAAACGATTTGTAAATAAAACACATACTTAGTTTCTTAATAGAAAAAAAATTATTTTAAAAAATAAATATTACAAATTTTAAACAATTAAACAAACTAATAATTATTACTAATTAGTAATTAAATAATAAATTTAAAATAAAATTTTAATTTCAATATATAAAAATAAATTAATATAAAATGGCAAAATTTGATTTAATAAATTAAAGAAAAAATTGTGCAAAACAAATGTTAACATTTTTTTAATTAAAAATTAATTATCGCGTTATGAATATAAATATTCTTTTTAAAATAATTCGTCATATGATGAAGACGTTTTTTTCTAAAAAAAAAAAAAAAAAAAAAAAAAAGAATAACGATGGGAAATTATAAATTCATATTTTTTAATGCTTCAAATATAAATGTAAATTGAAATGGAAAAAATATTGTGAAAAATTCTAGGAGAAAATTTTCTATCATATATAAGAATCTACCTACATTTTACTTTTGAGGAAAATATATGCTTGATATATTATTTTTAATACATCGTTGAAATATGCATTTTAAAAAGTTTAATTTAGAATTTTTTTTTAATTTTTCAATAAATTTTATAAAATATTTCTTTCACTATTATTCTTAATATATAATGTAAATTTTCTTCTCTTGCAAAATTAACAGAGTCACTTTATATAATGTTTCTTTTTTTGTCGTTTGAATTTTTATTTCTTGTATACAAAAAAAAAAAAATTCCCCTAATTTTGTCAGTGTTTATTGTAATAAACTGTAATTACTTTAAAAAATTATGAGGTTTTATATATACTGTTGGGAAAATGTGCCACATGCATTAAGGACATTTGTCAGTGGAAGTTTCTGTTGGCCAAGTTTTAATATAAACTTCCTACAGGAACTATGCTTCTCTTTTTGTATTCAGGACGAATATATAAGAATAGTGGATAATAAAAACATATTAAACGATTATTTGTTTGAATAAATATTTTATAAAATTTCTAGATTTGGCAGATTTTTTTTTCGTTATTGTTTAGAATGCATAAATATTTACAGTTTTTTTTTTTAAATATAGTATTTTACGTATTCTTCACATGAGTTTTGGTTGAAAAATTGCAAAATAAAGAAGAACGTTTGTTCAATAAATTTTGAAAGTGATAAAATATTATATAAGTAGCATGTTTGTGGTTTGGAAAATAAATAATAATAATATCAATTTCTGGAGTCGAAAGATTCTGTTCTTGCATTCAAAGTGGGTTAGCATAGTTTCTTATGTGGAAAGATTTAGCTGGCAAAGCTCCACTTACAAAATTGGAATTGCAGTGAGCAGAAAAAGCATTCATCTAAGCGATATAGAAGAGCTAAAATAAAAACTATATGTAGATGGAGAAAAAAAAAAATTTATCTCATGGCTAAAGTAATTTTTATATTTTCACTTTATTACAAATATAAATAATTCTATTTTTATGATATTAAGTGTTTTAATATTAATGCAGCAGTTTATAAATTTTATTGTAATTTAATACAGAGAGAGAGAACAATTTTCCATCGTTATTCGAATTAAAAAAAATATTTATTTTTTTTCTGCGATATTAAATTTAAAGTCTAATTAAAAATAATTTTACATACATTCTAATATTAATAAATTGAAATTAAATTAAATAATTATTAAATTGATTATTGAGGTAAAATTAAATTTAAATAAAGGTTATAATTAAATTTCAATTAATAAATGAAATATAAATATTAAAATAAACAAATAAATTTATGAAATGAAAATAAAAATAATTAATAAAATGTTTTAATTTAAAAAAGCGATGATAAATTTAAAGGTTTACATATACATATAGTTATCGTTTTTTAATTTTTATATTAGCGAATTCCCGGTGAAAAAAATAATTTCAGAAGTGATGAGTAATAGGGAAAATTAATAAGGAAAGTTTGCATGGAACCTTATCGTTGGATAATAGATAGCTGATAAAAGTTCGTATCCACTTCCCTTTTCTTCCTTCTAAAGTAATCATTTAGAAATGAGAATGGTATTTTCATCAGAAATGCTTCAGGTCATGAAAATAAAACAAGTTTATTTCTTTTATCGAATCAGATTAAGAAAATTAATGTTTTGAAATTTATATTTTTTAAAATTTCATTATTAGATATAATTTTCATTAATTCTAATTTTGTTTGTTCGAATTTTTATTATGCAGAATTTTCATTAAACAATTTTCCATATTACATTGAAAAAAAAATTTATTTCATTCAAATATCTTTATTTGTATCAAATAGATAATTTTTATTTGAATCAGTTAAATAGTATTTGTTTCAAATACATAAATTATTATTGGTACAAATAAAGTTCATTAAATTCAAATAAAAATTATTTAATTCAAGTAAATATTTATTTGATAATAGTCAAGTAACCGATTATTTGAATAAAATAAATTTTGTTTTTCCGTGTATCGAATTTTTATATAACTGAAAATTCACAATAAAATAATAATTGCGTAATTAATAAAATTCGGCTAAATGAAAATTATACCTAATGAAATTGTATTAAATGAAAATTGTAATATTTTATTTTTAGAATCCAGTTTTTTCATTTTACAATAAGAAAATCTATTTCAATAGGGGTTTGGTTATATTACAACAAAATAAGATGTCAATTAGTTAAAGATTTAAGATTTTCATCAATTTAATGATTATAGACACTCCCGAAAGAAATCGAGACTTCTAATATAGATAAAAAGTATTTCACCCCCTTTTATTTTTTTTTCTCTCCCGATTTCTTTCAGTGAACATTTAGGTCAAGACAACTTTAAAAACGTTGTCTTTTTCTTTTTTTTTTTTTTGTTTTATTTCTTTATTTTTTTCGGATGTTGTTAATACTTCTTCTTTTTTTTGCCCCTCCCAACGTTTTTCTTCGTTCGTTTTCTTCTTCGTTAATTTTTGCCGTCAAAGAAAACTTGGCAAATTCCACATATATAAAGACACCAAGTGAGATAACCGGAGACGTAGAAACTTCTAACGGGTTTCTTGAAAAAATAAAAAAAAAAAAAAATAAAATAAAATAAAAGTCAAATCTAATCTAGAAGTAGAGGATTAAATTTTTAGAAGGAGTCCAACTTTATTTCTCAAGTTAATATTAGAAGCTTCTTTGCCACTTTTGGGAAGTTGAAGTCAAAAAAAAAAAAGAATGAAAACAAAAAATACAAAAAAGCTCATTAAAAAAGTTTACTTTTAAAGGAGTTTCAACAAATTTCATTTCTCAGGAATGCAACTAATTTTTATGTCAGACAACGTAACAATTACTTGAGAGACGAGAGAGAGAGAGAAAAAAAAGAATGTGTCCTGTTTTTTTTTCATCTTTATTTTAAAAGAAAATTGATTATAAAAATACTTCTTTTCTTTTTCAAATTCGAAAGTGTTTTTATATTATTATTACAATTCTTTTATGATGTAGTTTTAAAAATTTTAACTTTCCAGAGAAGTTTTCTGTTTTTTTTTTGCATTAATTTTGCATTGGGAGAATTTAATTGCGAAATATTTTGATGTCTCTATTATTTTTTTTCATTTACTTTTAAAATTAATTGTAATGCAGTTTTTTTTTTATATCGGAGTGATTTTTAATGTATTTTTACCCACTGAACACGATTTCGGATTCCAAAATTGTTAGGATTTTGAAAAAAGTGTGAATAATGACTCTAAAAATGTATTTTTGGGATTTTTTCAATTTTTTCTCTTTACTTTCACTTTTCTCAAAATTCTGATATTTTATACAATTTTGGGACTTGGGATTGTGTTCAGAGGATAAAAATACATTGGAAACCACTCCGATATCCCCGCGTGTAGAAATTGCCCTATCAGGGCCCTAGTAGGGAATGAAACGCCATACCTGATCAGGGCCAAATCAAGGCGACCGCAAAAAAAATGTGGATTTCCTAATCAGGGCCACATCAGGCGCGGCGTTTCATTCCCTAATAGGGCTGCCTGATCCGGCCCCGATCTGGGCCCTGGCAAAATTTCTACACAGGATAAAAAAAAATTGAATTTTGCGAAATTTAATTAACTCATGTATAAAAAAATTTAACAATTCTGACAATTTTATTTCAATTAATTTGTTATTGATGAATTTTTGTTTTTTTTATATACAATTAAAAATAGAGGATTAAAACGACATTTGGAACGAATTGTTTAGCGGGAGAAGTGTTGTACACATATATACACACTTTGAAAAATAGTATGTTTTTCGCGCAGAGACATTGAGAAATGCATTAAAAAGGGTATATATATTTGTAGTATATATATATATATATATATATATATAGTAGAAAGTTTGAAATTTACAATGAAAAGAAAATTGGATCGGGATTCTGTAAGCTTGGGGTGATTAAGATTAATGAATTCAGTGGCGTTTCACTGTGCTTACCCGTTTGTAAATGGCGGTGTTGAAGACCACCAGAGCCGCAAATGGACAGGCATAGTAGACGAAGAAGTACAACCAGTGAACGTAAAGTGTAATATACAAACGACTTTCTCGTAAACTGGCTGCCATTACACAATAAACTTTAACTTTTTCCTTCCAGTGGATTTCATCTCTGTATTCCACTTCCCAAAACCTTTAAATAGAACAGAAGTACATTTAAATTACTTTTCTCCTTCATATATATCGTTTACTTTAAACGATATAATTATACTCAGATGGCTTTATTTCTTCTCGAAAATTATTATTTTTTTTTTTAAACTCTATTAGGGAATTTCTCTATTCTTCTAGATTACTCTAATTCAATAAAAAAATTTGATTAAATACTAAATTAAGTGTGAATTAATTAATTGAGGATATTAATCATCGAGGTATTAATATGGAAAAATGTATTTCTAATGTAGACAAATTAGTTCAGTTAATTAAGAGCGAATCAAGAAATATGTATATCTCATTAATTTTCTTCACTCTTAATGTAAAGGTGAATCATTTTATTTTCAAATTTTTCTCTCATATTTAAAATTTACATGAAAAAAAAAAAAAATGATTTTGACACCAAATTCTAAAGTGCATTTTAATGAATATTGATGTTTTAATATAAAATTTCGCCTTGGCAAAAGTTTACCAATAAATTTTATTTCAAATATTGTTTTCGTTTGTAAATTCTGAAAAAAGGAAGTTGAAATTTTTTTTTTATTAATACTATAAATTTTTAGTATATATATAGAATTTTGAAATAATAAAATTTTCATTTTCGATTTTCTTTAATAGAAAAATTGAAAATCGTTTTTATTTGAAAAAAAATAAATTAGACGAATTGAAGTCTCTAACATATATATATATAGTGAGGTGGGAAAAACGAATGAGATTCTGATCTTTTCTAATGTCAGGAGAGAGTGGAAAATACTGCCGACTAGTGAAGCAATAACATTTATTCGAAGTGAATTCTCTCAATTGGAAAATTCAATTCGAAAAAATGTAGAATTATATATATATATAATGAAATAAAAGAGGGGGGGAAAAAAAAAATTAGGAATATGAAAATTCTAACCTGGGCAGGTTATAAAGAAATGAGACGATGACAATGCATATCACAGCTGCTCTTGCACGACCATACGTGCAGAGTGACCTTGCTCTTAAGGGATGACATACGGCTACGTAACGTTCCATGGTCACGGTCAAGGTTAAATATACCGTCACCATTTGCGCCGCCAAGGACACTGGGTACAAGTACTTGACAATTTTTGGAAAAACGTAGAATTTGTAATCGAACATGCAACCGGTGTATGAATAAATTGCTGGCAAACCGTGAATCATCACCTATAACAAAAAACAAATTTTTGTTTTTCTTCAAAAAATTTGAAACACTTAAGGAATTTTTATTTCAAAAATTAATATATAATTTGTTTCAAAATGAGGAAAACTGTTTTTGTTTTACTTTGTCGTACCAGATAATACTGAAAATTAGTATGGACCATATTATTTTGGTTAGAAATTTTGGTGTTTTTTGGTTAGAAACTAGTACGACTATAAGTAGTACAAAAAAAAACAATTTTCCTTATTTTAATTAATTTTTGAAATAAAAAATCTTTCACGTGTATTTAAGCATTAAAATCAATAGTGTTACATTCTATTTTCGAAAGAATTAGTAACTTTAAAAATAAAGAAAAGTGTTTTTCTTTTCTACGGATAATAGGTACATTTTTATCTCCGACATCTGCCTTTCCGTTTCAGAAAAGCGCAACACTTTAGTCTCTCGTTAATCCAAAGATTTATGATCGGTTACAATGCAACCAAGTCAAATCACACTATATACACTATACCAACAAAATGAAAAGCTTCTCTTTTTTGCACAGGCTTAACATTATAATTGATATATACACACACGCTTCAAAAAAAAAAAAAAAAAACCCACTTGGAATTTCGTGAATTTACAAATATCACACTTTGAATAATTTAAATTTTGCGCACACAGTGTTCTCCAATATATATATTTGATTTATGAATACCAGTTAGTCTGATTTATATGTCGTCTTCTCAAATCGATAACTAAATATTTTATGCAATATATATATTCTGAAATGTTTGCCAAAAATAATCCTATATAATACCCATAAAGTTGCATACAAATTATAAGTTTGTAATATCTTATCTATAGATTTGTGAAAATTATTTTTCTATTTATGAATTTTTTCACAAATTTCAAATGGTTCTTTATTTAATTGACCTAAATTCAATAATGTTACAATCGTCGTATGGCCTAATTCTTCTTTGACATAATCTTCGTTTAATTTTTACTTGACCCAATTTAATATTATTTTGGTATAATATTTGTTAATCGATTCCTTATTTTAGCTAATTTTTTAGCCTAACTTTTTTGTAACCTAATTCTTATTTAGCCTAATCTATACATGTCTCTATTCTTAAAAAGAAAGTACTAAAATATTACCGATTTTAGGTATCAAAATAGAATGAGATGAGAATTAAGTACCAAAAGTTTGTATTAAATTAATACCTTCCCAGATAGCACGGAAACTTGCAGCAAGCTTGCGGCAAGTTCACCGTGCAAGCTTGTCAAGCTTGCCGCGCAAGCTTGCTGCAAGCTTGTCTGAGCTAGCGAAATGTCCCACCCAGGGCAAGCTTGCCGTGAAAGCTTGCTGTAAGCTTTCTAGGAAAGGCCATGAAAGGCCAAATCTTGCCATGAAAGATTGCTACAAGATTGCTGCTAAGCATACTAAGAATGATTGCGGCAAGCTTGCCGTGAAAGATTGCTGTAAGCTTGCTACGTAAAGTTGCAGGAGAATTTCAACAAGCTTCTGGAAAGGTTGCTGCAAGCTTGCTGCAATTTTTAAAAAATACATTTAAAATTTTTTTTAAATTAAAAGTTTTAAAATTTTTTTAAAATTTAAAATGTATTTTTTAAAAATTGCAGCAAGCTTGCAGCAACCTTTCCAGAAGCTTGTTGAAATTCTCCTGCAACTTTACGTAGCAAGCTTACAGCAATCTTTCACGGCAAGCTTGCCGCAATCATTCTTAGTATGCTTAGCAGCAATCTTGTAGCAATCTTTCATGGCAAGATTTGGCCTTTCATGGCCTTTCCTAGAAAGCTTACAGCAAGCTTTCACGGCAAGCTTGCCCTGGGTGGGACATTTCGCTAGCTCAGACAAGCTTGCAGCAAGCTTGCACGGTGAACTTGCCGCAATCTTGCTGCAAGTTTCCGTGCTATCTGGGTTTTACAGTGATTTATTCTAATTTTAATCTAACCTATTTCTTATTTGTCCTAATAATCTATGATCTATTTCTAGTTTAGACCTATTTCTTAGATTTGAAATTAGGTAAAGTGATTAGGAATTAGGTAAAATAATTTTGAATTAGGTAAAGCAATTAGCAATTAGGTAAAATTTTTCCATTTTTTGGAAACAACTTTTGTGTACCTACGCAATATTTATAGGGGATGAAACGATTTTGGCTTTATATATATATATAAACGGAGGATGATTAATTACATAAGACGTGTTTTTATATATGTATAAGGAAGCTTTCTCCCCCTCAGAAAAAAAAGTATGAAATTATACTCACAGCTATGATGATGAGAACGCTATCACATCTTGCTAGACCGATAAGAAGGTAATTAATAGAGGACTTCATTTGAGGTCTTGATAAAATGATCATTGAGATTGTATTTCCAAAGATGCCAAAGAGACTCACGAGATTCAAAAGTATACCACAAACGATGAACTCAAATAACCCATCCTTGAGCTCGACCTCGCATTCAAGGATCTCGTTTTTCTTGGTGACTGTTGCAAGATTACGAGTAATGTTGCTGGCGAAAAGATGAACGGTAAAATTTCCGGTGTTGCCGTCGGTGATGTTCCTCAGTGCAGAACTTACTTCCATCGTTTTTAAATCTTTTGTGTGTGTGTCTCTCTCTCTCTCTTTCTCTTCTCTCCACCCTCCCACACAGACCCTTTTACTTTTATCGCCCTCGAGAATTTTTTTTTTCTTCTTCTTCTTCTTCTCTTATGTTAGCATTTTTATCCAGGTTCGCTGTTCGATATCATTGAAACTCTTCTCTTTTTTCTTCTTATCTTATTCCCCCTATTACATATTTTAGTTTCCACTACATTTTGTATTTTATTTTCTGCAATACATTTTTGAATAAGATTTTCCTTTACATTTGCTTCTGAATTTTAGGTATTTTTTTTTTTTTTTTCGAAACTTCACAACCACTTTATTTTTCTTATTCACTTTATTTAATATTTGCAAATTAATATTTTTTAATAATTTAATCGCGAATATATTCTTCAAAATTAGTTTTTATTTCACTTTTTTGTTTCGTAATATTTTAATATCAAGTTTTATTGTTAAAATTTTGGATTTAGTTGAAAATTTTTTGTTTTGTTTTAATTTTGAATTAGTTGGCACTGTTTCGAATACACCACGTGACGAACGCGATTATAAGAAATAATAGAAAGTGTTCGTTCGATCATCTTCGGCGTTGAAATGGAGACTCGCCAAGAAATTATATATATATATATAGTCACATTATTCTCTTTGTCATCTCTTTTCGTTCATTTTCGTTCCTGAACTCGGGAACTTAATTGCGCAAGTGAGCTTGAATAGTTAATTCAATTGAATATAAGTGTTGGCGTGCTAGATACGATATTTTACTTTTTAAATTTTTTTTGCCGAAATCAGAGGCATTTTTCTTTTGCTTTCCACAATATTGATGATAAAATAATTTATAATCGATCTGTCAAGTTTCTTTGGAAAAATCATTTATATTTTTTCCCCATTAGTTTTTCTTGATAATATAGTTCTAATGAGACACAATGACTTGAGCAATGAATTAATAAATATTCAGGAACATTCATGATTTTTTTTTTAGGTGATTTAGCATCGATTTCCTCTCGAATCTGAAATCAGAAAAAAATTAATTTAATCTTTTTTTAATGTAGTAAATTATTTATATTTGTATCACTTTTTATAGATATTACACTGAAAAAAATTTATTTGATTCAAATACTCGATATCAAATAAATATTTACTTGAACCAAATAATTTTTATATGAATCAAATAATTTTTTTTTTTTAGTGTAATATTTGTATCAATTTTTTATAGATATTAATTAATTGAAAAAAATTAAATTTTAATGTATTGAATAATTATCATACACTTCAGCTTGGGAGAATCGTTGACAAATCAAAAATTAGAATGGGAAATTAATTAAGAGGAGTGAGTGGAGCTTTTTTTATTATCGCGAATTTTAATTGATTGGTGTTTCATATCTTTCTTTAATTGGAAATCGAGCGAAGTTTTATTTCGTCCTACAATTAATTGGAATCAATAATTATAATTCGTTTATATAAAAGTTAAAGTAATTAAAATAAAATTGAGTAAAATTAATTTAAAAGAAAATTTTTATTTTCTATTTTCTAATTAAACGTGAGAAAAAAAATTTACTTCGAACAGCGAAAGGTTTCACTAGAATAGGGAAAAATTTAATTGAAACAAATAAAAGTTTCGCTATTCTAGTGAAACCTTTTATATGAAATTTTTTTTCCCGTAAAGTTTGGGGAATTTGAAAATTTACACACATTTGTCAAATATAATCAAAAAGAAATTATAATTTAGATATATTTTTATTTGATAAATGTTAAATGAAAAATATTGTGCAATATTATTTTTTAAAAAAATTTTTTTTAGTAATATAGTAAATAAAGTAATGTAATAAATATTTTATTCTGATTTTAATTGGATTAGACGGGAAATTCATTTTCCCAATTTAATAGTTTGTTTTTGTTGAATGAAGACGGAAAACAATTATTTTGTAACAGTGAGAAGAACGAGGTTTCGTGTTAACTGCAACGTACGACTGAATGAACACTTTAGTGATGTTCCCTTTACCGTTTCAAAAGCCGTCAGTCAAGTTCAGCTCATTGACTCAGCAGTTGCGCTAATTTGCACGCCTCTGATTTCTACCTCGTTGACTTCATTCTGTGACTCCAATTGCAATTCAATCCTTGACAATGTCATCGATAATTAAATTCAATTAACAATTGGATATTGTTTGTTTTATTTTAATTATCATTATATTGTCCAAATTTTTGATATAGAAAAAAAAAATAAAAAAATTCACGGAAACCTTGAGATTTGATTTCTATATCGATTTTGCTTAACTTTTACGATCGTTTAGTTTTTTTATATTTCGGCTAAAATTCATTATGTCGTTTTCTTCTTTTATATAAAGAGAACAAAAATTTATAAGTAATTCATAATTATAAAAAGATTCATAATTTTAAAAATGTATCCTAACACACTGAAAAAGGGTTTGGTATTGACAACCAAACGTTTGGTTGGTATTTAAGCAACCAAATTTTTTTTGGTTGAATCAACAAAATTTTGGTTGTCCCAATCAAACTTTAGTTAGGGACAACAAAAATCCTTTTTTTCTAATTTTGGTTGTGTCAAATAAATTTTGATTGAGATAATTAAAATTTTGTTAATTCAATAAAAAAATTTTGGTTGCTTAAATACCAACCAAACGTTTGGTTGTCAATACCAAACTATTTTTCAGTGTGTTAGTATACAATTTTATGATTATGAATCTTTTTATAATTATGAATTACTTATAAATTTTTGTTCTCTTTTTTTTTGTTTGTTTTCTCTCTCTCTCTCTTTTTTTTCCATTTCATTGAATTTACAAAAAAATGTTATTGAAGTTATATAATAAATGAATGCGGATGAAAATTAACATAAATTATTGTATATGTCAATAAATATAACAATAGAGGTAATTCAGTAGTGTGATCGAAGGGATAAAATAAAGCCGAATGAAAATGAGCGGAAGAGGGAAGTTAGTAAAAAAAAAAAATATGGGTGGTACGGATGCTGGAACCAGTCGCAGTTTGAGAGAAAGGCCATTGCCACTGGTGGTTTTACATTGCTGATTTACATCTCGTGATGTCAGCTAAAATTGTACATTGTGCACAATTTGCAAGCAACGCATTTCCCACACTCTTTTTCTCCACTCGCTTTCGACAGTGAAAATTTATTGCTTTGATTTACCCCGTTTATATATATATATATATATATAAAAATATACTTTCTTTTCACCCCCTTTATATAATAACTTTTTTCTAAATGGAAAATTTTGATATTAAAATGAGAATTTTTATTCTTAAAAATTGCACATTTTTTTCTTTTATTGATTTTAGAAACTGTACTTCATTAATGTAATTAATAATAATAATCATAATAAAAATAATATAATGATAATATAAATTAATAATAATAATTGTAATAGTAATAATAATACTTTTGTATCAAAGTATTACGGAAAATATTAACATTTATGAAGTACCGTTTCTAAAATCAATAAAAGAAAAAAATGTGCAATTTTTAAGAATAAAAATTGTCATTTTAATATCAAAATTTTCCATTTAGAAAAAAGTTATTATATGAAGGGGGTGAAAAGAAAATATTAGTTTTTTAATTGTAACTTTTGATGAGAGAAAAAAAATGATTCACCTTTGGAATTTTCTTAAAGCAGTAAAAGATGATATTTTAATTGAGAATCGTTAGAGATTAATGACATTTAGAAATACGAGGGCATTAGGTAACAATTGGGGTTAACGGTTGAGTGCGTTATAAGGGTAGATATAGAGTTTAATGAAACTCTTTTACGAGTCTTAGAATGTTGCCTCCTTAAACTGAATATTACCAAATAATTCCAGCAATTCATATATCTAAGTATTGCATAGTTTTCAAATTAAAACTTCTTCCATTGAAAGTTTCTTGTAAAATTTATTTTTATTCTATTATTAACTTTAAAGTGTTAATAATGCACTGGAAAAAAAAAATTTTATTTGATTCAATTAATCCGTTACTTGACTAAAATGAAATAAATATTTATTTGTATTAAATAATTATATATTATTTGAGTCAATTAAATAATCAAATAATCAATTCAAATAAAAATTATTTGGTTCAAATAAAAATTATTTAATTCAAATAAAAATTATTTGTTTCAAATAACAATTATTTAATTCAAATAAAAATTATTTGGTTCAAATAAATATTTATTTGGTTCAAATGAATATTTACTTAGTTCAAATGAACATTTATTTGAATCAATGAAATTTTTGTTTTTCATTGTGATTCCTTTATTTTTAATTTTACATTTGCGACAATTATTTTTAAAATAAAATCAATTTTTTAGTGAAATCTTTTAAATAAATTTTACAAAATCTCTTTTAATGGATTTAGGAAAAAAAAAATATATATATATAATTTTTCCTTGGATATAACAAGAAAGAAATTAAAGTATTTTGAAATGAATAGTGAAGCGAAAGTTGAATGAATGTTACAATTAAATCGAGTGTCAGGAAAACTTGTCTCAAGAACTGTGATTCCCTAGTTGCCTGGATTTTCGATGTAATTGGATAGTTACAAAATAGTGGAAGTGCATTAATTAGAGAGAGAGAGGGTGAATTTTCAGACGCGATGTATATAGAGGTAGAGAATGTCGTTGTCAAATGAATAATGTTTTATAGTTATAAATCATATATAAATATAGAAAACAAGCAACATCGAAGGCACGTCTTCTAGATGCGATATAACATATATTTTTTATAACATTGAGTAATGCTTGCTATAAATTTCTCGAATGTCATTAAACTTACTCTTGAAATTATATATATATGTATATATGGAAGCGAAATTTTTTTCTTCCGATTTGTTCTCTAAACTTTTGACATACTGCGGTTGAAAATTATTTAATATTTCAAAAGTCGTTTTTGTTCAAAATGATTAGTCTTATTTTCACTTTCACTTCCACTTTCACTGATAGTAATTTTTACTCATTTTGATTTCTACTTCCGCAGTAATCCTAATTTTGCAGTTTCTCTAGAATAGCAAAAATTTTCCCTATTTTAGTGAAACATATCGCTGTTCCAGTGAAACTTATATCTCTGTTCCAGGTGAAGATTTTTTTCCCTTGTTACTTATTTTTATCTCGTCGTATTAGTGTACCAATATTTTTGACAAAAATGCGGTTATACCGCATTAAATTAAAGTTTTACTTAATATAAAAGTTTGAGTATTTTTAATAATTTTCAATAAAATTTTAATAGTTCAATTTCAATTATTGCGGTATAGTTTTAAAACAATGGTAATTTGAATAGTTGCGGTTCTAAAAGTAGAAAATATAATTTTTTATGATACTGTTAAAAATCTTTTATTGGTTTTCTCATGATTCTGAAAAAAAAGTTATCTTGCCAGTCTGACTAAGCGCGGTTTTTACTACTTCATATAAAGTAGTGATGTCCCACGTTAGTCAGACAATCTCATATAAAGTACGTACTTTCATTTTCTGTTATAGCAATAATTTTCTCGTTTCTTTTGATTTATTCGATACAAATAGTTTTGACATATGATAATTAAAAAGCAATTTTTTTAAATAATATAAATTAGAAAAATAAACGGAATATTAAAATATAAGATGAAAAATCCAATATTTGTAAAGATTGGGTTTTGGTTGGTTGAAAGGATTTTCTCTGACTAATGGTCGATGACAGGATATTCAGCTTTCAGTCTGTAATATCTATACTGTCAACTTGGTGCTAGTCAGACAATTTCTATTTCCCTTTTATCATTGTCAAACAAGAACTTTTGAGGTGCATATATGTATATATAGTCGTTGTACATATTGGATGAAAATTCTCTCTCAATAAATTACAAAAAGTCGTTAAGGGTATTATTGCTCTCGTAAATATACTCTTATGTTATGGGAATCAAATGATTTTTCAATAAATTCAACTTTATTATTATCCAAGGTAAACTTTGGTGGATATATAGATTACAAAGTTGTTGTTTCAAATAAACAATTCTGACTGTAAATTTATTAATTTACACTCAATTCACTTTACTTTATAACAAATTGTTATTTATCAGGGTTGCCACAAATCAGGGGATTTTTTTTCATTAATTAAATTTTGTACTCTCTAAATCTGAATTAGTAAAAATGTTTACTAATTTGAATTAGTGACTCACTTTTTGCTTCTGAATTAGTAAAATTTTACTAATTATTAGTAACTTTTACTAACAATTAGTAAAATTTAACTAATTCAGAAGCAAAAAGTGAGTCACTAATTCAAATTAGTTAACATTTTTACTAATTCAGATTTAGAGAGTAAAAGCACACAGAACAAAAAATTTGTTTGATTCAAATAATCGGTTACTGGATTATTATTAAATAATTATTATTTGAGATGATATTTGTTTCAAATAAAGAAATTATTGGTAATTTATTATTTAATTAAAATAAAAATTATTTGGTTCAAGTAAATATTTATTTGATAATATTCAAAAGTATAATTGAATCAAATAAATGTTTTGTTAAATTTTTTGTAATCTTGTTTTTTTTATATTTACTAATTGCTTTGAATTGTGTGTACCGATATCCTTAGTTATCGAATAGTGGACGAAGTAGTAGAAATCAATTTTGGTCAGACATTACATTCTTCAGGTTTAATACAATTATTCTCGTATAATATTAATGAATAAAAATTGTAGTGAAATTTATTGTAGAAAAATATAAAAAATTTTTATTTGAAAAATTTTCCAGTAGTAGAAGGTCGAGTTTAGTCAGACGATGAATTTCTTTGCTTCAGTTGCGCTGGTGTTTGAAAAAGAAACAATTTTTTTTCGTCATATTTTCAATTAATTTTGTTATAATTTCTTGCAAGACAAATGCCACAAGTTTATTCGCGATGAACAGTCGCGTTCTGTAGATTCCGTGCCAAAATGGCATAAGAAGGGATGGCACTGAGTTTATTTTAGCAGACGATGCTTCTTATTCTATACATTTGTATCAGCAAGTTTCCCTATCTCTTGTGACAAGTGTCCCATTTTGGAAAGATATGAAATTTTATGTTTTCTCTTTACATATTTTTAAAACAATGTCAAAAAAGGCGTTTTTTTTAAAAAACACTTTTTAAATATTATTTACTTATTTTTAGTATAAAAATAAAAATAGAAATTTAATTTTATAATATACTTTACATATAGTTAAATAGTTTTTTTTTTTTTTTTTTTATTGGACTTGAGAAAAATTGTAGGAAAAATTTGTCAGGGGAATTATTTTGAAATATTGCTGACGAGTGTAATAAATGTTTAAAAAATGAAACTTTTCTCTCTCGTGCAAAAAGTAAAATTAGTTGTGTCAGTTTGAAGATGCCTGTGTAAGAATGTAAGGTCATAAAAACCTTGAGTTATGGTTGTAAGAATCGGTCTTTTTTGAAAATGTAAATGTCGCGCGCCAATGACAAGAAACATGTATTGGTTTATACAACCAACATACTTGCATTTTATATGTATATATCAACTGTCAAAAAAATCCAACAGTCATAAACTAACAAGCAACAAATAAAGAAAAAAAAAATGTCCTCGACTTTTGTGTATAAAATATCTGTTTTCGATGCATTTTTCCCTCGTAAACTGCCGAATTCGTTCACAAAATACTTGAATTATGGTTTAACTTTTTTTTTTTTTTTCGTAAAAAAAAAATGACAAAGAATTGTTTGAAACAAAAAAAAAAAAAATTATAGAAAAATTTTTCGTTAAATTTTTTTTTATTCATGTGGAAAAATTTAAAAAAAAATATTTGATATCTTATAAAAAAAAATTTATAGACAAATTTTTGTCATTTCTTTTATTGGCAATGCAAAGTGAAAAGATAAAATTTTATTTTAAAATTTTTATTGCACACCCCATACATTTGGATTAAAATGTCAAGACTGACATCACTTCGTTTTCTTTACAATTCTTATTCTCATATTGATTTTCACCTAAAAAGTATTTCTTTTGCAATAAATATTGAAAAATGTTTTATAGTTTTTATGTTATTGACGGGAAATTTTATTCTCATCTCTCCAGTATTCTTATTTTGTTTTAAATTATATTTTATGGTAGTTTCAGCCATTGTCAACTACAATTTATGGTACTGTTAACTTTTGTTGGATTAAAATTTATATTAATTTTAATAATTGATAGTGTCAACCATTAGTTACATTCTGTGGTAGTGTTAACTTTCTTTGGTTTCAATCTATGGTTGTGTTAACTTTTATTGGTTACAATTGGTATGCCAGTGTTAACTTTAGTTGGTTTCAATTTATGGTATTGTTAACTTTAGTTGGTTTCAATTTATGGTACTGTTAACTTTAGTTGGTTTTAATTTATGGTAGTGTTAACTATCGTTGGTTTCAATTTATGGTAGTGTTAACTTTTATTGGTTACAATTGGTATGCCAGTGTTAACTTTAATTGGTTTCAATTTATGGTATTGTTAACTTTAGTTGGTTTTAATTTATGGTAGTGTTAACTATCGTTGGTTTAAATTCATGGTAGTGTTAACTTTTATTGGTTACAATTGGCATGCCAGTGTTAACTTTAATTGGTTTCAATTTATGGTATTGTTAACTTTAGTTGGTTTCGATGTATGGTAGTGTTAACTTTAGTTGGTTTCAATTTATGGTATTGTTAACTTTAGTTGGTTTTAATTTATGGTAGTGTTAACTATCGTTGGTTTCAATTTATGGTAGTGTTAACTTTTATTGGTTACAATTGTTATGCCAGTGTTAACTTTAATTGGTTTCAATTTATGGTATTGTTAACTTTAGTTGGTTTCAATTTATGATATTGTTAACTTTAGTTGGTTTTAATTTATGGTAATGTTAATCATGACAGATTTAACTTTCGAAAATTATGGTAATGTTAACTTTTGTTGGTTACTATTTATGGTAGTGTTAACTTTTGTAGATTTCAATTTATGGTAGTGTTAACATTTGTTGGTTACTGTCTACTTAACTTTTATTAATTAGAATTTTATGATAGTTTGAACTTTTTTAAATTATAGTAATGTTAACTTTTATTTGTTACTATTTTATGGTAGTGTGTTATTTTGTATCTTCTTTAGTATATTAAAGCAATAACTGATAATGGCATCAAGAAGCCATTACTAAACATATTCTGTAGTATGTTTATGTTGTTTTCGATAAGCACATTTGAATCCCAGTGGTCCCTTTCTTTTTTAGTTGAAAGGTGGATAATAATGGGGAACTATAATTGGAACAGACAAATCTATAGTTGGCTTGCAATGAAAGGAGAGCTTTTCGAGAAAATAGAAGTCATATATTCTTAGTGCAACAGCTGATCGTTTGCCATTCAGACGAGATCTCTTATCTCGAGGGACAGAGTCGACTCTGACCTCACTTTCTACTTCCTTCAATTACAGAAATTTACATAAATTTACCGTTATAACCACGTTACGCTTACCACTGCAAATTTGAATCTCGGAATGCTTCCTAATTCCCAATCCTAACTAAAATGTTGCTAGCGAATTTTTTTTTTTTTTTTTAAATATTTATTTTTTACTTTTTATAATTTATTTTGATTTATGATTTTTTAAAAATAGTTGTATCATTAATCTGAGATACAATTGTTTTTGAAAATTGTTTTTTTTTCTTTTGATTTAACAAACATCTATTTAAAATTTTTAATTAAAAACAACTTTGAATGACATGGTAGTTTGAAATACTGGTATTTTTAAACATTGATAGTTTCGAGGAATAATTATATTGTAAGATGATAGGCATAATTAAAAAAATGAAATGTAGTTTGAACGTATTAAAAACAATAATGATTTGAAATATATAGGAAAAAGGGGTGAAAAAATAACGTGTAATAATTGTAAAGTGCACTTTGATCAATTGTCGGTCCAGCGACAACTTTTCAGATTTATATGCGACGTGAATTTTTACGTGCAACTGGAAAATTAATTGTAGAACGAGGGTAAAAAGAGAAAAGGAAGATATGAAATTACTCAGGAAATGTGTCCCTCATCAGTCATCAGAGTTGACTGATGAGGGACATTTGACATCTGGTTGTCAAAAAAGGGGGAAAAAAAAAATTCATGTTGCATTATAGCTTTTGTTTGTTATTCAACTAATTGACACATGAGAAAAAGATTTTTCAAATTAAATTACAAAATTTCATTTCGTCAACATAAGAATTGACATTTTATTTATTTTTTTCCTTTTTTTTATAATATTTCATTTTAATTTAAAATTAGTTTAATATTTTCAATTAAAAATATTATGATTCTTTCAAATTATCATTTTTGTTTTTCGAAAGTAACATTTTTCGTTGATAAATGAATTTTTCAAACAATAAGTCTTAATATTTCATTCCGGCTAAATTCATTGTATATCGTCTGTTGTAGAAATAAGTGAAAAGGATTTAGTGTAAAGGATAATGTTGAATGATAAGAAAAGGCAAAGAGCTTACTAGAGAAAAATAAGACAACAGTTTTCTACTTTTTTATATAAAGAACTAATTTTTTTCTCAATAAAACTATATAGCACTCGCAAGAGAAATATATTTTTCATTATAGGAAAATGTTGTGGTATATTTTTTTTTTTTTACGATTTTTGTAAATATAGAATTCAGTTTGCGTTGATACTATTTTTGTCTTTCGTATATATTCTTTTATTTTTGTCTTATACGTTAGATTTTAAAATATTTATTGACTTTCGAGTGTTTTTATTTTAACAAAAATAAAGTAAAAAATAAAGTTTTGAATACTAAACAACAAAAATAGTTTATTTTTCGCTTCGAAATCTATTTTGCATTTTATTAATAATTCTTATTTTTTTCTTATACGTTGGATTAGAAAATATTTATTATTATTATTAGAAATTTAGTAATTTTTTCGTTTTATTTTCTTGTTGAAAAGAAAAAAATTACCGAGGTATTTTATCCAATTTTGTGTATATATATATAGTTGAAGATTTTAGCGAGCGTGAATCTTGGCAAATTGTTGGTGTCAGGGTCTCTTCATTTTCTTCATAGATCGTAAAACACGTAAACCATGTTTACAGGCTAGTTGAATGTATAAAACTTGACTTTGAATGAATTTCTCAAATCTTCTTTGTATATATATTTTTATTTCAGTGTAGAATATTTAAATATTTACAGAAATTATCAAATTTTATTTTTTAAAATTTTTATTTCACTTCTAATTTACTACAATTCAGTTTCGCTTCATTTTAATTCACTTCACCTAATTTTCAATTAACTTTAATTCACTTTCACTTCACTTTAATTAACTCACTTTAATTCACTTTCACTTCACTTTAATTAACTCACTTTAATTCACTTTAATTCAGTTTTGGTTCACTTCACTTTTACTTTACTTTAATTCACTTTCACTTCACCCAATTTAACCTCACTTTCTCTTCACATTAATTCACTTTCACTTTATCCACTTTCACTTCACTTTAATTCACTTTAGGTTCACTTCACTTTTACTTTACTTCAATTCACTTTCACTTCACCCAATTTCACCTCACTTTCACTTCACTTTAATTCACTTTCACTTCACTTTAATTCAGTTTTGGTTCACTTCACTTTTACTTTACTTAAATTCGCTTTCACTTCGTCCACTTTCACCCCACATTAATTTACTTTAGGTTCACTTCACTTTTATTTTACTTCAATTCACTTTTACTTCACCCAATTTCACCTCACTTTCACTTCAATTCACTTTAATTTACTTTCACTTCACCCAATTTTATCTCACTTTCACTTCAATTCACTTTAATTCACTTTCACTTCATCCACTTTCACCTCACTTCAATTCACTTTAGGTTCACTTCACTTCACTTTCACTTCACCCAATTTCACCTCACTTTCACTTCACTTCACTTTAATTCACTTTCACCTCACTTTAATACACTTTAGGTTCACTTCACTTTTACTTTACTTCAATTCACTTCAATTCACTTTAATTCACTTTCACTTCATCCACTTTCACCTCACTTTAATTCACTTTAGGTTCACTTCACTTTTACTTCACTTCACTTCACTTTCACTTCACCCAATTTCACCTCACTTTCACTTCACTTCAATTCACTTTAATTCACTTTCACCTCACTTTAATTCACTTTAGGTTCACTTCACTTTTACTTTACTTCAATTCACTTCAATTCACTTTAATTCACTTTCACTTCATCCACTTTCACCTCACTTTAATTCACTTTAGGTTCACTTCACTTTTACTTTACTTCAATTCACTTTCACTTCACTTTGGGTTCACTTCACTTTCTCTTCATTTTAGACCTCGTAAAAAAAGTAAATTTAAAGAAAAGTTTAAAAAATTTAAATAGAAGTGAAGTGAAAGAAAAATGAAAGAAAGGGGAATGAGAAGAAAGTGAAGTGAGATAAAAGTAAAGCGATGTGAAAATGAAGTGATAGTGGTGTTAAAGTGGGTTGACGTGAATATAAAGTGATCCGAATGTGAAGTGAAGTAAAAGTGAGGTGAAATGAATGTGAAGAAATTTGATGTTTTAATCAAAAACAATAGTTGTTTTAAATAAATAAATATATTTTCGAGTTTATAACATAACGTTTTTCATCTCTATTTGCTCGTAAAGAATAAGTATAACAATAGTTTCATACTATACCCCCGATGAATGTGTAGAACATACTAGCACGTATGTACATTGTATGAGTATTTACGACACAATTTAGTGCGCACGCAGAGGGTGCTTGATTTTATCTAACAAACACGTGAGAAGTTTTCTATATTTATACATATTTATATGTTTTATTTAGATGAAATGATATAGAGAAATAAATCTATAGTTCTTTTCGTTTTTGAATTTATAATATATATTATCAGGAATAGAGGGGAAGGTGTATATATATATATATATATTCATAATTCAGACGGCAAGCTCTGGAAAATTGAGAAGGAGAAGATTAGTCGCTTTTCATATCATACACCCGGGGAAAATTGCTTGCCTTAACCATTTCAGCCAGAACAACAGCGTCTTTTACAAAATTATAATTGGATTATACTGCGGATTTATGCAAATTAAAGTTCTGTCAAAATTAAAACATATTGCTAGATTTTTACTACCTTGCAGTAAATTATATTTTAATCAAAAAAAAAAAGAAAAACAGTTTTGTTCAATTAAGGAAAAATGTTTTGTTACACGTTAAATACCATAGATATTATATATAAATATATACTCAAAACGAAATTATTTTATAATAAAACTGTTTGATTAATTGAACTAAATTATTTTTTTTACTATTTGGTGGTTATATATAATTAATAGTAATTAATTATAATTAGTTAAAAAAATAGAAGTGAAGAGATTAATCGATAATAATTATAAACACTATTTGCAAATTGTATTTCCTTTTTCTCCCCACGGAGAAATACACATAAAGCATTATACATTTGTAAATCAGTGTGTCAATTTTGTATATATATATATATATATTTCTCTCATTGACTTTCATTAACTTTCATTAAAATGCAAATTCAATTTTAATCCTCGACCGGAAGGTGATACATGTGGACAAATTCGAAAATTTAATTAAGACCCGACTCATTTATACTTCATTAATATTATTTCAAAGCTTTAAATTTTCAAGTTACGATTTCATAAATTGTATTATTTTTTTTTAAATAATAATTAAAATAATTTGTCTACAAAATATGATTGGAGGAAATTTCCCCTTACAAAACTATATATAAATAAGAAATTTTCTTTTATATATAGAAAAAAAAAAAAGTGTAGAGTCATTTGTCTGTCTCCTATCGTCTGTGAACGCATGAATGACAGTTTCTCTCACACGCCATTAAATCGAGCATATAATACATTTTCATCTTCATTTGCCTACCAAATTTTCTAAATTCTTTTTAGCAAAACAGACACACACGCGATTTTATTAATACTGAATAATATATATATATGTATGTCTATTTAATATATATTTACTTTATATGTAGATAAAAATATTGTTGTATATTATAAACCGAGAGTCTAAAATATTATTATAATGGATGAAAATTATGGAACATTAAAGCCCCTTCAGCTATAAAAATGTGAGATATTTTATTATTTATATGTATTACACGTCGTCGTCGTCATTGGATTTTATAAAATAGAGGATATAAATCAAAAGTGCATTTATATTTGAATGATGTATATATAAATTTTTTTTTTCCCCCTTTTTTGTTGCTAAGTACTTTTACTATACATATAGTGAAGGAAGAAATGTTTTTACACTAGGGAAAATCTTTAAAAGTTCTTTTTAAAGATAATATACATTTTCTTTCTTTTCTTCTTTTCGTTTCTTTTTATCAGGGGTTGTCTTGTATTATTCATATATTTTTATTTCTAATCTTCGAATATCGTTTCATTTTTTTTAATGCCATATATACACTGAGAAAAATGTTTAGTCAGAGCAACCAAAATTAGGTTGGGTCAACAAAAAAAATTTTGTTGGTATTTAAGCAACCAAACTATTTGTTTGAGTCAACCAAAAAATTAGGTTGAGTGTTTTTTGTTGGCATAACAAAAATGTTTGGTTGTCGCAACCAAATAATATAATAATAATAATAATAATAATAATAATAATAGTAATAATTTGTTAGGACAACTCTCTAAATCTGAATTAGTAAAAATGTTTACTAATTGAAATTAGTGACTCACTTTTTGCTTTAGAATTAGTTAAATTTTACTAATTGTTAGTAAAAGTTACTAATAATTAGTAAAATTTTACTAATTCAAAAGCAAAAAGTGAGTCACTAATTCAAATTAGTAAACATTTTTACTAATTCAGATTTAGAGAGAACAAACGATCATTTGGTTTCTTAGACCAAACTATTTTGTTGTGTTAACCAAATTATTTTATTGTCGTAACTAAATTTTGGTTGGAATTTAAAAATGTTCAACCAAATAATTTTCTTGACCTAACCAAATGTTTGGTTGAGATAACCCTACGTCTTTGTTTCAGCCAACCAAAATTTGGTTACATGAACCAAAATTGTCTAACAAAACAATTTTGTTGCCAACACTAAATTTTTTTTTCTCAGTTTATATACAAAGATATAAAACTTTTTAATAACATTTTTTTTTTTTGTTAAAAATAATAAAAAAAAAAAATTCTTTTTTCTATAATTGAATAAAATTTTCAATTTATTTTCTATAGAGAAAAATGAATTTTTCAAACTTGATAATTTTCATGGAAATATTCATTATAGAAATTTATACGCTTTATGGAAACTTGAAAAGGATGATGTGAAGGATATCGTGCATGATGCGAAAGGACTGAGCTTAAAAGGACGAGAAAAATATCAAGTTTGTTGAGAGAAAGAGGGTTCTCTCTCTCTCTTTCATTTTTTTTTTTTTTTTGCGAAAAGAAAAACAAATTTTTATATCGAATAGCAAATATTTTTCAAAGCTTTCAACATTATCCGCGGAACAATTTTTCATAATCTCTTCTTCAATTTCCATATATATATATAGAATCGTTTTCGCGTTTTTTCTTTTCTTTTGCTCTTTTTATGTTTATATATATGTTATTTTATATGACAATGTAATTTTTCATTTATATATTGCATATCACTCTTATATTTTGAGTAAATATATATATATATATATGCTATATCATTCTTAGAATATCTTTGGTCGTTTACAAAACCAAATGTTCGTAAAATAGTTGCCGAATATATCGACCCTAGGAAATCTCCATTTAGATAGAGAAACTATAAAGCAGTCTGATTTGAATAAGATTTCCCTTTCAGAATAGTAGAATTATTTGAATTTTATTATAATATAAATTAGGGTTACCCTTTCACCTATTTCATTATTGGAAAATTGATTAAATATGAATATTTATTTTTTTTTTCGAAAAAAAAAGGAAATGAAGATAAATGTTTCATTTAGATTTTTATCATTCGACATATTTAGGGTGTATTTGTTTGAGCTTCAAAAATTGTATTCTATGTTGAATTTCATCATTATATCAGAATATATTAAAAGATATCAGTTTATCAAATTATCGCTGAGATAATATAGTAATTGAATATTATATTAAGTTGAAACAAATGTTTCTTTTTCCTTTTCATTTTATACTGCATTTTATTGTTAGAAAATCTTTTTAATAGTCAGTTTTTAAAAGAATTACTTTTATTCATGGAAAAAAAATGTAACGAAATTCCTTTTATTTTGTTTTTAAAATAAAATTAATTATGACTTAAAAATAATTGAAATTCAGTATTGAAGTAAATTTTTTTGCCGGTTTTCTTTTTATTAAAAATGTTAAACTTTTTTTTTTCATTGTTTTTATTTCTACAAAATTCTTGAAATACACATATATATATATATAAACATGATTCGAATGCTTTAAAAAGCAGATACAAATTTAATTTTAAAATTTGTGGCTGTGATTTATAAATGTTTGATATTTGTGCAACCTTTTGATTTTACGCTTCCTCACGCACACAATTTTTCATGAAAAAAATATGTCACGAATGAATGAAAGGAATTTCGTTTTATTGAAAAATGTATCAAACTTTAATAAGGTTATTTCATGTGGAAAAAGTTGATAAATTTTTTATATAAACATTTCTCTTTTCATTAATTAAAAAAAAATTGTTTATTCAAATATTTATATGATCTTCTATATTGATTTGAGAGGATATATATACTATATATTCAAGTATAACTTCTTCGAAAATTAGAATGAAACATTAATTCTTTGAAAATTTTCTTATTGTTTTTCATTTGAATCAAATAATTTTCAAATAAATAATTTTTATTTGAATCAAATAAATTTTTCAAAAAAAAAAAATTTTTCAAAAAAGAAGATTAAAAAAAAAACTCACCAATTTTGATTCTTATTTTATTATTTCAATAAGCCATCAGATCTTCAATGCGATTCGTAAATATAGAAAGTTTTCTTCTGGATTTTGCAGTATTTGCGCAGATGGACTTTAGCTGTATAATTTAATAAAAGATCAAGGGGGGTAATATGAGAGAATAGGAAACTAGTAAATTAGCAACTGGAATTTCAAGCTTTCACAAATATTCCTTTTCTCTCTTCTTTGAATTGTTCATAGTTAAAAACTTTTCACTAAGCACTTTCAAGTTCCGTGGAATTTCCTGGTATCTTTTTTCTTTCTCTCTCTCACTTTTTAGATTTTCTCGAGAAGATTAATTCACTTTCTGCACAAGTAGTGAGCAATATATATATTTTTTTTCAGTATCCAAACAATTGTAAGCACTTTTCAAATCTTGAATAATTTTTTTCTTCCATATTTTTTTTTTTTTTTTCTCAATGGCAAAAAAATCGTGTCCCGTGTCACTGTTAGTTCTTATTATTAGTCACTTTTATCTCCCTCATGGGAAAAGTCAAACACCAAGAAATAAAAATGATCGATAGATTCATATATCTCAGCATCTGAAAATTTGTGAAAAAAAACTTAACGACCTCTTTTTTTCACAAAAACGAAATGTGAAAAAAAGAAATTCCAATTTTGTAATTATAAAATTTAATAATTTTATTATTACTACATTTATTATTATTATTATTATAAATTTTTGTTTTTTATTATTATTATTATTATTATTATTATTATTATTATAAATTTTTGTTTTTTATTATTATTATTATTATTATTATAAATTTTTGTTTATTATTATTATTTTTTTATTCTTATTATATTGTAATTATTATTTTTATTTTATTCTATTTGTGAGGAAATTTAAATTTAAAGTTTCAATTTTTTATCGATTGAAAAATAAAATGGAAATAATTAAAGGAATTTGAAAAAGTAATCGGAGAATTTGAATCTCTTTAGAGGATAAAAATAATTAAAATACACTTTATCCTCTTATATATAGACTTCCGGTTTCACTTTGATTTTTTTAATTTGACAAACGAAGAATAACTTACATCTTTTGTAAATGGATGCTTGATCGTATTACTTTAATATATAAATGAGGATGAGATATAATTTAAATTACTAGTTAATTATTTTTTTATTTTGTTTTGTTTTTTTAATCGTTATCGTATTTATTTTTTTTATTAATAATTTTTTTTCACAATTATACTCATTAACGGTTATTATATCAATGGAATTTATTTATATTTATTAAAATTTGTAATTTTATTTTCTTAATTAATATAAATTAAATAAACAAAAAAAATTAAAACTTCTTTGAATAAAAATAATTGTCTTTATAATTTAATTTTTTCATATTTAAATAATTTATTAAATAGAAAACTATATCAAATCCCTTTGATGAGTTAATAATATTTTATTGACTCGGAAAAATGGAAAATTTCAGAGTTTTATTAAAAATTTTACCGAGCGATAAATACATTTTATCAATAAATGAATTAAAATGTCAAATACGCGCTATTCTGTTATAATTTATTGTAACAATTTTTTTTATTTTTTCAAACCAAATTTTTCTTTTTTTTGGTTAATTATTATTATTTTTTTTTATTGATGTTTTTATTTTATTTAAAATTTACATCGAAAAAAAAAGAATGAAAAATATTTAACAATTTTACGATATAGAATAAAAATTCTTTTTTGTGTAAAAAGAATCTATCAGATGATTTTATGACTTCATATATATGTATATAAACTCGAGGAATTATTTTAATGGGAAGAAATGAATATGTGCAGTCGGAATAATAAGTGGCTGTAAGAATTTAAGCAAACCCTTTAAATTCTCTCATAAATTAGTGGTGAAAAATAATGAGATCACGTATAACGAGGAAAATAGTCGTAAAAGACATTGTTATTTTTTTAGAAAAATATTTGTTTTATTTATTAATTTATTTGTTTACAAAATAGATAAAAGTAGTAATATATTAATTAATAAATTATATATATCTAATAACAAATTATTTTTTTTTTACTATAAAAATTTGAATTTTTGGATATTTAAAAATATTGAAAAATATTTCTAAATTAAAAAATGTTTAATAAAATATTTTTTTAATTACGAATATAAATTTATTCTAAAATTTTTCCATATATAGGGGTCCTATGAGTTTAAATAGAGCACAAAACTTGTGCATATCATCTCAATTAATTTAAAATTTAAACTTGACTAATTTGAAATTTCGGCTGCAACTAATTTCAAGTTTCTCTTCCTTAATTCCTCTTCAGTTTGTATATATGAAATTTACAAAGTTCTCTCTAAGATTACATTACAAAGTTCATATATACAGGAACGATTAATTAAATAATTATAAAAAATAATATATTATATAGAAATAATTTTTCATTTAAAGAAAAAAAAATTTATTTGATTCAAATAATTACTTGACTATTATCAAATAAATGCACGCAAAAAAATCTTCACCTAAATCAGCGATATGTTTCACTAAAACAGCGAAAATTTTCACTATTCTAGAAAAATATATCGCTATTCCAAAGAAACTTATCGCTGTTCCAGGTGAAGATTTTTTTGCGTGTGTTATTTATTAAATAATAATGAGTCAATTTGAGTCAATTAAATGGTATTTGTTTGAAATAAATTATTGCTCCAAATTTAAATACAGTTTAGTTAATACAATTATTTGATTTCAAAAATTATTTGCTTTAAGTAAATATTTATTTGATAATTGTTAATTGAATTAAATAATTTTTTTTTCATGTATTCTTTATAATATAGAATTTAATAAAAATTAAAAATTCTGATTTTTTTTATTTATAAAATAATTTAAAAAAAATTTTAATAAAAGGGAAATATTTAAAAATATCATGTTTTTGTAACGCGTATATTTTGTATGAAAAAAATGGGGTGGGGGCATAAGTTTATAAGATAAGTGGACTTGGAAAGATGGTTTATATATTGAAGGGCACTTTTTTTTATAACACAATGATCGTTAATGGTTCAAAGTTGCTCCTAAAGTGTATATATATATATATATAGATAGATAGAACATTGTGACAAAAAGCGATAATGTGAGATTAAGTCGAGACACAAAAGTGACGCAATTTTGCAGTACTTATTTCTTAAAACTTACTATATAGGATTGAGAAAGAATGTGGTATGAAAAAAGTTTAAAGGTGATGAACACATAAAAAAATAAGAGGCGCGTATAGAATCCACAAGGAAACCTCACAGTCCATTAGCTCCCCCTTTTCTCCCCAGTCATTACAGTATCAAAAAAATACAGTTTATATTCATTCGATATTATTATATAATAATAATAATAATAATAATAATAGTAATAATAATAATAATAATAATAATAATAATAATAATATTAATAATTGTTTAATAATAATAATTTGTTTTTGCGAAAAAATATTTTTAAAAAATTTATCTGATTCAAATAATTGGTTACTTGTTTATTATTAAATAAATATTTACTTGAACCAAATAATTTTTATTTTTATATTAAATAAATATTTACTTGAGCCAAATAATTTTTATTTTTATATTAAATAAATTGTATTTGATCCAAATATATGCGTGCGTATTTGAAACAAATACCCATTTGAAATAATAATTATTCAATAAAAATAAATATTTATTTAATAACAGTCAAGTATAACCAATTATTTGAATCAAATATACTTTTTTTTCAGTGCACAATACAATATTTAAAAATTTTAAATTCTTTTTCGCTTTTCGTGGAAAATTTACACTTGAACTGCGATAAGATTTTGTTAGGTGTCGAAGAAAAATGGTATATGAAGAATGACAAAAGTTTACGAAAAAAAAAAAAAAAAAAAACTTCATAAAAGTCTTGAGAACCTCAATGTTTGATAAAATAGGTTTAAGGTGGACTTGTGGTATTTTTTATTAAAATTTGTCCTTTATTCGCTGAAAGAATTTTAAATTCGCGAAAAACTTTTATTCTATAGCTGAATTTTCGACACGGAAATGACGATTTTCTTTTTATTTTCTTTATTATTGAATATTATTTAGTATTTTATTAAATAAATACAATTTTTTTTTTTGAAATTTACTCATTTTTTGTATTGATGGAATAATAAGAGAGAAAAAAAAATGTAGAGAAAAATATACTTGATTTTTTATTGACGATTTAGTAAATAATTTAGGCCAAGTGAAAATTTTGTGACAATGCCAAGTTCTTGTCTTATTCCATCAACAATTTCCAGGTACATATAATCTTGATTCTCATTTTAAATTTGCAACAGTTGTTTGAAACACAAAGGCACAAATAATTTTGTTGGGAGAAATTGACGATAATTTGAAAATTTTTATATTTTCTAAATCAAAAAAGATTTTATCACTTTAGTCACTGAAATTTTTGCTATAAATTATAATTATTTTTAATAAATTAGTAAACGAAAACAATTTCACTAATTTATTGAATAAAATTGTAAAATGTTAAAATCGATATTATTGAGAATCTTAAGATTAAAGAAATTTGCAATAAAAAAAAAGTAAATTTCACAAATATATTTTGTCACGAATCTTTTAAACATTGCCAAATAGTTGCACCGACGCTTTCTGACACTTGAACAGTGACGTCACTCTGTGGTGTGACATATTTTGTCAATCTATTACACCATTGAATTCAAATTATTTTGAAACTTTGCATAAACTTTGATATATTGTCAAAAAATATTTTTTTTAAATTTGAATATTTATATTGAGTTTTTTTTAATTCTTGTGTATTTTTGTAATTTACGTATTTTTAAAATGTAGGTTAACATTCTTTCGTTACATAATTATAGTCATTATTATTAACATTCACTTTATAAATTTTATTTTTTTTTAGTTTTCATGTTTTTCTTGCTTTAAATACTAATTGTGTTTGCTTTAGTAATAATTTTATTTATTTTTAAAATTATTTATTAGTATTTTTTTTGTTCTAAAATTTATTTATTATTATTATTTGTTTTCGAATTAGAAATAATTCATTTTTTTTTTTTATTCAAAACAATTAAATCATTCACTATATGGCAGCGATTTATTTTTCGATAAAAATAAAAATATTTAGCCGCACTTTTATATAGTAAATATTTTTTGTTCCAAGTGCGAATTTTCCTTGCGTGTGACTAACGATTTATACTGTTTTTTTTCTCTTTTTTTTAAATCACAATTTATAATTATGTAATCATTATTGTATGCACGTGAAAATATTTATTCATTTATGCAAATAATTTTAGAAGAGTATGAAAGAAAGTTTAAAAAAAAAAATTTTTTTGTACACTCACTATTGAAATTTTTTAAAATTACAACACTATTAATCACTTGAATGAAAATTTTTTTTGCAACACTTTGTAGTCATTTTTAAAGGATTTTTTTTTCCTCTTATTATAATATTAGATTTTTTAATTTTGGGCGGGAAAATTTTTTAGGTAGGAACTCATATTCAAAGCGCTCGTCGCGCGAAGCGCACTGAGTGTATCGAAACGAATAGGACGAGAGTTAGGCAGCAGGGTGTCAGAAATGACCCTGGCAGTGAGAGTCGCCTGCGCATTGACATTTTCAGTTTTCAAAGCAAAAGACTCCCTTGCTCTTTTTTCTTCTTCACATATAATTTGATACTTTCCATGAAATGTACTTGGATTAATGGACATATATATACTATTCTTTTCCATTCCCTTATTATTTATTATATGTTTCTAATCTCCCTTTTCAAATTCAATATTTATTTTGTTACATCAACAAAATAAAAAGAATTTTAGTTTATTGTCAATTTGTCATTTTGGAAAATTTTCATCACCTCCAAATTTCTGCGATGCATGAATATTTATAAGTTCTAAAAAACAAGTGTTAAAATTTTTTATTTCATTGAATTTTATTAGATTTAATTTTCATTGAGACGAATTTTTGTATTTTTCATCAGAAAATTTTATTAAACCGATTTTCTGTATTACAGAATTTTTATAATATATTTAATTCACAGAATTTTCATTTGTCTGAAATAATTGCAAATGACCGAATAAATAGATTTCGGCGCTTTTAAAAATTAATCAATCACAATTTTATGAATTATTTTTTAATTGGATGATGATTTTAAAAAATTGCGCCCAATTCTTTTTGTTGATTGGTTTGTTCGGACAAATGTAAATTCTATTTAGAAATTCTGTTAAATGATTTTTTGTTTAAGTAAAAAATTCTGCAGTATGAAAAATCGGTTATATGGAAATATTTATTTCATAAAATTTTTCTTGAATCGAGTTTTTGTGTTACAGAAAATTTGAATTTTACGTTCTTTAGAATATTTTTTCAATGTGAAAAAATGTCCCTTTGTTTACATATATATATATATATATATATATATATTTCGATGTGTTTATAAATTTCATATATATAGAAATTCCATTTTGCATTATTGTAAATGTTTTTTTTTTTTTTTTTTTTTTTTTTTTGGGTTTCCGCTCTTATTATTTCAATTTGAAATTTTCACCATTTTTCTCTTCAATATTCGAAAGTGCTTTTGATTTAGGTGAAATATACTTTTTCAAGGTGCATTATTCGCATTTCATTTTGAAAATCCCTTAGAGAAATTCACGTCTTTGTCAATTTTTAGCATTCCAATGCATTTTCAAATTTCACGTGAGGTAAATAGATCGAAGATTGAGGATATAAAAAAAAATATGAAAGAAATAGAAATATTAAATTTGTCTCAAAAAAATAAGAGATTATACGCAATAGAAAATATATATATATTATAAAATTGACATGTTCAATTTATCATAACTATATTTTATAAAATATAAAGATTGGAAAAAAATACAAATTAGTTTTTTTATACGACTTCCTGTTTTCTTTAGTTATTTTCTTGAAGATATAGGTTTTTTTTTTTAAATATTATGCAAGATATTTTTTTTATCTATTGCTATTTGACCCTTCGTGCATTTTTCATATACATATATGGTTATAAAATTAAATACATATATATATATATATTTTTTTTTCTCAAATGTTGCAGTAAAAAAATTAAAAATTATTAGATTTGCCTTTAGTTAATTAATGTTTTTTATATGAGGTTAATAAATCCCTAAAATATTAGCTCAATTTAAAAAAAAAAGAAAAATTGAGGTTAATGTTTGGTCCAGTTGAGCTTAAGATATTAAAAAGTTAATTAATTTTTAGTATAGATTTCTTTTCATCTTGTATAATAAAAATTTGCTATTTTGGAAGAATTCTAAAAGTACATATATATATAGGAAAAAATCATGATCCACTTTATGCCAAAAACACCTCCATATATCTTCGAAAATGAATACGGCCACTCGAGTAAAGCACATGTCATTGAAAGCTTCATTCAAAGACATCAATCTATATATTGAATGTGCTTGATTTCATTCCATTGCCAGTGGTAGTAATAATAAGCCCAATAATCGTAAATAAATTTTGAAAATTTTACTATATTTCATAGGGTAAAATCAACTAATCTTCTCGCTTGAGATTTTTTTTTTATAAATTACAATTTTGGTAAATAATTGATACTTTTTTTTTTTAAACGAAAGATTCTGTAAAAATATCTTAATTCTGAAGGAAAAAATACAGAAAATTAAAAGGCATTAAAATATGTTGTAACGCTTATTATTTTAAATCCAATTTTGCTTATTTTAATCCATTTTGGTATTAAAATAAGTAAAATTGGATTAAAATAATAAGCGTTGCAGCTTATTTTAATGCCTTATAATTTTCTGTGAAATTAAGTACAGATTATAAGCAATTTTTGTTATTAATTTCGGTTATTTTTACTCTCTAAATCTGAATTAGTAAAAATATTTACTAAATTTAAATTAGTACTCACTTTTTGCTTTAGAATTAGTTAAATTTTACTAATTGTTAGCACTGTAAAAAGAAGGTACTAAAACAGTACCAATTTTAGGTATCAAAATAGAACCAAATAACAATTTAGTACCTAAAATCGGTATTAAATTAATACCTTAAATTAATACCTTTCGTTTTACAGTGAGTAGAAGTTACTAATAATCAGTAAAATTTAACTAATTTTAAAGCAAAAAGTGAGTCACTAATTCAAATTACTAAACATTTTTACTAATTCAGATTTAGATAGTATGTTAAAAATTTAAATAGAAAAACAAACACTTATGCATTATAGAAAAAATTCTTCAGATGTTGAAAATTCCCTTTTGATTTGTAAAGCTAACGTCTATATTGGAGTATATAGATAAACGTATAATCTCGTTAATGGAACTATTGTGCATTACGACCTTCGCAGCTTAAGGTTATATAGACTGCATCTTTCATGAATTGAAATATTTTCAGAAAAAGAAAGACATTACGAAAAAAGAATATATAGTACAAAAAAAATACTTAATTTATCATATACATAAAAAAATATTAACCTTCTTCAGATAAAATTTTTTACATAGTGACCCCCAAAAAAAAAAAAAAAAATTGTAATCTGTAATTTAAAATTTTACTGATTTCTGAAAGAAAGATTCTGAAAGGAACATATTCTTTAGACCTATTTTAGAATATTTTATATACTTAAATTCAGTATGTAATATTCTTAAACTGAGAATATATTCTTTAGTACTTTGTATATATATTCTGTTGAGAAATACTAAATAAAGAATATATTTCAATTTCAAAAATCTACTGAATTTAAGTACATTGGAAAAAAATTTATTTGATTCAAATAATCGATTACTATTATCAAATAAAAATTTATTTGAACCAAATAATTTTGTATTTCAATTATAATTAAATTTGTTTCAAGTAAAGAAATTATTGCTGCCGTGCAAAACTGAAAGACCGTAACTTAATTTTTATTAGGTTATGTTGACAGTTAAATTTTCACTTCTATAAAAATAGAGATTAAAATTTCAATCAAATTTTGTTTTTTTTTTTTAAGGTAGAAATAATTATTTCTACCTGATATGGATTTCATAATTTTAATTTCTATATTCTTGCAAAAGGAAAAATGTAATGGTCAACATAACCTATTTGAAAAATGAAGTTACGGTTTTTCAATTTTGTACGGCAGATTGGTTTAAATAGAGTTTATTTAATTCAATTATTTGGTTATTCAAAAATTATTTGGTCCAAGTAAATATTTATTTGATAATAGTTAAGTAACCAATTATTTGAATTTTTTTTTTTTATAAAATATTTTAAAAATAGGTCTCTATATATAGTCTAAATTTTAGAATTTTTTTTTTCGGTATTGATTAGGTTCGGGATATTTATTATGGAAAAAAAATCTTTATCTAGAATAGCGATATGTTTCTCTAGATTAGCGAAAACTATCGCTGTTTTAGTGAAACATATCGCTGTTACAGTGAAACTTATTGCTGTTACAGTAAAACTTATTGTTGTTACAGTAAAACTTATCGCTGTCTTAGGTAAAAAAAAATTTTCGTTCTAGAACTTGAAAAAAAAAATTTCTTTTCTTAAACGAGGTTATTTGAAAATGTACCCATTGTCTTGATATTATTGAGCATAAAATTGTTGGCATATGTGCGGCATTTCTGATACCGTATATACGTATATATATAGTGAAAGACTAAATATCGTTGTTTGCACGAAGTTGTGCAGACAGTATGCATAGAAATGATCCATATATATATATATATACTATAGTTAGGAACGCGTGATTCAAATATGAAACAGCACTTGTGATCAAACTTGTGCGTAAATTATTCTCTTCCCCTCTTGCCTAGAATTATGTGCTTATATCAGCCATATCAGCCAATATAGATCCGCCCATTAACCTAACTTGGAAATTACTGGATCATAGATTTGTTAACTCTCTCCATTCTAGACGCATAATTGCATTATTAACTTCCTTTTAGAATTTTCTAATATTTCTTTATTGGAAAAAATTATTTTTTTCTAAATTTCATTTTGTACACTATGGGAAAAATTCTATTTTCTTTCTAAATCCCAAAAATCTTAAAATTTTAAAGAAAAATGAAAAGTTGTTGAATAAAGATTTTTGTGGTTGCAATCAGAATTAAAAAATTCAAAATGACGGATTAAAAATGGCAGATAAAAAAAATTTATTTGATTCAAATAATCGATTACTTGACTATTATATCAAATAAATATTTACTTGAACCAAATAATTATATTATTTAAGAAGTTATATTCATTAAAATTATTAAAAAATTATTATTATTATTATTATTAATTATTATTATTTATTTATTAGATTTATTGATTTCATATGTATGACCTTTCGGCCTTTTACATTTCCCATACATATTTTTGCAGAATATTTGCAAATTAATTAATTATTATTATTATTATTATTATTAAAAATTATTATTTATTATTAAAAATTATTTGGTCCAAATAAATATTTATTTGAGGTAATTATTAATTATTATTATTTCAAGTAACCTTTGAATGAATTAAATTTTTTTCATCTATTTATCCAAATAATTTTTCTGATTGTTTACAGTAAAAAATAATTTTTGTTTCTGTTAGTGTTATATTTTTAGAGTTCTTGAGAATAAAAAAAAAATATTGAAAAAATTTCGTTAATAGTTTTTTTTTTTTTTTAAATTATGAGAATATAAAAAGAAGGGTCGAGAACTTTTTTTTATTAAATCTTCCAGCTTGTTTTCGTTAAGAAATATATATATATATATTTTTTGGCTCTTATATCTGTAAAGATTTATTATATATAATATTAGAGTTGTTATTTATATGAAAAAGAATGAAAAAAGTGGAATAACTCTTTTTTTTTTTGAAGGACGTATCACATGGAATAATATAAGTAGAATATTTTTTTTTCTGAATCAATAAGATTTAATATTGAGATAATGTCACTTCGAACAAATAAGTTCATATAAAAGAACAAGAGGAATGTATCATGTGAGCAATATTGCTCTTTTTCATTTCTTTTTTTTTTTTTTATTGTTTCGAGAGAATTCGGCATCCTTCAATTTTGCAATCTTACAAATCAAATTCCAGAGAAAATCGTGCAGAAAAAAACATATATATTTACACTCAGAAAAAAATTTGTTTGAAGCAACCATAAATTTTGGTTAAATCAACAAAATAAATGCATTGAGTTAACCAAACATTTGGTTGCATAAACCAAACGTTTATTTAGCTCAATTTTTTTCTTTGTTCAAAAAATTTATTAAAATAAACCAAAAGAGTTATTTAGATTAAATAAATATTTATTTGAATTAAACAAATTTTTTTTGAACTAAACAAAAAATTGGGTAAATATAAAAAAAATGGTACATTTGGTTCAAAGATATCTTTTTTCTGAGTGTACAAAACGATTGATAATAATTAAATTTTTCTTATTTTATATAATAATTTTTTTAACAAATCAATAAGAAAAGTTAATAGTTTTTGTAAATAAAAATATATATATATATAAAACTTTTTTTTTAAATTCGATTCATGTCATTTCCTTGATGTTTTATTAAGATTTGATAATTTTGTTTACGATTCAATCGCCCACTGATTTTATGTCGGCTTTAAAAAAAAAAAAAAAAAAAAAAATTCAAAGAAATAACTCGTCAATAGTCGTAAAATCGAGATTCTTTTTCATAGCCCTGCTTTTTTATCTAGAGACCTAATGGAATATGTCTTTGTAACAAAATTGCCTTTTAATAGTCCACGCTTGTCACTTGTTTCTCTCTTTATGTATTATATATATAAAGAGAGAAACAATATATATATATATATATATATATATATATATATATATATATATATATATATATATATATATGTATGTATGACTGTATCAAAGAGTCTTTAAACGATTTTAATGAAATTTTTCCAATTGGAAAAATCATTTATACACAATGAAATTTTCCAATTTCACAGTGAAAATCTCTGGTAAATTGTTTTCAATGAATTATCGATTTTTCATCAATTAATCTTTTTAATATGCATCATTGCTTTTTGTAATCGGTGCAAATAGAAAAATAAAAATAACAATAATAATAATATAATATTAATATTATTATTAATATATTAATATTATTATTAATATAGTAATATTATTATTATATTAATAATATTATTGGATACTTAATTCTGTTGGATAAAAATTAAATTAAATGAAAATTGAGTTAGATATTCATCGGCTATGTATAGAGATTGTGTTTAGATAAAATTTTGCTAATTAGGAAATTTCATTAAGATTTTTTCGAAATTAGAAATTCTATTCCATTTTTTTTTTTTTTTGTAATTGAAGTTATTTTTAGAGGAAATAGGGTAATTTTACATTTTTGCATTATCATTCTATATATACGTAATGTATTATCGTTTGGGAACAAGAATTTCTATATAACAACTTTGAAAGTGAAATTGTTAAGCTTTTATCTTGGAACATTCTTCTTCCTTTCTCTGATTTTCGGCGACGCATCTCGTCTCTAAAAATCCAAAGCCAAATCCAAAGGCTCCCGTCTGTCTGACTCTGAAATGGCATGATTCATGTAAAATGGTGCTTATTCTTGTCGGTATTATTCGCGTAAACGAATGATGTTCTCTCAAGTCTTATATATATATATATATTTACACTATACACTTTGACTGTACATATAAATTATAATGGCCTGAGAAAATATATGACTTTCGTGTATTTTCTTTGATTCGTTTTAACACCAAGCATATATATTTAATTTTTACACCGATTGAGCCGAATTTTATTTGCAGATTTTTTACAGAATTTTTATATAACTGAAAATTTACTTAACAGAATTTTTATTTGTTCGAAATTTTGAATTTTCATTTGCTCTAATTTTTTATTTTCGTTTTCTTTTAATTTAATAATAATCAATTAATTGTAACATTTTTTTAAAAGTAATTGAAGAATTGATGAAAGAACTCGAATAAAATTTTTTGAACCCTGGGAAGAATCGAACCCGGGTCTTAAATTTATACTAGTTCCAAGCGCCTTAGCGACTGCGGCTATCGCCTATGCACTCAAAGTTTGTTTAATGAGTTTCACTCGAACAGTAGTAATTATTTATTCAATAGTATTTACTGTTTTTGATAATTGAGGAGCCGGATCGTAGAACCGATTCTTCACTAATGCGCAAGTCCCCCGCGCAGCTGAAAGGTGGCTCACTTGAGGGACTCCGGAGAGAGCGAAGAATCGGTTCTACGATCCGGCTCCTCAATTGTAATTATAATTAATAACTATTATAATTAATAATTATTATAATTAATAATTATTATAATTAATAACTATTATAATTAATAACTATTATAATTAATAATTATTATAATTAATAACTATTATAATTAATAGTTATTATAATTAATAATTAATTGAAAATTACAATTCTAATAAATTCTAATCTTTTTAAATAAATTAATTTTTATTTTTGGAATTTTTTTAAGTAAATTTTTTTTTTTTTGCTACTTTGAATAAGGGAGTAGAAGGAAACGATGTTTAATGGTCCATTCATGTAATGAGTGTGAAAAAAATATGAAATTATTAAAATATCCCACTGTTGCTTTTATGAAATGTATAATATTTCATCTTCTTTTTATTATTTTTGCTTTTCTCTTCTTTTTTTTTACCCTACCTATTCATATGATTCTTTTGCGACCTGAAAAGTGGTAAAAAAATAAAAAAAAAAAAAAAAAGAGTCGAGTTTCGGTAAAATTTACTAGCTATGACCCTTTGCTTTGTTCGTTTTTAATCTTTTACACTCTTTTGCCCTATTCGGCATAGTCGTTCGACTCGATTTTATACATATGTATATATTGCCATGCAAATTTCTGTTTCATATGAGGTATTCCACGCCAAATTGGACGCTATTTTGCACTAACTTCTCCAATTTTTTTTTTTGAAACTTTTTTTTCTTCTAGTACTAATTGAGAATACTTTTTATGATTTTTTTTCAATTTTTTTTTTACTAAGCCATTAATGAAATATGAATTTTAAATTTCCGAATTTTAATGCTCGCATGACTTTGAAATGCAAAGTAATTTTTTTTTTTAAATTCTGTGTTTTTATACGTGAAATTTTTGAAAATTCGATACGTAAAATTCTGGAGAAATAATTTACTATATGAGCGTTCAAAAATAAAAAATTATATTAAAATTCAGAAAATTTTGAAAAATTCATATCTCGCAAATGGTTTACTAAAAAAAATTGAAAAAAATCATGAAAGCTAGTCTCAATTGGTACTGAAAGAAAAAAAAGATAAAAAAAAAATTCGAGATGTAAATGCAAAAAAGTGTCTGATTTGGTGTGGAATATCTCATATATATAGAGAAAGCAGTTGGAAAATTTGTCTGCACGACCATTGGAAAACGATATTCGTCGACCTTCACTATTATAACCAAAGTATCTATACCTATATTGATTTTTAATAAAAAAAAAAATTTTTTTTTTCGTTTAAAACATTTTTACATATATACATGATGTGATAATTTTTTATCAATGTATATTTTTAGTTCTTGTTTAAATTAATAATTAAAATGAAATTTATTTTTTCTATGTCAAATAAAAAAATAAATTTCCAGAAGTAGAATTTTGTATATATATATAATTTTAGAATATTTTTTATATGAGACATCACAGAAAATTAAATAAGCTGGCAACGCTTATTATTTTAAATCCAATTTTGCTTATTTTAATCCCATTTTGGTATTAAAATAAGCAAAATTGGATATTCCCAGGTGAAAAAATTAACGTTACTAACGTTACTAATGTTACTAACGTTAGTACCTATAAAAAAAATTAAGAGTTTCTAAAATATATTTTCACGGAAACTTTGCCACTACTTTCCCATTACCACTTTCACTTCCACTTAAACTTTTAATAATTTTCATTCCCATTTCTACTTCTACTTTTTCTAATTCTCATTCGCACTTCCTTTCTCACTTCTACGCTTTCTAATTCTCATTCCCACTTCACTTCCACTTTTTCTAATTTTCATTCCCCATTTCCACTTCCACTTTTTTATATTCATTGCTACTTCCACTTTTTCTATTTTTCATTCCCATTCCTATTTCCACTTCCAGTTTTTTATATTCATTGCCACTACCACTTTTTCTAATTCTCATTCCCACTTTCACTTTCACTTCCACATGTTCCAATTTTCATTCCCATTTCATCTTCCACTTTTTTATTTTCATTACAACTTTTTTATATTTTCACTCCCACTTCCATTCCTGTTTTTTAAATTTCCATTACCACTTTCACCTTTCCTAATTTCCATCCATTGTAATTAAAAAAAGTGTAAATGGTTGTGTAAATGGAAACTAGAAAGAGTTTTAGTCGAAATGGCAACAGCTAATGAAAATTAGAAGTGGAAAAAATGGGAGTAGAAGTGGGAATGAAAATTAGAAAAAGGGAAGTGGGAATAAAAATTAGAAAAAGTGGAAGTGGTAATGAAAATAAAAAAAGTGAAAGTGGAAATGAGGATTAGAAAGAGTGGAAGTGGGAATGGAAGTGCGAATGAGAATTAGAAAAAGTGGAAGTGAAAACGGGCATGAAAATTATAAAAAGTGGAAGTGAAAATGGGAATGAGAATTAGAAAAGTGAAAGTGGAAACGGTAATGAAAATAAAAAAGTGGAAGTGATTTTCAACAAGTTTCTACAAAAATACAATTTAGAAACATTTTCTTAATTTTTTTATAGGTACTAACGTTAGTAACATTAGTAACGTTAGTAATATTAGTAACGTTAGTAATGTTAATTTTTCTACCTGGGTAGAAAAATAATAAGCGTTGCATCTTATTTTAATGCATTTTAATTTTCTGCGATACCAGTAATTAAGATGTTAAAAAAAAAATAATTTTTTTTTATTGTAATTTGCCAATCGATTTGCTGGCCTCAATTTTTTGTTCTGAGAATTTCTGTATATAGAGTACGATTGTGGAAATCGGGTGGAAAATGGCTTTTATCTATTGCACACAGGGGTAAAATATATGGTGTAGTATAAATGTGTGAATGCTAAGGCTGAATATGTTTGGGTGAGTTGAAATCTAGGAATTCATGCGCGAACCAAATCGAATATGAGAGGATGTGCCGTTGATTTTGTGTATATTTAAAAAAAAAAAAGGGTAAAAAAAATATTATATAAGAAAAGAATGTGAATTTAAAAATTTTTGTCTTAATTCTTTTTTTTTTTGTTCTCCATTTCTATTGATGCATTTTCAAGGACTTGGTTCATGACCTCCTTGGCATTCTTCATAATATCTCGGTTCTTCAGTTTTATGCTCCCTCAGGAATTCTTTGATCTCCTCTGATTCCAACGGAAATTCACATCCTCACAGGATCTTGAAGATCTTGCCTCAACACATTAACATATATACTTTGACTCTTTTCATCATCAAAGATATTGTGTTACAATTTTCAATTTGTTGCGAAATAAAATAAAAATGGCAATTTTCTTTTTTTACCGAAAAAATGGAATATACATTTGGCAATTATTTTAGAATATTTTATACTTAAATTCAGTATTTAATATTCTTACAATTAGAATTTATATTTTTGATAAGTATATATATATATACTCTCATTTTAAGAATATTACATATTGAATAAGTATAAAATATTCTAAAGTAAATTCCAACCTACTTGGAAAGATTCCCCGGAAAGTGCCCTCTGTAGGTTCTATCAGAATTCCGCCGGAACTTCCAACGTAATTCCGCCGGAACTTCCAACGTAATTCCGTCGGAATTACATCGTAGTTCCAAAGAATTTCCGATGGGATTCCGACGGAGTTCCAACGGAATTCTGCCGGAATTGGGACTCTAAAAATTTTGAAAAAATTAATCGGAATTCCGGCAGAATTCCGCCGGAACTTCCAACGGAATTCCGACGGAATTAGGAATCTAAAAATTTTGAAAAAAATTATTTGGAATTCCGTCGGAACTCCATCGGAATCCCATCGGAAATTCTTTGGAACTCCGATGGAATTCCGACGGAATTACGTTGGAAGTTCTGGCGGAATTCTGATAGAACCTCCAGGGGGCACTTTCCGGGGAATCTTTCCAAGTGGGAAGTATATATATTCAGATAATAAATTCCACAAATTTAAATTTATTAAAAAAAAAAAAAAAAAACTGTAAAATGTAATGGAGAATGAATTTTTGACGTTTTAAGTCAGACACGTGTCATTTTTGAATTTTTATTTTTATGAAGTGAATTTCATGTACTTTTTTTATGTGAAAAAAAACTTTAAAAATTTTTTATTATTATTATTATTGAAAAAAATGTTGATTTTGTTAAATTGCGCATTTATTCTCTTTTTATTTTAACTGGGTTAAGTTTTACTGTAATATTGATTTTATTCTCTTTTTAAAAATTTTAATATATCTTTACTTTTTGGCAAGAAATAAAATTTTATTTTGTATCAAGAAATTCTATTTTATTTTGTATCAAGAAATTCTATTTTTCAATTATTATTATTATATAAAGTATACATTTTTTTTATTATTATTATTATTTTTCTTCAAATAAAGTTTAAATTTTTTTCTACTTTTTCTTTATAAATTGGAAATAAAAATAAATTGTTGTCATTTAATAGAAAAAAAAATAGACACACACACACGTATTTTGCATAAAATGTTAACATACAAGTTGAGAGAAGTTTAGAGTGTAATGAAAACAAATGATAATACCTACATGTAGAAAAGGGAAAATGAAGATGTTGGACCACGTGGGAGGTCCACGTGGGTAGAATGAATGTGTTATATAGTCCGCGCACTCAGTGACATTTTTTGCGAATAAGAGAGTTTTAAAATTAACAAGACATGTTTTTCAAGAGAAAAACTCCTCGACGGAGTCCTTTATTTAAATTAATTAATTTTATAATACTCTACAGATTCTTTATATTTGAGATTAAATTTTTTTTCTCAACGAATTTGTAATTAATTTTAGTTTTATGAATTTTCTATTTAAAATATTTGGAATTTATTTTCTTTTTAGTAATTTCATATAATAATAATAATTATATAATATTAAATTTTGAGGATAATTTATCTTGAGTGTTTAAAATTGAAAAATTTTCTTTGAGTATTGTTTCAAAGGAGAATTTTCATTGTACACGAAAATCTGATGCTGTATACATATGTTTAAATTGGCAAAGTTTTCACATAAATATAGTTCGTATATATGTATAGACATTCGCCTTATAAAATGAATATTATATATATATATTATATTGTTTCCAATAAAAATACTATAATCAATTATTTTTATATCGTTTAAATTGTATTTTTTTTTACTGCTATTTTTTATGTCTATTTTTTACTTCTTCATTTTATGTATATTTTTTTCTTCTCTTATTTTTCATTTACTTATTCTTCGATTTTTATTTTATACCTTTTTTTCCTTCTCTCTAGATTATTATTAATAAAAAAAAAAAAAAAAAACTACGAGATTTAAGAGTTGTTCGCGATTGGATGCTTGCCAATTTAGAAACAATTTCGATATTGTATACTTCGATGCAATCTGTTTTATACATATATATATATATATGAAATAATCGATGATTATTAAATCAGTTTAGAGAAACAATTTAATTGAATATAAAAATAAAATCGTTACAATGTATGAATTTATATTATAAAATTCATGAAGTTTGTATTTTATATGAAATTGCGTATATTGTACGATTTTCTATTTATTTGGAAAGGAAACAATGTAATATATATCTATACAATGTAATTTCCTGTTTTGTATATATATATATCTTTCTATATTATAAAAAGATTTCGCCGCCGCCGCTGTTTCAGAAATTTTGACCTAGGAGGAGGGAGTCCCCCCTCCTAAATTTTGAGGTTATGTTCGTTTCAAGGCTCTGAATATAGCCGCAAGTCCCCCCCTCCCTCCTCTCATTTCCCCTCCTCCGCCAAAATGGCCTAAATTTTGAGGTTATGTTCGCTTCAAGTCTCTGAATATAGCTGCAAGTCCCCTCCCCTCCCCTGCCTGAAATGGCATACATTTTGAGGTTATGTTCGTTTCAAGGCTCTGAATATAGCCGCAAGTCTCTCATTTCCTCTCCTGCGCCAAAAATGATCTAAATTTTGTGGTTATGTTCGTTTTAAGACTCTGAATAAAGCAGTAAGTCCTTTCCTCATCTCTCTCCGTATTTCCCGCCAAAAATGACATAAATTTTGAGATTATGTAAATTTCAAGACTTTCAATATAGCCACAAGTGGAGTTGGAGTTCCCGCCAAAAATGACTTGAATTTAAAGGTTATGTTCGTTTCAAGACTTTTTAATAATTTATTGGTTTTTAGGCAATTTCATTGAAATTATTTTTAAAAATAATTTCTTAACGTCGATTTTAATTTATTTAATTATTTATTTATTATTAATTTCATTAATTTATTAATTAAAGTTTAATTATTTTAATTTTAATAATATTTATTCAGATTTCAATGAATTTGTAATAAACTTGGAAAGATTCTCCGGAAAGTGCCCCCTGGAGGTTCTATCAGAATTCCGCCGGAACTTCCAACGTAATTCCGTCGGAATTCCATCGGAGTTCCAAAAAATTTCCGATGTAGTTCCGACGGAATTCCGATTAATTTTTTTCAAAATTTTAAGAGTCCTTATTCTGTCGGAATTTCGTCAGAATCCCATCGGAAATTGTTTGGAACTCCGATGGAATTCCGACGGAATAACGTTGGAAGTTCCGGCGGAATTGAAGTTATGAATTTATGTTTATGAATTTGAATTTATGTTCCGGGCACTTTCCGGGGAATCTTTCCAAGTGGTAAGAAAAACAATAACTTTGGAATAATAAATCAAGTAACTTTAACGTCACATATTTTTGACAAAAAAGAAATCAAAATAATTAATTAAATTAAAGCATCTTTTTGATAAATATATAGAATTGAAAATAATTAATTAAAACGTCGCATTTTTTTGAGAAATTTGTATAGAATTCGCAAAAAAATGTGTATATAATTTATTAAGAAAAAAAAAGTAATTTATAAAAATTGGAAAATTTCAAATAATAAAAAAAGATTTTTTTTTTATTTTGTATTCTCGAATACTGTTGCAGAAGAATAATAATAGTTAAAGGAAATGCGTAGTGGAACGTTGTATATATTCTAATCCCTTGACGAAGCGAAATAACGCCTAATCCCATTTATAAGAGCTATATGTCAAAAGGGGAAGAGAGCTTAATTTTAGAAGCTTGATCCACTCATCTCACATACTTGAGATACTTTTTTTTTTTTTGTTGACAAAAGTTTATACAAGTATACATGCATAGGATATTCTATTTTGTTACTTGTACATGAAAATTAGAAATTAAATTAACAAACTTTTAATTTGTTGAATTGTTTAGTAGTATTATAATATTATTTTCCAATTAATTGTTTTTAAATAAAAAGTATGAGACAAAAATATATATTTTTTAATTTAAATTTATTATGGTTTGAATTAAAAAAAAAATTGGTATTAGAAAATAATCGACGGTCCGGATGCAATCCTCTAGGATTTTATTTATAAAATGCCCATGTATAGATTTTTTGACTCATTGGTTGCTTTTCAAGGTGACGAAGTGACAGACAATTAATAAAAGCTCGTGTGTAGGTGTTTATATTTGCTAAGCTACAACCCGCGCCAAAGGCGGTTATTACATCCTGACCCTCAATTAAACATCAATACTATATGTTTACATTTTTTTTTCTATATTATGTTTTTTCTTTGAAAGAAAGATATTTGTGCAAAAAAAAAAAAAAAAAAAGAAATGCATATGCGATAGTCGCAGTCGTTAAGGTGCTTGGACACGGGTTCGATTCTTCTCAGGGTTTAAGAAATTTTATTCGCGAGCTCTTTAATTCGAATAAATAAAAATTCTATCATGGAAAAAAAATTACCTGGAACAGCCGAAAGGTTTCACTAGGATAGAAATTTTTTTTACACTGTAAATCGGAAGGTATTAATTTAATACCGCACTGAGAAAAAAGGTTTGAGCTGACAACCAAATATTTCATTTAATATATGTGCAACTAAAATTTTTTGGTTGACACAACTAAACTTTAGTTGACATCAACCAAAGTTTGGTTGAGACTACCAAATTCTTTTTCATTCTCTTATTTAGTCGTCTGAAACAAACTTTGGTTGTTGTCAACTAAAGTTTAGTTGTGTCAACCAAAAAATTTTAGTTGCACATATATTGAATGAAATATTTGGTTGTCAGCTCAAACCTTTTTTCTCAGTGCGACTTTAGGTACTAAATTGTCATTTGGTTCTATTTTGAATTAAAAGGCATTAAAATAAGCTGCAACGCTTATTATTTTAATCCAATTTTGCTTATTTTAATACCAAAATGGATTAAAATAAGCAAAATTGGATTAAAATAATAAGCGTTGCAGCTTATTTTAAAACCTGATAATTTTCTGTGTTTCTTATTTTTAGTAAAATTTTTCGCTGTTATAGATAAAGTTTTTTTTTCCTATCTAATGGAATTTTATTAAATAAAAATTCTAACGATTTATTAAAAATTATTCATATTTTCCAAAATTAATAATAATTATTCCATTAATTATTATAAATTTTATTGTTCAATTCGAAATTTCGAATGGTATTTGGATGATTAAATTGTCAAGTTGGTGTGATTAATTAACATCTGGTGTATATAACTTGCTTGTTGCAGACATCCTTATGCTTGTCTTGACAAGAACAGTTGCATATCTACTGATGCAATAATTGGAGAAAATATTACTTGGTTGCTAGGACAAAAAATTTTTTTCCCCTCTTGATAAGATGTGTTTCTCAAAAAAAAAAAAGTTTTATTTTGACGTATTAATTATTCAACACTTGCGTTTTGAAAAAAAAAAAAATGTATTTCATGACGATTCAGTAGAGAATATTAAAAAAAAAAGAGAAATAAACTATTGCAGAAAGTGCACTTTGGAAAATTAGAAAAGTCTAAAGGAATGAGTATTCTCTTGGGATGAAAGTTGGATCAAATAGCAACGAAATGAAAGGTTGAAGGTCGTTTCGTCATATATAATAGGAGTTAAAGGAAAAAGGTTGTAGGTGAAGATCTCTTCCAACAATTGATGATTGAATTTGATAACTTCAAATTTCTTGGCATATTTTGACGTCATACATATCTCCTACACTGAAAAAAAAAAAAAAATAGTATTGAATCAAGAAAACCTATGTACTTGACCGTATTTAAGGCTGTATCCACAATAAGAATTTTCAGCGTTGTTCGCGAAAGGTACACGTAAGTTACGCGAATGTTTTGCGGAATTGCCAACTACTGGAAAAAAAATTTAGCTTTGTTTTGAACGTGGATACATAACCTCCAAATTAATTTCGGTAAAGGCATCGAATAACAAACACAACTTTATAATATTATATTATCGTTTATTATTACTATTTTAATTATTAATTATTATTAAAAAAAATATTAATAATAATAATAATAATAATAAATATTAATATTATTAATTATTAATTTATTATTATTATTATTATTATATTTTCATTACCTGAAAGTTGACTTTTATTGTTCAATGTTTACGCATACATATTTTTGATTCACCGTAAAATTTATTTATTACAAATTTCAAGAAAATATTTTTTAGAATTCGATTTTTTAAAAATTCTATATTTATATTAATTAAAATTTTTAAAGGTATGACAAATTAATGACATTCTTTCAATCAGGTAGCGTTATCGAAATTAATTTGGAGGTTATGTATCCACGTTCAAAACAAAGCGAAATTTTTTTTTCAGTAGTTGGCAATTTCGCAAAACATTCGGGTAACTTACGTGTACTTTTCAGCGAACAACGCTGAAAATTCTTATTGTGGATACAGCCTAATACCAATATTTTCTTGATCCAAGAAAATTTATTTCAAACTAATAAAAATTTCTTGGATTAAAAAAATATTGGTGTATTAAATACGGTCAAGTACATAGGTTTTCTTGATTCAATACTATTTTTTTTCAGTGTAGGTATACATAATACATTATTTTCTCCAAAATCAAGAACTTTTCAACAAAATTGGAAATGCAGTCTCTTACGATCAATATTGTAAAATTGTCGAATTATTTAGTTTCGTCTGACACATTGCAATGATAAATGAATGAAACGTTTCTTTTTCATATCTATTCAAGTATTACAGAGATCATTTTCACTGAATGTCTTCGTTCATTCTTTGACTTCTGAGATCGAATTTTTCTCCAAAGAAACTTCCAATTTCAAGGGAGGGGTAAAAAAGTGCTGTAATGACGTCTTTGACCTGATTTCAATATTTTTCTTTATCTTTGAGAATATATATATATATATAAAAAAAAAACAATGTCCCTTTAGAGAATTTTTTTTCTTATTTTCAAATGTCGTAATTCTGAACACTAAAAACGAGAGAGGTATTATAATTTAATACACGGAGAAAAAGAAAAAGTAATTTTTACTACTTTCAGAGTAAAACTGGACCAACTCGAAGTTTCTGCGCATCTCTGGCAATTTTTACTCCAAAAATAGTAAAATTTACTCTAGAAATAGTAAAACTTACTACGGAAACAGTAAAATTTACTACAGAAATAATAAATTTTACTATTTTTGGAATAAAAATTGCCAGAGATGCGCAGAAACTTCGAGTTGGTCCAGTTTTACTCTGAAAGTAGTAAAAGTTACTTTATAAAAGAAATCTTTTTTCTCCGTGTACCGAATTTAGGTATACTTAACATCGGTACTATTTTAGTACTTTTTTTTACGCAGTGCAAATTTTACGAACGTTTATATAATTATTTCAAGAATAAAAAAAAACATTTATTTTCATGTATTTAAAGATTTAAGATGAAAAAGTTGTGCAAAAATTTTTTTAATAAAAGAAAATTTTTTTTTTCAAGTTTCCGGTCGTATTTTAACTTTGTTTAAGTTCGTATAGAGCGCGGGGTTTTATGATTTCTATTTTCGCAAGTTGTTTCGTGCTTCACACACAACACGTCTCAAGTAAACCAAAACTATTTATTATACAAGTTTTGAAATTTTAAAATCTTCAACATCTGGTCATTTCTCACGGTTTATCTCTTTTGTATATAATAAAAAATATTGTATTTCGTTGTATAGAAAATCATTTTTTGATTTTTGATAATTTTTTTTTTAATGCGCATAACTTTTTATTTATATTTAATAAAATTTTTATTTGAACAAATCAAAAATGGTTTGTATAAATATAGTTGATTTGTGATTTTTAATCTATGATTGGCATATATATCCATATAGAAAATTGATGTTCCTTCCATATATTCATAAATATGGATTTCCTAATCATATCATTTTTTTTCCCCCGTTGTACGCGTCATTTATATCGTTACAATCATAATAAGATATATATTTAGATCATTAGGCTAAATTTTTTTATTATCTTATTTCCTAGATAAGTATGATATATTTCCGTTGTTAGTATTAGGAAACCACCCTTACAAATTTATTTTCACTATCTTTTATGTCATATATGTTTATATACATTTGACAATATCAAATATTATACAAAATATATATGTATATAAAATAATATAATTTTTTTTATAAAAAAGTGAAAATTTACTAAAAACAATTATTATTATTATTATTTGTGCAATTAAGATATTATTTTACAGTATTTATTATATTATATTATATTATATTTTTTTATATTATACTAGGGGCTCTCCGCCCCCCAACCCCCCTGTTTTAATCATTTTTTTTTTAATTTTCCATTGATCTTATTTTTCCAAATGAACCACCTATTTCAAAGAATTATTATTCTAAATTCATTGAAATCTGAATAAATATTATTAAAATTAAAATTATTAAATTTTAATTAATAAATTAATTAAATTAATAATAAATAAATAATTCAATAAATTAAAATCGACATTAAGAAATTATTTTTAAAAATAATTTCAATAAAATTGCCTAAAAACCAATAAATTATTAAAAAGTCTTGAAACGAACATAACCTTTAAATTCAAGTCATTTTTGGCGGGAACTCCACCTCCACTTGCGGCTATATTGAAAGTCTTGAAATTTACATAACCTTAAAATTTATGTCATTTTTGGCGGGGAATACGGAGAGAGATGAGGAAAGGGGGAAGGACTTACTGCTTTATTCAGAGTCTTAAAACGAACATAACCTCAAAATTTAGGTCATTTTTGGCGCAGGAGAGGAAATGAGAGACTTGCGGCTATATTCAGAGCCTTGAAACGAACATAACCTCAAAATTTAGGTCATTTCTGGCGGTGGAGGGGAGGTGGGACTTGCGGCTATATTCAGAGTCTTGAAACGAATATAACCTTAAAATTTAGGCCATTTTGGATGAGGAGGGGAAATGAGAGGAGGGAGGGGGGACTTGCGGCTATATTCAGAGCCTTGAAACGAACATAACCTCAAAATTTAGGTCATTTCTGGCGGTGGAGGGGAGGTGGGACTTGCGGCTATATTCAGAGTCTTGAAACGAATATAACCTTAAAATTTAGGCCATTTTGGATGAGGAGGGGAAATGAGAGGAGGGAGGGGGGACTTGCGGCTATATTCAGAGCCTTGAAACGAACATAACCTCAAAATTTAGGTCATTTCTGGCGGGGGGACTTGCGGCTATATTCAGAGTCTTGAAACGAACATAACCTTAAAATTTAGGCCATTTTGGTGGAGGAGGGGAAATGAGAGGAGGGAGGGGGGACTTGCGGCTATATTCAGAGCCTTGAAACGAACATAACCTCAAAATTTAGGAGGGGGGACTCCCCCCCTCCTAGGTCAAGAATTCTTGAAACAGCGGTGGCGGCGATATCTTTTTGTAATATAGGAAGATTATATTATATTATATTTTTTTATAAAGTGATAAAATTGATAATAAACTAATAATAATATTAATAAGAATAATGTAATTGATTAAGTAGATGGATGAGCATATAATTCGATTGAATATAGATAAATATCAATTAATATAATATCATGAAATGGATAATTTAATATATATGTCAGTGTCAGGAGGAATAAATGAATTAATGATACTTGCATTATTATTTCGACAAAACTGGGGATTTCAGTTTCAAATGATAATTCATTGCAAGGTCTGATTATAATATATCGATATATATATTTTCAATATATTCCAAAACCGTAAAACACTTTAAAGTTTATTGCTCCTCTATGCAAATGTTGTGTATATATAATTTGTTGGAAATATAATTTATAAAATTTATCAAATTCAAAATAAGAATCAATTTACATAATTAAATTAATAATATTTTATAATATTTCTCTTGGAATATATTTAATATATTTTGAATTATTAAAAATATCCCATTGAAATTTATAACAATGTATTATAATTTAACAAAAATTATTTTTTTTTTATTTTTTCTAATATTCTAATATTTTTTTCTAATATTTCTAATATTTAGAATTTTTTTTTTTCTCTAAATTTTTATTAAATTTTCTCATCTATTATGATGTCATTTTTCAATATTCAAGAGAAATAATTTTTTTTAGATATATAAATCGGTGAAAAATATAGAAATATATATATATAAAATCAGAGTAAATATTTATATATAATACACCTCTTTATACTCGTTTCAATTGAAAAAATCTCGATATATGAATATCAAATTTCAATAATATGTATATTTTTATTTTCTATAACGTGTATGAGCCTCAATCCATCATTTCAAGACATCCTATAAATAGGAAAATGATACTAAAGAGTTTACAAGAATATACATATATATATGGGGAAAAATTTCTAAAGTGATCCAATTGCAAAAATTGTGAAGTATGGATTTTTTCAATAATCATAATAATTATTGTATTAAAAAGGATGAAAAAAATTTTAAATCCTCGAAAGATTTTTTTCTGCTCTTTCGAATAAACATATTTTTTTTTTTTTAATTCAAAAATTTACCCCCTTTTTTTGCAAATCAAAAATATTTTTGAATATTTATTTTTAAAAAAGACTTTTTTTAACCAAGAATATTTATTTATTTAAAAAATTAAGTTCCTGAAACTACAGTGAGAAAATTATATTCTAAATTTAAGAATATATCTTCTTGGTATTTAGGAATATTTTCCATACATTTTATTCTTACAGTTAGAATATAATATTCTTAAAATAAGAAACACTTTTTTAATTAAGAATATTTTCTTTTGTCATGTAAAATATTTCTTAATTTAAGAAGTGTTACTTATTTTAAGAATATTATATTCTAACTGTAAGAAATATTCTTAAATACCAAGAAGATATTCTTAAATTTAGAATATAATTTTTTCAGTGATAATAAGCCCATTGAAGGGTTGCTACATGCACAGAAAATTAAAAGGCATTAAAATAATCTGCAACGCTTCTTATTTTAATCCAATTTTGCTTATTTTAATACCAAAACGGATTAAAATAAGAAGCGTTGCAGCTTATTTTAATGCCTTTTAATTTTCTGTGTGTTGAATATATTTCGGACATATAAATATATTGCGTAATATGCTCTCGTCTAGGTGAATTATAATTCTATTCAATTGTTATAAAACCATATAAGTTTTATGCGAAATCCCATAAACATGCTCCCTCTAAGATGGGGGGTATTTTATTATAAATCTTTTACTGTATTCTATAGTTGGTAGGGATTCCTTCTATATTAATAAAAAAATAAGAGAGTCGACAATAAATCATTAGGACTATTTGATGTAGAGTTCACAATATGAGTCTTATCGGAATTATATGAGAAAGTCTATTATTAGTCTCTTAATTTATAACTACATATTATCGATGTCTATTTTTTATATCATTTTAAGAAGCTCCTACGAAAAAATATTCATCTAAAATAGCTAATGGTTTCATTATAAAATAGAAAATGATTTAACTGAAATAATTAAAACTTTTTCTAGATTTTAGTGAAAACCTCCCAAAAATTTATTTAAAACCCTATCAAAAATTAACTACTGGGGCAGTACAGCGCCAGTACTACCAGTAGTGGCGCGATATTGGTACCAGTACTGCGCCAGTAGTGAACTCTGGTAATTTATGGTAGGGAAAAATCAAATTTTGGTTGTATCAATTATTGCTATTAAACAAACTTTTGTTTGAATCAACTAAAAGTTTATTTGGCTCTATAAAATTTTTTTCTTTGTTTCAAAAATTTATTAATATAAACAAAATGTTTATTTAGATCAAATAAATGTTTATCAAGATCAGATAAATGTTTATTAAGATCAGATAAATGTTTATTTAGATCAAATAAATGTTTATCAAGATCAAATAAATGTTTATCAAGATCAGATAAATGTTTATTAAGATCAGATAAATGTTTATTTAGATCAAATAAATGTTTATCAAGATCAAATAAATGTTTATCATGATCAGATAAATGTTTATTAAGATCAGATAAATATTTTTTTAGATCAAATAAATTTTCTTTGAAACAATAAAAAAATTGGGTTAATACAAAAAAAAAATGGTTTATTTGGTTGAAACAAAATGTTTCTCTGTAACTCTATCTCTTAAAGAATATAGTCACCACTTTTTTTGGAATCTAAAATTAAGATAATACTCAAACCAATCGTAGTCTTTAAAAAATTGAAAAGAATGAACTTGACCTATTAATAAGTTTGTGATTCACTTGGGGGAATGATTTTTCAAAATCAAAACACTATAAAATCGTGAAATATTTAAGATCAATATAGCAGGTTTAGCAATATCTGTTGTAAATTTTAAAGATGCTGGCTACTATATAATTAGAAGTAGAACGAAGATAAAGGTTCTAATACATAATTGTCAAAAAGATGTCATTTCTTTATAAAGAATTTTATAAATAGAATTTTATAAAGAGTTTTGACGGTTTTGACCTAATTTTAAGGTTATGCTTACTGATTTCAATCTTTTGATATAATAACTTAAAACATATTGAATTTCTGGACATTATGTTCGCTCTTTTGACCCAGAAATTGACCTAATTTTCAGGTTATGTTTGCCGATTTTTATTTAAAACCCAACGTTCTTTTGATAGGTATTAACCTTAAATTTTGACCTTATTTTGAGGTTATGTTCAAGCGGTCGCTTGATTTATGATTTGTCAATGTTCAAGGCCAAAATACTAACTGACATAACCTCAAAATTAGGTCAGTTTCTAGATCGCTGTGAGGTTAAATTTCCTAACATAACCTTCAAATTAAATTAATTTCTATACGTCAAAAGGAAATTAGAGGATTTTTTTTTTCATTTATATTTTTAACTGTTTGCTCTTTTTTTTAAATAACTAAAAATTTTAATATCATTACTAGTGAGAAGTGATTTATTGCCAAAAAAAAAAAAAAAAAGTGCGTAGGGAGTCAAAAATTTCCTTTTTTATTATAAACATATTGCTTATGTTTATTTGTTGCAATAAAGGCACTTTTTTGTGTTCTCTTTTTTTTTTTTTTTTTTTTTTTTATTCAGTCAAAAGAACTTAATTATCTTGGTGCAAAAAATACTGAATTTCATAATGCATCCGCCCCCTTGAATGTAGGATATAACGCACAGATTCCAGTTGCACGAAATAAAAACTCGAGAATATTATAATGCATCTAATATATTGCAGAATATAAAAGTGAAATTAAATTTCATTTTTCGCACAAATAAAAATAATGAACTAATAATTTTTCTTGCACGAAATAAATAATGTTTAACAATATTTAATGTTAATAATAATAATAATAATAATAATAATAATAATAATAATAATAATAATAAAATGTATTATAATAATAAATAATTATTAATGTTTGTATTATTATTATTATTATTATTATTATTAATATCAACAATTATTTATCTTTATTTTTTTATTATTGGCTTTTGATTAATTTATTTATAAACTTCTGCATAGAGAAAAAAGTTAACTACTTTAGCTAAAGTAAATTTCTATTATAAGGATAGCAATTTTTTTGATAGCTGATTACAGCTAACAATGAGGGATTTTATGCTTTTGTTAAAAAAAAAAAAAAAACGATTTTTATTTTGTTCTCCGATGTATGTAACTAACAATTAAAAAGATCGAGGTTACGATACTGTTACTTTTGCCACGCTATTTTTTAAATTGATAAATTAACTTCCACTTGAATTTATAGATTAAATTTGTTTGCAAATTAAAAAATTCGCTAAAAAATTTCAACTTTTCATGAAAGTAGTTTTATCATTATATATTATAATGTGAATTGCAATTAAAATTAATCTCGCTTTGAACGCGTCCATTTATCTGTATTAATTTGATTTATCAATATTTAGGATGTTAAGTTATGTGATTGCATTTTTTTTTTTCATAATTCTTCGCGAAAATTTAAATTCAATTCCATTTAGTATTTTACAATAGTAGCAACAAAAACTTGAATTAAAAATATATTTTATTTAGTTTATTGTTTTTTTATTATTATTATTATTATATTCATATCACTTTTCATATTAAGGGCATGCGAATATTAAGTTTTTTTTTATTTTATTTTTTTAATTTAAATTTTATTTTATTAATAAAATAAAATTTAAATTTAAAAAATAAGGGCATATTATTATCATATTAAGGGCATGCGAATATTAATTTTTTTTTTTAATTTAAATTTTATTTTATTAATAAAATAAAATTTAAATTTAAAAAATAAAAAAAAAACTTAATATTCGCATGCCCTTAATATGAAATTTGAAACATGATTACAATGTTATTTGAAAATTTAATAAAAAATATGATAAAATTTAATATACATAATGGGAGTGGAAAATAGGTTTTTTAAAAAAAAAAAATCATAATCAAATTGTTTTATGGTGTTCGTGTGTGATATCTGGAGCCAATTTACATTGTTATAAAAGTCAGATATGTCGGAGTAAGAGTGAAATTAAACTCCGTCGGGGGAAATTAGTTTGCTAAAACTTTATATATTTGTTGGTAAAGTCAGTTGACGACAAGGACAACTGCCCAATTCGATTCAACGGAGCGTGAGATGAATCTGTGGTATAGTATCACAATTGCGTGACGGTACACCACTTTCATCCAAATGTTGTACTTTTTTTTAAAAAATTATTTTCAACAAATTTTTGAAATTCCAAAAATATTAATTATTTCTCTTAAAATCCATTTTTACCTGGAAATTTCATTTTTTTTAAAGAAAAAATAGCAAATGGAGGAGATAGCTTAGCTTTTTTTTTGTTTATAGAATTTTTCGTTTAGTATCAAAAGAACTTGAGAAAAATTTATTTATAAATACAAAAATTCTTGGATGAATAAATATATTTTTTTATATATAGTATTTTCTATTTCATATTAAAATATTTTTCCAATTGAAATAAAATTCTATTTTTATTTCTATAAACGTATATGATTAATAATTGCCATATTGTAACAAACTGCATTGAATGATTCGTTAGTTCATCATTACTTCACTTTTATAATTGAATAACTAATGATGATTTAAACCTTGATATAGGTAAATTATGATTATTGGATGCTCTGATTTTTTTGACATTCTCTTTTTTTCTTTCTGTTTTTTTTTTAAATTGGATATTTTTTTCGAGTTGAATAAAAAATTTAGAAATACTTTAATTAATAAATTAATTTAATAAGTATCAATTATAGGAGTTACTATATAGTTACACTTGACATTTAACGATCTATTGAATTAGTAATTCTTACATCATTTCATTTTTCAATTGACTATCGAATAATTTGAACTTTACGAGGGTCAATTACTAATTATTATAGACAATGTTATTCAATTAGATAACAATTTATTTCACTTGTTTGAAACTTAATTTCATTTTGATTTAAATAGAAAAATATATGTTTCAAAATTATATCATTCTTTTTCAAAATGGCTTAGACAAAAATTAAAATTTATTATTGTGGATCGATTTGAAACTTGGTAAATTTTATGTTCGATATGAGGGTAATAAATTTCTAAAATTTCAAATCATTTGTGAACAAAATTTATAGAAAATAATGGTATTTTAAATTTATTTTACTTGTAGAATTACTTGTGCACAATATTTTTGTTTATTTGTGAATGATTAGTACCATCTCACACTGAGAAAATTATGCTATTGAATCAGCAGTATTTCTGCCCAAAGGTATAAAAATTATTGATTCAAAAGCATATACAGAAAATTAAAAGGCATTAAAATAAGTTGCAACGCTTATTATTTTAATCCAATTTTGCTTATTTTAATCCATTTTGGTATTAAAATAAGCAAAATTGAATCAAAATAATAAGCGTTGCAGCTTATTTTAATCCCTTTTTAATTTTCTGTGTATGCTATAAAATTTGTAAAGTATTTAATAAATTCAATAGTATATGCTTTTGAATCAATAATTTTTATACCTTTGGCAGAAATGCTATTAATTCAATAGCATATTTTTCTCAGTGCATTGAAGACATAAACACAGAAAATTAAAAGGCATTAAAATAAGTTGCAACGCTTATTATTTTAATCCAATTTTGCTTATTTTAATCCATTTTGGTATTAAAATAAGCAAAATTGGATTAAAATAATAAGCGTTGCAGCTTAATTTAATGCCTTTTAATTTTCTGTAAAAGTTTTAAAATTAAAAATCCGTTTTGAAAAAAAATTTTTAAAATATGGAAGTATAGATATATATTTTGCGAAATCGTCCTTTATTTTCGCATTTATATATGAATACGTGAATTGTCGTGGAAGCATTTTAGGATAATTATTGTGGTTTCAAGAGAATTTACAATGCGGTCTTAACGGCTGCGGGTATTTATTTTAATTAGAGAATATTATGTATGTATATATGTATATCTGTATTTTCGCAGGAGCTTATACTGTTATCTTATATGTCACTGGGAAATAAACAAAAAATAATAATAATAATAATAATAATAAAAAAGTCGGAAAAGGTTTGCCGCTGAAGCTTGTGCGGGAGCTTAAAACCACAATTCTGAGTTTTGCGCCAACAAGCGTGACCTAGAGAAAGTTATAATTGAATTAGAATGTCCGTGGTTGAACCCGCTAAATCCAGTCAAGCGGCTCGGCTTCCAGTGCTTAACCCTAGAAAGTTTATCCGTATAGGATAGTTGAAAAGTGAACATAAGTGAATTATGATTCTTGACTGAGTTAAAAAGCGATCTGTTTCTCATTCAGAAAAAAAAACAAAACAAAATAGGACGTGTGACATTTTTTTTTTTTTTTGAATTTATAATTTTTAGGGTTTTGTAGCCCCAGGCCATAGCAACCGTTATTGTGACCGCTTTTTTCCTTTAGCAACAGTTGCTAAAAATTTCTTTTCCTTATAGCAACGGTTGCTAAGGATTTTTTTTCCTTACTCTCTAAATCTGAATTAGTTTTCTACTAATGAAAGAGTGCGTATTCGTTTACCAAATGAATTAGTAACAGTTTTGACTAATTTTTAGTAGAAAACTACTAACTGCTAGTAGAAAACTACTAATTGCTAGTAGAAAACTACTAATTGCTTGTAGAAAACTACTAATTGCTAGTAGAAAACTACTAATTCATGGAGTAAATCAGCTTACTAATTTGAAATAGTAAAAAATATGACTTACTCCATAAATTAGTAGTTTTCTACTAGCAATTAGTAGTTTTCTACTAAAAAAGAGTCAAAATTGTTACTAATTCAATTGGTAAACGAATACGCACTCTTTTATTCACAGAAAATTATAAGGTATTAAAATAAGCTGCAACGCTTATTATTTTAATCCAATTTTGCTTATTTTAATACCAACACTGTAAAACGAGAGGTATTAATTTAATACCAACTTTAGGTACTGAATTGCCTTTTGGTTCTATTTTAATACCTAAAATCAGTACTATTTTACTACCTTCTTTTTACAGTGAAAATGGATTAAAATAACTAAAATTGGATTAAAATAATAAGCGTTGCAACTTATTTTAATGCCTTTTAATTTTTTGGGTTACTCTCTAAATCTGAATTAGTAAAAGTGTTTACTAATTTGAATTAGTGACTCACTTTTTGCTTAGGAATTAGTAAAATTTTACTAATTACTAGTAACTTTTACTAACAATTAGTAAAATTTAACTAATTCTAAAGCAAAAAGTGAGTCACTAATTTAAATTAGTAAACATTTTTACTAATTCAGATTTAGAGAATAGTGGAAATCTACTAATTCAGATTTAGAGAGTATTAATTTGGAAACATTTAATATTAAATGTAACATAATGTGAAATTTTATTGGTATTTAATATTATATTGAAAATAGTATCTATATTATTCAATTAATGATGTGATGCGTGAATTGAATATGGTACATATGTGGTATAATCGTTTGTGGGAAAAGAATCGTTGCATAGCTGATAGACTGTCTGGAGCCACCATTGCCGCAGAATCCGTTTTCTGCTCTTTTTCTCTTTCTCTCTTTTCCAGCTGAGTTCATATTTTTCTGCACACGCTTATAAATTTACGTTTGTTGCACGTGACGTCATATATTCGTCAAAAAAAAAAAAAATAAAAAAAAATCGGGGTGGGTGAGAAAAAAAATTACATTTGATAAAATATGTTACACTCACGCCACTACTAGAGAGTGAGAGAGAGAGGGAGAGAGAAAAGAAAAATTGTCAAACTATATATATTCAAATTGCCTATCCATGCCAACGAAATTGCGTGTGCGCAAGATCTGGCAAAATCGGAAATTGCCAACCCGATATAATTTCCTATATTTTCTTTTTGATGAGTGCATTTTTCATCCGAATATTCTTTTTTGCCAATATGTATATATATATAGAAGTGATAAGCGAATAGTTCATCAAAAGTTTTTTTAAATATTTATATCTGAAAAAAGTTTTTAAAACTTATATATATATATATATATTTTTATATCTGAAAAATTTTTCCTTTTTAATATGAAAAATATTTTCATTGGAAAGATAGTTTTTGAAAAGATTATTTTTTCTATTAAATATTTTCTTATAAATAATAGGGAAATATTAATATTGAGAAAAATATGCTATTGAATCAATAGTATTTCTGCTAAAGGCATAAAAATTATTGATTCTGAAGCATATATATATATGCTTTTGTATCAATAATTTTTATACCTTTTGGCAGAAATGCTGTTGATTCAATAGCATATTTTTCTCAATGTTAATTTTGCTATTTTTTTGAAAATAAATGTTTTGGGATGCATTAATATTGTCCACATTAAGGGCATGTAAAAGTAGTCCCAAATTTTTTCATGGTAACCTAATATATGATAAAATTGTCACAACTTTGATATGCCCTTAAACTCATTAGAATTTTTGAGGTGTCGAATTAATTTTTAGTTTATTACAAAAAAAAGAAGGTGGCCACAAATAATTATTTTGACAAATTATGTTAAATGAAAATTTATTTTTCGATTATATAAAAATTCTATAATTTACAGAAAATCGGTTTAATGAAAATTAAAAGGCATTAAAATAAGCTGCAACGCTTATTATTTTAATCCAATTTTGCTTATTTTAATACCAAAATGGATTAAAATAAGCAAAATTGGATTAAAATAATAAGCGTTGCAGCTTATTTTTAATACCTTATAATTTTCTGTGTTAATGAAAATTCTGCTAAATTTGATTTTGCTAAATGTATGCGGGAGGAACAATTTTAGTATGGTTGTGTGTAAAATCAGATAATTTCTTTTTTTGTTTTGAAAAAAAAAAAATTCAAGGTACACACTAATTGTAGGTGTTGAAATGGTAGTTTCTTGAAAATTTATAGCATTGAAGTGATCTATTCTCTTGAGCTCAACATACGCGCATTTGAATTATAGCCAAGGCTGAATATATGTACAGTGGAATAAATTACAGATATACAGAACCGGAAACGCGGAAACCCAACACTTGAATGATATTGGGTATCTGTCATGCTCCTCATATTATATTCCCAGTTTCTAGCAACTATCTTTCGAAACTATACGAAACTTAAGTCACTTAATCCTTATAACAGGACACTCCCTTAATATTATAAATTTAACATTTCATATATATGTTCAACATTTTCCATATATAGAAACAGTTTAAAAAAAAAATGATTTAATTTTTCTAAAAATAACCGTAATATAAAAGATATATATTAAAGAGAGAAAAAAAAACAACTGAAAAAATGTTTGAAAAAGAAATATTAATTTTTTGTGAATTTTATTCATCAAAAGAGTATGTAGTTGAAAAAAAAAAAATTCTTTGTCTTAAATAAAATATAAAAATGAGATGAAAGGTAAATTGTCAAAGAGAATGAAAACAATGTGCGCACAACAAAAATAGGAGATAAAAATAATCTCCAACTTTTATTGCAGTTTCTCTTTGGAGAATTGTGAAAGGTCAAGAAAAGTGCAATTGAGTTTTAATATTTGAACACTTTACAATTGAATATCATAAACGAAAATATGGTAAATATTTTTATTTAATATGTAAAGTTTTTTTTTTTTTTTAAATGTTAATATTGAAAAAAAAATTTCGATATTAAAATTCCTGCCTTATATCTTTACATTTATTTTGGAAATTAATTTTTTTTTGTCATGGAAAAATTAGGTACATAAAATTAAAAAATATTTTCTATTAATTCCACGAGTACGGAATTTTTTTAAAAAAATGTATTTGACACACATAAAATTTTTTATTTAAATTGTTTCAGTTATTAAATCAATATTGCATAAGTTTGGAATAATAAAATTTCGTTTTGCTGTGTCATTTTAATATTGATATATAAAATAAGAAAGTAAATAATTGAAACAGCCAATGAAAAAAAATTACGTCCATTATCTATTGTAAACATTACATATTTTACGAATATTATAAATACAGAGTATTTCATAACTTTTTTTTAATAGTTCTAAATATCTTTTATAACAATTACTCAATATTACGCTTCATATATGTAAGTAATTAAAATTTTTTTTTTTTATCAAAAGTAAAGAAAGAACAATTGAAAATCGTATTTTTAATTTGCTTTTTAATTTTAGATTAATTTTTGAAAAATTGGCTATTTCAAAATGGATGTTATAAATTTGCCGAGAACTTTAATTACCATTCGAAATATTTCTATGATCTTATATTTACAAAGGTTGAATAATTGTATGAATCCAAATTACAATTCACATATCAATGACAAAACAAATTCATTTGAAATTATTAATTCATTTGTAACGTATTTGAATGATCATGAGGTTGATAAATTTTCTACAAATTCTTTAACATATTGTTTAATGAACAATAATGTTCTTTACGACAAAAATAATGTAAATATTAATTATAATCAGAAATTTAAAAAAATTTTATTCGATCACATAATACATAGTGTGATTTTCAATGAATATGGAAATATTTACGGATTTTTGGCATATCATGTTCTTATTTCAAATAATGATGATTATTCACTTGATGTTTTTTTGGAAAATGTTAAATTATCATTAACTAGCATGAAAATAAGAACAATTAAACTCGATGAATTGGTAATTGAGAGAATATTTGAAAAAACAATTGTTCCACTTTTTCCACAATTGAGAAATAATCTTTCACTCTATTCAATGGATTTAATTTACTCTCATGCTGGATGTCGTTATTTATATTCATATACAAATACCAATTCAAAAAAATCTAAACATATTCAAAATGATTTTTTTGATAAATGCCTTGAAATGGGATTAGAAATTCAACAATTGGCAACTAATGGAATCATTAAAAAATTATGGCTAAAAACTTTTGCACTTCCAGCTATTCTTCATTATGTTTATGTAAATAAGAAATATATTCATAATGTGAATATGATAAAAGAAATTATTTCTCAACCAATTCATTGGAGTACAGCTTATGAATTTTTATTTTCCTATCTAAATAATTCGGAAGAATTGTTAAAAAAGGCAAAAGAAACTGATCCAAAATATCAATACTACTTGGCTGTATTAAATTTTAAAAATGACAGAACATTAGCAGAACAGGAATTAATGGATAAATGTGAATTTTCAATTGAGACACAATTGAATAATGAAATTGATAATTATATCAATAATTCTACCAATTATAATTGTTCAAGTTTAAAAAATTTAGTGCCTTTAGAAAGAATTCGTAAAGAGCAATTAAGCAATATTCTACACAAATACTTTCAATTTAAAATGGTAACAGATGAAGAAATAAATAATAATTTAATGTTTGATCGATATGAAATTAGTGGTAAAACATTTGTTGATTGTAAAAAAGAATTGAATTCTAAAACGGAGATAAATTTTTACAATCAACATAATATTTTAAATCACAATGAAAATACGTATTGTCTATCTTTACTCTATTCCTGCATTGTTGGCTTCATTGAAAGAAATGATTCACCAAATAATTGTCCAATAAAATTATCAAATAAGAAACAGATTCAAATTTTAATGCAATTTAATCAAATTTATCAACAATTTACAACAAATAGAACTCGTATTCTTTTGTCTCAATATGGAACAACATTGGAAACAATATCACTAATATCATCGTTGCAAAAAATATTAAACAATGAAAAATTATATTTGACGTTAAAAAATATTCATTTAACAAATAATGAAACATTTGAAAATTTAGGACCTCCCATACTTTCAGGAATTGATCATGGATTAGAAATTCAATCTATTCAGAATAAGAGAGATAAATATATAATGGATCGTTTTAAATATACGATTAAACGTAACTGGCACTAACAGGAATAAAAAATAAATTAAATATATAATTATATGAATATAATTTAATTACATTTTTTTAAAATTATTTATGCATGGAAAAAAATGAATACACACGCGAACTTATGTTTGCTATCGGATGTATGAACAGCTACATTTTTTGCTATGGCATAACGAAAAAGTTTGCTGTGATAAACAATATAAGTTTTAATTTTTAAGAATTTATTGTCACAGCATACTTTTTTGATGCTAACTGATGACGCTGATGACGCTAACTTATGTTTGCTCTCGGATCTATCAAAATTAGTAACGACAGCTAATTTTTTTTACTATGACAACGAAAATGTCTGATGTGATAAACAATATCTTTTTTAATTTTTAAAAATTCATTGTCATATCAAACTTTTTTTAACACTAACTGATAATGCTAACTTATGTTTGTTATCGGATCTATCAAAATTTGTAACCACAGCTAATTTTTTTTGCTAGGACAATGAAAAAAGTTTTCTGTGATAAACTATAACAATTTTAATTTTTTAAAATTTATTTTCACAGCAAACTTTTTTGACACTAACTGATAATGCTAACTTATGTTTGTTATCAGATCTATCAAAATTAGTAACCACAGCTAATTTGTTTGCTAGGACTACGAAAAAAGTTTGCTGTGATAAACAATATCTTTTTTAATTTTTTAAACTTGATTGTCATAGCAAACTTTGTTGACACTAACTGATAATGCTAACTTATGTTTGTTATCGGATCTATCAAAATTAGTAACCACAGCTAATTTTTTTTGCTAGGACAATGAAAAAAGTTTTCTGTGATAAACTATAACAATTTTAATTTTTTAAAATTTATTTTCACAGCAAACTTTTTTGACACTAACTGATAATGCTAACTTATGTTTGTTATCAGATCTATCAAAATTAGTAACCACAGCTAATTTGTTTGCTAGGACTACGAAAAAAGTTTGCTGTGATAAACAATATCTTTTTTAATTTTTTAAACTTGATTGTCATAGCAAACTTTTTTGACACTAACTGATAATGCTACCTTATGTTTGTTATCGGATCTATCAAAATTAGTAACCACAACTAATTTTTTTTTGCTAGGACAATGAAAAAAGTTTGCTGTGATAAACAATAACAATTTTAATTTTTTAAAATTTACTGTCACAGCAAACTTGTATGACACTAACTGATAATGCTAACTTATGTGTGTTATCGGATCTATTAAAATTAGTAACCACAGCTAATTTGTTTGCGAGGACAACGAAAAAAGTTTGCTGTGATAAACAATATCTTTTTTAATTTTTATAAATTCATTGTTATAGCAAACTTTTTTTAACACTAACTGATAATGCTAACTTATGTTTGTTATCGGATCTATCAAAATTAGTAACCACAGCTAATTTTTTTTTGCTAGGACAATGAAAAAAGTTTGCTGTGATAAACAATAACAATTTTAATTTTTTTAAATTTACTGTCACAGCAAACTTTTTTGACCCCAGAGAAAAATTTGTTCGCTGTTCCTATATTATATCCAACGTAATTTGATGTGACAATAAATAGTTCTCTACCACAGCAAACTTTTTTTATGCGTGTGGAACAAAATTTCTAAAATGATCTAATAGCAAAATTTTTTTTTTGATAACTATTGTAAAAAAAGGATTAAAATAATTTTTAATTCGAGAGGTTTCTATATTTTACCGCTTAAAATGTATAATATTAATAAACTTTTAGTTATTTTTAATAAAAAAAAAAAAAAATTTATTTCAAGTAAAACAATTCCATGAAAATTGAAAAAAATATTTCTTTTTCAAACAGAAGAGTTGTTTTTTTTTTTTTTGCGAAATTAGAACATTAATTTTTTGAGGAAATTAAATATTTGTTTGAACATTTATGATAAAGGTTTTTGCGGCTGCAAAAAATCAAATTCTATTTTTATCCCCAGAAAAAAATACCCTCCCTCCTGAGTTGAGTACATAAGCTCAATGTATGAATGTAAATAACACATCATTCTAGCATTACGAGTTTCATATACTAAAGTATGATATACTAACCACGATTTCCACATTTCGTGTTCCGGAAATGACTTCGCTTTCCGTACTGTTGGAAGTATGGAAGATTTTTTGAAAGAGAAAAAAGAGAAAATAAAACAGTATCATCCAGTCGATGGGAGTAATATTATAGTTATAAAAGCTAAAAAAAAAACGTAATTTTATATTTATTTCCGGGACAAAATAAAATTCCCCATACATAATTATTTAATCAATATACACTTAATTTCATTTATTTTTTTTTATAACCATTATGTATTGAAAGATGGAAATCTTTAAACGAAATATATTTTCATCATTTAATTAATTATTTTCATTATTTCATTTTCAATTAATCACATTTTTATTTCAGTAAATTTTTTTTTTTAAATTTTATTAATTCTTTTTTTTTATTTAATTTTTTAATGTTAGTGTATTATTTTATTAAATTTTGATAAATTATTTTCATTTACTTTAGATCAATTATTATTCAAAATTTACATATATAGATAGTATATGTAAAAAAAAGAAAAAAGAAATTGGCTTTCGATCGAAAAAATTTGAATAACAATGAATGTTCAATTTTCTTTTAGATTTTTATTAATGAAGAAAAAAAAAAAAAAAAAAGTTGAATGTAGCTCGCGAATAAAAACGAGCCTTTGAATTATGCACTTTTTTTTATGGTATAGTTTTAGATGCAAGTGACATGTCCCTGTTAGCAAGGACCAATCAATTTTAACTCAGTCCAACCACGGATGTTTTAAACTCTTCCAATACCCCCTCCCCCCTTTTTTTGATATCGATTTATTTAAATCAACAAAAACATCACTCCAATTACCTCAATTTATTTTACTCCTGTTGTTCGTTAAATCAACGAAATTATGTTTCATTTAAAACCTTTGTGAATATGTAATTTTTTTTTTTTTTTAAGAATTCACATTTGATAAAAAAGAACAAAATTCGAAAATATTAGGAAAGAAAAATATTGTCCAAGGAAAAAAAAAAGATTTACCTGAAACAGCGAAACGTTTCACTGTAGTAGCAAAAGTAAATTTTTTAGGTAAATTTTTCGCTATTCTAGTGAAATCTTTTTACTGTTTCGGGGGGGTTTCCGTTTATTTTCACATTCTCGATTCACTAGACCTACTGCAAATAGAAATTTCGGTTTTCTTCCTTACCGACTGATGATAAAGTAGAATTTTATATTACCAGCAGTCGGTAAAGAATAAATTTGATTTTTTTCATTGTCGATGGAAGATAAAGTAGATTCTTCCATTGCCAACAGTGCGCTAAGCAGGAATTTCGGGTTTCTATATTACCGGCTGAAAATAAGGTAGAATTTTATATTAACAGCAGTCGGTATGGAATAAAGTTCGTTTTCTTCATTGTCGACTGAATATAAAGTAGATTCTTCCATTGGCAACAGTCCGCAAAGAAGAAATTTCGGTTTTTTACCTTACCGGTTAAAGATAAGGTAGAATTCTGTACTACCAGCAGTCGGTAAAGAATAAATTTCGTTTTCTTCATTGTCGACTCCATATAAAGTAGATTCCTCCATTGGCAACAGTCTGCAAATGAGAAATTTCGATTTTCTACCTTGCTGGCTGAAGATAAGGTAGAGTTTAATGTTGCCAGCAGTCGGTAAAGATCAAATTTTGTTTTCATCAACATCGAATGAAGATAAAGTAGATTCTTCCATTGCCAACAGTTTATGGTATAGTTTCACATTTGATAAAAAAGAACAAAATTCGAAAATATTAGGAAAGAAAAATATTGTCCAAGGAAAAAAAAAAGATTTACCTGAAACAGCGAAACGTTTCACTGTAGTAGCAAAAGTTTTACTTGATTTAGGTAAATTTTTCGCTTATCTAGTGAAATCTTTTTGCTGTTTCAGGTAAATTTTTTTTTTCCGTGTCTGAAAGAAATTTATTTTATTATTATTTTTAGTAACGTCATAATTTAGCAGAATTAATATTACTATTACTTTTTTTTTATTTTATATTTTGACTTGAAAATTCATATATGAAGCTTAAAATTTAGTATAGAAAATGTCAAAGGGTACAAAAGAGGATTTTCAAATGAATGCCGTGACACGAGAATTATATTGAAATATACGTATATATATATAGTATGATAAAGGAAAGTTTGTAATCCTCGTAAATATTAGCAGAGAGTTTGACCATTGATAAACATTAGATGGGAGGGAGAAGGAATATTTTTATTCTTTTTAGGATAAAAGTAGCCACCGAAACTGGGACACTTCCGGTCGAGGACCTTCTTTTATGTCATTTTATGCGCGTCCTCCCACGTCTACTTTACTTCTGTGCTTAAAAGAGCGTGTCCTTAATGAATCGCTTTTCTGTTTTTCCTGTAATCAATTTTCAGAAATACATTAAACTTGCAAGTCTTGTTTTTTATTTATTTATTTTTATTTAAACCAAAAGTGGTAGTTATATATCCCAAAAACGATTCCAATTTGAAAATTCAATTTCTCTTTAAATGAAAATAAAAAGTTGTAATTTTTAAATAAATTTTTAGCAAAAATTAGCATTAGTAATAAAAGGAATTAGTTATTATTATTATTTTTTTTTTTGATGACCGCAGAAAAGAAACATATGAGATTGTAATTTTTTATTGTGAAAATGGAAATTCAAATAAAAAGTCTAGAATTACTGTTCGCGCTCGTATAGAACAATGGAAATTCTGGTTGTTGGTAACAAAAGGCTAAAAGGTCCGCTTGAGAAGTTAAGGGAACAAACTCTCTACTGTTATCTCCTACACTTTCTGCGCTTTTCCCGCAGTTTGCATAAAAGAAAATTTATTGAGAGTACTCTAATAAAACTTTTACTCCTTTTGCGATTTCATCGACTTGTAGGTTCTTTGTGTATAACAAAAAAAAATTAAATCACCTTCTATTCTCTATACTAATGAGAATTTTATCCGATAAACTCTATTGAATTAATCAAATGCATTGTAATACTAATTACAACTTTTAGACTAAAATTTATTAACCCTTTATTTCTTCCCTTTCCTAAAAACAATTTCAAAAAGAATCTTTAAATTATTATTTTTAGATTGAAAAATATTAACAGTGGATTATAAAAACATCTTCCTTACCGACAGCTGGTAAAGGAGATGATAACTTTATCGACAGTCGGTAAAGTTTCCCTCCATACCGACTGGAGGTATTTCTAATTGCTAAAATATTTAAATTTATCTTTTATCTTTCATTTTCAAAGTAATTTTTTTATTTTTAGTTTAAAAATTAAATAGAAGAAATTTATTATGAGAAATTGTTTAAAAAAAAAAAATCAAATCTGACTTATAAATGAGATACAAAAAGTTTTATGATGGACTCGATTTTTTGAAAAGTGGTTTTGACATACGTTATATTGTCGGTAAATTTTTGCAAAGAAGAAAATCGAGTTAGCAATTTCTCATAGCGAGCTCAAGAGCACTTTGTGAACCGAGACCCCTTCAACTGCTTAACCATGAGAAGCTACTTTTCTCGAGTTCGAAGATGGTTAAAAGCAAAGACATTTTTCTAGAGGTCAACTTATATATATATATATATATATATATATATAAAAGCAGAACGACATTTCCAGGACTACGACCCAATTCTACATATATGATTCTTTCAGTTTTTCATTTCCCATTCTTCATGAACTTTTAGTCAACTTGGCACTTTGTCATATATTATATATATATATTTATACATTCAGTCCATGCTTAAACCAAAAAACAAGAATTTTACATCCGGTCACTTTTATTTTTATCGCATTCTTTTCTGTTATCGCAGTGATTTATTCTTTACCCAAAAGAATGTGACTCGAAACGAAATTTTTATTGTTAAAAATGTTCGTTATTTTTTCAAGTATTTATGAATTTTTAAGAATTCATTAATGAAAACTCTAATTGGAGAATTCTGATTTTCTCGGGGAAAAAATAAATGTGTGTGTATATATATATACCTCGTTTCTATAGTAACGCTTAAGTCCTCTGGACCACTCAATTGTCTCGTGGGATTTTTCATCTGCTGAAGAATACATTGGAAAAAGAGAAGAGGAGAAAATGATAATCGAATTAACTAGAATTTCTCTTTTTTTATGTTTACTGAAATGATAAAATTTTCTTTGATAAAAATATATATACCTCTTTCAATATGTAGAGAATAAATTTCATTAGAAAATTTTATTCTATATTGGATGTAAATAATCAAAGTGGATTAAAAAAAATTATTTTTAACAACAAAGGACATTTAAAAAATAAGTTTTGAAATAGTCAAAAGATTTTTCTTTAATGAAATAATTTTCAATTTTTTATATTGTGAAAAAAGGTCCTTTTTTTCGTGCCCTTACTTTTCATTAGGTTTTATAAAGCCTTTATCTCTTTATCAAGGCGAACTTACTTCAAGGCAATAATTGAGAAACAGATCTAAGAAATGCGGGAATAAGGATGAAATACATTTAGACGTGTGCAGCTGCATTTTCTCTGGAGTACAATGAAAGGAAAGTTCCTTCAAGTCCTCTTGCAATGTTCGAAACCAACCCCACATAGTATAGCGTCAATATGTTCCGAGTTTGTGCTCTCCTATGTTACATGTTACACTATACAAGTCTTGCAATCTACAATCTACAATGTACAGGACAACACAAACATTCGTTTGACTTGTCGTACTTGTGCTTCAAGAGAGATAGAGAGGGAGAGAGAGACAAAGAACACGAAGGGACTTTACGAAAGGGGGGGGCGAGACTTGATTGCTAAACCGTTCCCATGGGATAAAGAGCTATATTCTCACTTTCGCCAACTTCTATTGCGCGCGCGAATCAACCTTTGATCGTAAAATGTTTCAATCCTTTTCATTGGACGCTATATACAAAATTAAAGTTTAATTTTAAACTTTCTTTTATATAATCCGTGATAGAAAACTTATTTATCAATATAAAAAGAATTTATAAACAAAATTTGTGGTGTTTTCCGTTTAATTTCACATTCTCGATTCACTAGACCTACTGGAAATAGAAATTTCGGTTTTCTTCCTTACCGACTGATGATAAAGTAGAATTTTATATTACCAGCAGTCGGTAAAGAATAAACTTGGTTTTCTTCTTTGTCGACTGAGGATAAAGTAGATTCTTCCATTGCCAACAGTCCGCAAAGCAGGAATTTCGGTTTTCTATATTACCGGCTGAAAATAAGGTAGAATTTTATATTATCAGCAGTCGGTATGGAATAAACTTCGTTTTTTTCATTGTCGACTGAATATAAAGTAGATTCTTCCATTGGCAACAGTTCGCAAAGGAGAAATTTCGGTTTTCTACCTTACCGGTTAAAGATAAGGTAGAATTCTGTACTACCAGCAGTCGGTAAAGAATAAATTTCGTTTTCTTCATTGTCGACTGAATATAAAGTAGATTTTTTCATTGCCAACAGTCCGGAAATGAGAAATTTCGGTTTTCTTCCTTATCGACTGATGATAAGGTAGAATTTAATGTTGCCAGCAGTCGGTAAAGATTAAATTTTGTTTTCTTCAACATCGAATGAAGATAAAGTAGATTCTTCCATTGCCAACAGTCCGTAAATGAGAAATTTCGGTTTTCTATATTACCGGTTAAAGATAAGGTAGACTTCTGTACTACCAGCAGTCGGTAAAGAATAAATTTTGTTTTCTTCAACATCGACTGAAGATAAAGTAGATTCCTCCATTGGCAACAGTCCGCAAATGAGAAATTTCGGTTTTCTATATTACCGGTTAAAGATAAGGTAGACTTCTGTACTACCAGCAGTCGGTAAAGAATAAATTTTGTTTTCTTCAACATCGACTGAAGATAAAGTAGATTCTTCCATTGGCAACAGTCTGCAAATGAGAAATTTCGGTTTTCTATATTACCGGTTAAAGATAAGGTAGACTTCTGTACTACCAGCAGTCGGTAAAGAATAAATTTCGTTTTCTTCAACATCGACTGAAGATAAAGTAGATTCCTCCATTGGCAACAGTCCGCAAATGAGAAATTTCGGTTTTCTTCCTTACCGACTGATGATAAGGTAGAATTTTATATTATAAGCAGTCGGTAAAGAATAAATTTCGTTTTCTTCATTGTCGACTAAAGATAAAAAAGATTATTCCATTGCCAATAGTCCGCAAAGGAGAAATTTCGTTTTCTTCATTGTCGACTAAAGATAAAGTAGATTCTTCCATTGTCAACAGTCCGCAATGGAGAAATATCGGTTTTCTACCTTATCGATTGAAGATAAGGTAGAATTTAATGTTGCCAACCGTCGGTAAAGATTAAATTTCGTTTTCTTTCTTGCCGACTGAAGATAAAGTAGATTCTTCCATTGCCAACATTTTTTTTTCATCGGCGACTAAATTTAAGGCAGATTCCTATATTATTGATAGTTGGTAATGAAAAAATTGCAGGTTTTTTTTTACCAACTATCAAGCAATTTGAATAATTTAAACATTTGTTAACTAACTTTTACTGAGCAACAATATTTTTGTCTGAGCTCTATTTTGAATTCAGTTATTTTTTTTTTTTGCATAAAAAATTAGAAATTTTTAACTTGTTTTATTTTAAAATTTAATTTCTCGAATATAGGATAAGCAATCGTGATATATTAAAGTTTTCATGCGGTAATTACATAGACATTACAGCTTATTAAACATTTCAACAAGTTTTAAGTAAATTCACTAAGTAATTGAGTTATAGAAGCTTTAGTAGGATTTGTAAAAGTTGAGAGTAAATTGTAAATTTTGCTTTAATATTGTTGTGAAACATTTTATATTCGATTCCATTCTTGTTCATGCGGTATATAAGGATTTATCGAGTTTAGAATTTGTTATAAAGTTTATATTTACTTTTTGTGTTAAAAAAAAAAAATTCGTTTTTAATTTTTAAATTAAAATTATTTTTTGTTCAATATGTAAATGTTAGTTTCTTTTCGAAACTCAATCATGAAAAATCGGTGTGTTTGTATAGGAGAAAAATCAAATTAAACAAATTGGTTTTCTTTTTTGTATAAGAAAAATTTTGTTCATTTTCGTATCTATATCTATACTGAAGAAGATACCATTTTAAGGAAGGACCTTTTCTTATCTTAAAAACCATTGCAACAGTGCGTGACTTTCCTCCAGGGCAATATCCAATGTTAAAAGTCTAGACTCGACTCATCTCATTTTGCAAATATCTGTTGGCCCTTTTTTCTCATGGATAAAATACTTCTAAGGAATTTTGATGTTTCTTCATCTCTCTCTCTCTCTTCAACCGAAGGGGGGAAAAATTTTTCTAATGACTCATTTCGAGAAAAAAATCATGTTTTTTTTTTTCATAAACTCTTTTGCTTTTCTTTTCATATATAAATCATTTTTAATTTTTATTTATTATATTAAAAATTAATATTACAATTGAAAAAAATTTAATTTTTTGTAGTAGTTTATTTTTGAATTTTGTATTTTTAGATAAATCCCAATTTTTAAGAAGAGTAAGACAAATTGGTTTTGCTAGTCTCCCTCTAATCTGTATACATATAGGGATAGTGAATCTCATAAGATTTTTGATTTCTCTTGATTTATATAATATTACACGGATTAAATATGCTTTAAGTTTGTTATCTTCTACTTTTTTTTCTCAAGGGGAAAAAATGATAATTTGTCGCGTATATAAGAAATTAGTTCAAACTAATTTATATTCAGAGAGATGCAGAATATTTTATTTTATTGTGAATGAAATAGTGAAGAAATAATGATTAGATATTGTTGGAAAATTAGGGGAGAATCTAGAAAGGTCTAAACCTAATATATATATATATAGAAACAAATGACAAGAATAAACAATTTCTATTGGCATTCTGCAAAAAAAAATCCAATATATGTGACGCACCATAAAAGAAAAAGGAAATATACAACAAAGAATCAACTCTTAATGAAAAGTTCAATTAACTTTGATTTTATCTAATTAAAAACTTTTTAAGGTAAAACTATAACTAAACATAACCTAAAATTTATTTACCATAAGGTCCCTTTTCTCGTGGAGCGTAACATATTTGAAAATTGTAGTTCTATATATTTCAAAAATTAAATATACTCTCTAAATCTAAATTAGTAAAAATGTTTACTAATTTGAATTAGTGACTCACTTTTTGCTTCTGAATTAGTAAAATTTTACTAATTATTAGTAACTTTTACTAACAATTAGTAAAATTTAACTAATTATTAGTAACTTTTACTAACAATTAGTAAAATTTAACTAATTCAGAAGTAAAAAGTGAGTCACTAATTTAAATTAGTAAACATTTTTACTAATTTAGATTTAGAGAGTAATTTTACCTTTTTATTATTTTGAAAAGTTAATTATATTCATAAAAATTAAAAAAAAAAATAAATCTTTGCAAAATTATATTTTGGACAAGAAAATTAAATATGAAAAAAAGGATTATATCTTTTTCTTTTAAACAACTTTGATTCAGAAGAAAGTTTCAAGAGTTATTACAGATCGTAATTAGTTGCTCAAGGCAGTTTTCTCGAAGCTAATAAAATATCCTCTTCAACCCTCCCTCGTCTTTTTTCAAGTAGTAGATGCTGGTTTTACGTACAAATATATTCTTTTTTTTTTTTTTTTACATTTCTCAGGATTTCATAAACCCGAAGGACATGTTTACTTTTCTTACTTGACCCATTAAAATTACTACGTAAATCAGGAAAATCTAATTATTTCTGAAAAGAATTTTTTTTCCTCACATTTTTAAAATACATTGAAAATTTTTTTTTTTTTTTTTTAATGTACACATCTAGAGAAAGGATATTTTTTATTTGTGGTAAATATATATTTTATTTTACAAATATAATAGAGGGAAAAATATAATTTTAATTGATTCAAATAAATTTTTTTCTATATGAATTTGAAAACAATATTTGAAACAAGTACCATCCCTAATAACACAAGATATCTTGGGATATATTGATAGTATCCCGCAGATATCCTAGGGATGTCCTATGGATATCAAAAGGATCTCTTATGGATATCCAAAAAAGCGGCGGTTTGGATATCCTTTGGATATCCCATTGATATCTTAGGATGTCCACAGGATATCTTTTGAATATCTCTATAGACTTTTTTAAATGTCCTCTAGATATCCCATAGATATCGTCAGGATATCCCAAAGATATCATCAGGATATCCCACAGATATCATCAGTATATCCCACGGATATCCTGCGATATAATAATATCCAACAGATATTTTGTGGATGTCTTAGGGATATCCTGTGGATGTCCTATGGATGTCCCACAGACCGGCGGTTTGGATATCCTAGGGATATCCTATGGATATCCCAAGATATCCTGGGGACCATTGTAGGATATCGACCATTGATATGGATATCCTTTTGTTATGAGGGATTTAATTTATAATAATTATTTGCTATACAAGTAAATATTTATTTGATAATAGTAACCAATTATTTGAATCAAATAAAAAAAATTTTTTTTTTTTAGAAAAACGAAAAAAATAATTATAAAAATTATAATTAACGATTTTATGATTTAATTTGAAATTTGATTTGTCTATAGTATATTTTCATGAGGATTTCCATAAAAAGAAATTTTAATGCTTTCACCCCCCCCCCCCCCCATAAGCAAAATCAATTTTTGTAATATTAAATTTTATTTTTTCATGAAACGTTGCCTGGAATAATTGGCAATTTTCAAGTCCTGATTACCCTATATAAGGGTATTATAAAATGATATATAAAGATCCTTTTACGATTATAACCTCGCTATGAATTATTTCCCTCATAAAATCGATTATAATTAAAAGATCATCGCGCGCGCGCTCCAACTAAGTATATTTCTCGGAGGTAAATTTTTATTTTCATTAAATTCGAAATTATTAAGTTCGTATAATGTGTCCACTATAAAAGTCATGGAAATATCGATCAATGATAGGGGAGGGATCATTGTTTTTGATAAGCGTGAATCGTAAAATTTTATTCTTCACCTTATTTCCTATATCGCATGTGTTGTTTTATGTGTTGCACGGTTAAAAGCGAATTGTCAAGTAAAGCTCTTTTCTTGCAATGAAAGCACGTTTAGAGAAAAAGGAAAATTTTTTTTTCTCTCTCTCTCTCTCTTATAAAAATAACAAATACAAATAATAAAAAGTGTTCACACATTCTTTACAAATAATTGAAAAACATTCTTTAGGTACTCAATTACCAAAAAAATATTCTTTTTTTATTTAATAATAATATGTAAATAAAATTATTAATAATAATTTTTTAATTTTGATTAAAAGAAAAAGGAAATTAATCTAATTTCTTATTTTTTCAAATTAATTTTCGTGTTGAAATTTTTTTTTTTTTTTTTTTTTGGTAAAGATATAGTTTTTTATGATATATTATGAAAATAATTTGAAAAACGATGCTTGAAAATGTATTGTACAATGGTCATTGTTCGGATGTGATGGTTGAAAAATTAAATTTTTGTGCACTCGATTGAATCCTGCATTTGGACTTATATGGTGTTCAGGTGAAATAATCATCTATCGTCGTTTCCAGTCGTTTATCAAATTTTTTTTTTTTTTTTTTCACCTTCCCCCGTCTTTTCTTCTCACCCACGTCTATTTTCAATTCACATTCTATAGTTTTTCTATTTTTATGTGGGTGAAAAAAAAATTTTGCTATAAATTCTATTATTTATTTCTTTTATCTCATTAATTTAATAAATAAAAATTATTTCATTTAAGTATAAATATTTATTTAATAATAATCAAATAATTGATTATTTGAATCGAATAAATATTATTTTTTCAGTGAGGCCAATTTGAAAATACGTCGAAAAAAATAATTATATAATTCTTTAAATTGAAAATTCTAATTAATTATTTCGTAAAGATCAATTTTTTGTGTTAATTGAAAGAAAAAAAAAATTGTTCCCTTAAATGATAAATTTCTGCGAATTTTTGAAGAAAAAATATTGTAGAAAGATTTTATTATTTTCATTATCCTTTTTCGCAATCTTTCGCACTCATCGATGATTGTCGGTTAAGCGTAAGGCGAAACGATTAATCAAAACTTATCAGCACTGCTTTCCTTCCCTCTATATCCCGAGAGAAAGAGTGTGAAACCAAAGTTATCGGAAACGGTTCGTGACTTTTTATTTCCCCCTTGGTTGACTGATTTCTACATGGATTTTTTCTTTTTTTCAAATTTTCCTTAAACCACTCAACTTTTTAGAAAAAAAAAATATTTCATTCTTCGAAAGAAAATATATATTTATTTAGCTAAATATATATATTTATTTTAAATAAATTTTATTTATTTCAAATAAAAATTTTATTTACATCGAATAAAAAAACGAAATTTTACTTGTTAGGGTTTTGTGGACCACAGGCCCGAAAGCAATGGTTTAATAATAATTTTTTAATAAATGTAAAAAATAAATTTTTTTTTAAATAAAAAAAATTTTTTGCAAAAAATTGTTGCTTCTTTTATGGTATTTGTTAAATTGTCTCTGGAGAATTTGGAAATTTATACAGGACATATTGTGGGAGAGAGAATGTTTTCTCGAAATCCCACTTTAAGGTTGTATTAGTTTGAATCGATAGTCAATAAAATTCAAAGAGCAATTACGACGGTAATTCTGTCGATTCAGGAATTCAGGAAATATATATGGGAGAAGGTTTCATATATATATATATATATCGTGTGGAATCTGTATAAATTTCATGCAAAATTACTGAAATTCCAAAAGCGAAAACAAAAGTTTTAAACTTTTTTTAAACTTTCATATTCTAATAGCTTCTTCTTCGTACAAATAACAAATGATTAAAATACGCAACAATTTTTGGAATTTTTCAAATTTTTCAAATAAACATTTTTTTTTTAATTTTTTATAATTTATATTTTTTTTTAACAAAACGATATTATTCTTTTTAAGATCAGAATTCGAATATTTATTCTTTAGAATCTATCTGTATAAAAGTTTAAATTTCTGAAGGACGAAAGGATCTTTTATTATATAGTTGAAAAAAAGGGGAATAAAGGCATTAAACAGGAAGTTATAATCGAACCAATGGGGGTGTGGGTCAATGTAAAAAAAAAAGAAGAGAGTGAAAACAGAAAAGAAAAGAGTGTCACGAGCCACAATAAAAATGGAAGAAAATTGAACGGTTTCTCTCACACTTCTTCCTGAAATCCCCCAATCTGCACTTATGGTATACAAGGAGATTCTAAAAAAAAAAACGAATTTCGATACGACTCTTACTATTTTATTTTCTGTCCGTGTCTATATATTTAAGGCCATGTCTAAAACCAGCAGCGCCATCACATGAATTTTTTTTAAACAACTTTTACGTTATTTTATATTTTTTCTTTATAAATATTTAAACAAAAAGAAAATTTTTTCCCAGGCGTGTTTATTTATTGATATAAATTTTGGAAAACAAAAAAAAAACCACCAAAAAGTCAACCATAACCTGAAAAAAGTGCCCAAAAAAATTCAATTTTTCTTAGGCGGACTATTTTATTGCATTTTCTTGCACAAAATACACCTAAAAGTGTAGAAAAGTGTAGAAAAAAATTGACAGCCCGATCCGAGTAGAGGAAGACACTTTTTACCACCAAAAAGTCAACCATAACCTGAAAAAAGTGCCCAAAAAAATTCAATTTTTCTTAGGCGGACTATTTTATTGCAAATTCTTGCACAAAATACACCTAAAAGTGTAGAAAAAAATTGACAGACAAATACTGCTGCTGATGTTCTTAAAAGAAAAATGTATTTTTTTTTCATTTTAATCTCTTTATATAGATTAATTTGTTTTTTAATTCAGAGGTAACTCATCAATTTGTAATGATCGCAAATTTTATTGAGCAATTTCTACTAAAATTGTTGTCTCATGCATAGTGCATAGATTTCCAACAGAGTGAACAATTCTCCCATGACGTCAATGTGATTTGATGCATATTTGCAAACAAAGTGATATTATGAATAATAATTATTATTAATATTAATTTGATTTCCAAAAACACTTCTCCAATATTGAACTAAAAATTGTTTTTTTAATTAAAGAATCTTTTAATTATGAAATATGATAATTATATATATTAATTTATTATTACTATTATATTAATTATTATTAATAATTATTAATAATTAGAATATTATAATAATATATAAGTTAAAAAATAATATAAAAAGTAATATCTTTTTCTAGTAGTGTAATTTTTTTTTTTGTATTTTTTCAGGACTAAAAAGGATGCGAAGGAGGAATCAATGAAGTGCTTCCGTCATCCCATGAGATAAAAGAATCGGCTAATATTGTAAGTCCCTCCTGTCTCCATATTTGATGTGACGGATGCAGGTTGTAATTAATTTGAAAATTTTTCTAGTGATCGCTAATTAAATTGATTGACAATATTATGTAATTAATTAAAAATAATTGAACAATTTATTTAATTAGTGTGGTGGATATTTGTTTTATTGTCTCATTTTCTTAGATTAGGATAATTCTTTTCTTGGATCGGAAAGAAACATTAAAAGAGAGCTTTAAATTAAATGAAAAAAAAAAAGTTTTATGACTATTCAATGATAAATAAGTATTCAAATAATACATTTTAATTAATTAACGTTTTTTATTACCAAGAATTGAATTTTAATATTTAATTGTTGTGTTTTAATTTTTCAAAATATTTTCTGAATATAAATTTTATATTTTTATATCATTGTAATGTAAATTATATTTTTTGTTTCATTACTTATTAATTAACTTAATTAATTAAATTTCAAAATTAAATTTTTTTTGTAGAAGAGGATGTAACTAATGAAATTTTTTTTACAGAATTAAGGTATTTATTTTGATTTTTTACTTATCAAAAATCAATTATGTGAATAATTGATTTCTGATATTATTTTTATCCACTTTGTCACTAGAAAATTTTTCCCTTATTTTATTTATATTTGTTTGTAAAATATTTTTTCATGGCTGTTGGTAAAAAAAAAATATATTTTTATATTTCAAATTAATACAAATAAGTTATTTTTTTCATAAAAAAAAAAATTATCTTTTTTATGCTTAGGAGGATTTTTTCGCTTTTTGTTTTCTTTTATTTTCTTTCGTTTTCCGTATTTATAAAGATAAGATATAGAAAAGTGTCAGTAATTTTTTTCTAAAATGAAAAAAGGAGATAAGAGACCTGTAATTAATTTATGTAATTTTTGGCCTTAATTTTGTTTAGTTTTTTTTTTTTTAAGAGTTGGTATAAGATTCAGAGAACGATTCTCATTTGCGAAAAAAAAAGTCTTTCGTGTTGCTTACTAAGCTCGACCTGAAAAATTGGCAAGGATAATAAGGGCGTTTCAAGACATTCTCTGAGTAAAGAGAAAATATACTAGACAGTTACAAATAAGCACCACTGGGACCAAAATAAATAGCATTAACTAAAAAAATTTTTTTTTTACATTTTCTAACAAAAAGTGAAAAAATGTTTTAATGAAAAAATTTTTTTTTTCTTTTTTTTTTATTGTAAAATTTTTTATTTATTGAATATAATAATTATTTTTTATTTAATAATTAAAGTAAAACACTTTTTTTTTCCGATGAGGCATAATAGTTTATTGAAATTTTCAAAAAATACACAATTATTAGTTACATTTCGAACTGTATATAGTAAAAAAATATAGAGACTAGAAAAAATTCTTTGGAAATTCTTCAAATTTTATAAACACAATAATAACTCGTAGAATTTTAAAATTACGGTATTTTCACAGTATAAAAATTGACTTATACAATTTATTCGTATAATATTTTAAAGCTTTTTGATATAAATAATATTAAAATCACATAAAGAGTTGTATAATTTTTTATTATTGTAGAAAAGCCTCGTTGTTTAAGAATTTTTATTTAGGAAAAAAAATTCTTAGTTGACCAAATCATGTTTTGATTTAGAAAAATCCTTTTATCGAATACGCAGTATAAAATCTTCCAAAATTTTATATTTGGATCTTCATACATTTTTGTCTCCTGTAACAAAAAATTAATTGTATTTTAATATAATTTTCCATGTAACATTAAATGAAATTATTATTCTATAAAAATAATTAGAATTTTCAATTTAAGGAATTTTTTATATATAATTAATTTTTAAACCAATTTTCATTTTTCGAATTCTTTTTACCCAACTTTTACCCCAAAGAACTCTAATTTAACCGAATTTTTAAAATCGAATTTTAATTTAGCTTAATTTTCATTCAACAGAATTTTAATTGATACGAATTTTGTAGATGTAAAAATTTCTTAATTTATTAATAAAATGTTGTATTTTACCTTTATTTGTTCTGTTTTATGGAGCAGAAAGAACTAAGATGAAATGTTTTCCATCGTCTTGTTGATAACATGATTTTGTTGATCCTCATTAAATGTTTGCTTTGTATTTCGATGGAATTTTGTACTTTGATAGTTGTTCATAACTTTGGAAGCATCCACGTAAATTAATTCTGGTTTAATCACATTTAATTCACTAGCTGATTCTTCAATAATTTTGTCACTTGCTCTTGTAATGCTTACAAATTGAAAACCTTTGCATATATCAAAATTTGGAAATGGATTCACATCAATTGTTTGTTTATTCTTCTTTTCAAAATTATCAGTAACAACACATCCACTTCTATGATTAGGCAAAATTTTATTAAATTTCCCTGGATAATTTGTATATTTCACAACACTAAATTCAGTTTTAATTTCTGATTTTTCAATTTTTAAATCATTATTATTATTAACAGGGAATGATGTTAATTTTGCATATTTTTTAATGAAACATTTATTATTATCATCCGTTTGTTGTAATTTTGAACAGTCCCTTGTCTCCATACGTTTGAGTAGTGTGAGAAATTTATTTAACAATAAATTTTTTGGTAAAATTGAAATTAAATTATTATTTGAATCATTAAATACTTGAATTGTATCAGTGATGGAAGAATTAAATGATTCCTCATCTGATAATGATTCATCTTCATCGGATAATTCATCATCGGATGAATATTGAAGAATTGTTGATGGATTTTTCCAGAGACCATTGATTTTTGCCGATGAATTAATTAATTTTCTGCTTCTTCTTCTTGCTTGAAAATGATTGTACGATGCATTGAGAGTTTTAATGACAATTGTACACTTTTTTTTAACACGTTTTAGAATTGGAGTTAAAAATGGTATTGTTTGTTTTGTATTATTAAAATTGGACGATGATGATTCTAATGATGAATTAAATTTTAAATCAGAAACTTGTTGAATATGACCAGTTAAATGTACACAACATGATCTGTGTGGTGTCAAATTTTTACTATTTTTAGCAAACATTATGAACGCACTTTGTAACAACGATAGTTTTGATGATTATTGTTGAACTGCCACCAGTATTGTGATTCTGATTCTAATTTTGAAAATGATTTCTCAGGTAAATGGGGAGTGTCATCCCTTCCAAGTGAATTTTTATTTAAGGAGTGTGAGGTAATTAGCATTTTGCTGTATATTTCTTTTGATTCCTTAATTGTTAATTCTCCAATGTGATTGGTTGTGAATCAGATTGGTGCAGTAAATATTTTTTGGGGTGGAGCATTCTACTTTCATTTTTCCCTTAATGTTTCATAATATTATTATGAAATAATATGCAAAAATAAAAACAGAATTTCTTGAGAATTTTATTTATTTTAAAATTAGTTAAATGTTTTTGGTAAATTTTACCAAACTGACAGTGAAGTAGCATTTGTATGGGTAAATTTTACTCTGTAGTACTATTTCTTTTACAAGAATATTTCCCTAAAAAAACATTTTTTTTTTAATATTTTTTTTTGGAAATAATTTTTTTCTTTGTCGATTATGCGCGGTAAAAATTTCAAATTTAAGTTCGCGATATATAAACCTCATGTTATGTGCATTTAAAGTCCCAAGCTGTTTTTCATAATATCACCGAAAGTATATGAAAATCTCTTTGGGGAAATTCCTGAACTTTATTTTTCCCTTCGGTAAAAGTGAGCTGAGATTTATAGAACAGCCTGGCGTGTTTCATACGATTCCCGTGAGGATAATTTTCAAATCGATCTCCCGCTTGGGCAGAATATCTAATAAAAAAAAAAAAAATTCCCACAATCGTTATTTTACATTTTTGATTAAATTCTTTTTTTTTTACCTTATTTCGATTTTTTTTTGGGTAAGACTAAAAAAAACAGTTAATTACACAAATAATTAGATTGTATTATTTTCTAAATTAATTTCTAAATTATTGTAAAAATTTGACCCACAAAAGAACATGCAAAATTTTTTTGTACAAAATTATTTGACATTGAAATTTGAGTAATTAATGTTCTCAAACAATTAAAATAATTTGCATGGTATTTACCACCACTTGTCCTGAATTTGAAGACGTTGAATGCATTGTTCAAAGTTGTATTGTAATTTCAAACAATTGAAATTCTGCGTTTCTAGAATCAACAGTTTTAGTAGAAGGAACAATTGTCAAACAATGGCAATAATAATTATTTAATTTTATTATTATTTCACTATTATTAAAATACAATTTAAACAGTAGTCATAACAAACAAAAAATTAAAAGTTAATTATTATATAATTGAAAAAAGAAAAAGATTTTTCCCTTAAAATTTCCCTTAATTGCATATATATATATATGCATTTCTCAGCCTATCTGAGGAATTTAAATTACCTCTAAAAATTTAAATTTACATTTAATGAGATTCTAATTTATACATCCGTAAATTTTTAATATCTTGATTGATGATATTTTTAGTTGATTTATAGTTTGAAACAAACATTTAAAAATTATTTTTTTTTTCATATATTACAATACAACTTTAAACAATACGTAGTGATTTTTAAAACAAAACATTCATATTCCTTTCAGAAGGCAAAATGGATTATAATTTAGGGGATTTTGTTTTCATTTTTATTTTTATAAATTGAAATAGAAAAATTCTAATTTGGCAAATTTTGCTTATCCCAAATACACAGAAAATTAAAAGGCATTAAAATAATAAGCGTTGCAGCTTATTTTAATGCCTTTTAATTTTCTGTGTAATTGTAAAATATTTATTAAAAATGTGAAAAAAAAATTTAATGGAATTAATTTAAATTATTTAATTATTAATTAAATTAATTTTTTTTTTATTGGATTACTTTTGAAATATTGCTCCACATTCGTATATCTAAATTAAACATGAAATGCCGTTTTGCAAGTCAATCAAAATCATGTAATTTCATATTGAATACTCATAACTTTCAGAAAGGTGTGTATACTTATATATATATGTATATAGATAGTAAATTGATCTAACTAGAGTTATATTGGATGCGATGTTGGCGGCATGTAAATTAACTGCTGCTCATGTGTGACAGTACACAGCTTCCCATATCGTACATAAATTCATCCTTTGCTTCTCTACAAGTCCTTCGTATCAAATGATTTTTAAGGGGTGAAATCTCCCTCACTGAAAAGGGAATTGCAAATTCTATTGCAAACAAATCCCAGAGATAATTTTCACTCAACAATATATTTATTATTTAATGATATTCCACACAAGAATATTTCTAAAATTATTTCTCTAGTATTCCATAAAAAAAATACTTCATCTTTGAAAAAAAAAAAATTTATTTAAATATTCCAAAGTTATTTTTTGCAAAAAAAATATTCCTACATTATATTATTATATTATTTTATTATTATAAATTATATTATTATAAATATATTCCTATAATATAATAATATTTTACTACAATATTTCTGTGATATTCCAGAAAAAATTCTCCCAACAACATTCTATGGGAATAAATATTTCGTAGAAATATTCCTAATTATAAAATTAAAAGATTATTTTACAATAATATTTAATTAAATATTCCAAAGAATATTTTACTGGAAAATTTCTAGAATATTCTTATGATATTCCAGAAAAAAAATTTCCTACAATATTCCATGGGAATGTTGCCAAATATTTCTACGAAATATTCCCATAATAATTTAATAGAATATTCCGAGATTATTTAAAAAAAATATATTTCTTAAATATTCCTAAAGATATTTTGCAAAAAAATATTCCTCGAATATTTACTGGAAAATTTCTAGAATATTCCTATGATACTCTAGAAAAAAATTTTCCTGCAATATTCCATGGGAATGTTGCCAAATATTTCTACAAAATATTCCCATAATAATTAAATAGAAAATTTCGCGATTATTTTAAAAAATATATATATATGTATATATTTCTTAAATATTCCCAAAGATATTTTTCAAAAATATTCCTCGAATATTCCAATGATATTTCACTAGAATATTCCAAAGAATATTTTACTGGAAAATTCCTAGAATATTCCTATGGTATTCCGGAAAAAAATTTTCCTACAATATTCCATGGGAATGTTGCCAAATATTTCTACGAAATATTCCCATAATAATTAAATAGAAAATTCCGAGATTATTTAAAAAAATATATTTCTTAAATATTCCTAAAGATATTTTGCAAAAATATTCCACGAATATTCCACTGCGATAATTTATTAGAAAATTCCTCGAATATGTCTATGATATTACACAAAAATTTTGGATAATCTTTCTAAAATATTTTATGTAAAATATTCACAAATACTTTGTTCAAATATTCGCAATAATAGAATAGAAAATTTCTTCGATTATTTAAGAAAAATATTCCTATAATATAATAATATTTTGCTGAAATATTTCTGTGATATTCTGGAAAAAATTCTCCCAACTACATTCTATGGGGATAAATATTTCGTAGAAATATTCCTAATTAGAAAATTACAAGATTATTTTACAACAATATTTAATTAAATATTCCAAAGAATATTTTACTGGAAAATTCCTAGAATATTCCTATGATATTCCAGAAAAAAATTTTCCTATAATATTCCATGGGAATGTTGCCAAATATTTCTACGAAATATTCCCATAATAAATAAATAGAAAATTCCGAGATTATTTAAAAAAATATATATATTTCTTAAATATTCCTAAAGATATTTTGCAAAAATATTCCACGAATATTTCACTGCGATAATTTACTAGAAAATTCCTCGAATATGTCTATGATATTACACAAAAATTTTGGATAATCTTTCTACAATATTTTATGTGAAATATTCCCAAATACTTTGTACAAATATTCCTATGATATTCCAGAAAAAAAATTTTCTACAATATTCCATGGAAATGTTGTCAAATATTTCTACGAAATATTCCCATAATAATTTACTATAATATTCCGAGATTATTTTAAAAAAAAATATTTCTTAAATATTCCCAAAGATATTTTGCAAAAATATTCCTCGAATATTCCACTGATAGTTCACTAGAATATTCCATAGAATACAATATTCCATGAAAATATTCTTCTCACAATATTTCATATGAATATAGAACAAATATACAATTTTAAATAGAGTATTTCTGAAAAAATATTCCCGAAAGATATTCCAGGATTTTTGTTATTATTAAATATTCTCAGACAGAAATATTTCTATTAAAAGTTTACGAAAATAAATAGAATAAACAATATTCCAGAAATGTAAGTAAAAAAAAATCTTTTATTTAACTTGCATTTTACATTTAGCATAAAAATACATTCTTGCCGATGAATGTGTTGGTGAATTTTATACCTGCGTGAAAGAAAATATAAAAGTAAAAGTAATTAAGATAATGAGACACGGTAAAGCGGGAAAAGTATATTATATTGAAAACGAACTTTGAAAACTTTAGAATCAACATTAGAAATCTATGAGATCTTTAAAAGGCAGGCGGGCGGCCAAAGGTATAGAGTGGGATTGTTTTATTACGGTTTTTGGACGACAGTTTAGGTATAAAATATTGAGGTAGGATTAAGAAAAGGTAGAACACGACGCGTCGACGTTCATCGTGTCGACGTTTTGTGAAATTCCCCAAAAACGGCTCATTGACAAATAATAGGTAGTCAAATAGTAATTTAACAAAGAATTATATTATTCCACCAAAGAGGGAGTGAACATTTTTCGAAAAATAGCCTTCGATATACAATATTCAAGTGGATACACTGTAATACTACTTTGTACATTTTGCAAATTATGATTTAACTGCTGACAGCATCTGTTCTCAGCATGTCGTCAACAAAATACAATATATATATATATATATATATATATATATATATTTTCAAAAATTTTTCTAAAGACAGCGCAGAATTGGGATTAAAATTTCCCCACATAACCAAAAGTTGCATATTTTATTACACGGGTATATATTTTTAAAATATCTCTCTATTTCAAATTGGGATTCCCTATACTGAAAAAAAAAATTTTTATTTCAAATGAATATTTACTTGAACCAAATAAATTTTATTTCAAATACATATTTACTTGAACCAAATAAATTTTATTTAAATTAAATAATTTGTAATATAAATATATGAAAAAAAAATTATTTGGTTCAAATAAATATTTGAGGCAAATTTTTTTTTGATAGAATTATAATTGGTCTTTAAATTCAAAGAAACTAAAATTCGATTCTTCTTTTTTGAATTTATTTGAAAAAAAAATTTCCCAATTTTTGTTTTATTTGGCCCTTAAATATTGTATAAAAATTTTATCTTGTATATTCAATCTCCTATATATATGTAAATATTATTTCTATCATTGATAGAGGAAGTAGAAATAATACCGTTTATATGTTATAAAAATCAACTTCAGTTGGTAAATGTGTTTGATATTGCACTTGTATCAATCCTAAACTTTAATCTCAACTTCCAATCGAATTGATTTTTCCTGCGTATTTCAATCTTGTTGTCTCATTTTTTTTTCCTTTTTATGTGTTTTTTTTATGCCAATCGAATAAAAAAACATCATTCAAATAAATATAAATAATTTCCCATTAAATATTTGACTGTAAAAAAAAATAATTCAAATAAAAAATTGACTCTAAAAAAATAATTCGAATAAATAAAAATAATTTTACAAAAAATAATAATACGAATAAATTATTATATTTGCGTGATTAAATAAATAAATAATAATAATTGTCCAAAAAAATATTTGACTCCAAAAAAAAATAATTCGAATAAATAAAAATTATTCTCCTAAAAAATTGACTTCAAAAAAAAATAATAATTCGAATAAATTATTATTACATTGCGTAATTAAATAAAATTAATAATTGTCCAAAAATTATTGACTCTAAAAAAATAATTCAGATAAAGAGAAATTATTTTCATTAAAAAATTTTATTTTCCTAAAAATTTTCCTTCTAAAAATAAATTCGAATAAATAAAAATTAATTGAATAAAAAATTGATTCTAAAAAAATAATTCGAATAAATAAAAATAATTTTACAAAAAATAATAATACGAATAAATTATTACATTTGCGTGATTAAATAAATAAATAAGTAATAATAATTGTCCAAAAAATATTTGACTCCAAAAAAAATAATTCGAATATAAATAAAAGTTATTCTCCTAAAAAAATAATAATACGAATAAATTATTACAATTGCGCGATTAAATAAATAAATAAGTAATAATTGTCCAAAAAAATATTTGACTCCAAAAAAAATAATTTGAATAAATAAAAATTATTCTCCTAAAAAATAGACTTCAAAAAAAAATAATAATTCGAATAAATTATTATTACATTGCGTAATTAAATAAAATTAATAATTGTCCAAAAATTATTGACTCTAAAAAAATAATTATTCAGATAAAGAGAAATTATTTTCATTAAAAAATTTCGACTTTTTAAAAAAAATAATTTGAATAAATAAAAAATTTTATTCTCCTAAAAATTTTTCCTTCTAAAAATATATAATAATTCGAATAAATAAAAATTAATTGAATAAAAAATTGATTCTAAAAAAATAATTCGAATAAATAAAAATAATTGTACAAAAAATAATAATACGAATAAATTATTACATTTGCGTGATTAAATAAATAAATAAGTAATAATTGTCCAAAAAAATATTTGACTCCAAAAAAAATAATTCGAATAAATAAAAATTAATACCTAAATATTTAATAAAAAAAATTGACAAAAAAAAATATTTAATTCCTTTCTATTTATAATTTTAAAAAATAAAATCAATTATTTTAAATAATTTTAAAATTTACTTAGACATTAAATTGAAAAAAAAATAGTTTGAAAAAAAAAATTGCGAATTGCATCACAGGTAGAATGGAATGTAACGAAGCTAGAGGAGAATTTGTTCTGAAAGGCATGTTCATCGGCACAAATAAAATTTCCTCTATTTTCATTTCAAGAATAGATTTCAAGAAAAAAAAAAAAAAAAAAAAAAAAAGAGAGGGAGGAGCGATTTTTCTCGACTAATCGCCGTTCAGACTTCGACCCTTGATCACAATAGACCGAAGTAGTCATTGGCAATCCCTTTTGGAACTCAGGTAGTTCAAACAAGTTCCATTTTCTAAACTTTGAAGGCACCACAACAGTTTCAGTATTCCCACGCTTACACCTTGTTCGACTTCTTTCCAGTTTGTGTGTCCCACTATGTAGATACAAAAAAAAATTTTTTTTTTCAAAATCAGTATTTTTTTGTTTTACTCATTAAAAATTTAATTTATGAATTATCATTATTCACACACACACCCCCCTCCCTTTATTGTGATTTTGTGAAGAAAGTGCAACAAGTGTTTTTGATTCAGTGAAGGTCATAATAAGGAACATATATATTTATATAGTGTATGGGATATTTATTTTTCCTGCTTGAGGGATTAAGTGCTGGCAATCGAAAAATGTTTTAAAAATAATCTTCAAATGTGTACGATGAGGTTTAATATTAGTCGAAAGCCATGAGTAATTCGAATAGAATGAACCAGTTTCTTCAACAAACTTCGAGTAAATCTGATGAAGAAGAAGAAGAAGAGGTAAGTTTTTTTTTTTGTAAAACAAAAATTTAATATTTTCCCTATTGAAAAAATTCAATTTTTGGCAAATTATTTTCTATTTTATAAATAAAGAAGAAAATTTTTTTTCCTCAATTTTTTTACTTGCAAGAAAATAATTTACATAATTTTGCATGGTAAACAATTTGGTTTGTTTTGTAAAATTTTGTTTCCATTTTTTCAAAGTTGAATCTTTATTTAATGAGAAATTAAAAGTCGTATATGTAACATTTTTGAGTATGACTTAATTTAAAAATTTTTATTTCTTTTGTTTGTTTCTTGGTTTCTTTTTTATATTCTATTTTTTTTTTTTTATTAATTTATTATAAATATAGAGAAATATAAAAAGGAATTTTTTTTGCTAAAAGGAAAAAATTGAAGCTTGTGGATTAATTGATTATTTGGCCCAAGCAAATATTTTCTTCATAAAAGTGATCTGCATCAATAATTCAGCACGCGCTGTTAATTTTAACAGTTACGCTCCTGAAATTTTCCAAACATTTTCTTTAAAGTAAAATATTTTTGAAAATTTAAAAAAAAACGTGAAAATAAATAAAAAAATTGTTTATTTTGTTGTAAAAATGCCAAAAAATTTAATTTCTATAGGAAAACACTGTTTGAGGTTATATTTCCAAATCTTCTTTACCGACACTTTCTATTTGTTTATATTTTTTTTGGCAACAACATTTTTATAAATATACCATAAACAATTTTTGAATTCATAAAAAATACCAAAAAATTTTTGTAAATTCTTGCTACAAACTATTTTGGAAATCATAAAAAAATTTTATCTTTTTTTTTTACAAACTTATGCATGGCCTTAATATATATACAGTTTACTTGAATTTATTAATTGCCAAAGTAGAATATTTTATTTATTTCAAAAATAAATATATTAATAATAAATATTTTAAAATACAATTTTGTAGTAAATATTTAAAAAAAAAAATTTAACTAATTAATGGATAAAAGAAAATTTTTGGAAAATTATTTATTTTCTCAAAAATAGTATATCCAGAAAAAGTCCTTAATTTTTTTTTTATGCAAGAAAGAAAAAATTATATTTCAATTAAAAAATAATTAAAATATATTAGTTGTATACATTAAAAAAATATTATTACCCAATTATATGAAAAGTGATAATTACTCATTAAAGTAAAATTAACCGCTCTGCAATTTGATTTTAATTTATTTATTGTAAACATTCAATTATGGAAAATTTTGTTGCCTTAAATTTAGGTTCATTTATTTTTTTTTTGTTTTACAAATATTTGATGTTAAATTAAATTATTTATAATTTAAATTTAATTGTGAAAATTAAATCTTGATTTTTTTTTTTTTTAATGAGTCGAATAAATAAAAATAATCATAAAAAAATTGAAAAATGTAATTTTTCAAAAAAAAAAAAAAAAAATTGTGAAATAATAAAAATTTTTCATTTTGCAGATTTCACCTGATATACAATACTTTGAACGTACGAGATTAAGAAGAACAATATTGTCAAGACGGAATAATAATAATAACAATAATAGTGAAATTGGAAACAGATCATTATTATTATTTCGAAAAAATAGTTTATCAAGAAAATCTTCGTGCAAGAAATTTGCAATTTCCTCTGAATCAACAGCAACGAAGCCAATCAAGCAACAGGAGCATCAAAGTCCAATGAGTTTAACAGGACTAATACCATCGCAAGAAGAATCTTTGAATATATCCTCAACACACGATAATATCCCTTGCTGTAAAATGGAACCAATGAGAAAGTCAAAAACTTTGCCAGCTTCATTAACAAACTCTCATAATATTGTCGAGAATATTGTTCAAGAATTTGAATCGGGTTTCATGTCACCAAGGTCAAACTTTGATTCAGGATCCGGAAACTTTGTCAAGAGAATTGTTGCAGCCTTTGAAGAAAAATATAAACCAATCACCAATATTAATAATAATAATAATAACAATAATAATAATAATCCAACAACATTAATATCGGAACGTGTTCGCGATGATAAATTAAAAGATCATCCACAAATTTATCGACATTCATTTTCAAATATTTGTCAATCACTTCATTTTGCCGCAATTGAAATATCCGATAGTTTAAGTTCAACATCATCAAGTAACGAGGCACTTAAATTTGAATACAGAAGTCCAATGCCATTGAAAATTATTCCTAATGAAAATGAAAATTATGAGAAAAATTCTTTATTAGAAAATAATCATTATATTCAAATGGAATCAAAAATTAATCATTACATTGAAATGGAGCAAAAAAAAATTATTGACAAACAATTGGATTTAAAAATTGATAATTATATTCAAAGAGATCCTAAAATTGATCACTATATTCAAAATGATAATTATGTTCAAAGAGATCCTAAAATTGATCACTACGATCATTATAATAATGAATCTAAAAATGTAAATCAAATGGAATCAAAAATATCAAATTCACAAATTGATCAATATTTAGAGAGAAAAAGTTTGCATAATAATGATGATAATAATGATGATTCAACATTAAAACGAAAAGAAAGAGCTCCAATTATAATTGGTGCATTTCTCAAGAAACCAGTAAAAGTTGAAGAAATATCAGTGAATTGGATACCATTTCCAGGTAAAAAATTACCACGTAAAAAATCATTAAAAAAATTACTCTCAACACTTAGTGGAAAAAAATTGGATTATCAAAAAAAGAAGGAGGTTGTTTTTTCATCACAAGTTAATGTAAATGATGAAAATCGTGAATTACCTGATTCAGGCTATGATGAACAATCATCATTGTCATCGTCATCATTGACATCAATAACATCATCGGAAGTGCAACTACGTAATCAAAAGAAAAACAAAATTGAACATATTTACGCTAACAATAGTGCAATTGGAAATTGGTCAACAATGCCAAATTTCAATCGAAAATCAACAAATCTCTCCACATTTCAATCAATTGTAAATTATGACAATGACAATGATAATCATAATTTTGATAATGGGAAAAAGAAAATATTACTCTACGAAATTCCCAGAGATGAGGTCAAAGTTGATCTTGGACCTTGTTATCCATCGCCAAGTAAAATAATGGTAAAATCATTGGATCGAAAATTCCAAACAAAACTGAAAAATCTACCTAAGCATCCAATGTGTTCAAGAATACCAAAACATCCATTCATCTCGCCAAGCAAAGATGAAGATTCCATGGATGATGATAATGATGATGAGGTAATTCTTCGAAAACCAAGGGAATCATCATTTCATTCATCGGAAAATGAATATGATGTGCCAAGGAAATATTTATCGAGATCAGAGCCTGGAATTTCGGATGTTATTAAATTTTCCTTTGATTTATGTCTCGATGAAGTTAATACATATGATGTTCCAAAATTACGTCCAAAATCAAGTGTTTATGAAGATGCATTATCTTTAAAGAGACGAAATGCAGATTTTGTCAGCGTTTCGGGATCATCACAGGATTATTATTCATCGCCAAGTCCACCTCAGTATGCCACGATTAAATCCAGGAACAAAAGGTATCTTAGTCCTGAGGTCTTTAGATCAGCCGATGAGCTTAGAACAGTTTCAACAAAAGTCACGTCCTTCTAGAGATTCAATTTTTTTTTTCTTTTTTTCGTTTATGTTTCGGATTTTGATAATTTTGGAAAAATTATTTTGATGCATCAAATTTAAAAATTAATACATTGCCATTGTATTTATCAAATTTGTTGGTTTATAAAAATTATTTTCAAAATTTTTCAAAAATTATCCTTATCTAAAGGATTTGAAGGATTAAAAAAACATCGGTTGCTAAAAAAATCAACACCTTAAAAATTCTTTCAACCTTAAATAAATATTTACGAAAATTTTGAAGCATTTTTAGAAATCAAAATTTTCTCCTATTTCTAAATTTTTGAAGATGATTTTTCAGAAAAAAAAACAAAAATTTACTACAATTCTGAAGCATTGAAGAAACATTTTTTCTGAAGAAAAAAAATTCCCTTGTATATCATTTTCAAAATAGGAAAAACCATTTTTAGAATTGTAAAGAAAAATCAATTTTTGAAAATCAAATCCAAAATTCTGAAAGTTAGAACAATTTTTGAAATTCCGAAACAAAAAAAAAACAAAAATTGACAAGAAAGACACCAAAACGATATTATTCGGAATATTAAGATATAAATTATTATAATTCGAAAAAAAAATGGGGAAAAAAAGCAATAGATTTGGCGTTTTCATTATTGTTAATTTCTGTAAATATTTTTTGATAAAAAATTTAAATTATTTTTGTAAAATGCCAAGGCTTTAATTTTTTTTTTCTTTTTTTTTTTTTTTTGTAAAATCTGCACATTTACAGCTTATTTAACAAACAAAAATTGATTTCGTTTTTAGATTAATCATGACATCACAATTTGTTTACTATAAAAAAAAAATAATAATATATTTCAGTAGCTTTGAGCAGTTTTTGGTTCAAAAAATAATGCAGTATTATCATTTGTGATTTTTTTCTCAATGTGATTTTTTTTAAGTGCCATAATTTATTTATTTATTATCATTTATTTATTGAAAAAAAAAAAATTCATTTAAGAAAATAAAAATTTACGCGTTCTCGTATATAAATGTTAATGTGTATTTTTTGAAGAAAAAAAAAAAATTCTAATTCGTGTGTTAAAAAAAAAAAAAATTAACAATAAAAGGAAAATATTTTTAAGTATTTTCTTCCTTGTTATATTGCAATTTTTTTCTTCTTTTAATTTTCCATATTGGGAAAATTAATATTTTTAAGTGTTATTACTCATTTGAAAATCTATTTGTTTTGTAACTGTTTTACTCGAATTTAAAGTATTCAACCTTTTTTTCTGTTTCTTTTTAAATAAATAATTTATTAGAGATTAAAACCAAAAAAAAGATCTTCGAGAATAGAATTTATTTTTCGAATATCTCGAGAGAAATCTCTGCTTTTTTTTAACTTTTTTTTTTTTCTAAATAATTTTTATAATTTTATTTTTTAATTATTTTATTGCAATTTTTTTATACGATTTTAAATTATCGTTACAATTTTTGAAGCATGCGATTTTAAATCGAGATAGAGAAAAAATGATTGAATACTATTTAAAAAAAACAAAAATATACCGAGAGTAAAGCTTTTATAAAAATTGATTTATAAATAAATAAATTATATATTTATGATTGTGATATAATTTTATATATAACAATTTATTTAATTTGAATATTTAATATTTATTGTTCAACTATATATACTGTAATAATTATCAAATTACAAAATAATTTTTCTTCTATTTTTTTATTAAATTATTTACTTTTCAACAAAATTTAAAATAAAATTCAGTTCTTGTGTCAAAATTTGTAAAAAATAAAATTTACTCATGTATATTCATTTCAAGATATCTTGAAAAATTGACATTTCATTACAATGACTACAATTTTCATTTCTTTAGAAATTGTTGATCATGAACTGTAATTGTTTTCTAAATTTAATTTTCTAACGAAATTTTTTTTTTAAAATACATTTAATTTAATTATTTACATTGCTTTGAATTATTAACCGAGGTTCTTTTTAAATAATTAATTAAACTTTTAAAAAATGTAAAATATGTAAAATTTTGTGTTTTTTCAATACAAATAATTCAAAAAGTTTTTAAAAATTCATTATAACGAATAATAAATACTAAATATTAGTCACACACGAAAAAGAATTTCTTTTTAAAAAAACATATTACATATTTTTTTTTATAGCACAAATCATTTTTTTTTTTATTTTAAAATTTTCATTGTAAAAATCATTTCATTCAAATATTTATTTTAATTTAAAATGTAAATTTTTTTTTGTTTTTTTTTTTTTTTGAATGAATAATTGTATAAATTTTAATTTTAGTATAAACAATTAATGTAAAAAGCTTTTCACGGGAAAAATTAAAAGTTTTCCTTCTGTGAAAAACTTGTATAGAAAAAAAAAGAAACTTTAGACTTTCCCTCTTTTCTTTTCTTTATTTTCTTTTAAAGAAGTAAGACGGGTTAGTAACAAGAGGAAAAAAATAAGAAAAACTTTTCTCTTTCACGGATTAATTATTTTTAAACAAAAAAAGAAAAAATCCAAGAAACTAATTGAAAAATTTGTCAAATAAAAAGTCGAGAGAAATTAAAAAATTTTTTTTGTAGATCCAAAAACTGTTTAATTCTGAATGAAAAAAAAAAAAATACTCAAAAATAAATTGTGATAATTTTTAGACAATACTTTTTTACTTAATAAGATTAAAATAATGAAATTGCTGTAAATGACGTACGATATTTTTGCCCCTCTAATTAAAAAAAAAAAAAAAAAATCTTGACTTCTTTGAAAAAAAAAAAAATCACGTTTATTTTTTAAACGAAATATGTAACGACGATTAAAAAAAAATCAATGAAGAAAAGATTATTTTTCATATGTATATTTCATTATAAATCAAGAGTTTTGTTTATTTCTTAAAGAAATATTTTTAACAAAATCTCGCAATAATCAAAACCTGAAAACTATGACTTTCAAAGTTTTTAAGTATTTGATAAAATGATTTCTAATTAAAAAAAAAAAAAAAAAAATTGCCAAATTGATATTTGATTAATAGTTTTTATGTTTAAAAAAAAACAAATTAATAAAAAATTTTACCTTTTATTTTCTATAAGGAAGCAAGAATGATTTTGACTTTTAATTTCCAAACGATTGCTTCATTTTTACTATTAACAGTAATAATAAATTGTGGCAATTTTTTGATTTTCTTTTTTTTTTTACATATTCTCATTAAATTTTTTTTTAAAAGTAGTGCGTGCATCTTTTAAAAAGGAAATTTTAACGTTTTAAATGATTAAAACGTTTTTGAAAAAATTTCTATGTATATTTTTGAGAAATGTGTACATATATATATAGACCATATTAGAAATTAGGGACTAATATTAAATTATAAAGACAAAATATTATACTAAATGTATATCAAAATACGTTCTTCACACGTATTAGAACAATGAGGGCTGTACTTAATATTCTTAATACATAAATATATATTATATTTCTATCAATAAATATTGTATACGATTATTTTCTGTTTATTTTCATTTCCCATATTTTCCCACGAATATTTCATATATATTTTTTCATCATTTATAAGAAATATTTATTTTTCAAAACTAATTTTATATTAATTGGTAAACATAATTAAAAAATTTAACCATTTTCCATTTGTAAATAAAATAATAACTTTTAATTTTTTTTTTTAATTAACAAAAAATGTTTTTTAAAAATTAAAATAATTAAAAATTAAATGCACTGCCCGTAAACTACAAATAAATGAATAAATAAATAATAATAAATAATAATAATAAAAATAGTAATAAATAATAATAAATAATAATAAATAATAATAATAAAAAATAGTTAAATTAAATAATTAAAATTTTTAAAAATTTTACTATATGATAAAATTTTTAAAATAAAAAATAGAAATCACTATTTATTTATAAAAAAAAACGAAAAAGTAAATACTTTAAATTTTGTATACTCTTTTAAAATTGATTAACAAAATTAAATCAAAGTCAAGTTAATTGAAATATTCGAGGAGATAAATGAGAGTAATTTTCTTAAGAATAAAAAATCGAAGGTCATCGTTGCAAAACTCCAGGAAGGCAAATAAATAGTGCTAAAGAAAATGAACTTGATCAGTATTCAAGCTCGATGGATAATACAAAAAAAAAAAGAAAAAAAAAGAAAAACTTTGCAATTTTCCGGAGCAATGGTGTATAAAATAGAGTTTTTATTTATAAACATTATTTTTGGGAAAAAAATTAGTCATAAAGTACAAAAAAAAAAAAAGGAAATATAATGACAAAAATAAAATTAAATAAAATGGAAAAAAAATTATGAATAATTATTGAATATTTATCTTTATTTATATAAAAAAAATTTTTTTTTTCATTAAATTTATATTTTTTTTTTTTCATTACAACGTCAATTCGAAATAAAAATATGAAATTTTCTATTCACTGAACTACCATGTTATACATTTAATATCGTAACCGTATAACCCGAATACGCATTCAACTAGTAAACTGATTTGAGTCTCATGGATAAACGGATTTGTAGTATAGAACTCTTGCAGATCTAAAGAAAAAAAGAAAGTGAATTCGAAATAATATTACACTCACTCGGAAAGGTTTCCATTCTCTATAAAATCCAGATTTGCGGATTCTGTTTCATTTTGAAATTATACCAACTCGGGATAAAAATAATAAAAATATAGAAATCATCGTAAACTGTTTTATAAAACCATAATTTTTTAAAATACTTTTTTCCGTATTTTATTTTTAATCTTCAATTTCTTTTTCTCATTTATCTCCTATTTAAAAAAAAAAAAAAAATTTTTTTAGAATAAAAACTTACCAGGAAAAAAAAATTTAATCTTCATCTAAGGAAGCTGAAGTAGAATTATCAAATATGTGCACAATATTCCTGTAATCTGTAAGAAAAAAAATAAAAATTGTAAATTAAAATAAATTTAATTTTCTTTTTAATTTTCATTTTATTTTACAAATAGATATATTTTTTTTCGCTCACCGAACGCAATAATAGTAAATTCACATAACAGCATCCGGCAGCTGAAAAGTTTAATTTGTAATTTAACAAATATAAAGTGGACTCGAATTTCTGTAACAAAAAAAAAATTGGATTTAAAATCATGATTATAACACAATTTTTATTTAAACGAGTTAAATTTAATTTTTAAATATATGAAAAAAAAAATAAATTTCATTTGATAATTTTCCAACTTACAGCATCGTCATTAAAGACTTGCCACTTTCTCCAATTTAATAAAATATCCCCCAAACGATTAGCCTGAAATTAAAAAAAAAGATTAATTAAATTTTTCTTTCAATTAATTTTAATTTTATAGATACTAAAAAAAAAGTAAAAAAGTTGCAAAATATTTTAATTTTAGAAAACAAAAATAAGAAAAAAATAAATTTTTACCTCATTCGATGTAAAATCACAGGCAACATGCAATACAATAAGTTGCATAACATAAATAATGAACCATCCTGCCAAACAAATTTGAATAATAATATCAAAATCGTGGTCCATAAATGCAGTAATGATAAAATAAGTGTTGCTAACAGTGTGCGAACACAAATTAAATAGCCAAAATAATAATGGCCAAGAATATGCTGAATCTAAATTTCTACTAGCAGTCATTAGATTTTCATGTAATTTTTCAATTACCTGCAAATTTTTTTTAATTTCACAATTTATTTATATAAATAAATTAATAAGTACGCAAAAATAATTTAATGATTCATGTTTGTAATTTTATTTTACGTTTTTTTTTACCGACTATTGATAAGGTAGAATCATACTTTACCAACTGTTGGCAAATCGTCAATTTCTTTATGTACCGACTGATAACACGGTAGATTTCTGTTTTATCGCTCTTAACAACGATTTGTCATTACCGATCGAAAGTAAGGTCTTTCAGCGATAATTTTATTTTCTCGATATAATGACAAGGTAGATTCCTACATTATTATTAGTCGAGACATATTACATTTGGTTCTCCCTTATCGACTGATAGTAAGGTAGATTCCTTTATTACCAGCAGTCGGTACAAGATGACTTTCGTTTTATTCGTCTAAAAATTAGATTCAATTTTATATAATTTTTCATGGTGGTTTTTCCCGGTTAAACAAAAAATTCATGACTTAACTGATTCTTTTTAACTGATTTAATAATTAACTGTTATTTGATGAAATCATTACCGACTGATAGTAAAGTAGATTCTTTTATTACCAGCAACGATAATTCCCTTTTCTTGACTATCAACAAGGTAGATTCCTACATTATCAATAGTAGATAGTTATTAACATTTTATCTTCCTTGCCGACTGATGGTAAGGTAGATTCCTTTATTACCAGCAATCGGTATAAGATGACTCGTTTTATTCGTCTAAAAATTAGACACAGTTCCATATAATTTTTTATCGAGATTTTTTCCGGTTAAACAAAAAAATCATGACTTAACTGATTCTTCTTAACTGATTTAATAGTTAATTAATTTAATAATTAACTGTTATTCGATGAAATCATTACCGACTGATAGTAAAGTAGATTCTTTTATTACCAGCAATGATAATTCGCTTTTCTCGACTAACAACAAGGTAGATTCCTACATTATCAGTAGTAGAGAGTTATTAACATTGTATCTTCCTTGCCGACCGGTGGTAAGGTAGATTCCTTTATTACCAGCAATCGGTAAAAAAAAATTTCGTTTTATTCGTCAAAAAAATGGTTTTTCCATTCAAAAAAAAAATTAATTTAAAAAAGAATAGTACTGTATTTTTTTGATGAAATCAATCTTACTTTCGATTCAATTTTGGGCAAATGATGCCATCCATTTTCATTAGGGCTACATATTTTGGCAATTTTATTCAAGTGCTTGAATCTTGATCCAATAATAATGACAAGACCTGCATATTTATAAACGGAAACACAAGTGGCAATATAGAGCATTAGATAGCTTACATTTTGTAACCATGTCTCAAAAAATGCCAACATTCCCGCTTGATTGATCCATACCCATAATATCGTATTGATGAATATTATACACCATGTTCTAAATTTAGTTCCATTTTCCATTTGTGGGAATCCCAATATGCTCGTGTCATAATCAAAGTCTTGAATCATAGTCCATACTTGAACAATTCTCTCTCTAGTGCACATTGCTACTATAATATTCACTATCGAAGTGCCATAATTCATAATTACCTGAGGGCGAAAATTAAATTAGTATCCTTAAAATACAGTGAGATATTAATCTTCAATTCGAAACAATTTAATTAAATAACAAAAAATTCAATATAAACATATTTTTGTTCGTTATTTTAAATATTGACAATTTTTTTTTTTGCAATAAAATTTTTTTTTTTATTATTAATTTTATTATTAATTTTTATTATTATTATTATTATTATTTTATTATTTTTTTATTATTTATTATTTTATTAATAATTTTTTCATTTGTTATTTTGCATATAACATTTTTTAAAAAAATTAAAAAATTTTTGATGTAAAAATAACAAATTAAAATAAAATTTGTTATGTAATAACTAACAATTTAAAAAAAGTAAAAAAAAAATTCAATTTAGCTAAAAATTGGAAATACCGCTTTCTTTTGATTTAAAAAAATGATCTCTGTCCTTTTACTTAAATTGAAAAAAATCCCCTTTGCCTTTTATCTCGATTTCAGTAATATAAATGAATATATATATATATATAACGTACCTTTAGTTGTTCAGTTACTCCTAAAATTGGTTGATTTCCCTTTATGCTAAATCGTATCAAAACTCCAATTGAAACATAAGAATTAAATAAAAGTCCAATAATAGAAAAAATTAAATGAACATTTGATGGTACCAAACGATCGCCTGAAAAATGATAGGGTCCTAATCCAAAAACGCGAATTATGTAAAATGCTGGAGAAATTGCTTGAAAAAGAGTAGACTCTTCACCACGATATTTTATTTCATTTTTATTATAATTTATAATTGGTTTCATTTTTTTTGGACGGGATAAATTTCTCCATAATTTTTTTCGATTCATTATTATTATTATTATTATTATTATTATTATTTGTAAATTCAATTCTGAAAGACAAAAATCAATAAAATAATTTTTCTTTGTTATTTTTATGTTTATAGATTATTTTTTTTTAATGTTTAATATTTCTTGAAAATATGAAATTTTTTTTTACATTTTTATCGTAGAAAAATGTGGGTGATTTTTAAATAAATAATGTGACAAAAGTGATTAATTATTATAATCTGACAAAACAGAAAATAACTTCCTTTGATGTCATATTCAATCAAGATATTATTGATTTAAACTTCAATTTTCTTTAGTGAAACAAATTTTTAAATTAACATTGAAATTTTATTATAATTAATATATTATTATATTTTGCGATATCTTATTAGTTTGTTATAATTAATTAAATTTTATTAAACTTATTAGTTAATTATAAATAAACTTAATAAAATTTCGAAAAATAAAAATTATGAATAAAAAATTATGAAAAAAATTTTAATGTTTATTTATTAATTAGATTAGAAAAAAATAAATTATATATAAAATTTATATAATTTTATAACAAATTATTTTTGAAAAAAATTATTAATTTTATACGACTGTATTTTTTGTTATAAATAAAAAAGGTTTTTAATAATTATTTATTTATTTGAATAAAAAATCTTAAATAAAATATTTTTTTCGAAAGAAATATTAAAAACTTACGTTTGTTGAAATAAACATTGATGGTCGTTCATTATTTGTTCCTATGGCATTATTAATAATTTTAATGTTTTTTCACAAACAGATGAAAAAATTTGGCAAAACATTAAACATTGAATATATTATTAAAAATTAAACATTAAAAATTAAAAATTAAAAATTAAAAATTTCTATTTAGTTGTCGACTGTCTAATGGAAAGAGCAGTTATATACTATTTTACTGCATATGTTGGAATCGATAAATTATAAAAAGAGAAAATTACACTGTTAAAAGCTCTTCTTAATCACATATAAACATTGGTCAACAATTGTTATTTACCTCTGCGAATCAATAAATCAAATGCGCTTGAAAAACAAGCTACTTTTTTTTTTTTTTAATAATTTCCTTTTTTATTTATTTTTTATTAATTATTAATTAAAATTTTAATTTAACTAATAATTAAATAAAAAAATAATAATAATTAGTCTAATTAATTTTTCTTGTAAATAAATAATAATATCAAAATTATTTATAATATTTTTATAAATATTTTTTTATTTTTAAATAATAAATATTAAAATACTACTTTAAATACTATTTTTCTAATTACAAGATTTATAATAAATAATAAATTAATTATTGTAATAAATTAATTATTATAATAAATTAATTATTGTAATAATTAGTAAACCAATTATTATAGATAAATTAATTTTTATAATAATAGAGTTATTATTAACAACAATAATAATATTTAGTTACAATTATGTTAATAATATTTAGTTACAATTATATTTTACAAGTTGTAATGATTTCTTGAAAAAAATTAATAAGAATCCTCACTCTTTAAAAGAAAACCTAAAACTTATTCAATTAAAAAATTTTTAATCAAATTTCCATGATAATATTAATTAGGAAGTTGAAGTAAAATTATCAGATAAGTTGTCAACAAACCAGCAATCTGGAAAAAATCATTTCATTATCTAAAATTTACGATTCTCACTATAATTATAATAAATAATTCTAATTTTTTTTATAATAATTATAATTTTTTATAACAATTATAATTTTTTATAATAATTAAAATTTTTTATAATAATTATAATTTTTTATAACAATTATAATTTTTTATAATAAATATAATTTTGTATAATAATTATAATTATTTATAATAATAATTTGTTTTTAAATTTAATTTGTTTCTTACAGAATGTGAATTTTTAAATGCAAAACAGATGATTTTGAAAAATTACTTGACCCCAAATTACACAATTCAAACTCACTTTTCGTAGCAGTGGCAAATTCACGTAGCAACAACCGCCTGCTGAGAAGTTCAATTTGTAATTCATGAGATGTATCGTTGATTCGAAATCCTGCGATTCAATAAGAAAAAAAAAAAAAACAAGTCCGAAACAGATTTTACCATTGCGAATAAAATATGTTGTATAGGAAAATAAAGATATAAAGAAAAAAACGGAAAAGAAAAATATGTAAAAATTGAAAAAAAAAACGGGAAAAAAATTTTACTTTTTAAACAGAAATTTTTAATATCGATCGTATTTTCGAAAAAAAATCGAAAAATTATAATCCAATGTCTGATTTTAAATTAGTAAAATTCAATAAGACTTTTTATATCATTGCAAGTAGTGAATATCAATTTTGGTCAGACATAATTTTACAAAGCGTGAAAAATAGATTTATACAAGAATTAAAAAAAATATAACAGTTAATAAAAAAATTTAATAAGAATATTTTTAAAAATTACTCTTTTTGGATCGTGATATGACTGCCAACGTCGCCAATTTAGTAAAATATATCCCATTCGATTGGCCTGAAAAATGAAAAAATGTAGTTTAAATAATTAAATTATTTTTTAATTAATTAAAATTTAAAAAAAAAAAAAAAAATACCTCTGAGCATGTAAAATGACAGGCGTAATGCAATAATATAAGTTGTATAATAAAAGAAATTATCCAACCACCCAAACAACAATAAATTATTAAATCAACAATTCCATCGTCTCTCTTTAACCATTGGATGAAAAAATATATACCACTGATTATATGAAAACTTAAATTAAACAGCCAAAGTAACAACGACCAATAGTACAAAGAATTTAGCTTTTCACTCGCTTTCATTAAATCACTTCTTAGCTTTTCCAATACCTTTGCAAAAAAAAAGAATTTTATTTCCGTTATAAAAAAATATATTTATTTATTACACCTTTAGTAAGATTTAATTGTATTAAAAAAAAAAATTTAATTAAAAAATAAAAAATTTTGTTTTTTAATTTCGTAAATAATAATAATAATAATAATTTTTAATACCTTTTGATCGACTTTTGACGATGACGCACAAGTAGATTCACTTGAACTAGAATCATTGGTAATTTTATTTAAATGTTTAAATCTTTGACCCAAAATTGCCACAATTCCGGAAAATTTAAAAACAGAAAATCCAGTTCCAATATAACCGTACATATAACTAAAATTTTGTACAAAATTCTCCATAAATGCATACATTCCCGTTTGATTGATATACAACCAAATGAGAAAACTGCCAATTAATATGATCCAACTGTAAAATTTTGTTTTCTTTTCATTTTGAAAAAAACCCAAATTATTCGTTTTATAATCAAAATCTTGAATTATATTCCAAATAATTACAAATTGATTTCGCGTCATTATTGTCATTGTCAAATCAAACATCATTGTAAAATAATTAGAGACAACCTAAATTGAAAAAAAAAAAATTATATTTTTTCTTGAAAAAAAAAAAATTTATTTAAAATAAATAATAATTTTTATTATTATATTATTTTAAAAAAATTATTTTTTTTTGGCATAAAGTAAAGAAGTAAAAAAAAAATACTTTCCTTTCCTCGTTCAGTTGTTGTTAGGACAATTTTCTTATCGTCATCATTTAAAAATCGAAGAAAAGTCATGATAGTGACGTAAGTATTAATGAAAATTGCGGAGAATGAAAAAAATAAATGAGCATTCGATGAAACGAGACGATTTTCACAGAATCGATAGGGTGCCAATCCAAGAACTCTGATTATGTAAAAAATGGGTGACACAACTTCAAAGAGGGACGAATAGGGTCCATAGAATTTATCATTAACTTGCCTCTTCGTCCAAAGGCCAATCTGATTATAGTGAAAAATTCCCGTTGATAAAAATTCTATTTCAAGCTCCATTTTCGTTATCTAAACACAAATAATTTTAAATAATAAAAATAATAACAATAAAATAATAATAATAATAATAATAATAATAATAATAATAATAACAATAAAATAATAATAATAATAAAAAAAAACTTTATCGGAAAAAAAATAAGTGATGGGAATAAATAACAAGGGAGAGTTGGTAATGATCATCAGGTGTACGAAGACGGTTACGTTGAGAAAATTGCAAAATTGGCGGAAAAATAGATTTGAATTTCTATAAAAGAATTTACAATTATTGTAAATATATTTTCGTTTTTGTTTTTTTTTATTTTTAAGTTACTCGGAAAAAAAATCTCAAAGCTAAATAAATTATTGTTTCAAAATACATTTTTTTTTTATTCAAATAAAAATTTAGTTAAAGTAAATTTCAGACAAGAATTTTAATTTTATATCAGTGGTAAAATGCAAACAAAATTTTCGAAATTAAAATTTATGTGTTGAATAAAAAAAAAAGGTAATTTTTAATAAATTTATGAAAAAAATTTTTTTTAATTAGAAAAAAGAAAAAAAAACTCACCAAAAATTGTTCCTTTTTCATTACAAATTAAATTCATTTCTTTCAAGAATGACAATAATAATAATAATTATTGGCGTCTAAAAACTTATGTCTTATTCCGTGGTTGTTGTTTCTACACAGTAAAAAGGATAAATAAACGAAAAAAAAAAAAATAATAATAAGAGACGTGCATTCGCGTGTCAGCCTTTCACATGAACAGGAACGCTTGAGTATTACTCTATGTCAGAAGGGATGAATTATTGAACAAGAAAAACAGTCTAAATAAAAACATTACTGAGAGAGTGAGAGAGAGAGAATATTTTCCTCACAATGTGAAATGCCTGGAGGATGCAATTTTCATATTAATTTTCTTCTCGATTCAATTTTCTCTGAAAAATTATAAAAAATAACTAAATAAAATTGATTATTTTTTTTTTTTGTATTTTTTATTGAAGTGAAACAGACTTGAAAAAATTGAAAATATTTCCCAGGAAGCGATTATAAATTTTTTTTTTTTATAATTTATTCCAGTATTTTTAAAATATTACCTAATTTTACTATCATTATAGTAAAGGTATATTTTTTTGAATAAAAATTTTTTTTTTAAATTAATAAAATTAAACAAGCAAAATGGTTTTAATTTTTATAATAAACGGTGTCAGGGTTCGAATTAAAAAAAAAATAAACGGATAAAAATAATGACTTTTGAAATATTTCATCTGAATTTTCTCGAGTCCAACTGGAATTTTCTTGAAATATTTAAAAAATTTCGTTTCACCCTCTGCTTTATAAAGAAATGTTATGAAAAAAAGGCAGGAGTTTCTTATGTTAACCACATATTTTTTTCCGGGTGGTTTTTTTTCAGGGCACGTATATATATATTTTTTATGCATTCAAGTGATATTACGTGCGCAGGATATTTGTATTATTAATTTAATTCAACGATAAATGCAAGGCGTCTGTCAGGCGTCGCGACTTCCAAGTCATCAACGTAATTTCGGTCAACGCTTGATTTAATATAAAATATATATATTTTTTTTTTATTTCGTAAATTTATTGAAAAAATAAAATTTTCTTTATCTTTTCTTTACACTTCATTATTTATTGTAAATGATGAAATTTGATTTATTTTATTACAGATATTAATCTTAAGAGCCTATATAAGGATATTAATACTTTGTTTCCAATATATCTGTTTAATAGAACAAAAAAAAAAAAAAAAGAAGTTTTTATATTTTTTCAAAATATCTCTCTTTTTGAAATGAAAAATTCAAGTTGGAAAACTTATTTTTTGCTCTCTTTTCATTGTTAAATTAATTCTTAGGCGAGCGAGTACCGCTTTTTGTAAAAATATGACCTGGACCGGAACTTTTTTCCTTTGTCTCTTCTTTTTCTTTGAAATTTATTAATTCAATATTTTTAGCTTGAGAAATTAATGTTTGCGTACCAACATGATTTTCCAAATTTTGATTATAATCATTGTGTGATAATGATGATGATGATGGCCCAGGAAATGAATTAGAACCAAAAACATAACTATTCTCATATTTATCGCACCAGTGAGTTTCTGTCTTTTGAATTTTACCCGGCGGTTCATCTTCATCGTGAAGGGGAGAATGATTTCTTTTTTCCAATGTCAAAGGTTTATTGCTCTTCTCATTAATATTGACGACAAATTCTTCTTCTGTCTGCTGACAATTCTTCTTATTATCGTCTAAAACGAAAAAAAAAATATATAAGAAGTGTGAAATAAATAAAAAATTTAATATTGAATTTGAAAATTAGAAAAAATATTTTCAAAATGAACTATAAATTATACCTGACATTTCACAACGAGAGATTGATTCCTTAATTTCCTGTGGTGAATTTATTGTTGTTTCCAAAATAATAGTAAACGTATTTTTATTTATTTTCAATTCTTCTGAAGGTAAATTTGGAATTTTTTCCAAAAAACATAATTCATTGTTGTCATGTTCTAAAATTTTCCATAAATCATTATTATTCTCTTCGTTAGTTTCTAAATTATTCTCCTGTAAATTTTTTGGAATATTTTCTTCTAAATTCTTCGAAATATTCTCTTTCAAATTTATTGGCGAATCTTCTTCCATCGAATCAACGGGAACATTTGTTATTAAATTTTTTTGCAAAATATTCGTCTCTTCCAAATTAATTTCCAAATCTTTTGAAGAATTTCTTTGTAAATTTTCCGAAAATTGTTCTTTACTTTCTTTGGAAATATTTTCTGTGTCTATTGGAATAATTAATTCAGAATTTTTTGAAATATTTTCCTCAATATTTTCCGACAAATCTAAGGGATATTTTTCTAAATCTCTTGTAATATTTTCCTCCAAATTATTTGAAATAATTTCATTTGTTTTTAAATTCATTGAATTAATTTCTTGTAAATTATTTTCCAAATCATTTTCAATAATATTAGTTGTATTTTCAATTTTTGACGATTCATTCTTCAATTTTGATAAATCTTCATCAATTTCAAATACTTCATGATTTGATGTTCTCAAATTATATTTTTGTTTCACATTATTATTCAATTGTTTAATATCATTAATTGAATTTAATTGATCTGATAAATGATCATCAAATGTAACAAGTTTTTTAAAACTTACACCCGTATTTAATTTCTCCCAATTGTCATTAATTATTTCCAAAATTTTATCATCCGATCTAAATGTTGTACGTTGAAAACTTGTGATTATTAATTCCCTTGATATTTGATTCCATGATTTAATAATAGCAATTATCATTTCATTTAATTCCCATTTGGCGTCATCTTGAAATATTTTCTCAGCGTACATCAATCGATAATTCATTTTTGTCGAATGAAAAACATCACGTCTCAATGGACGTAAATGTGATGGAAAATTATTGGGAAAAAAAATTAATTTCACATTAGACAATTTTCTATTTCCAATTGCACTTATTCTATGACGATGCAATAGTAAAAGTATTTGTCGATTTTTTTGTTCCATTATTTCATTTAAATAAATAATCCATTCAATGAATATTTCATCATTTATTGATGAATTTTCATTGTAATAATATTTACAATCATTGCGAGTGATATTACATTTTTCGGGGCCAATTATTAATGGTGGTAATTTATCAGTTCCTGATGAATTGCAACAGAGAAGAATTGAAATAAGATTTGTTGCATTTATTATATTTTCATTATTGTCATTTTGTGAATTTGTGTCAATTTTTAATGGACATACGTCTGAATACATTGTTAATTCGTCAACGTTAAAAATATCTTTATATTTATATTGTGTCAATGTTGATCTCATTAAATCGATCCAGAGACGATAATCTTTGAAATATGGACCTGTACATGTTGTTAGTGTTGTTGAAAATCCATTTTTTTTCAAAAATCTCGTTATCCACTGCTCCGAACATTTGAAATCTGAAAAAAAAAAATTATTTATTTATTCATATAAAAGCGAAAACAAATTACTAATTTTTTATTCACTTTTTGAAAATTTTTATTTTAATTAATAATAATTTTTAATTAATTTACTGATAATCTCGTGTGTTTGAGAAAGTTGCTGGGCTTTTTCTTTCAAAATTTCCCTATCCAGAGGACTGTTGGTGGCATGTTTTTCACAAATCCATTTGAGAAGATCATCTTTGAAATTTTTTTTCAATACTCTCTGCTGTTGCATTTGCTTCTTTTGCAATTTGTGACTAGGCATTTCTTCCTTTTTTTTTTCTTCTTCTTCTTTTTTCTCTATAAAGAAATTTTACACCAAACTGATAAATGACGTTTTATTAGAAAAAAAATCTGCAAGCAAAATTTGCTCTATGAAGATGTTCCTTTGTCTAAAAACAAATGACGATTAATTTAAAAAAAAAAGAAAATTGATTTTAAAATGAAAAAAAAAGGTGGGGGAAATAAAAAGAGATATGGATTCTTAATATTTTATTATTATTATCATTACTATAATATGCATACCAGATTAATAATATACAATAAAGTTATAATTATCACTTACAGATACCCTTAGACATACATCATAACTTTATGCTTTGAATAAAGATCAAATATTTTAATTATAATCAATATATGTTACATCTGAAACCGATTCACATGATTTACATAATATAAACTATTTTCCTCGCATATATAACATGCAATTCATTTAATACTTCCCACCCATTATAGTATCAACATTAACATCATGGATCTTATCAAATCGTATATTATTATAATAATTATTATTATTATTAAAATGACTCATCAATCTTTTTTTTTATTTTCTCCAAATATTTTTTAAAGCATACTCTACAAAATTTCTATCTAACTTGTCTTTTTTTATTATTCCAAGCAAATTTCTTATACATCAAACCGCAGCGTGCTTCTATTTATTATTTACAACACACCATATTATTAACATAACAAATTTCAAAAAAAAAAAGAAATAATAAATCTACGTTCACAGAATTTTTTTTAATTATTATTATAGTTGAATAATACATGGAGTCCAATTGATAATTTATAAAAGCATTTAAATAGGACAAAAATAAATGTCAAAAAAAAAATTGTGACACTTGACAATAACACAAAAACAGAAAATATTAGTTTTAAAAATAATTAAAAAATATGTGATAAAATGTAAAATATTGAGATGTGATAGATTTTTTTTTTTTTTATCTTTAATAAATACTCCATATGTTATTCATCACATTTAACATTGAATTTTTTAATTACAATAATTGCTTTCTTTTAAAATATCTATATAATATATAAACAAGCAATTTACAATAAATTGACAAAAAAAATTGATTTTTTTTTTCGAAAGACGAAAAATTGGCAGTTTCTCGAAAATTTGTTAATTTGTTCTACTATTCAAATTCAGTAATTATTAACGAGAAAGACAAAAAACATTTTTTTTGCCAATAATTGACGAATTCTGTCAAAAAAAAAGAAAAAGAAAAATCACTTCGATTTTTCGCACTTTTTTGTAAAGATTTTCTAATATACAAACTTTCCTTACAACGATGGATTATCGAAAAAATAATGCAATATAATAATTTGTAATGCAGAATATGTTTTTTAAAAAAAAAAATTAAAGGGGAACAAAAAATCTCGATACTGAAGAATATTGTACCTGACGTTTCATTTCATAATCAATTCGGTAACCATCGCGCAACGATGAAGAAAAGAAAAGAACTTTTACACATTACAAACACTTTTTTTTTTTTTTCTCATTAAACGATTATTTATCGTCGATATTGTTCTGGTCATCGTATAAAATCAGACTTTATTTTATGTTTTAATCACGCATCGAGGCCATTATTAACTTGCGCGTTATTAAATTCTCGTATTATAATATTTCATCATCAATTATCATTATTCTAATCATCAGTACCAGTGAAAAAAAATTCTAGCATTACTGGAATGCATCTCTACAAAGAATGCAATGAAAAAAAATATATATTTCACTCAATCGATTAATTGATTATTATTAAAAATAATTTATTTGAACCAAATTATTTTTTTTTTTTTTATTTAAGTCGAAAAAATTGTATTCGAACTATAATAATTTTTATATATTTAAAACAAATATTTAAATTAATTGACACAAATAAATGTTGATAATAATCAAGTAATCTGCAGAATTAAATAAATTCTTTTTCAATGATATTTGATTAATGGAAAGATAACAAAAAAAAAATACCTAATGTAATACATTTTTTTTTTTTTGCATTTTTCAATCGTCGCCTCATCGATTTTCAATTTTTTTTTTCCGACTGGTAAATTGTCCAGCAGCTAAATCAGTCGGCGTAACAATTTTTCTTTTAACACACGTCACATTTTTCACTTCCATTTGACGAATAAGACTGAAAAGAATGATAAAAAAAAAATTAAAAAAGAAACGAAAAAAAAATTAAAGAAAATTTTTTCTACACTAATAAATTATTTTTACTTGTTTATCATTTTTAAAGACTATGTTTTATTTAACAAAAATTTATCTATAGAAATTTGGAAATTCATTCATTTAAGAAAATTTCTTTATAAAAATTAATAATTAATAAAGATTTAGAAAAATTTTTTTTATCTTTCTTTTCTTCAGACTTATTTGGAAGGATTCAAGTCAAACGTGTTATTACAATGTAATATAATATAATATATCTATATATATATATGTTATGAAATTATATATCAACAATCCTAGAATAAAATTGTAGATAGAAATATGACTTTTGAATTGATTGCACTGATTCTTTTTTTGTAAGATTCGAAAAATTGAGAATTTACAAATTTCAATATTCAATGGAATTAATTAAATACATATCTATCCAAAATTGTCTTATTTCTCTCACAAAAAAGGCATAGACATATTCAAAAAGACATTCGGTCTACAATTTTTCGATAATATTATTTTTTTTTCCTTAATAATCGTTGTATAGATTTTTTTTTATGTAAAAAAAAAATCTTTATCGTGAGTGGAAACAATTTTTTTTTTCTAAATCAATATTCTATATAAAGTTCTCTCGTCGCTGTTTTCTACATTAAATTATTTTATGAATTAGTCGATTTCCTGGGGGGAGGGAAGAAATTTGTTTTTTTTTCCTATCGAGGTGGATATCGATTACGATGTGCAGATTTTTGAGAACGATCCTTCAAATCCATAGGATTAAACATCATTGGTCCCTGAAAAATTTAGAATAATAAATATTAACTAAAAGTTCTAAATTAATAAAATTAGAAATTTAATTAACATTTTATTAATTCAGAATATTATGTAAATTATTACAATTCAGTTAATTAATAATTATATTAAATTTATTAAAATGTTAATTAAATATTAATTAAAATTCTAATTAAATACATGAAAATTATTTTAATTTTCAAGAAATGAAAAAAAAATTATTAAAATTATTTTTCACTGATTAAACATAAAATGAAATAAAAATTATTGAAATTATTTTTCATTGATTAAACAAAGAATGAAAAAAATTAATCTTTTTGTTTATTCAGTGAAGAATAATAATTTTGTCTTAAAAAAAATAAATGAGATGTATTAATGACAAGAAGAAAAGCAAGTATAATGAGTTATTGCAGAAAAGAATAAAATAAATAATAAAGCAATTGTATAGATATGAAGAAAGTGAAAAAAAATAGTATTATAAAGTCAAATTATATTTAAATATAATTATTCATCGCGCTTTTACCTTGGTCTATTTTTATTTCTGTTTTTAGTAGAAAATGTAAAATTCCATAGAGAGAGAGAATGGAAGCATTTTCCTAAATCTGGGTAATATAAGGGAGCACTTTTTTTTTTTTTTTTTAGTTAATTAATGTCTTGAATTTAAAATTTAATATATTTAAAAGAACACTATAATCCTCCTTTCATAGAACCGTGCGGTTGTTAAAAAAAAGAGGAGACAAAAGCTAAGAAATATTAAAAACTTTCGTTTTTAATAAAAAAAAAGAAAAATGTAAAAATTACAATTTTTTGAAAGTATTTTTCATAATTAATTACATAGCAAACAGGAGAATAAACTTTGAATTTTAATTTCAACTATTTTCGAAAATATAGTTTTTATTATCATTAATTTTTTTATTTACATTCTTGTTATTTTTTTAGAATTTAAATTTTACTATAAAAAAAAAATGTTGTAATTATTCTATGAGGATTATTTTATTTCCGACGTCTTTTCTTCTTTTCGTCAGACAACTCGTATTATTTATGTATATTAGAGGACAAACTAATCTTTTTACAAAGTTAAGGACACTAAATTTTAATGGTTTACCTTGTCCCGTTGAAGGAGGCGCGGATCTCTCATTGTGTAGCTTTGCACTTCTCGTGATAATGAGCTGGTTGAGCTCCAGCGAGAGAGCTAAATTCCATAATACAAAACAACAATGTTCTCTCACAAACAAATTTTCACCAAAAAAAAAAAAAGCTATTTTTATATCTAATAATAAATTATATAATATTTCACCCAAGGAGCACACAATATCAATTACTATAATTTTTCTAATTAAATAAAAGATAAAAATAAATAAAATTTCTTTTATGCAAAGAAAAAAAAAAATAGAATTATTATTAATTTATTTTATTTATTTATTTAACAAAAAATTTAAAATTTATTAATGTAAATAAAAAAAAAGAGAGAAAATAAAAATCGATATTGCAGGAGCTCCAAGTTTTCTTTAACAACCTAATGTGTTTTTTTTTCAAGTATTTTTATCTTATCGTGTAAATTTCATGCAAAGGTTTATTTTTGATATTTTATAAAACATCAAGTCGTTCTTGCATTTTGTTAAACGCAATTAGAGTGTTAAATTTATACAATAAATTAAAAAAAAAAGTGCTAAAGCAAACAGAAACAAAAAAGCAGAAATTAATGACACTGCACACCATAGTTTTAATGAAACCGTAAAATGCCAACATATATTATAAATAATTAAAAAGTCATTTCATATCCTTCATGCCATAGGGAAATATCATTTTAAAATGGGGCAAAATAAAACACATATGCAAAAAAATATAATGCAATAATTTTTCTACTAAAAATGGTGAAAAAAAACATAGCAAAAAAAAACGAATATTTCGCTAAAAGAGTAAAAAAAACGTTTCCATTAAAAAAAAATCTTTTAGGAAAAAAAAAAAGAATTCTACTATAAAAGAGTAGAAAAATATTTCTTAAAAAATAGTGTAAAAAAAACTTGAACCAAAAATATAAAATAATATTTTTTACAGAATTATGATGATTTTTAGAATTATTTCTATTACTCAAACAATTGCAATTAATTGAAAGCATTGAATAGAGACTAAAAAGTGCCTCCAATAAAGGAAAAGAAAGCAATAAATATATATATAAATATACAAATAGGTATATGAAATTAAATAGAAATATTCTTACAATTGGAAACTTTTTTGTTATTTGGCTACATCATTCTGCTTCCCCGACTGCTTGCAAGAAGAAAACAAACGGAAGTCACATTATGTTCTTATTAATTAGATAAATTATTAGAAAAAAAAAAATTAGTTTTTCAATAAAAAATTTCGTTTTTAAATGAAAATTAAAACATTCGTTTTAATTAACTAATTAACTTATTAACTTATTAGATGTTAAAACATTCTAAATCAAACATTCACTAAAGTTAAATTAATTATTAAAAAAAATGTTAATTCATATCAAATATTAAATTCCTACCTAAAAATAATAATAATAATAATAATGAAAATAAATTATTATTATAATAATAATTTTTGTTAAGAAAACAAAATTTCCAAAAAAAAGGATTGTAAATAATAACAATAAATATTCGATACATTGCTTTCATTTTTCTTTTTGTTCGTGAAATTTGTTTTTTTTTTGAAATAGAAAAATTTCTCAAAAGCAGAATTTCCACCAAATAGAATTCCGTTTCAATTAAGAAATGAGAAAAATTAAAAGTGATATAGCAAAAACTATTTTTCTTTCTTTTTTTTCTAATGAATTTGTAGGAAAATAAAAAAGAAAAACCATTTAAAGCATCTTGAATTGAGCAAGAATCGAGATAACATTGCACAATAAATATTAGAAATAAAAAATTGAATTTTTTTCCACAAACAATAAATCGAAACAGAGACAGTGAAAAAAGAAAAAAACAAATTTTTTGAACTATACATTTTCCAAAGTAACGATATCAAAGGATAAAAAAAAATGAAGCTTACTGCAAAAAGAACTACAGTCGCGAGGGTACACAGAAATTTTTTGAAAAATATTCGTGTCTTTATAGATTTTCTCGATTTGTAATATAACAGGGTGTCTACTACATATTTTCGATGGACTATTTTCATTTTTTTTTCTCGATTTTTTCTAAAACAATAAAGTTACAATAAAGTAACTTTTTTTACAGAGAAGAGATTTTTAACTGTAACTTATTTACAACAATTAATTAATTTTATAATTACTAATATGAGAATAATATATAAATCAATAAAATTTCTAGATTATTTCTGATTATTTTTTGAATTTTATAGTAAACACCCTAATTACATAATGTTCTGTTTTAATGTGTGAATAAAATGATGAGAGAGAGAGAGCTGATAATGATAAAAATTTAAAAATATATAATTAATTAATTTCAATTAGAAAAAAAAACTCACCTCTTGTGGAGGATTTTCGGCAGTTTGTTGCGTCGGAATCGCCGATGAAGATAAAAAGTCCATAGGAGCGTTAGGATCGTTAACTGGAAAAAAAAAATTCAGAACATTTCTTAATATATAATTACAGGCCTTGGATTGATTATAAAGTCGTAAAAAAAAATTTGTTTTAGTCAATTTTTTTTAATTTTAATTAAATTTCACTAGTTAATAAATATTCTACTTTAAACAATATTAAATATTGTTAAACAATTAAAAAATTAAATTTATTTTATTAATTTCGTAACCAAAATAATTCCACAATATAGTAATAAAAAAATTTGACTAACCAGGAGCGGGAACAAAAACTTGAGGCGATGAAGATGCAATTGGTGCCATTGGTGAATTTGCTGGTGTTGGTAAATTTGACGATAATCCCGAACTTTTCCCTCCATTTGGATTCATGACATCGATATAATTAGCTCGCATACTTCGACCTTTTTGTAATTTGTATACATTGCTACCAGTAATCAATTTCGAACTATTCACAGCCATCGATTCATCATTTTGACTATTTGGTGGTATTAAATGTTGTTGTTGTTGTTGTGGTAAATTTCGTTCGGGTGGTAATTGTTTGAATCCTAAATCACTTGCTTTAGGTGGTGGTGCAACGATACCACCACTGACACTGTCTTCGCCGTCCTCTTTATTCATCCATTTACCAGCCACTGAATCCCAAACAATCTGAAATTACAGAAAATAAAAAATTATTTCATTTCAAAATTTGTGAAATTGATCAAAAAAAAAGAAGTTATTAAATAATTCTTTTCTTTTTTTTTTTTGTCTTTATTTTCTTTAAAATAAAAATCAAAAAGAAATTAAACATAATTGCGGGCAAAATTAATTAATTAAATTAGATAATAAAATCGTAAAATATGTATTCTATATATTTTCTGTGATTTGGAAAATTATTTAGAATACAAGGGACAAATATTTGAAAAAAATTGTTACTAAAAATGTTATTTTACGCTAAATAAGCAATTTGTTAGTAAAAAAACAAATTTTTGAAAAATATTTTTTTAAAAATAAAAAATATATAAAAAAAATTATTAAAAATTGTCAAAAAAAATTCTTGTTTGCATTCAATAACTTACGATTATTATTGCCAGCTACCAAAAGTATCTTCCCTTGCCCTTAGTGACAAAAAAAAACTGATTTCTCAGTTTCTTCGAAAAGAATTGTGAATTAAAAATTTAAAAAAAAAAAAAGGTTCCTTACCGATGGATTATTGTCGTCAGGTAGAATCATTTGATTTTTTGGTTTTGGTGCAAGTTTACTGAAAAGTCCACCAAACCAAGAGCTTCCTGTATTAGAATTTTTTTTGTCTGACGATTTTTCTGTTGGTTTTTTACTATCGGCTGATGATACTTTTGCCACTTGTTTCGGTGCATCTAGAGCGTCTAATTCCTCCAGAGGATCGTATTGTTTGCTCGCCGATGGACCCAATGAAATTTGCGGTTGTTGCTATAATTAGAAAAAAAAAGAAAAAATTCGTCAGTGCAGATTCACTTAAAATCGCCTTTACATTCATATTATAAATAAATTCAATTGTTTAGAAATCTAACAATTTTGTAATTTAAATTAAATTTTAATTTAAATTTAAATTTTATAAATTAATTTATAGTTTCCCTAAAGAAATGAGAAGAAAACAATGAGCAAGCTTTGCATGCAATCTAGTAATAAATTTGTTTCTTTTTCAAAATTCCAATTTGTTATTATTATTTCATTATTACAATTTCATCTACAAACGGAACATTCATAATCAGAAAAAAAACAAACAGAAATAAAACACACGGGGATTTTTACCGGAACTTACAAGCAAATACGTCTTTTTTTTTTTTTTTTTTGTCGATAATTGAAAGTCATTTTTCTGGTATTATATACTTTTTATTGATATCATATAATTATATCATTGTTGTCGTATTATATATTTATATATCAACAATTAAAATTAAAAATATTTGTAAAAGTATGACAGTAACTCGAAGATGGATAAAAACTGTAAATTCTTGTATAAACAATGAAATATTTTCATTCAAAGTCGTTTAATTTCTAATTCCTTTAAATATGTACAAAAAAAATAGCGCTTTAATAACATTTCTTTTTATTTTTTTTTAATAGAGAAGAATTGCAATCTATTTTTATAAAATGAAAGGCTCGTCAATTGTTTAGTTTCTAATTTTCTTTTTTAATATTACTTAAAAAAAGAATTAAATTATAATAATCTAAAATTACAAATTAAAAACAAACCGTTAAAAGTCAATGAAAACAAAATAGAGAAAAATAAATCGTAAACGATTAAATTTTCCAATTTAAAGATTTTTTTTTCTTTTTTTTGTCAATTGAATTAAATAATTTCAGTTAATTAAAATTGAAAAACTAAAAAATAATAAGTTAATTAAAATTCAATAAAATAGATTAATTTAAAATTGTCAATTGAAAACAATTGTAGCGCCTCGTAAATTATAAAAAGAAAAATAAATTGCAGTTTATTTTTATAAAACAATAATTTGAGAACAAAAATGCGTTGAATATGTAAATTTAAAGTTCTTCCGATTCATAATGTGCTGGGGCATCAATTTGAAATGTTTTCGGCGTATAAATTGTACTTCTATTATGTGAATTTCTTCCCCTTAAAGGAAAATCAATGGGATAAGTACCACCAAAAATAAGTGGTTTACTTCGCGATAAATTGGTATTAATTTGTGCTTCACTACCACGACTCCATGCATCAACAGTATCGCAAATAACATCTTTACGACGAATATGCGGTGCAACTTTGACTATTTTTTTCTCATCAAAATTGCAATATTGCATCAATGATTGTCCAACAATATTATTATCCATTGATAAACGTCTCTCGCTATCTGATGATGAACTTGACATTGAAAATGATTCGAATTTAAGACGTTTTAATTGAATATCTAAATCAGTTGTTATTTTTTTATTCAATTGAATATTATTAAATTCATCATCATTATTTTCTCTCGATGACAATAATTTGTTTTTTTTAACATTACATTTTTCAAATATTGGCGCATGCGCTAATGGTGGTCTCGATAAATTGGGTGTGATTTTTTTTACTTTTGTCAATTGTTGAGGATGAATTTTATTACTCGACAATAATCGTGGATATGAGGACATTATTTTTGGATATTTTATTAATTTTGGTGATTTTTCAAATTTTTGCGATGATGATTTATTATTATTATTATTATTATTATTAGCGACATGAATTTTATTATCCAAATTAATTGAATTTTTAAATTCATTTTCTGTTGTATTAATTAATCGTCGACGTCGTAGCGATTGTTCACCAAAGATTTCCAAGTGTTCGGGATAACTATTCGAAGTAAGTGTTTCAATACTTACTTCCTGCGTTGTTGATTTTTCATCCTTTTCCGACTGTCCAGACAGCATTAAAGAAATAGGACGATATTACAAATGTTTAAACTTTTTTTTTTATTTTATCATTATTTTAAATCGTCACAAAAATAATTGAAAAAAAAAAACAATTTTTATTTAATAGCGAAATGGAATATTTTTTTTTTATTTTCAAAATTTAAAATAAATTATTTTTTGTAATTTATTATGAAAGTAAAATTTGTTTATATAAAACTAAAATTTTTATTATCTATTAGGTTTTTATTATTATTAAACTAAAAACTGATTAAAATTTGTATTTAAAAAAAAAAAATTTTAAAACGTAATGAACGAATTTAACTGAATAATAGAATTTTAAAACATTCAAAAATTGAAATTAATAACTGAAGTTGCTTCAAAATTTCTTTACGTTTTTAAATGTCCTAAACTTTAACTTCGTACCTTATAAATACTGAATTTTGGGAAAATCATTAGTGAATAAAAATTAAGATGATTTAAAAAAGAATTTAAAAAAATCAGAGGCAAAAAGAATAAAAAGAAAAAGTATAAATAATAATTGAGTAAATAAAAGTAATAATTATAATTGAGTAAAAAAATCATACTTAAAAATGTTAAGTCAAAAGCCTAGTAGAAAATATAATTAATTTCGATTATTAAATATTATAAATTATAGTAATGAAAAAGTAAATTAAATATTCCACTTTACCTCATAACCCCAATTTCCCTGTGGCTGCTGCTGCTGCTGTTGTTGATTATTATCAACTTCAGTCTGATCCGATGAATATTGAGGAGACTGTTGCCAATCATGAGCTGCATATTCCTGTTGATTATAATTTTGTTGTTGATTCCAATAATCCTGTTGTTGTGGATAATGAGAAGAATCAAGATTCGTTCCAGAATATTGATCAGTGTGTTCCGTTAAACTGTATGGTTCTTGAATATTCGAATGTGGAGCCTGCCAGTCAGAATGTTGTTGCTGTTGTTGATCTGCTACTGGAATTTCCATCATTGAATTCGTTGCCTCATTATAATCCGTTTGAATTTGTTGTTGATTCCAATGTTGCTGATGAGCATCATAATGATTCTGATTTGTACCATGCAATTCTGTTGTCGCTTGTGTAACGTAACCAGTTTCTTGGACAATTTCTCCACTCTGGAAATTTTTTCAAATTAAATTAATAAAAATTTACAATATTTTATTAATTCATCCATTCATAACTAATAATTTATATTTTGATAAATAATCAAAAGAAAAAATTTTTAAATACCTGATACTTGTTGACAATTTCCTCGAGTTTATTAAGCCAAACAAGATTTTCAACATCCTCAACAGAGTCCTTGCAAATTGGATCATGGAATTTGATACGATTGCCAAGATTATAAATTTCATTGATAAATGATTTTTTATATTTTATCGGTTCATTGGCAATATTAACGGCAATTTGTTCAATATAAAGTAAAGCTTTTTCAATTAAACCATAATCAATCATTTTTAATGCCAAATGAAATTTGAAATTTTGCAAATCAACAATTGTAAAACCTGGCTCACTTAAATTACGTGCGTATTCATAAATTTCGGTAAGCATTATTGCATCATTATTTATAAATTCAGAATAGGGTTTATTATGATTTGATCCAATGAGAACTAATTTCACGCCATTTGTGCCGTAAGGTCCAAAATCACTTTGAGCTAGAATATAGCAAAAATGTGCTGCTGTTATATCGCCTCTTGCCGCAAGTGTATCGCCAAGAATTGTTATCGATCGATGATTAACTTCGGGATTTTGTGATGTATTTGAAATTATCATTGCCAAATGAGGTCGCCAATCGTCCCAACTTGCATCTGCCACACACTAAAAAAAAAAATTAAAAAAAAATTAACAAAAAATTAACAAAAAATATTCTTTAAAATTGAATTTTATTCATTTTTATAACAGGGCTATCACAAAAATTTCATTATAATTTCCCCTGACTTTCAATAATTTAATTTCTAGATTATTTTTTTCATCTTCGTTTCAAAATGAAATTATTAGTTAAAAACTTACAGTGACGCTTGCTGGCACTCGACCAGAATGAAGTTGATATAAAGTTTGGAGAGGATCGTTGGATGGTAAACTGTTAGCGAAACGAGTCATAACTGAGGCATGAGTTCGTTTATCTAATTTGCTTGCGAGGAAAAGAGCGTGTCCCCAAAGTCCCTCATCCATCGCGTATTCTATTTTTTTAAAAAATGGAAAATGTAATTAAAACATTTCATTGGTTTATAAAAAATTTGAAATTAATAAATTAATTATATTCAAATATTAATAAATTATTTTTAAAAATTGTAAAAAAATAAATAGGTATTAAAATATTTAAATAATTACAAATTTTCAATATAAAAAATAGTAAAATTTAAAAATGTACCTAAAGCTTCTTGTACGAGGCCGTACAGTAAAGTATTTCGAAATTCATCCGTCATTTGATTTATTGTTTTTCGTTGTTTTAAATTGTCTTCCTTATCAAGAGGCGTTGATGTATCGCGTACATTTCCATCTTCCCCAGAACCGGCAGATCTTTGCGATATTGTCGATTCACGTCTCATTGGTTCACGATGATTTTTATTATAAGGATAGGCATCTTTATTTCTTAGCAAAAGCGCTGCAATATCAACTCCGACAACATTCTAAAAGAAAAGGAATTAATTTAAAAAATGTGAAATATTTTTTTTAAATCATAAATAATAGAAAATAACTTACTCCATTTTGTTGAATGAGCATAATCATAAGTTCGTATAGAAGAATATAGGAAGCCCGATCAATCATATCATTATTAATCGCTGCTTTTTTTATTTTATTTTCACAATATTCAATGATGGTCTTTTTATGTGTCACACCTCTGTAATTAAAAACAAAAATTTATTTATTTATTATTAAAATTAGTTTACTTAAACATGCGCAAATTATTTTAATACAAATTAAATAACAAAAAATTGTTTAAAATAATTATTAATTAAGTAGAAAATTTATTATTAAAGATTATTGTTAATAGATTAATTATTTTGAATTTTAATAAAGATTATTCCAAATTTTTTCTATAAATACGCATGCTTAAATGTTTAAATGTTAATTACACTTGCTTAATTAATGGCCCAGGATAAGTTCGAAGTTCACGAGCAACAGGATCATTTTGCAAAAGATTATCAATTCTGAAAATATCCAATTTTGCCCGTTCTCCATCAGCTGGATATGCTGGATGCACATGAACTAAACATCCGATTGAAAATGAGCCTAAAATTGAGAAAAAATTTTATTTTAATTAATTCAAGAAAAAATTCTATTTTTAAAAATAGAAGAAAAAATACCTTTCACATGAGCAGTAGAAAATTTAGTTGGTGTCATACGTGATGTAGCAATAACAGAATCATCAAGTGTCGTTATTTCGCCTAAATTACGTTTTTCACTAGTTGTTCTAAAGTAAAAAAAAAAAAGAAAACAAAATAAATTAAACAGGTAAATAAATTTCTATGTAACGAGCATACATTTGTTTGCAAAAAGTAGAGAATACCGAATTTTCGTGATTTATTTTTCTTAAGTTTCAAAAAAAGCCTTCCTAGCATTTTTAGACTAAAATCTCTAGCGTTTCTACATGGGAAAAAAATTTTACTTCTTCAAATTCAACTACTTGGCTTTTTCACCTATTTAAATTGCGAAATAATCGTCTTCTTAAGGGACTTTTCGCCCATCCGGAACATCCAAAACACGGCACGTACAATGATTTATTTGGCGTTTGAAAGTAAATGCTTGATTTCGTGAAAAATCTATTATTTAATATTAAAATTAATATTTAAGTGAATTAAATTTATTTTCACTGAAAAATTATCAAGTAATCAAAAAAATTAATTATCAAGAAACTAATTATTGAAAAATTTAAAATTTAATTACTAAATTAATAATTTAATTATCATATGTATATAATAATTATATTATTAAGTACAGAATAATAATTATATTTTTTTCGTAAAAAATTGAAAAGAATTTTGAATTTAAAAAAAAAATCGGGGGGTTTTTTTTTTTTACTGACCTATCATCGCATGAACTGCGTCCTGAGTGAACACTGGCTCTATCCTCTGGATAATTGGTACTGATACTGGGTGGATGCTGTGGCTGTCGTTGACTCGCATAATATTTGTTATACCATTCCATATAAGCTGTTGGATTAGTGCGACGCAAATTTTCCAAATAAAGATAGTAATTATTATTATAATTTGATCCATAATCATAGCCCGCTCCATAACCTGAAAATTCATCCTCAATTTATATTAATTGTACTTAAAAAAAATTTTCCAACAAAAAATAAATTAGAAAATTAACAAAAACAAAGAATGCCAAAATTTAATAACTTAGAAATTTCAAAATATTTTTTATTAAAATCAAAATTACCATTGTAACTATAATATGGATCTCTTGATCGCATGTAGTATTCTCGATCTCTGTCATTGTAGGAAGATCTGCTCGATGGTCGTGAACTAAAATATTAATTATTAAAAATTGTTAAAATACATTAAAAATAAAGAAAGAGTTCTTTTTTTTAATAAATAATAAAATACATACGTTCTATTGTAAGGATCATCATAATAATCCCGTCTGTAGGCATCTCTTGGATCATAATCATCAAATTTTCTCGATGAATCAAATCTTGGTCTTCTATCGTCTCTTCGTCTATCAGAAAAATCTCTTTCACCTCTTGTATATCTTGGCTCATAATCCCTTCCCTGTCGATCTCTACGTCTTAAATCATCACGTTCACGTCGATGATCTTCAATTCTTCTTCTTGAATCACGTTCCTCTGTATCACCTTTTGGTCTCATTCTTCTATCAGATTCCTCACGTCCATGACGATCGAGATCATCTCGACTTGCGTGTCTACGATCTTCATCGCGAAAAGAACCGTCTCGCCGATCTAAATCTTCACGTGAATTATAAGGACGATCATAATCTCCCCGGCGACGTTCATAATAATAATCGTCATCGTATTCACGTTCTCGATCGTAGCTGAAATATATATATATGATGATTTTTTAATGTTTCTACAGAGATTGCATTTTGCTATTATTTCTAAATTTGGAAACATAATTACTAATTAAATTTTAATTCTTTACCATTTAGAAATTAAATTTTTTTTAAGTGTTTATTTTTAAACTAGTTTTTTTTTAATTACAATTTTTTTTTTTATTTCTTTGCCAATTAATAATTTCCAAAGTAGTGTGGAAAAATTAAATTAGCATTTTTTTCAATTTTTCTCTGTACTTACTATGGACGATTTGAATCAAATCGTTTGTGTTCAGTGCTTCCTTCTCTTAATCTTTCTCTACTTTCATCTCGGCTATTGGTCGATTGCTCATCATCGCCATCCTCAAAGGAATCTCTTCGATTTTGAGATCTATTCGGCCCTTTTCCTTCTAATGAAGCACCAACAGCCTCTTCGCGTTTATTTCGACTTTCACTGACAGATTCTTGCATTATTGCCAAAGCTAAAGATAAAAAAAGAAAAATTTTTTTTCTTTAAATTCTCATCAATAAAAAAACGAGAACAAAAATAAGCAAATTCAATTAATTTAAAAAAATAAACAGGTGTACCATAAAAAATTCATTATAATTTTTCCTGAATTCTAGACAATATTTTTGTATTTTTCCCTAATATTTTCAAATTTTGTTTGTTTTCTATAAAAAAAAAAAAAAAAATTCCGTGATTCAATTACTTAAAATTTTTTTAATTCAATATAAGAAAATTCAATTATTTTCAAAAATAATTAATTTTATCATTAATTATTTTAATTATATATTATTTAATATTTTAGAACTTAATTATTTCGTAATTTTGAATAAATTACGAAATAATTAAATTCTCTGTAAAAAAGAAAATTTTTTCCCTGACAATTGTGATACAAATTAGAAAATAAAAAAGAAACTCACGAGCAGAACTCATAACTTCCTGTGATCCAGTGATAACACGAGATCTATCATCGATTGTCTGACTGGATTCATTAGGTGAGGCGCCACCAAGAATTTGTCTAAGATCACTATCACTCTGTTGAATTGCCTCTTCAATTTCGTTTCCCCTACCGGGAATTTCGCGCGATTCACTTGATTCAAGTGGTGCTTGAGGAATTTGCAATGATTGTTCTTCGCCCGATGGATCATTTCTCGATTGTTGAGGTGGTGGTGGTGGTGGTATTGATCTTTCTCTACCTGAAGGATCATTTCTACGTTCCATTATATCTGAATCGACTCTTTGCAATAATGGAACAATTCTCTCTTGACCCGGTGGGACATCACGTCTCTCACTTCGATCAACATTTCTTGTTTGTGTTTGCTCTTGACCCGATGGATCATTTCGTCTAGGATCAATAATACGTGCTTGTCCATATTGTTCCTGACCAGTTGGATCATTCCTCCTTGGATCCACGGAACTTTGACCTGGTACCTCTCTCAAAAATGGAATATCATTTGGGACTTCGTCATTTTCATCGTCTTGACTCGGTGGCGTTGGTTCGTGTTCCTCATGTGAATCTGTTAATTCACCAGTCTCGAGGAATGTATTCCGATCATTTGAGGCAAATTCGTAATTATCAGGTGCCTGGAAAAAATTTATTATTTTAAAAATTATTCTATTTCTTATTTTATTGAAAGAGAAATATAAAAAAAAAAAATACCTGCTCGGGTTGATTAATCAAAGAAGGGACTTCGATATTGTTGACTTCTTGTTTAAAATCACGGGAATTTGACTCAGCAATTTTTGGATCATTATCCAATGTTTCTTGATTTATTGATTCGCGTGATCCATAAATATCTTTGACTTGCATTTCAGGTGCAACAACTTCGAGATTCATAAAATCGGATGATTGTTGAATATTTTCGTAATTTTCAACATTTTGCTCAGTGGGCCATTTTTGAGTGTTACGAATACGATCATTTGGATACCAATTATCTTGTGCAATTGATGTTGATTGATTATACCATTGATCGTATGTTTCTCCTTCTACTTGTTGAGTTTCTTTAATAGCATTTTCTGTCTCGACTTCTGGTAAATTTGCTATTATTGATGAATTATCAACATCAGATGATTGTATTTTGGTGGAATTTTTATTTATATTCATTTGACTTAATCCAGTTGTTAATTCCGAGGTCCATTCACTGTCGGCATTCCAATCGAGTTCAATATTCTCCTGATCTTGAAGACTATCCTGAGCGCTGAATGTGGTTTTTGTTTTACTTGGACCAGATGATAAACCAGTTGAATCATTTAAAGATGTTGAACTTGTTGCCGGAGTAATTTTTTTCCTCTCTTCTGTTTGTTCAGTAATATTGGAAATATTTGCTGTTGAACCTGAAGTTGTTGATGTATTTGATGAGGCAAAATGTGCAGCGGGTCTTATTGTTTGCCATTCGCTTGCTGAAATTCTATTTGATTCACTATTATCAAGGGAATTTTCTTTTATGTCCGTTTGTTGCATCCAAGAAGAAGAAGAAGAAGAAGAATTTGTTGGCTGTGGTGGTTCATTTTGAGCAATTTCCTGTTGCCATTGTTGGGAATTATTCTCCGATTTTGGCCATTGATTCGGTTGTACAGCTTCTGAATTTTGATTTTGCCATTGATTTAATGGCGTATTATTTGACCAGCCTGCTCTTTGATCGTGCCAATTTTGTGATGGCGAATAATCGGGAATTTGTTGTGATTGAGCTGAAGAATTTTGTTGATGGAAACCTTGAGCAGGAATTTGATTTGATTGAGCGGGAGTTTGTAATGATTGTTGGGGACTTTGAATTTGAGGAGATTGCTGATGAATCTGAGGACCTTGCTGTTGAAGATGATGCGGAGTTTGCTGTTGAACAGGTTGTTGATGAATCAAAGGCGAATGAACATTCTGCAAAGTTGGAGATTGAGGCGATGAAATTTGATTTTGTGATTGTGTCCATTGATTTCCTCCTCCACTATCGCTCGTTCCTGTTTCTTGCCAATAACCAGAATTTTTTGGCTGATCCTGCCAATTTTGAAGTGAGACCGATTGCCGCTCGTTCCAATTATAATTGCCAACAGGAGGCTGTGACAATTGTGTTTGAGGTGGTAAACTTTGTGGCGAATAGGAAAATTGTTGATCATTCGGCCATTGTGATTGTTGTTCAGACAATGATGAATTTGATTTTGTTGAACTTGGTCGTTGTGCAGGTGGTAATTGTTGATTAAAAGTATAATTTTGATATGAAAAATAATTATCACCATGATTTGGAGTTGATTCACGACTTAAATTTGTTCGCGGTGTAGTTCTACCGGAAGTGGAATGCTGATTGGTTAATGTTCTATTATTTCCATTTAAACTCTTGTAATAATTTTCTTGCACGGGTGGCGTTTGTTTTTGATAAGGAATAAATTGATTTTGTTGCTGTTGCGATTGTTGTTGTTGTGGAGGTGATGAATAATGAGGTTCCGGTTGTTGATCAATGCTCCAATTCCATGAATCATTATTGCCATTATTTCCATTGTCTGTGCCCCAATCCCATGAATCCGTTGATGATTTCGGTTGATTTACACCGGTCGCTTGATTATGGAAGACATTACCCGAAGATGGTACGTTTGGAGGAACTTGGCCTGACATTGAATTCCAGGGATTTTGATTTTGTAATCCATAGCCAGTAGTTGTTTCTACTCTTGCACGAGTTGGCCGTCCACGATATGGATTCTAGAATAATATTTAAGCCAATAAAATAAAATTTTTCAAGCGTCATCTCTTCGTTATATATATATATATAAATGTTCTTATCTATTCAGTCAAGAAATTATACTTACACTCATACTGATAAAGCACCTTTCAATTTATAAATCTATAAAGTATCTGCAAAACAAAAAAAATTTTTTGTTAATATTAAAAAATATTTGAAAAATAAATTATATTTATATTTTTTTAATTAAAAATCTACAAATTGAAGCAAATTGTCTTGAATAATAAAACATTCTTTTTTATTTCTCATTAATTGTATTGTTTGTAATATTAACGCGATTCTCTTTGTATAAATCACAAGATTTCACAATCAAATAAAAAAAAAAAAAAAAAAAAAGATAAGTGCCATGATTAATAGTTTCCCTTTAAATCAAATTGAAAATTTTACAATTTCTTTCACAATATCCATGATAAGAAATTGAAATGATTTTTCTCGAAATGAAAATTCTTCATGCAATTTAAAAATAGACAAAATTTGCAGAAATTTTTAAATAGAAATCGATAATGAAGGAAAAAACATCTGGGAGAAATTTGAAAATAGACAAAAAAAAATAATATATATATATATATATATAAGCAATGAGGTCAAAAACGTCAAGAGTGGAGTAACGCTTATTTACAAACAATCTGTGAAAAAACAAATTAGAGGAAAATTAGGAAAATTAAGCGAAAAACTTCCCGGCAGTGTATAATGTCAATAACCTCAATATTCTGAATTTTAACAGATGGAAAAATTGAGAAGCAGTGAAAAATCCTCTTAGGAAAAGGCGTTTCAAGTCAAAATGGAAAGCATTGAATGGCTATTTTTCTTAAAGACAGAAAATCTAATGAATTTGCAAAGAAATTATGTAATCGAAACGGTGAGGATGCACTTTTTTTTTTTAGTAAACCTCATGTTTGCAATTAGAGAAACATTATGGGAAAATGAAACTTTCTAAATTGACAGAATAAATGATTTTCTACCAGCTGTGTGAAAACTGAAATAGTATCACAAGTCATATACTCACCAAGCTATCGTGTCCTGTATTCACAATCGTGCACTAATAAAAGCATTATTATTTTATGAGCACCTGGGTCCCTTTCACTGATCACACCATTAATTTTATTGTAAACAATTTACTTGAAATTTCACCGAAATGGATACCGCGGCTACTTATTAAAATAAAAAAAAAAATTCAGTACATTTTACACACCAGGGAAAGGGAATTGCGGTTTAGCCACAGCAGCATAAACGTCACAAATTTTTCACAAACTTCTCCTGTCGACCGAGTGACAGACATTTTAATAAGAGGGTTTAATTTTATACCGACAGGTGGCGCGGTCAACAATTTCAACAGTGGTTCTTAAACATTTTTTAAATACCATTAAATTTAAATTGTTTTCATTAATATTTTCTAAACAATTACAATTAATTGTTTTTTGATTATTAAATTAGTTTTTAATTTATATCAATGAGTTGAATAATTTAATTATTTTATTTACATTTAGTTAAATACACATTGTATTAACAAATCAAAGAAACAAAATCAAATGATAGTCACTGATAAAAATTTTGCAAAAATTTAAATTTAAATTATTTTTAAGTGATAAATAATATAAATATAAAACAAAATGATTTTCAATAACTCAATTTAAATATATTTAACTAATTTTATAAAATTGTAGACGCAAATTTTTATTATGATTCAAATAGAGGTTTTTAAATTGTAAAATAAAACTAACCAAAAAAATTTTTATTTTAATAATTTTCAGGAGTTATTGAATTTTATTAATTAAAAATTAAGTGATATATAAAAAAAAAAAATTGGAAATAATGATGAGTTGGAAGTAGAGAAAGGATCTGACGTGGTGCGCTTTGAATGGATTAGTGGAGAATTCATGAAATTCATGTGCGCGCGTGTTAAACTCGGTCGGTTTTTCCCGACAAACTAAAGAATTGTCATTGCAAATGTAATTATTTGTGAATTAAAGTGATTTTTTAGAAAAATTCTATAGTGTTTTTATAATTAAAAAAGAAAACTGTAAATAATAGACATACAAAATGATTTTGTTAACAATGATAGCGAGGATAGGTGATGGTTTACCATTAGCTGCCACTATACAGGATGATGAACAGGTTAGAATCCTGATGAAATGTCATTTTATATTGAACAATATGTTATTTAATTTAAACATTAAATTGAAATAATAATTTTCTTGAAATTCTCTATTTGAAATGATTTTTTTTTTTAAACAAAATTTTTTGTTTTATATTTGTTAATAAAAAATATTTATAAATTCTCCAAAAGTTAAAAATTCAATTTTTGATCTTTTTATTTTTTTTTTTTAAATTAAATTTTTAATTAATTTAATTTTCAGAGTGGAAGAAATATTTTGGAATTTCAAAATCAAGCAAAAATGTTATTTAGAAAACTTGGACCACAATCTCCTTCTAGATGTTCCATTGAAACTGGACAATATCTTTTTCAGTAATTAATAATTTAATATTTAGTATAATAATTATACGTTCTATTAATAATATTATATTAAATTTAATATTAACTGATATTATATTTTTTTCTTTTGTTTTCTTTTAGTTATTTAATAGAAAACGACGTTTGCTATTTGGTACTCTGTGAAAGACATTACAGCAAACGATTAGCTTACAGTTATCTTGAAGATATAGCACAAGAATTCCATTCTCAGTACGGAAGAAGAGTAAATACTGTCACTAGACCTTATACATTTATAGAATTTGGTAAATTTTTCTCTCTTGTGGAGTTTTTTTTTTAAATAATAAAAATTGCTTATTGCATTTAGAAAAGCGGTAATTAATTAATTACTGTTTTTTTCAGACACTTATATTCAAAAAGCAAAAAAGACGTTTTCAGATAGTAGATCTAGAAGAAATATGAGTGCTTTGAATAATCAACTTCAAGATGTACAAAGGATAATGGTTCAAAATATAGACGACGTATTGACAAGGGGAACTGTTCTATCGGGTATTTTTTTTTTTTTTAACATTTATTGTTTGTATAATAAAATTAAAATTATTAACATTTTAAATCGATTTGAAAATTAAATTAATGGAATCATTTTCGAAAATTTTTTTCTAGAATTGGACTCGAAAACACAAAATTTGTCAATGCTGTCCCAAAAATACAGAAAGGACGCAGCGCATTTAAACAGCAAATCAATGTATATAAAAGCAGTTGCCGGAATTGTGGCATTACTCGTCTTCCTTTTATATTTCTTTATTCTTTAGTTTTATCACAACAAAGGCCTATATTTCACAATATTGTCTAGATATATGTAGCGTTAAAAAAAAAAAGATCAAATTGTGTATTCATTATACACATTTTGAGAGCGTCAAAAAAAGCCGGAGAAAAAAGACAAATTTTCATTATTAGAAAGAGAAAAAAAAAAATTTGTAAATTTATCTTTAAAAGTTCTTTCGATGAATTTTATCCCCTTCTCTTTTGTTCTTATTTAAGTACAACTGAGACTGTAAATTTAGTAATAATTATGCCATTTTTGCAACAAAAAAAAACAAATCATCCGTTTATTGAATTTTAGAATAGAAATTTAAACCTTTTTTCACTAAAAAGAATTTTAATCTGAAATTATCAGTTTGAAATTCAAAACATTTTATTTCACTTATTCGAAATAATTGTCTTTTTCTTAATTTTAATAATCATCCGATAAAAGTTGAAGAAAAAAGTTACGACTATTTTTTCAATTTATTAAATTAAATAATCTTGGTAATTTATAGTATTAATAATTAATTAAAATATGTTATGTGATTGTAGGGATTGTTGGATGCAAATCTATATAAATGTCTGAACAATTTTTTTTTTTTTTAGAATATTACGGGGTAGAAAAGATTTGTATTATGTTATTTTTATGTGTATATCTGTATTAGTGCATTCATTATGGAAATATTTACAATAATAAAAAAAGAAAAGAAATTAATTAATATATCACAAACTGAAGTTTTACTTTATAAAAAATATATTTAATTAAATTTATAATTAATTTTAATTATTCATTTTAACTAATACGTTATAATCGGGAATTTGTAATTTTGAATTATTGGAAGTTTCCTGATTTTCAGAAATTGTTTCTTCTTCCGAATCAGACATATAGGCACTAAAATAATTCATTGCTATATTTTGAATTGCAGATTTTTCTTTCTCTAAATTATTTTTCTCTTTTATATTTTCTTCTTTTTTTAATTCGTCTTCATTTTTAATTGAAAAACGTCTTTGAATTGGTTTTTCCTCAGGACCTTCATCTTCTGAGTCGGTAATGTGAGAAATTTCATTGGCAAATTTTTCACCTTCTATTGAATTATTATCAATTGTAGGCGAAGAATTAATTTCTTGTGAATTAATTTGAAGATTTTTATTTTGTGTAATATCGTCTTCCGAATCGGACATACAAATTCCCGTGAATTCTTTCACTGAATCTCGTGTTTTTATAACTTTTTTTGGTACTATTTTTTCTTTTTGATATTTTTGAAATTTTCTCTTTCTCTCGTTTAATTTTGTTTGTTTCTCCTTTGCCAATTTTGCTTTCTCGTCCTCAGAATCAGTGAATTCGGTATGAAAGAGAAAATTTATTGATTCTGATTCTATTTTTTCGTTAGAATTTTCAACATTTTTATTTGCTGGAGAATTTTTATGATTTCCCTGAAATTTTTGCTTGTGTCGGAAATTTTTCTTTTCGCAATTTTCATTTTCGTCATCTAATAAATATAAAATATAATAATATTATTTTCAATTACAAATAAAATTATTTGTTTTGTCTATTAGTTTAGAATCTATAAAAAAAAAAAAAAAAAAAATGCACTCACCAGAATCAATCATTTCGTACATATCCGAATGACTTTTTAAAATAACGTAAAATGTTGGAAATTCAATGACTGATTTTTGTTCCAAATTTTCCGCCAACGTTAAATTTAAATCCAATTCATAAAATCTGAACAAAAGAATTTAATTAAAAATCGTTTTTTTTTTATTTCTTTTCTCTTTTATTTTTTACATACCTTGAACTTGAATTTTGAACTTTTTCTGCTTTCATAAGAACTTTAATTCCATTTAAACCAGTAGATCGATAGAATTGTAATTTATTTCTTAAAATTGATTTTAAATTACAAATTTCTGGATTTTCATTTGCTTTTATTTCCGGTTCCAGAATATTTTCTATTAAAACGGATAATCTTGCTTTTTCGGAAGCTCTGTAAATTAAATTAAATTATTTATTAAATTATTCTTAAATTATTTAATATTAATAATTCAAAAATTGTTTTTGAAAACAATTAGATTAATTAAAAATGTTAATTAATTTAATTTATTACTTTTCCGTAGACCATTTGACATTTTCTGCTTGCGGAAAAATCCAATCAATTCGCCAAAGTAATTCATTTTTATTCCATAAAAATCGTGTTGTATTCTCTTTGTTTCGACTAAAACTACGTGGTAAAAAATCTAATGTCACTCCTCTTTTAAAAGCAGCATATTTTAATTTACGAAGAAACTGAAAATTTATTTTCACTGAGTAAATGATTTTTGAACATTTAAAAATATTCAGTTAAAAAATACGACAAAAAATATTAAATAGTAAATTAAATTTATTTTAAATTTACTAACCATAGGAAGAAAATTATTTACACCCGTACGTTTAAGAGGATCTCGATCATATTTATCAACACATCTGCCAACTTCTTGAAGTAAACAATAGTCTGTGAATTATTATTTAAATATTTTACGACTTTAAAAAAAAAACAAAATATTAACACAATTAAAAAAAAAAAAAAACATACAATAGGCCATAAAAACAAATACAATAATTGTTTTATAATTATATTAATAAATTGATATAATTACCACTCGCTAAATCTAATTCTGTTATTGATTTAATTGGTAAAAATTTCGTTTTATCACGAATTCCATCACAATTAAGTTCTTTTTTGTGAATATTCGAACACGTGAGACTGCAAGTTCTAACCTCACATTTTGGACACGTGTATTTTGCCGTCTCCTTTCCGCATACTTCGCAATTTTCTAATCTGCAATTTTTTTAAATATCATTACAAAAATTAATTAATTAATTCATTTTTATTGGTTAAAATGTTATATTACAAAAAAAACCAATAAATAATCGTACTTTTCTTGAGAAGTAGTCATTGTTTTGTTGACAGCTATCGAACGTTTTTTTCGATACTATCGCATTCGAAAATTAATCGAACTATCGATATAAATAACATAACCTGTACACAACTGTAAAGGCCTAAGCAGAATAGATTCTTGAACGGGAACGCAATCGTAAACGGAAACGTAAGAATGAGTAAGAGAAGGATAGCAAATATATTTATTCTTCTCTCACCCATTCTTACGTTTCCATTCACGATTGCGTTCCCGTTCAAGAATATATTCTGCTTTGGCTCTAAACAATCATTTATATACGGTGTTTAATTAGTTGATTTAATTAGTTAACTTTATGTGTTTTTTCCCTAATAATTTGTTGAATTGTTTGCATAATGTTGTTAAATTGTTTGCAAAAATAATTAATATAGATATAAATGTATGTGTTATTAAATGCCTCTACTGATTTCATTGTGTTGTGAAAATGAATTTTTTGACTTTCCAAGTCATTTTGACTGTTTTTCTAATTCTACAAATTCAAAATGTAATTGGAATTTTACCTTTACTTAGTTTAGGATATGCAGGAGCGGGACTTGCAGGAATGTATGCAGGTTATTCATATTTAAAATGTAAAGTTACAGAATGCTGTAATGATGAATATATTCCAGCTGATATTTGGCGTAAGAATTTTTTTTTGTTATTATTTTTAATGTAAATTTTTTCAAAATAAGAACAATTTCAAATTACTTTTTATTTTAGTTTAGAAAAAGAATTTTTATTTTATTTAAAAAAAAAAACTAATTAATAAAATATTTGTTTTTTGAAATATTTAGATTTGGATAGTATGCTTAGAAAAGAGTTATTTGGTCAGAAAATTGCTCACGAAACAGTACTTAATGCAATTCGAGGTCATTTATCACATCTTCATCCAATAAAACCATTGGCAATGAGTTTTCATGGATTGCCAGGAAGTGGGAAAAATTTTGTTGTTAAAATGATAGCAAAAGCATTATTCAAAAATGGTGAGGATAGCGAATATTTTCATTTTTTCAATGGACGAGATGATTTTCCAAATGAACGAGATATTGATAAATATAAGGTGTGTTAAATTAAAAAAAAAAAAAAAAAATTTCCCTATGAATCGACTTTAAGGCTTTTAATTTTAATTAACAAATTTTTTACTTTAAAAATAACTAATATTAGATATTAAATTAATTTCTGAATAAGAATTTTAAGAGAATATTTAATTAATATTCAAGAAAATTTCATTTCAATTATTTTATTGACAAAATATTATTTAAAATCGCAGGCGGATTTGCGCCAGGAACTTGTCAAGAGTATAAAAAAATGTGATAGATCATTATTTGTATTCGATGAGGTCGATAAAATGCCAGAGGGTGTATTAAATGCATTAGTGCCAATTCTCGATTATACGAGTTATTTTAAATTGGCAGGCGTTAATAAAAATAAGGCAATATTTATATTTTTATCAAACACTGGAAGTCAACAATTGGTGAGACGTTTACTTGAATTATGGGAGAGTGGTAAAAATCGTGAGGACACATCACTTCAGGATTTTGAGAATTTAATAACAATTGGAGCATTCAATGAGAAGGGTGGATTTCATAAAAGTGATACAATTGAAACAAGTTTAATTGATCATTATGTGCCATTTTTGCCACTTGAGGAATCACATGTTATTAAATGTGTTCAAAGGGCATTTCGTGAACGTTTCATTGAATCAACTGATGAAATGGTGAGCGAAGTAATGAAACACGTGACATTTGATCCACCACCACATAATCTTTATTCAAAAGCCGGTTGTAAACGAATTGAACAAAAAGTCGACTTGATTGTTAATCAAAAACGAAGGAATTTTGATCTTTGATAATTTTTTTTTTTCTATCGAAAATGATTTTTAGAAATTCTAATGAGGGTTTTTAATCTCGTTCTTTTTCTCTCGTCGAAAAAAAAAAATGTATAATGTGCTTTTTTATTGTGATTATGAATTTCGTGTTTATTTTGAGAGAATTTAGTTGTTTTTTTCTGATTATAGTGGCTAGACAATAATTTTTTTCCCCGTCTTTTGTTTTTAATTTTTATATATATTCAAGTTATTTTTAACGACCAATTAAAATAAGGCAACTATTTTTTTAACTACTTGGAAATAATAAAATATTTATATTATATACACTGCTTTATCTTCTATTAGAATTTAATTAGTAAATAATTATCAATTTTCAGTTTTATTGAATTGATTTTCATTTCTTTATGGAAATTATTTTAATTTCATTTTTTTTTCATTTTAAATTAAAAATAGTTTTGTAAATTATCTTCTTTAATTCATTCATTTAATGAATGAATTAATTTCTTTTAATTTCATTTATAATAGTTAAACTAATTTTAATAAAGTTACAATTAAAATAAAAATTTGAGTAAAGAAAATGAAAATTATTTTTACATAAGTAGAATGAAAATATAAAGAAAAATCAAACAATTTCTATAACGGTTCGGGCAAATCCCAATTTTATTGACGATCTGTATTGGCACAATTGGAGAATAACGTCTCGGAATTAAAAATATTGTAGACCTTCTCGCTTCTAACAATAATAATAATAACATGAGTTAATGCGCGCGAGTGAAGATACCTACATAAATATATAATATATGCATTTACATGTGCGCGCTATATTTGTTTTTTTTTCATTTTATATTTATAATACAGAATACGTGTTTAAATTTTTCTTTTCTTGTAATTATTAGTTAACACTGCGACGGAAGAGAGCGAATATTTTCTTTTTTACAGAGAAAAAAAAAAAAAATAATACACCGACTGTATATTAATGTCCAACCTTTCTCGCATTGTCCCTCGAAATCCGTTATATTTTTATTTTTTCACAAAACATTTTTTTACAGGGATCTCGCATTTTTTTTTATTTGATTGGACATTCACCCTGATCGTTGAATCATTAATCGCAATAATCATTGGATAGTCGTAATAATCGTTGGATCATAATGACAATTTAAAAATACACAATAAATAGATTATTAAAATTCATAATTTGGTAATAATCACTGAATTATTAAAAATTCACAATAATAATAATAATAATTGATAATAATTAAATTCATAATTTTTGTTAATTTTACAATTAAAAATAAAATTAGAAATAAAATTAATAATGAAATAAATTGATATCATCACGATCACATCGGATCATTTGACGACGATCACATTTGAATCATTCAATCAATGTTGATCAGTGGATGATTAAAATTTAGCGAAATGAAATATGTTTTGAGCATATATCATTTTTTTTTTTTTTTTTAACAATGATTAGGCTAATGATGTAGAATTTTTGTTTTTAAAGGCCGAAGGCTTTTATTCTTCTTCCACGTATTCTTTTGGGAAAAATCCCACTTGATCGTTGATTTTTCCCTTCCACCATCCTTTTGCCTCGCCTTCTTTGCTTAGTACTACAACACGACATCCGCGACGTAAACTCAATTGATTGCGTTCTTCGCCACGAAAATTGTATAAAGCTTTTGCTAAAACTCTCCTAAATGGCCACAATAAACGTTGATCGAGTTTTTCAAAATTTTCAGCGAGCGATGATCTCTCGTAAAATTCAACAAGCTCAACAACACTTTTAAAGAAGCGAGATTCACTGAGATAATATAAATCAGCACCATCGACATCTCGTTGAAATACACGTATATGTTTCACTGTACCGTCGGCTCTGTAATTAAAAATTCAATTAATTGAAATATTTAAAATTTTATTTTGAATTTTTTTTTTCAATATTTACTCACTTTATGCTTAGGGCAAAATTGGTTTCATATTGAAGTCGAGGTTGTCCGGCAGGTCGTAACCTTAACATATAGGTTCCATCTTCACGAGCTTCCAATTTACTGGCAGCAACGTCACGACCCATTACTCCAACGTACCATAATTTATCGGTTAAAGCACGTTCGCAAGGTAAAGGTGGCGGAGGCGGAGGAGGCGGCGGTGCAGGCATACATTTTCCCGAGTATATAATGCATTGTTTATGAACAGCAAGCCCGCATACGTCACATTTATAGCCCTGGAACAAAAAAAAAATTCTTTCCAATAATTCAATTTTTCAAATTTAATTAAAAACAATTTTAAATAAAAATTATTAAGTAAAGAAATAAATAAATTATTTTTTTTTTACCTGAAATATTCGTCCTTTGAGAAATTTTTCACATCTCTGACAACTGCGGGGATTATCGAACGTGATTAATTTAAATTTATGATTAGTGTGACGACATGCGGCTGGATTAACATTATCCATGGCGTCTTGTAATGCTTTTATCCACATTTGTTTAAGATCATCAGTACGCGCAAATAATGTATAAGCCGTTCGCATTTGTTTATGAACCAAAAACCATTGATAGGACCATCGTGAATCGCGACCTAATGTTCGTCTTCCAGTATGATCTTCAATTCGATAATCGTCCAATTTCAATGTTCCACGATAACAATACTGTTCGCCACGCGCTGCTTTACACACGAGTACAGCTTGTTCAAATACAAATGTATATCGCGCTTTTACTCTTTGATCACCGTGTGCTTTCACCTGAAATTTCAAATTATTTTCAATTAGCATTCAAATATATACATATAATTGTAAAAATTAATTTTTGAAATCCGATAGATTTTTTTTTTTTATTTCTATTTGTGAAAAATGAACCTTGAGTTCCCCATCCATAAGCAATCGACCAAAGTCTTTTAATTCGGCATTCTCAGGTACATCCCAGTCGATTATGCATCTTTGAATATCTTTTATAATATCCAAAGTGTCAGAATCTCGTTTAACTTCATTAATATATTGTGCTACATCAACCATAACTTCTCTTGCTTTTGATAATTGACGATGATCCTCATTCCAGTCGCGAGGAGTTTCTTCTACTAGTTTTTCTAATAATAAATGATACTTAAGAATCCTCTGCATTGGCACTGAGAGAATATCACGTAATTTAAATTTTCCATTATTCGCTTCTTGTTGGCATCTCTGTTTAAATATCAAAAAAAAAAAAAATTTAATTTTAAATTAAAATTCCAATCAAACAATAATTATAATACTTACAATAACTTCTTGATTAATTTCCTCATTTCTCGAGCATACATCTTGCAATATTGTTTGAGCGGTTGTCAAATTTGCGCAATAATCACCGTAGATGAGAAATTTTTCTCGCCAATCAAGAAAAACTTGTGCTAAAGCAGCGCCATTTCGTGCTTTACGTAATGAACTATGAAATCCCGCATGAATCTCCGATAGATCTTTGATACCAAAAAAAATTCTTGACGAATCCTCTGGTTTCAACATTGATGACAATGGCCTTGCAAAATGCCTCAATAAATTATTCAAAACTTCCGAATAATTACATTCTGTTTCCACTAATTCTTGAACAACGTAATCCCTCTTCTCACCGCCAGCAATTGCACCCTAAATAAATTAATTTTTTTAATTTCACCAAAATTTATAATTAAAATAAAATCTAAAAATTGATTATATTATATAATTAAAGATATTAATTAAAATTTGAATCATGCAGTGATGAATTGACGAAAAGCTTGTGATAAAACGAAAATAACATTTTTGTTTTTTTTTTTTGAAATCATAAATAAATAAAAATTAATATAACCTGTGCAGTAGACGGAGGAGGTGGAAGATGCAGTCTACACAAATCGTGATAGACTTTTTCTCTTTGAGCATGACTGTTGCAAGCACCATAGCCACCTTCTTCGCCATTGGAATCCTCATCATCTCCTCCTACTCCACCTCCACCTGCCTCATCTCTTTCGCGCCATCTAAATCTCCTTCGACGGCCATCGCTTTCACGCCTTTTTTTTCCAAAATACAAAAAAAAAAAATAAAAATAAACAAACAGCCATGCACTAAATATTACAATGCAAACTAGCAAAAAAAAATAATAATAGACAAAATTAAATGTAGCAAATCATTTTTTTTTCAGATTTATGGATGAATATTTTTTTCAAGAGGCACTGGCATGAAACACTTTCGGGATTAGGAGAAACAGGTAAAAAGCACCAAATTATTAATTTGATAATTTCGAAAATTTTAATTTTATTTTGAATTTTTAAAAAAATTTGATTTTAAATTTGTTTTTAATTTTCTATTTATTAAAAATTTAAATTTTTTTAAAAGTTCTCAAAATTTGAAAAAATTATTATTTTTCAAGATTTTTGGTGCTTTTTCCCGCATATTATTGTCACATCAAATAGAGGGAACAAAATATGCCAAATACCTCCTCCGCTTTAGGCCAGTCGCGTTGAGGGGTAGTCGAAAAGCAGAGCAATTCCTGATAAACTTGGGAATCGTCTAGGTCCTCACCCCTAGGTTTTATCGTAAATGCAGCCTGGGGGCTAAACCATTTAAGAAAAAAATTTCTTTTTAATTAAGCCATTACCCCACGAAAAAAAACAATTTTCTGCCAAATTATTTTTCTCTCATCACAATGGGACAATTAAAAAAAAAAAAAAGAAAAATACACTCACCCAGCACCGACGCTTTGTAAATCCTTGTAAATATCCTCCTGTGATCGTCCCTTCTTCACGACAAATCCTCTGTAAATTTTATTTATGAATTATTTTTCCCAAAAAAAAAATATTTCATTTAGTTTTCGATTTAAATATTATTTCAATAAACATTTAACACTTACGGAATGCCTTTGAGCCTTAAACGAGGTGAATTTGAAAGTGAGCTAAGTGTGCATAGAACTTTGTGAAAATTTGTCAAATCAAAAAGCATTCGCGCCTCAAAAAGATCGGATTCGGCAATATTGAAAATTTGAAAGCAAGTTGATAGAAATACTTTGATATTACGCAGGCATAAAAATTGTGCCATTTGTGGCTTTTGATTGACATCTTTCATATCAATACATCCAGAGTCTAAAATATTTAAAAGATTGCACAATAGTACTCCATCTCGTAAAATATAGGCCAAATCGCGTGCTGTTGCATTTGGCCAATTTGCACGATGATCCGCACGTAATGCTCCACATCTTATCAGCCAACTTGAACATTCACGCCATCCACTTACTAAATCTCCCTCATCGTCGATTTCACTCATTATTCACACACATATATATATATAATATATATTTAATATATATATATACATATATATATGTTACAGTAGCCAAGAATCGACAAAAATTTCAAATTCATTCCATGTATTCATTGCAAGACAGAAAACATCTGAAAAATATATAATAGAAAATTTTTTGATTTCTAATTTAAAATATTAATTATTTTAATTCTTAGGCGGAGTATTATGTACTCCTATTTTTTATTTATAAAATAAAAATTGAGTATAATGTACTTCTATTTTTTATTTATAAAATAAAAATTGATGTACTTAAATTTTAATTTCATCTCTTTTTCAAAATAGACATTAAAATTCCAATTATGAAATAAAATCTAAAATCATTTCTTATCAAAAATGATAACACTTGAACGCTTTTATAAAAGAAACATTTACATATTTAAATTAAAAATTTATATCTAAAAAAAAGTGAAATAATTTTTCTAATACAACTTAATGATGAAACATTCCTTAGATTAAATTTTAATTACGTTATAATTATTAGATATTAATATAATGAATATAGAGAAATGTAGAAAAAAAGAGACAAGATAACTACAATTTTCGAGCACAAAGAACTTTTTAAACACTATATCATTTCCGAACAGAATTTTTATCAATGTTGATAATAAATGCAAGAAATAAACATACCTCTTTTTAGTTGACAATAATAGAATAATAGATTTTATTTTTTTAAAATCTTCTTACAGTATACAGTAAAAAGAATGTCCTATTAAGGAAAATCCATGATATGGTTTTCAACTTATTCACTTCCGCTCTTTGGAAAATTGATATATTATTCTGTGCGATTTTTTCTCCAATCTCATAATTAAACAGGCATTTTGCATAATCACTTAAATTCTTTCATTTTTTGTTTCTTTTTTGTTTTTTTTTTTTTGATTATTTTTTCTTATTGTTTTTATGACGTTCTTCTTCTTGCTCAATGATCTCTATTCATGAACACTCGGCGCCATTTTGAGTAATTTTGGTTCATATATTGTCCACATCCGTTACTATAGCGCTTCTGTTTTGCGTCATTGGCCATTTGTAATTGTGACGTCAGTATACGAAGACCTGTGGTCCCTGTGGAATTTTATCTCATTCAATTATTAATTAAAATTTCAATGTAAATTTAGCTATGAGAAGATTCAAAAATACAAAAATTGATGAATATAAACATTTTGTCATCGATGGGTAATTAAATTTTGTTATTCCATTGTCTTTAATTGTATATAATAATTAATTGAAGAAAAAAGTTTTAACCTCTTTCAATTGCGCATTATGTACTGCGCATATTTATTTGGCGCGAAAAAAATACACAGGAAAATTTGAATATGTTTAGTTCCAAGTTTCGCCGCTTCCGCCCCTAATGGCGTTAGTGTTCTCCTTCAGCGACGCCATTTGCAATCTGCACAGTGCAGAGTTTAGGGAAATTTTTGTTAATCATCTTTAAAAATCTAATCGTAATTTAGCTCATCTATATTAAAAATACCTAAATCGTTTAATATAAATATTTAGTAGTTGATTGTTAATAGTATTTCGGTTTCCAGTGTTCTAAATTACTCAAAATATGAAAGTTAAAATAATCTTTCACCCCCTCATGAAACATTTTTTTTTCTTTTGTAATCCTGTTTTAAAATTGAAATATCCATCTATAAAGTAGAAAGAATCTTCAATATAAATGATAATTAATTGATTATTAATTATATTTTGACAATGAAAATAAAATTTTTGCAAAAATGTCAAATATGAAAAAAATGTTAGTTCCAATTTTCGCCACTGCGCCACCATAGGCGTTAGTGTTCTTTAGCGACGCCATTTGCAATTGTTGCCTTGTCCGGAGCAGAACTCTCTAGGCGCGAATAATTAGTTGCAGCTAAATTCACAGCAAACCAGAATTTCCAGAAGAATTTAATAAAAAGTGCAAAATCTTTAATTAGAAAAAAAAGTATATTTTTAATGTGTGTGTGTGTTGTAAATTTTCATCTTTTGTCGACACTTCAGAGATGCTTAATTTTTGAGGTTAGTTCTTTCTCTACTTTATAGGATTTTATTACATTATTTATTTAACTAGTTTGCTATTATTTTTGAAATATTTTTTGTTTGGTAATTTTCCCATGAATGAAATTTATGTTGATAATGTTTCGGGGAACATTTCTTAAATTACGCACATTGCCCCGCGAGTTCTGAGTTTTTTTTTCACGTGTGTCCTCATTTCTTTTCCTCACGATTATTAAAATAAAGTAAGTTTTATTTAAAATTAATTATTATTATTCTACTAAGTGTAGAAAAAGTTTAAAAGATTTAAAGTTTCAAGGTTAAATTTGAATATTTACGTAAAATTTAACCTTAAACTTTTGACAATAACAATATGATGGGTTTTACTTTTCTTTGTTATGATTATGTGATTACATTATAAATTTTTTCTATTCTTGCTTGATAAAATCGCATTTGATTTTTTCTTCTATTATGTGATAAGCAATAGTAGATTTATTTTTTTTATAAAAAGTGAGTGTTTCTTATTTTTAACGAATAAGGGTCAAAATTCATTAATCCCATGCGTTCGTTTAAAAAAAAAATATTCAATTTTTAGAAAAATATAAAAACGATTATTTTTCTGCTTCACTGCAAATATAGTTATATTGACTATATAATTATTTTCTCAAAAATATTTGAGTTATTATATTTTATATATTTTTATATTTTTTATATTAACAAAATTTTAATCAGTGAATCAGGAGTGTTTTATTATTATCATCATCTATTTCAAGAGAAATTTAATATTAAAGTTTTTGTTGTGTATTATTTATTTTTTTTTTTTTATAAAAGTGAAGGATTAATTATTTTTCATTTCTTTGCAAGTAAGTTTATTAAATATTTTTTTATATTGTTTTTAACTGTTTTATAAAATTTTTGACGCAATTTTTCATGTATTTTTTATTGTTAAATGGTCAGTATCTTAACTTATAAATTAAGATTGTTAACATTATAATTTGCCATCATTAGGTTGATTTGTTTCAGTCAATTGCAAGGTCAAGTTTATCATATATATATACAATTTCATAGAGGCACATGTTTTCATAGTGTGGATTTATAATAATTTTATCCTTTATCATGACGCAGTTGGTTGTCCAATTGAAAATATAAAAGATCAACATTTTAAAGAATTTATAATTAAATTTAAAGATATGTATCAATTATCTATTTTCTTACTCCTTTGTGGAATTTGTTTAACGATAATAATCGTAGATGGTTCAAGACAATGTAGAGGAGAAAATAATCAGCCTCTCGATTGGTATGTTGAAAAAAAAAATTGTAACTATCGATATTTTTGAACGCAAAAAATAATTTTTGTTCAATATTTCTAAAAAGAAGGAATTAGTTTACTTATTTATTTGATTATTTTTTGCAATATTTAATTTAGAAATTAAAAATTTTGCTTTTTTAGGTATGTTCTTTATAAATTACCAAAACGTCCAGAGAGTAATAATAAATTGATACAAAAAGGCGTTGCTTATCTTTATTTGACTAGTGAGACAACTAGTCAAAGTTGGACATTATCAGAAAAGGATATTAGTTCAAAAAATTCTATTCCTGGAAATACTTTGGCTTCTTTGTATGATAACGTAAGTTAAATTTTAAATTTTTTTTTTTTTTACAAATTGTTAATATTAAATTTAATTAAAAATAAAATGCACAAAAAAATGAAAAAGCAAATTAAAAAAATTATTTATTTTTTACTAATAAAAAAATTAATTAAATAAATTTTGTTTTATAGAAAGAAGAGGATGATGAATTATGGTTATTGTACAATGATCAACCACCAAATCGAAGTACGGGAAGAAATGGACATGCAAAAGGAATTGTAAACGTTGACAATAACAAGGGTTATTGGTTAATACACAGTGTTCCATATTTTCCACCAGCACCAAATGGTGGTAAAGAACCACGAAAACGTACAACAACGGATAATACAACGATACAACAAATTCCTGATGGCTCTTATGATTATCCTGATTCAGGCAAACAAAATGGACAAAGTTTTCTTTGCATTTCATTGGGTTCAAATCAATATGATTTGGTTGGGAAACAATTGAAATACAATCAAATTACCGTTTATAAAAATAATATTCCAAATGATTTGGGACAAAAATTTAAGGTTCTTGCCGATGCGGCTAATCAGGTTCGAATAAAAATTGCCCCTTATAATAATTCAGCGATACTTTGGTCCTTGGAACAAACAAGATTTATTTCTTTTGCAAAAAGCGCAAAGTGGAATAAAGGTTAATAGTTTTTAATTTAATTAAATTTTAATTAATTTGAATTTATTTTCAAATTAACTAATGTTAAGAATTTTTAATTGAACCTTTTTTTTTCATTACAGATTTATATGACGATTTTGTTGCACCAGAACTTAAATCTGATTTATTGACGGAAACTTGGTTAAATGGACGTGGAAGATTGCCATCGGAATGTAATGGTTCAAGGTAGTAAAAAATTTATGAAAATATTTAAATTTATAAATAAAATAATGAATTCATAGAAATTTAAAATATTTCTTTTTTTAATTGTCTTTTCTTCAGAGTACTTAATGTTGAATCCGTTTATTTAAAAGAAGTTGATCTTAGTTTTAATAGTAGTCATGATCATTCCAAATGGGCTGTGGCTTCTGAAAATAAATTAAATAAAAATTGGGTTTGTGTGGGTGATATCAATCGAGCTGTAAGTTTTTTTTTTAAATATTATTATTCATATTATCATTATTTTTGAATTAAAATATATTTAATTTGAAATAAAATTTCTTTTAGAATACTCAATTTACAAGAGGTGGTGGAACTGTTTGTTTAAATTTGATAAAAGTTTGGAAAAACTATCGTAATTCCGTTGCTGGAATTGAGCCATGTCCAAAACAAAAAAAGATATCATTTTTCCAAAAATTGAAAAATTGGTTTATTTAACATTAATATTGTAATTTTAAATATTTTATTTTTATTCATATAAATATATGTTGATATTGTTGTTTTTTATATATATATAATACTATTAGATTAATCTAATTGTTATTAGAAAAACAATTTGTTATTTTTTACAAATAGTGCAATAAATATTTGATACATTAATTTTTTATTTAATTCCCAAGTCGTTAAATAAGAAAAATAAAATGATTTTCTTAAATTGAAATTTTTATTTTCTTTTTTAAAACAAAAATTGATCTTTATTTTAAATTTATCCGCGAATTTGTGATATTTACCGATAGTTGATAATTTTTTTTTTGTCGGTAAAAAGGAGAATTTTTTTTCGCTTGTGTGTATAGTTCTTAAGTGCATTTATAATGGAGAAGATGCATAACAATTTATTAAACAAGAAATTTGATAATATTTGTCGCATTTGTTTAAAAGAATGTAGAAACATGTTATCTATTTTCAAAAAAGATGATGTTAAATTGGATAATTATTTATCTTTAGCAGATAAAATATCGTCTATCGCGGAAGTTCAGGTAAATAACAAGTCTCGATTTTTTTTGGTTGCGTTCAATATTTCTCTCTTTTTTTTTTTAATCTCATTTAAAACATTTTACCAAATTACAACGTGTCCATTTAATTTTGAAAATTGCTCATTTTTTTGAAATTAGTTTTTCCTTTCATTGATTTTCTTTTATTTGCAAATTATTTTACAAATATGTTTTGTTGTATCATAACCTCAAAATGTAGAATAATAAACATTTATATTTTGTTTCTTATAAAGAATTATTATTGAAAATGATTAGAAATATTTTATAATTCTGAATTTTTAGTTTAAAAAATAATATTTTATGAAACAAACGGTTACATTTGTTTTATTTGAGAATAATTTGTTTACTAAATGTAATTTCACATAGTTGGAATTTTTTTATTAAATTTTACGTTTTAATTTAATTTTTTTAGATATACGAGGGAGATAGATTGCCACAATTAATTTGTAATCCATGTAATTTTCGAATTGAAAAATTTTACGAATTTCGAAAACAAGTGAAAATTTCTGATGAAACATTACGTTCAACTTTGAGTACAGAAAGTAATTGTTGTAAATCAGAAAACAGTGAATATTACAAAAATTTTATTAGTGACAATCTTTCTGATGATCCCTTGAATTTAGGTGAAGTTAATACAATAATGGTACCTGAGGATGATGACATGGAAGTGGTAAATAATTTAAAAACTTAAGTTTCTATTTAAATTGAAAAAAAAAATGTAATTAAAAAAAGGAAAATTTTCAGGTGTGGAAAATTTGTAATGTAAATAAAGAAGAATCGGAAACAATGGATTACGATGAATCAATTCTCAATAATTTTGAACCGTATGAAAATGAAAGTGAACAGGAATTTGAAGAAATTTTAAAAATGTCAACAGAAAAATATTCAAACGATATTATTGAGAGAAAAACAAAAGTACAACGTTTAAATAATTGTTGTTCACAATGTAATAAATGTTTTCATGATAATCAAGAATTGGCTATTCATTTACATGAGCATGTAATGAAAAATGAGGGAAATAGTAATTTAAACGATGAAACAAAATGTGAATTGTGCTTTGAACAATTTTCATCGTTAGAAAATTTAAAAATTCACATACAAGATCATTTTTGTGATACAACACGTGATATAATTGATTCTGTGAATATTAAATTGGATAATAAAAAAAATAATTATCAAATAAATGAAGAATATCATTGTTCACAATGTAAAAAAGAATTTCTCACCGCTGATGAATGTTCTGAACATATTAAAAAGCATAAGGTAAAAAAATTATTTATGTGTGGAATATGTAATAAAGTATTTACAAGAAATTCATCGAGAAAAAGACATGAATTGAATCATGCTGAAAAGAGTTTTAAATGTCGTCAATGTGGAAAGACATTTAAGAAAAAAACAGAATTAAGGTAATTTTTTTTTTTACTTTATTTTTTGTTTTATTTAACAATTTTTAAAAATTAAAAATTAAATTTTTCAGGTACCATATGAGTTGTCATGTGACAACACCGCCAACTTGTGATGTTTGTCGAAAAACTTTTCAAAATCGACAATCATTGAAACTTCATATGAAACGTCATACTGGTGAAAGTACATATGTATGTGAAATATGTGGGAAAAATTATTTTTCCAATTCAGAATTAAATCGTCATATACAAATACATTTGGGAAGAAGAGATTTTCCCTGTCCATTGTGTAAACAATCATTTTTTTCAAAACCCGAACTCACAAGGCATGGTAAATATCATCGTGGTGATAAAAAATTTAAATGTCAAATTTGTTCGAAATCATATTTTGAATCGGGACATTTGAAAGTACATCTTCGAATACACACTGGAGAGAAACCATTTATCTGTGAAATTTGTGCCAAAGCCTTTATTTCTAAATCAAAACTTGTTAGACATCAAAAAATACACTTAAAATCAAATCATAAAAAGTTAAATGATAAAACAAATGTTTATGAAACGCAAGTTTAATTATATGAAATATTGATTGGTTCAAGTTTGACAATGTGTTATGTTTGATGAAGAAAAAAAAAAATGTAAAATATTTGTAAAATGTTATTTTGTATAATGGATTTTAAGAATAATTGTTTTTATTAAAATGAACAAATTATACGAAAAAGACAAATGGACTTGTTATTTTTGTCTTTTTTTTTTTTTTTAATAATAATTTTTAAATTATTAATTCTTTCTTTTGGAATAAAATTTTGTTTCGATTTTTTGAAAATATTGGTTTATGCATTCGGAAAATTAGAAATAGAAAAAAAAAAATTAGAAATATTTCTTGTGCTTGAAAAATTGTTACTTATGATAGAAAATCACTTTAAGGATTCAACGATGCGCGCGATCCGCGGGTCGATATGGTCTTGGAATTCGAGATTACGAGTTCGCGACGTCAGAAAATGCAATACCATTGTGTTTTTTTTTAGTCTGTACGCGCGGATGACAGATGTGAAAGAATAAAAATAAGGGAAAAAATTCCAAATCGAATGGAAAGTTTGATGAATTTTTGTTTTTCATCATTTAAATTTTAATATTTGCTAAGATGAAAGTCTTATTTTTAAAAAAATACTGAATAGGAAAATTTTCTGACAATTTTTTTTTTTTTGAATTAATTATTTGTGTCCCTTTGGAATAAAAATAAATTTTTGGTCTGGATGTCTATTTTTTTTACTTGTAAAAAATTACTGGATGTGATTGAAATAAATATTTCTTTTATGTTTTGTAATGTTGGAATCAAATATTTCATATATCTATATAGTTCATATATAGAGATGAGGACTGACCAATATTCATGGTTGAGAGGAACATGACATTTCATGTTTGGAGAGAGCAATAGGTCAGGTCTCGCTTGAGCCTGTTCCAATTTAACTTATTGAGGGTCGGGAGGTATAGTTTGGTTGAGGGCAATGTTAGTTAATTACGCATCAGTCCCCTTCAATTCAACTGGAGCACCAACTAAAAGTTTGGTCTCACACGTAAAATAATGGCCCTTTCGTCAGACACTGGTTTCACACACTAAACGCTTTGCTTCATTCATTTATTTAATTAAATCTGTTTCTCGATTTCTCATCTTTAATTAAAAAGTCTTAAATTTTATTTATTTATTTCAAAAATTAAACTTTTTCACTTTTTAAATAAATGGAAATTTTCCCAATAAAATTGTTTTCATTTGAAAATAAAACGTAAACAAAAATTAGATCAGTTATAATTTTTTTGGAATATTTTTTTATTTTCCAAATGATTTATTTTTTGTAATTTATTTTTATTACAATTCTTACTATAATATTATTAATTTCTTTATTTTTATGTATTTGTTTTTCTTTTTTTATTTTGTTTAATATTTTTCTCATTCTAAGTAATTATATATTTTTTTTTTTGTTTCAGGAATATTGCAAAATAATGTCACAGTTGCCAACAAAATAAAGGAGTAAATGTTTTGCCAATGAAAAGTATGTAAAAATTTTAATTAGCCTTATTATTTTTTCGTTTTTTTAAATATTTTATTACGTTGTTAATTACCAAAAGTTGGATATTTAGCTATATGAGAAAAAAGCAGACACAATGTGTTCATTTTTATACAAGAATATATAGTAACCACAGGAAAAAAGTAATTTTATTTTATTTCTGTTTGAAGTGTTTTTTGTGTTATATACCCCGAGTATAATTTTTTCTCTTTTTTTTTTGTAAAATAATTACTTTTTTTTATCATAGTGGAAAAAGTTTTTAGTTAGTGATCAAAAATTTTTTAAAAATATTATTTTAGGAATATTTAGGTACATAATGTAATTTTTGGTAAATTAAAAAATTATATTTTTTAAAAAGGTTTTTAGTATATAAAAGCTATGTACTTTTGAATGTTCTGATTTGATTAATATTGAAAATTTCTTTAAAAAAAAATTTTTACTTTCAAAATATTGTAGAGTATTTTTAAAATTCAGTTCATAAAATTGATAAAAATAATATTTTTTTAAAATGTTGGTTCCAACGCATTTATAGAAAATTTAAAATGAAAATGCAGGTGCATTCAAAAGTGAATGATAAAATATTTCTATTATATAAAATTTTTTTATTAAAAGCAGAAAAAAATTTATTTACTTCTTAAAGTATATTACATGAAGTTGAATTATTTGCAAAAAAATGAATTGTAAATTTTTAAAAATTCAATTATTTAAAAAAAATATCAAAAATTATTTAAAAAATTCTTTTCAATTTTGAAAAAATTTAATTGAATGAAATTTAACAAAATTTTTTAAAATTCAATTATTTCTAAAAATTTCAACTGTAAACTCTTTCGAAATTCAATTATTTTTAATTATTTTTTAAAAATATTTTTCAAAAATTCAATTATTTGAAAGATTTTTTCAAGTAAAAACTTTTGAAATTCAATTTTTTCTGTATATAATTTCTAATAAATTCTTCAGCAACAAAAATCATAAAAAATTTCAATTATTTTCAAAAATCTAAATTTTTAATCGTTGGAAATTCAATTAATTTCAATAAAATAATGTTATTTAATTTTTTTTTAATAAATTATTTTCATTTCTGTAAAATTTAATTATTGTTTATAATTTTTTATAAAAAAATTATTATTTTTTAATAGCTTTAATAATTCTTTAAAAATTCAATTATTTAAAACAGTTAAAAAAAAAATTTTTTTTTTAAATTTACATTAGTTTGAATTTGTAGAAAATTTATTTCAAATTTTAATCTTTTCCAATATAATTATTTAAAAAAAATTAATTTAATAATTTGTGAAATTAATTATTGTCCGGAATTATTTTTGACTATTAAAACTAAAAAAGTATGCCAAAATTTTTAATTTGAATAAATTGATTAAATCAGATTTCAAAAAATTTTTAAAATGGAAGGTTAATAATTTTTTTTTTAATTTTGACTATATTGAGAATTATTCTTATTATATTATTATTATTATTATTATTATTATTATTATTATTATTATATTTATATTAATTAAATTTAGTTAAAATAAAAAAATAGATTTTTTCGAATTTTTTGCGCTTTAAAATCGATCCAAGGCCTGTAATGTTTTGGAAATAAAAAGAAAATTTGTTTTTTAAATATACTCTCTAAATCTGAATTAGTTGTTTTCTACTAATGAAAGAGTGCGGATTCGTTTACCAATTGAATTAGTACAAATTTTGACTCTTTTTTTAGTAGAAAACTACACTGAAGAAAAAATTTATTTGATTCAAATACTCGATTACTTGAGTATTATTAAATAAATATTTACTTGAACAAAATAATTTTTATTTGAATTAAATAAATTTTATTTGAAACAATAATTTTTGTATTTGTAACAAATACCATTTAATTGACTTAAATAACAATTATTTGATACAAATAAATATTTATTTGATAATAGTCAAGTAATCGATTATTTAAAGCAAATAAATTTTTTTTTTCAGTGTACTAATTCATCGAGTAAATTGGCTTACTAATCTAAAATAGTAAAAAATACGATTTACTCCATGAATTAGTAGTTTTTTCTACTAGCAATTAGTACCCACTTGGAAAGATTCCCCGAAAAGTGCCCCCTGGAGGTTCTATCAGAATTCCGCCGGAACTTCCAACGTAATTACGTCGGAATTCCATCGGAGTTCCAAAGAATTTCCTATGGGATTCCGACGAAGTTTCGACGGAATTAGGACTCTAAAAATTTTGAAAAAAATTAATCGGAATTCCATAGGAAATTCTTTGGAACTCCGATGGAATTCCGACGGAATCACGTTGGAAGTTCAGTTGGAATTCTGATAGAACTTCCAGGGGGCACTTTCCGGGGAATCTTTCCAAATGGGTAGTTTTCTACTAAAAAAAAAAGAGTCATAACTGTTACTAATTCAATTGGTAAACGAATTGGCACTCTTTCATTAGTAGAAAACTACTAATTCAGATTTAGAGAGTAAGTTTAAAATATATACAATGAAAATGAAGGTAAATAAGAACCTAGAGTTTAAATAAAGAGTCGTTTTTCTTGAAAGAGATCGTAGGTCGAAATAGTACTGGAAACTGAAATTCAGAGTATCCAGGAAGTTAGCTGTTGTGGTTGTTGTTTCTAACCGCTTGAGAGCCAGTGGTCTCGTTTATAGAAAGGTGGAGGGAGTGCTATGCAGTCCTCTTAATCCCCTTTTCGTGACAGCAGCTTGTTTTTCCCTGAGTGCCTACTCCTAGCAAACCATGCTTTCCCTTGTTCCTCGGAAGACAGTGCTTGTTTTATCTTCAGTGCCAACATGTGCGCCACAAACTGATTCACGCCTGACTAAACCGCAACGAAATTTCCTTCCTTTATTTTATCCTTCTTCTCTTCTTTTTTCTTCTTCTTTTTACAAGATATATATAAGATATCACGGATTTGTCTTCTCTTGTTGGAGAGTAATTCTCTATATATATATATACTCCTTTTCTCATATTCCCTTGTAGAAAAGAAGTCGTATTGTATATAGTTTATTAACAGGGAAACTGAGATTTTTCTTGTGAAATTCTCTCATTAAAGGAGTTTCTATATCTAATACTTTTCTAAAGAAAACATTCTTCAACTTCTTTCTTTTTTTCTTCTGTTTTTCTTCGTTGCTTATTGCGCTTGAATATAACCTGTTGATCAGAAAACAATAAAGTTAATTAAGACTGAAGTGGTGCTTTCTGTTGGATTTTATTAGAATGCTGAATCATGTCACGTTTTTGATATAAGATGAGTTATATCGCTTTTATCTCTCTAAATGAGGAATTACCAACAAATCTATTTCTATATTTAGCTGCGATATTATTTTATCTTTTAGCTTATATGTTCAAAAATTTCGATTGATTTAATTCTGTTTTTAGAAAATGAAGGAATTATTAATTAAAATTTATATCTGTAGTTAATTTTAATTAAATTATTTCTGTGAATTGTTATATTTGATATTTATGTTAAAAGATTATTATTATTATTATTATTCTTTTATTTGTTTTTTATTTTAATCAAGTGTCTTTTTTTTGTTACCCTAATAAATGGGAAAATGAAAGCAGGTGGGAAAAATGGTAGTGGATTAGAGTTCTTTTACTTTCATCTTCTTTTACGACCACTGTCTTCTTGTATATAGTTCATTTCTTTTATTTTTTCAAATTGACGATTGTTTTTTATTTTATTTATCCAAATATAGCGTTTTATTGAATAAATTAAATTGCTTTTTCTTTTTTTTTTTTTTTTTAAAAAAGGTCGAAACGAAGAAAAAGATATACTTTTTTCTTTAATAATATCGATGTAGCAATTTAGAAAAAAAGGAAAAGGATTGCATAAAATGTCAGAGGAATATTTTCGATGTGAAAAAGAAATGGAAAATGCCCACGTGTATCAATTTTGTCTCATTGCGGTGTACCGTAACTTGATTCGCGGTAGAAAGGGCGCGCCTGTGCCACGATATGAATACGTATAAGGCAATATTAAACTTGGTATAGAGTTATTCGTGGTGATGTACATACATAGTGTTATCACTATATATATATGTGGACATATAACACAAGGGTCCAAACCATATATATGTATGTGTAGCTTTCGAAGGGGCCTCCGATTTTAGCATGCAGGACAGTTAGATTTTAATGTTGAAATATTGTTGAAACTCTCAACGTTGCCCTATCGTCTTTACGCTCTATAAAACTTTATATCCCTCTTATTTAAAGATTCCACTGTAATTGCATATTATATTTTAATTTTTATTTCACAATTTTTTTTAAATTTCTATACATTAAGGAAAATTTTTTTTTTTAAATCAAATATATTACATAGGTAATTTACTTAAATTTACTTTGTGTAGTTAAACAGTTAAATACATTAATATAGGATTCAATTTTATCATCAAACACTAGGTTTTACCGACTGTTGGTAATGTAGGAATCTCCTTTACGATCAGCCGGTAATGAAGGAAATTAACATTTAGACCTTTTACCATTCGCTGGAAACATAGGAATCTTCTTTTACGATCAGTCGGTAGTAAAATTAACATTTAATCGGTTTATACCGACCGTTGGTAATGTAGGAATCTCCTTTACGATCAGCCGGTAATGAAGGAAATTAACATTCAGACCTTTTACCAATCGCTGGAAATATAGAAATCTTCTTTTACGATCAGTCGGTAATAAAATTAACGTTATCTGGTTTATCTCGACCGTTGGTAATGTAGGAATCTCCTTTACGATCAGTCGGTAATAAAGGAAATTAACATTCAGACCTTTTACCAATCGCTAGAAATATACGAATCTTCTTTTTCCATAAGTCGGTAATAAAATTAACGTTATCTAGTTTATATCGACCGTTGGTAATGTAGGAACACTAGGTTTTACCGACTGTTGGTAATGTAGGAATCTCCTTTACGATCAGCCGGTAATGAAGGAAATTAACATTTAGACCTTTTACCAATCGCTGGAAATATAGGAATCTTCTTTTACGATCAGTCGGTAGTAAAATTAACATTTAACCGGTTTATACCGACAGTTGGTAATGTAGGAATCTTCTTTACGATCAGTCGGTAATGAAGGAAATTAAATTCTAAACGTTTAATATTAATAATTTTAAAAAATATATCGACATTATTTGAATCAATTATACGAAAATTATTAAACGATGTTGAATAATTTGAATTATGTTTAAATATAGAAGAGTATTTAAAAGAGAATTGTGTTTTATTTATAGAAAAAGAATGCCTATTTTATGTATTTAAAATTATATGAAAAAGCATAATATAGTGATTTTATTTGTTTGTTTTTATAACTTTAAATGAAGAGTTATGTGAAAAGTTTAGTAGAACGAAACTATGGGCAAGTGCTTTTATTTCATGGCTGGTCACGTTCCTATGGACAGTCGTTTGAAATTTTTCCGATAGTTGATAGGCACTCGACACGTGTAACTGCGTTCAAATATATATATATATATATATATATATAGAGTACAAAATGTCATAACTTATAACGAGAAAGTGACATACCGTTGTGAATATAGAACGTTAAAGTTTGAGTAGTAGCACGTGACATTATTCCCATTATTTATTTGCTAAAAAAAGAATGTGTTCATGTCTTGAAATGTATATTTTTGCCATTACACTTAATATTCCACTATATCTGCTTTAAACTATTATGATCGTTTAAAACGAAAAAATTTTTAGCGAAATAGATTTCTAAAATAACTTTACAATTATAATTTGTTTTTAATCAAATAAGTTTCAAAAATATACTTTTTTATTTGTTTCAGATTTAGATGAATTATAAAGATGGAAATTCTCTTTTGAAAACTGATGTATTCCTTATAATGGATCATAATTTCGGTGAGTGTTTTTCAGTTATAACAAATCGTAAAAAAAAAATATTTATATTGAGTCTATGAAAATCGTAAGAAAAAATATACTATAAGTTTGAATAGACGCCTTTAAAAATGGGTATTTAAAAAAAAAAAATTAAGCTTTTGTTTTAACTGTCAAAACTGATTGCTTTTTCAAAAAGCAAGTGTCAAATTAAAATATAGCTATATATAACGTAAATTGTCGTGAAAAATATATTTTACTTTATCATAAAATATCAAGTTTTATGCGTGATTCACGATGTCTCTTTAGGTAAACTTGAGAATTGTAGATTCCTTATACTCATGAGCGTTTTAACGGGGAAGAGGTCTAACAATGAGACATGAAGTTTGTAGAAGTTGTAAACTTTTCAACTCCTGATGAACCACTTTCATCCAATGAACCGCGCGCCATTTTAGTAGTTTTAATGGGAAGACCCATATTCTTTAAGAGTTTCTTGGTTTGCCACTGCAATCTAAATTTATTTCACTATTCGTCTTGACCGACTTTTTTTTTTATTATTATTTTTGCTTTTTTTTTAGAAAAAAAATGTCGTTATTTTGTTTTTTAATACTTCGAGTGTTAAAAACTTTTTTGCTAAAGAAGTTTAATTTAAAAAAGAATGCAGAAATATTCCCCACAGTAATTTTGTTTTTTTTTTGAATTTCTATGGTTTTAAATTAAAAATTAAATAATTTTGGTGAATTGAAATTTCTGTCATTTTAAAATTTGAATCATTCGATTGAATAAGAATTCTAACTAATATTCTTTTAAATAAAATGACTAAAATAAAAATTTTTGACAAAAATTCGGTAGATGAAATGTTTCTTTTTTTTTTCTAAAGTGTATTTATATTAGGTGGTGTTCTTTATTGTCTCGTGGTAGTTAATCAACGACTTATCAGTCCCTTCTATGTCAATTTGAGTCACTTTTGGATTATTAGACCTAATCTCTAGAATTCTTTTCACATTGTTCTGACAAGTGAAGTTTCGAAAACTAGATTACTGTTCTCCAGCGCGCGTTTCAACTTGAGTTATATACCTCTTTTGTTGAAAGTTCTGTTATTTGGTTGGAAATTCGTTGAACTTTAGTACACTGAAAAAAAAATTTATTTGATTCAAATACCGGTGTATTTGGTTATTATCAAATAAATATTTACTTGAATCAAATATTTCTTATTTGAATCAAATAAATGGTATTTGCTTCAAATACTGAAATATTTGATTCAAATACTATATATTTGATTCAAATAAGAAATATTTGATTCAAGTAAATATTTATTTGATAATAACCAAATACACCGGTATTTGAATCAAATAAATTTTTTTTTCAGTGTAGATAATTCAAATCGTTGCTGAAAATGCAATGTTGTTACTTAAGTAACAAGTTATGTAATGCAATTAAAAAATTTTGTTTTCCTTTTTTATTTTTTTTTTTTTTTTTTTAAATAAGAACCATTAATTTGTTAATAGTTTAGTTTTTCATGAACTTTATATTTAAATAATTACTGTTTTGACGTGACAACGTCTTACTCCGTGGTCTAGGGAGCCAGTCAGAAAAATTGGCGTTCATATCGCCGTCGATTTCTCGAAAATTATAAGTCATATTTTCAAGCTTTTTGTGTTATTTGATTACTTTCGATCTAATCTCAATGTCAAACTTATTTTTGTCAAATTTGTAAATGAAATTTTTTTATAGTTTTCTATGTTACCGACCAGTTATAGATTTAACATGTTAGTATACAGCGCCACTGCTAACAGTATCCACTATACCTATATATATATATATATATATATGTATGTATAATAGTCAAAATAAACATGGCTGTCGGAGCTGTCACTTTGTTTATTTGTTTTCGTATCGTTATTCGAACGATCCGCGATCGTGTAGTGTAGGCCTGTGTACATAGTATAGTCACAATATTGCCAATTGCTGAAATTTTGCACCGGAATAGTATCAAAACATAACCTCAATCATAGATGTATTCTGTTCAAGAATTGTTATAATTAACTGGTCCACGACAATTCTTGAACAGAGTAAATCAATAATTGAGGTTAGGTTTTGATATTATTCCTGTGTAAAATTTCAACAATTGTCAATAATGTGGCATTTTGTATTGTATATTTTTAAATTTAATTGTTTGGAAATTATTGTCAGTTTATTCTAAATTTATGCAAAAAAAGAAATTTTTTTTTATGGAAAAAAATTTATTTGATTCAAATAATTGGTTATTTTATTATTATCGAATAAATATTTATTTGTATCAAATAATTATTATTTGAGTCAATGAAATGGTATTTATTTCAAATACAAAAAATTATTGGTTCAAGTACAATTTATTTAATTTAAATAAAAATTATTTCGTTCAAGTACAATTTATTTAATTTAAATAAAAATTATTTGGCTCAAGTAAATATTTATTTGATAATAGTCATGAAACTGATTATTTTTTAAATTACTCTATAGGGAGTCAGTTAGAAAAATTGTCGTTCATATTGACGTCGAGTTTTCGAAAACTATTTCAAGATTTTTGTGTTGATCGATTACCTTTGGTTTAATCTCGTTGCCACACTTATTTTTTTTAAATTTGGAAATGAAATTTTTTATAGTTTTCTATATTACCGACCGGTTCAAGATGTTAGTACAGCGCTGACAGTATTCATTATATATATATATAGTGAAAATAAACATGGTTGCCGAAGCAAGTCACTTTGTTTTGTTTTCGTGTCGTTAGGCTGCGTTCATAACAGGAAAAAAAATTAGTAGCATTTCGTTTCAAAAAAAAATTATAAATGTAATTGTTTGCAAATTATTGTTAGTTTATTCAAATTTTATATTTGAGTACAGTAAATAATACTAAATAAAAATTTTATAAAATTAATTTTAATTAATTGAGAATTAATTATTTTTTTGCAGATCTATCCTTGATGGCTTGTGGTGTCACTTCAATGATAAGGGCGAAAGTATCTTATCTTGAATAATTCTCCATACTTTTTAGAACTCGGTCTATTTTTACGATTATTTTTCACATTTTTTTTAATGGAAATTTAATTTGAAAGTAGGGATCTCCGAGGGCTATTTTGTTTGGGAGAATTTTTTTTGAAGCTGAAAATTCGTTATTTAGGTAAATATTTTATTTTTTTGGAAAAATTTTATTATACTAATTTAGTTGTAGCATTTTCTTTTTTGATGAGTAATTTTCCACATTAATGTAATTCAATATTTTATAGTAATACAATATTTATTAAATAAAAATAAAACGCAGTTGCCAATGTTTTTTTTTTTAATTTAAACTTATTTTTATTTTCAGCGCCATTTAAGGAAATAATGTGAATAGTGACAATTAAAATTACAAACATCAGTTATTTGAATTTCATTTATTAACAAAAAGTGACAATTTTTGGTGAATTTTAAAAGAGAAAATTTTTTAAAAAGTTTAGAATCAGTGCGTGTTTTTAAAATCGTGTGAATTTTCCAATCACCTTGGGGGTACTACTTCTAGACAACAAATGGTAAGTTCCTTTTTAATAAATTAATTTATATTTTATTATTTATTTCTCTGTTTTTATTTATTTGTTGAACTTATGATATTTGCCAGCAATTGAAATAATGTTTTCTTTTATGATTTATTATTTTTCGTATAAAGTTATGAAAGATATCCCTTGGATTTGTTTCTATTATTTTTCAAGTTACATTCGAAAAAGTAGGGAACAACTTTGTTTTTTATCTGATTAAAAAAAATAATTTTGGAAATAAAAACATATTTTATAAATTATTATCGACTTAGAAAATACACAGAAAATTATAAGGTATTAAAATAAGCTGCAACGCTCATTATTTTAATGCCTTTTAATTTTCTGTGTATGTTTTTATTTCTAAAAAATATATACATATTTTTTTTTATTAATTTTTTTTAATTATATACTTTTATACATGAAACGAGAGTTGATCTTTGAGGATATATGTCATTATAAATTGTTCTTCGGATAGAAGTCTATTCTCATTTCCGAAGTAGAATTAGTTTCTATGGTTCTGTCATCTTTGTACTCCAAGACTTGATGTTTCACTAGATTAATTAAGCTTCTATTTACATTCGTCTATAGTATTAGCTGTACTAGTTTATAGACTTAACAGAAATTAATTATTTTGCGAATAAATTAGTTTATCTGTGATATATATATGGATTCCACACTGATTCTTTCAATTGCTTTCAATAATTTGAATTATTTATTTTTTTAAAAAAAACCAAGTAAATCGTATTTTCGTAACTATTTTTTTGAAAAAAAAGTTGTAAAAAGAGGGGAAATTTTTTTTTTTTTTGAACACCTATGGTTGATAGTTTCTTGTGAAATTTCAAACGTCTGACAAAATATGATTGTCCTCTGGTGGAGGTCTCTTCTTGATACACGAAATTGTTTTCACAGATGGTCAAGTTGCTTTCATCCGAAAGAAAGACAAGTATTGACTTTTCGAACTTGTAAAACTCTTAAGGCGATTATTCGGTCTGGAAATTTTTCTCCCTTCTATAAAAACGAAAAGTAAAGAGAAATATTTGTAATAATTTTTGAAACACATTATCATCATTCAAATTTCAAATTTTTTGGAATATTTTATTATTATACTTTCATATAATATATATATATATATAGAATATTTATTTGAATTTTTCAATAGTGAACTAAAATTAGAATTTTATTTTTGTGTGATAATATTTTTTTTTGCGCTCAGTTTTAATCTATCAAAATTCGGTAATATTTGTAAAAAAAAAAAAAAAATACGCGATTTGCCGAAAAATATATTGAATTGTCTTCCTTTCATGTGGAACTGCATGGTTCTTCGAGTACGAATAAAATGATTCTAGCGCGAGAGTTAGGAAGAAGGTTTTCAAAGGCAACCTTGTGGAAAGCATCTCGAAATATTGCGATTCCGGTCACAGGTCGACTTCATTGCTAGAGAAGCAAAAAAAGGGGTAAAAAAAAAAAATAGAAAAGAAAAATTCTTGAAAGAAAGGAACTTTATACAAGTCTTAACACTGACGGGATATAAATTATTATCTGTATTACTCTCTTAAATCATTTTAATTGCCCTCCATCTATTATACATTTCTTAGTGAAGAGAATTATTATTTTTTTTTCTTTTTTAATTTTAAAGATTTTGTCAAGTTGATTGAGAATAATTAAATTACCATTCGTTAATATTGATTCAATAATTTTTGAATAGAAATATTTAACGAATGAATATAAAGATTATTTATTTTTATATATACGTGAAAAATGCTCGTTGAGATTTAATCTAATTTAGCGATGATTCTTTTAAAAGAAACTAGGCGGAAAAAAGAAATGGGGGAAAGTGGTTTGAAAAAATAAAGGGGAAAAAAAAAGAAACTCTCTTTCTCGTATGAGCAACAACAGGGCACTTAGCTTGAAATTCCGTGGATGTATGAAATTCAGTCTAACTCAGTGAGTAAAGTAGAGAGAGAGAGAGAGAGTGAAGTTGGGCCTCGTCACTAGTGCCTACTGCAGAGGCTTCGTTAGGCTTTGTCAGAGTCTGGAGCAGCTTTACTGCACCTACTTGAATTATTCTGTGGCGCGTCTGCGGTCGTGGCTGACTATAGCTATACTGTTACTACTGTTAGTTTTTGTAACAGTTGTTACGAATGTAGGTTTTCTTTTTTTTTCCCTGTCATTTCTTTTTTTTTGTCTTTCTTTTTTTTCTCTCTCTCTCTCTCTCTCTTTTTTTTTTCTCTCTCCCTCTTGCTTTTTTCTTTCTCGCTTCTGTTACTATTACTTCTCGGAGAAAAATGGATACTCAAGAGTATACTTAACAAGAAACGGTGTGTATAGGTATATAGGCGTTTCTCTTACGATTTTTTTTTCGCCTTCACAATATGTTGTAGTACATAAAAAAAAAGAAAAAACTAGCGAGACACGTGTTTTTTATGTCTACGAAAAGGTTGAATCTTATATATAATGGGAACGGTGGAGGGAAAATTTTATCACAACAAAAATCAGGATTTTTTGAAATATGAAAAAAAAAAATTCAAATATTCTACTTAACTATTATCAAATAATAATTTCTGTATTTGAAAAAAATACCATTTAATTTATTCAAATAATATTTAATATTTGTTACGAGTAAAATTAAAAATAAATAAAAAATTTTAATTCGTTATAAATAAATTTTTCTTTGGCTTTAATAAATTTTGTTATTTAAATAAAATAAAATATAGTTGTAAAGTAGTTGGAAAAATTTGAATAATTATAATGAAGAAATATGATATATAATTATTTCAATAATGAGAAATATTCACAAACTGAATATATAATATTTTCAGTGTAATTAAAGCTAACTGGATAATGTTGATTACATTAGCAGTGTTTCTATAGGTCTTATTGGCTCAGAAGCGAATGGAATGAAGTTAATTAATCACGCGGGTATAATGCAAACTAGTATTTCCAGTTCAATCCTATACAGACGCGTTTCAGATTATTCGATTTCGATTCAATGCTATTGACTTCGTGTGACGACTAAGAATTTACACGAGGGATGAAAGAGAAAGAGAGATAGAGATAGAGAGATGCGGTCAAACGATGGGACAGACAGAAAGTAATAAAGAGAAAGATGAAAGAAAAAAAAAATGAATATTTAAAAATTAGATATTTACATTTTATATATACGCGAGAATTTCAATATATATGCAAAAAGAAAAATTAAATATATTTTAATTTTATATATTTTCAATTTAATAAAATAATATTTTTTTTCGAACTATTTTTCTTGGAAATACACGAATAAAAATATTCTTTGAGAATAAAAATCTTTACCTGAAATAGCGATAAGTTTCACTGGTACAGCGATATGTTTCACTAAAACAGCGAAAGTTTTCTCTTGGAAAGATTCCCCGGAAAGTGCCCTCTGGAGGTTCTATCAGAATTCCGCCGGAACTTCCAACGTAATTCCATCGGAATTCCACCGGAGTTCCAAAGAATTTCCGATGGGATTCCGACGGAGTTCCGACGGAATTCCAAATAATTTTTTTCAAAATTTTTAGATTCCTAATTCCGTCGAAATTCCGTTGGAATCCCATCGGAAATTCTTTGAAATTCCGATGTAATTCCGACGGAATTACGTTGGAAGTTCCGGCGGAATTCTGATAGAATTTCCAGGTGGCAATTTCCAGGGAATCTTTCCAAGTGGGTTTGTCTTAAAGCCTAGTAACTTATTTATATTTGTCGTAAATAAAAATTTTATTTGTCATAAATAAATTTTTCTTTGGCTCATATAAATTTTTTATTTAAATGAAATAAAATATTTTTGCAACAAGAGTTAGTAAACTCGGAGACAAATTCTCATTTCTCTAAGTGTAGAATATATTCTAAATTTTAGAATATTTTTTTGTCATAAGGTGCTTTATAACTAGAGTTTATGTTATATTTGAAATTAGTTCTAAATTTTTTGAAAGGGTATGAAATATTTAATTACTAAAATTAAATATAGTTTAGAAATGAATTTTTTTTTTTTTTTGAGAGAATTAGATTAGAAAGGTGAAATAAAATCTAGTTTTAAATAGTTTAAATAATTTATTAGTTTAAGTTTCCATTTATAATTGGAATCTTTTATGTCTTCTATTTCAATTGAGTAACTTGAGTATTTCAGAGATCTTAATATTTTGAAAGCTTGATAAAGTTCGAAATTTGAGTGTAACTTCTTTGATATAATTTGAAATCCAAATGGAAGTATAGAATATCCTCATTATATATTGAATTTCCTTCAGTATATACTTAGTAAATCATCTTCCCTTGAGGATTAAAATTTCCTCTCACTAAATGAAATTATTTTTTAATTTTCATTTGGGAATTTCTTTTTTTGGTAATTAGAGAAAAATTTGTAAAAAAATTTTCATTTTCAATTTTTATGGAAAAAATTAATCTTTTGTCTTCTAAATATTTCCTTTTTAAAATTAATAAAACTTACTGCGTACTGAAATATTTTTTGATTATGCGTCGAAATTTGTTAAAACACTTTTTTTCTTCTTTTTTTTTTGATAAATTGATTATTCAATTTCTTTTAGTGCAGCGTGAAAAAAACAACTTTGAAGTCAAATGATTAATTATAATTTTATTTCACAGTTCAATAAACCAGGGGAAAATTTTTACAATTCATCAGCAATGAAATTTTTTTTTTTTTTTTTTATCGTCTATATCTTAAAAATTCTCAAGTTTTCTTTCGTCGCATTTTTCTTTTCTTTTTTATGTGTTTCACGAATCTCAATAAATTCCATTGTGATAGTTACACGATATTATGAAATTTCAGTTTGTGATAGATACGTAAAAAATTATAGGTAATGAAAATCACGCTCGCGATTGAGAGGATTTTTATGAGACTTGGGCGTGTCGTCAATCTCCATAAAAATTCAGACAAACTGGATAAGGGTATTGAAACGAATATATATCTGTATATATATATAGAGAGAGAGAGAGAAAGAGAGAGAATTCGTAGTAGAAACGAAGGTAGGAGAAACAGGGGTAGGTTGAAAATCCGCTCGTGAGGGTGAACGTAGGACATACTTCCCTTGTCGCAGAGACTGAAAATTTATGGGTATCACGTACTACTGTGTGACCACCAGAGCGTCCCTGGCTCTTAACTTTCATCTTACGTTCCCCAACTGAAATGAACATCTTATAGTAAACTTAACTCCGCTCTTCACAAGAAATAATCGATAAACATCTTCCAAATTGAAGAGTAGATGTAAGAAAAGGGTTAACTCAAGGGTTATCGCAAAAAACATCTGCTTGGAATTACTTGTGAAACTAAACTACTGTTAATTTTTTTCAAAATATTTCTCTTCTCACATTTTTGTTCTTTGCTGACTTCGAGAAATTTTTTTTTTAAATTTATAAAAATGTCCAAAACAAAAAAATAAATTAAATAATAATTTTACAACCAGAGAAATATTTTATTTTTTATCAAAAACATATATATTTGTCTCTCAGCCCATTTTATTTGGTGTAAGTAAACATTTATTTACAATAAAAAAATGTTTATTTAGCTCTGAGACAAATATATAATTTCTCTGCGGGTGTGAACTCATGTTTTTATGGATAAATTAAATATTATTTTAATAATTATTTTTGGTTTCACGATTGTCTGGTAAAATAGGGGTCTGACTAAAACTGATTTTTACTACTGAAATAATTCTCTCATCTATTTCGAATAGTTTTTGTATTATTTTTGCCTAAAAATGAAAATTTTTCTGTCTAACTGCAATTTGTTTTACCTATTGATTTTGAAAAATTATATTAATTAAAAGTTAATTAATTAATAAATAAAGCTTTTAATGTTTGCTATAATAACGATGATAAGAAACTTGTGATGATATAATTGCGAACACTGCTAAATTCTCTTGATTAATGAAAATTGATAAATGACTTTTAAATTATGACAGATGTAAACAGCTCAAAGTAAAAGGCGTTAAACACGAGACAGGAATATTTAGAGGCTGATTTAAGTGTCGATTAATTCATCTCAGAGCGCCCTTTAATTCTAATATACGTCTTTACGCGCATTTGCACGCTTACAAAGAACGTCACGTAGTTCCATTATTCTTCATTTTCGTTTCAAGACGCGTCTCTCTTTTGTAGTACGAATAACGACCATCAGAAAAGTTCAACTGGACAAAAATGAACAAATAGAATGCACCTGATGTCCACAACTTATCACCAAAAGAAACAAAAAAAAAAAATTTCTCCTAAATACAAACGAAACAATTTATTTATGTGATTCGAATTTTTAAATGACAGAAATTTCAATTCAAACGAATTTTAATTTGTCCGAATTTTTATTTGTACGAACTTATTAATGAGCGCCTACTGTAGAAGTTACGCCCACTTTGTATACGCCCATTTGATCATAAACGCCCACTGTAGAAGTTACGCCTACTTTGTACACGCCTATTTGATTAGAAACGCCCACTTTATAAGTTACGCCTACTTTGTACACGCCCATTTGATCATAAACGCCCACTTTGTACACGCCTATTTGATTAGAAACGCCCACTTAAAAAGTTACGCCCATTTAATCATAAACGTCCACTGTAGAAGTTACGCCTACTTTGTACACGCCTATTTGATTAAAAACGCCCACTTTATAAGTTACGCCTACTTTGTACACGCCTATTTGATTAAAAACGCCCACTTTATAAGTTACGCCTACTTTTTACACTCTTATTTGATCATAGACGCCCACTTTGTATACGCCTATTTGACTAGAAACGCCCATTACAGTTGTCACGCCTACTTTTTTCTCCTCCCACCTTGGGTGGTCACGCCCACATTGCCTACACCTCTTTTTGTTGTTTCGCCTAATTTTTAAATTTCTTTGTGACATGCCTTCTTAAAATTCTACATATTTTTAAGTCAAACAAAATTTAAAATTAATAAATTTTTTGCACCTGATGTCCACAACTTATCACCAAAATAAAAATTCGAATCACAAAAAAAAGACTATAAAATAAAAATCCAAAAATTCTACCAAACGAAAATTCGGTAGCTAAAAATTAGTGTTATATAAAAATTCGTATAAAAAGAAAGTGGGTGAAATTTTAATAATTTTGTTTCTTTGTTAGATATTTTGTAACATATTCTTTTATCATATTCTTTTGGAATAAAAGAAATCAATCATTTGTCACCGGGAGGGGGGTTTTTTTTTCATGCCTTATTATTCTCATAATCGTCTTTAATTCTAAAGTTCCCCATTTTGAAAGTACATAAAGAATAGGGATATGACAACGACGACGACGACGACGGTAATTACGAAATAAAAGTAAAATTAATTAAGAATGTAATTAAATCTAAAATCTGCGTGTGTCCTTTCTCTTCAACAATGTGCGGGGATAATTTATGACATTACCACCTTTTTCCTTAAATGAAATTCGTGGCGACAATTAATGAGCTTGACGTTAAAAGGGTATATAGCAATACTATGTCGAGATTTTATGACCGTTTTAACTGCGGCTTAAATTGAATGTTTTAAGTCTCACATCAATTGCTCCTCATAAAGAATGAAGTTAATTTAAATTGATAACACCTCCCACGGTTTTCAAATGGCATTTATTTCCAATGTTAATTTCCCATGACACAAATTTCGTTTTGTTGAATGCATTGAATTTAGTTTGTTTTCATATATATGTAATTGTGAAAATAATACCTACATATTTTAACAAAAATTAAATTGTATTTCGTTTGATTGAAAAATTAATTGATTGAATGCGTGAATGTTAATTAGCATAATGAAAGAGAATATATATGTTTAATTACAATATATTCATGATAGCTAGAATCGAAATTATATTGTAATATGATGCGATTTAATTATAAATTTATATAAAAAATTATTCCTATAGAATTAATTATTATTTGATACATTTAAAATGGTATTTGTAGGGTTTTTTGACAATTTTATAGAATAATAAAATTCACTTATTAGAATTTGCATTTGAAAGAATTTTATACGGATTTTTTTTTATTTTACTGATTAGGAGTCTGTTACCGAATTTTTATTTAATAGAATTAAGTTAAATCGGCGAATTTTCATTTGTCCGAAAATGAAAATGACCGAAAAAACATAATCAAGAAAAAGATTTCGATGGGGAATTTAAAAATTGACCAATCGCAATTTTCTGTTACTGTTTACTTTCTGATTGGTTAATTCTTTAAAATTCGCGCCAAAATCTTTTTGTTGGTTATGTCATTTGGATTTTTGGACAAATGAAAATTTTTAAAATTTTGGGGAAATTTTGGTCATTAAAATTTAGTTAAATTATAATTCTTTTGTATAAAAAAAACTGTATTAAAAAAATTTTGTAACATAAAAATTCTGTGAATTGAAAATTCGGTAATAGTGCTATTTAAAAATTCGTTTAGTTCAGAATTTTTATATTTTTAGTTTTTTTTTTTCGTCATTAACAACTTTTGTATAAATTTTAATCCTTCGTTTTAACATTGAAGACAGATTAATGTCAAAAGATATCGCAACTTTGTAGGATTGTTATTTTAATTGGCCTCTCGTTATAATATTATATTATTATAGTAATTTCTAAACATTCAAATGTCAGATGAGTATATATATATATGTATATTTTGCTTTTGAAATGCAGTCGCGAAAGCCGGATTTTAATTTGTTTTTGTATATTATGCATGCGCCAAACGAGAAGCAGTGCAAAATTTATGCTACGGTTCTACCCCTTATTTCCATGTTAATAAACGTTTAATACGTTTCATGCTCGTCCGGCTTATGTACGAACTCCCCAACACATGTTAAACCGGCTTCGCACAGAATATACATAAAGAGAGAGATGTGAATACGTCAAAAGCCATTCGATCCCTCACTTTTGCCACACGCCATATTACTTCCTCACCTCCTCTCATTTGTGACTATACATGTTTATATATATATATATATATATATATATATGAGGTGTCGGAAAATGTGAAAGCGTAATTTGAGTTCTATTGGCAGAACATTTAACGACGTACATACAGTTAACTTGAAGTTCTGAATGATAAATGAGAAAACAAAGTTGCATTGTGCTTCTTGATTGTATATGAAACAGTGGAAATAGCTGTGTATGTATTTACAATTTCGTTGGGAATTATATTTTATTTTAGAATTATTTCTATATATATATATATATTTGTATTTTTGTGAGCTATTTCCCAACAGTTAGATTTTCCTTTGTTTTAATTTATGCTAAATGATTCTTATTTTCGAAAGGGATGCATGAATGAATTGTAAAAATCAATTGTTAGAATTTTCGTTTGATAGAATTTTATTTGATTTAATTTTCATTCAGCCGAATTTTATTTGTTCGAATTATTGATTTACAGAATTTTCATTGAACCGATTATTAATTTTAGTAAATAGAAAATCAGTAGTAAAAAACAGTTTTGGTCAGACAGAAAATTATAAATTTTTCAAATTTTGGCCTCAGTAGTAAAAGTCTAGTTCTAGTCAGACTAAATATGATACATTTTAATAATTAGAAAATCAGTAGTATAAAGTAGTTTTGGGTAAATGGAACGTTATAAATTTTTGTAATTAGAATATCAGTAGTGAAAATAGTTTTTGTCAGAGAGAGAATTAATTTTTTAAAACTGTTGTCTCAGTAGTACAAGTCTCATTGTAATCAGACAGAAGATTATAAATTTAAGTAATTAGAAAATCAGTAGTAAAAATAGTTTTGGTCAGATGGAATAATATAAATTGTAGTAATTAGGAAATTAGTAGTAAAAGTAATTTTTAGTCAGACGCAACTTAGTAGTTTAAAAATCAGTAGGCCATGTAACTTGCAGTCAGACAGAACATTTATATATATATATTCTCGTAAAGTTCGAATCAGTAGAAGAAGTCATTTTTGGTCAGACAAAATGCTTGATTGTAATTATTTGTGTCAGTAATAAAAGATAATTTTAGCCAGACAAAATATTTTTAAATTCTTAAAACTCGAAGAGCAGTAGTAAATGTCAGCTTTAGTCGGACATGATAAATTCACTTGATTTTCTTACAAATATAAATTTTAGAAACCTAAATTTAGACAAACAATTCTTATATTTTTATTGATACCTCAGGAGTGAAGGCAATAAAAAAAATCTTTCTATGTCAAACCTCATTTGACTTTTTTTTAAAAAAAACTATTTTTTGCTTCTAAAAGCATCATTATTTTACTCAATATTTCTAGGGTTTTTTTCCCCCTAAATTTGTTGTGTACTCGTTTATATGAATTCTCGTTTTCCCGATATTCTGTTACGAATATAAATTTTTTTTTTTAATGATTGGTATGATGTGAAAAATGTTGATATTGATTGGCGGGAGAGTATTTTATTATTTTTCCAATCAAAATGGGTTTTTGAGAAAAATTGTATGTGTATGTGTGAAAGGAAATATCATAAATTACACTAACAATGTTTCTGATATTATTCTATACGTCATGGGCTATTATAATACACGCGGTGCTAAAATTCAAATGAATCTATATCATTGTTGAATCTTTATTGTTGAAAGCGAAGAACATTCTCTTTCGAGGCACTTAAAACATTTAATATTAATAGTTTTTGGACTGATCGCCTTTTACAAGGGATATTAACTCAACATAGAAGACAAGCTTTAATAAAAAAAAATTTATATTTTCTTTTCTCATTTTTTACGTTTAGAAAATTTTTTAAGAAAAAAAATTTTGTTTAGAAAGGTTTTTTTTAATCACATTTGGAAATGATATAGTTATTATTATTTTTATAGTTGTACTTGGTATTTAGAATAAAATTTTCATAGGTGCTTGACGGTTGATTCTTGTGGTTTAAGTTTTCTTTTTTTAACTGTGCGGATTTCAACGAGAAGGCGTACAACACATAAAGCGTCCACAAAGTACCACGTAGAATGCGTAACATCGACATCGTAACGAGTCGAGTTGTTACAATATTGTATACTGCAAGAAACGTCAATTTCTTTAGAGAAAAATGAGTATAATTATTAAAAATAATAGGAAAATTTGATTAGAAACGTTCATTGTAGTAGTTACACCTATTTGGTTAAAACGCCCATTTAAGGAGTTACGCCCACTTTGTACACGCCTATTTAATTAGAAACACTCACTTTGTACACGCCTATTTGATTAGAATCGCCCACTTTACAAGTTACGCCCACTTTGTATACGCCTATTTGATCATAAACGCCTACTGTAGAATTTACGCCCACTTTGTACACACCTATTTGGTTAGAAACGCCCACTTTAGAAGTTACGCCCATTTGATCATAAACGCCCACTGTAGAAGTTACGCCTACTTTTTACACGCCTATTTGATCATAAACGCCCACTTTAGAAGTTACGCCCACTTTGTATACGCCTATTTGACTAGAAACGCCCATTACAGTTGTCACGCCTACTTTTTTCTCCTCCCACTTTGGGTGGTCACGCCCACATTGCCTACACCTCTTTTTGTTGTTTCGCCTAATTTTTAAATTTCTTTGTGAAAAAAATTGTTTTTAGGAAAATTTTTTTTAATCACATTTGGAAATGATATAATTATTATTATTTTTTCTAGTTGTGCTTGGTATTTAGAATAAAATTTTCATAGGTGCTTGATGGTTGATTCTTGTGGTTTAAGTTTTCTTTTTTTAACTGTGCGGATTTCAACGAGAAGGCGTACAACGTATAAAGCGTCCACAAAGTACCACGTAGAATGCGTAACAGCGACATCGTAACGAGTCTTGTCGCTATACGTGTCTTTTTTTTATATTCTTTTTTTTTCTACAACACATCTGAGTACCGTGCTCCGCATAATATTTTCGGATTAATGTATTCATTCGGTAATCCAATGTTTATGCGCAATGTTTGTACAATGCGTTACAACTCACTACTTTTTATTTTTATTATCTAAAATGTAATGGGCTCCCAAGAGGACTTTTGCGTTTATATTAAAATTTTCAACATTCTTTCTCTCACGTCCAAAGCATACCGATTAACTTGCAATTTGCATAAACGTTGAAATATTTAATTTTTTTTGTTTTAAAATATTTACTGTTTTTTCATTTTTAAATTCTTTACATTTATGGTTTTATATTGTTTATCTGACTTGTTCATGAATATTTTGCATATTTACATTATTTTGTTAATTTTATTGTTTGTCAGTTGCTTCTTGTTTGTCATTTACAGTCCAACTATATTCTTTTTTTGTTTTTTCAATAGTTTTCTAAATATAATTGACAATTTCAAAATATTGCACATATTTATTTTATCTATTTTTTAAAATTCATTTTTATTTTTTGTATTTTATTTACTCTTTTTTAAATATTTTTTAAAAATTTAATCCTGTTTTTTTAAAACTATTTCTATGTTCGATTTTTTTTCTTTTATTATTTGTTTTTAAAAATGTATTAAATTTCTCGGTGATATATATATATATATATTTTTTTTTTATAACAATGTATTTGAAAAGTGATAAAACAAAATTCAACTTGTCGACAATTTTAGTCTTTTAAGGTTAATGATTTCTTTTTTAATAATAAAAGAAAAATTTATAAATATTTAAGAAAAGCAAAATTCAAATAGTTCGCGCATTTTACAATATTTGTATATATAATATTGTAAAATAAGAAAAATTGCGGAAATGTCGACGATAAATGTGAATTTATTTCTTTCTCGTCAAACTTTGACGTTCGACGATTTTTGTAGACATTTGACGTAAAATGGATTTGCGTCGTTTACAAGAGATGCTTTTGCAATGTCGTGGATTTATAGAGTTAAAAAGTGAAACGACAATAATAAAACGTTGAGTCCTTTGGCATATGCTTTTTTGATTTTATCATTCGACCTGAGAGACAAACTGAAAATTCACTTTGTATTGTGTAACTTAAAGCCGTTAAATTTACAAATGTTCTTTTGCAAGTTTAAGCGCAAGCAAGGAAAATTTTGTAATTCTCTCGTTAGTGAAACGCGTTTACATTAAATTTCACCGAGTGTAGAAACCCTTTTCAAAGGAAATTAAGCGATGCTGTAAAATTACTTCAATATTCGAGATATATATATATATAATATAATTAGAAGCTCCTTTTAATTTAAATTATTTATAATTATATTCTTTTGATATTAAATAATTTCCAATAATTAGAGAAAGAAAGAGAAAATTTTTTTTAACAACTTTGCAAAAAAGGGGATTTATTTTATATATATATATATCTCTCTCTCTCTTATTTTATCCTAAATTGAAAAAAATTTTATAGAACCGTCAAGAGGAACTCGATATGAGGAAATTTTTCAGAAATGATGGAATTAGGGATTGAGAAGAGGGGAAAAAGGTTGAAAATAAAATGGAGAGAAAGCGAGCTGATTAACTTTTCATTTCCGTTTGTCTGGCATTTTTAGGTATATCCGATCCAAATGTCGATTAAATCCGGAAAGCTTCGCATTAAAGATAACGACGTAACGGGATTTAGGAATATCTTAGGAGTGATCCTAGAGATCTCATTACAATCTTGAATGGTTCGAAGTCTTTGAGTTTCTCTCAAGCTGTCAGGCGTCAAGGTGTCTCAATCCCCATCTGTTTCCTCGTCTTCTCTTTTATCTTTTAAAATAGACATTGAATCAACGAGATCGACTATAGGACTAATGCCCCAATCAGGTTCCAATTACATTGAATTCCGTAAAGAAGGAAATAGAAGAAGTACAATGTGTTTTTTTTTATTTTTATTTATTTTTTTCCGTTAGAATCGCAGAGTTCTTGAGGGCTATTCTTTTTATTTTAAGAGGATATCTCTCCACGAGAAAACATATTCCAACTCACTGAGCTAGGCAAATGTGTATTCGAAGCACAAAATCCTTTTCTTAACTGTGTTGTATATTGTCTGCATTGCAATTGTCGTACTTTACTTCCTTTAAATTCCTTTTATTCATTCATTTACCTACAAGTGTCCTATATTTTTCTTCCGAGTTGTTACAATAATGTATACGGTAAAAAACGTCGATTTATTTAGAGAAAAATAAGTGTAATTAAGGAAAATAGGAAAATTTAATTAGAAACGTTCATTGCAGTAGGTACGCCCACTTTGTACACGCCTATTTGATTAGAAACACCCACTTTAGAAGTTACGCCCATTTGATCATAAACGCCCACTGTAGAAGTTACGCCCACTTTGTATACGCCCATTTGATAAAAAACGCCCACTGTAAAAGTTACGCCTACTTTGTACACGCCTATTTGATTAGAAACGCCCGCTTCAGAAGACACGCCTACTTTGTACACGCCTAGTTGATTAGAAACGCCCGCTTCGGAAGTCATGCCTACTTTGCACACGCCTATTTGATCATAAACGCCCACTTTAGAAGTTACGCCCACTTTATATACGCCTATTTGATTAGAAACGCCCATTACAGTTGTCACGCCTACTTTTTTCTCCTCCCACTTTGGGTGGTCACGCCCACATTGCCTACACCTCTTTTTGTTGTTTCGCCTAATTTTTAAATTTCTTTGTGACATGTCTTCTTAAAATTCTACATATTTTTAAGTCAAACAAAATTTAAAATTAATAAATTTTTTTGTTTTTTGGTATCACTTGTTGTTACAAATTACGGTATTTTAGTCAACGGTAAAAAGATTGAATTTAACAATGAAGTAATCGTGAGAAAACTATTTTTTCCCACTTTCTTTTCACATTGCTATACAATGTGTATAAGCACTTGAGTGAAAATGTTACATACTTTCTTTGTCAGGTTATGCATGAAAATTAAATTTTAGAAGGGTCCAATTTAATTATAAAAAGAATATTCTGAAAAAACAAGATAAGGCAACATTTGTGGAGTGTTCAAAAGTGAATATAAGCAGTGAAGTTACGTTGAATACACATTATCTTATTTGCCTAATCTGACCAGGGATTTTGGGAAAATACGAGCAACGCGGACAATTAAAATGCAAAGAAAACATTATTAATTTAAAGCTGAGAATTAGATATTAAAGAAAATTTTTTTTTCTTTAAGGAATATACAAATTGTATTTGTGTTATTCATTTTCTGCTTCTTGATATTTTAGTTTCTCATTATATTTTTATGTTGACTTCCCTATCTTATCCGCTTTTTCAATCAAGGTTTTTCAAAGTTTGTTTTTGTTCTCTCTTTGAGAAAGAATTTTTATGGAATAACGTTGGCGATTTTTTTTTTTTTCCCTCAGTGCAAAAGAATCCTTGGCGGTTTTTTTTATAAATAAGATGAAGATCAAAAAAGTTTGTTTCTAAAAATAAAATGAAATTAGATATTTTTTTTTATGTTTTGAAAAAAAAGTTGAGTTTATGTCGAAGAATATTTTGTTTCTTTTTTTTTAATGAAAAAACTTTAATCCAATATATATTTTTGAAACAAGTTCTTCTAATTCAATATTCTCAGTTTGTGGATTACATCGACTTTTATTCCTTTGCTATCAATAGATAGTCGGTTTACGTCTTTTTCTATTTGATGAAATTCTTTTCGCATATATACCCATATATATATATATATATATATATTTCTGGAGTGAGTGTGTCCTGTCTGGTAACCTTTCATCGTCTTTTCGCTATCACTCCATCGTCTTTCCATCAACTTTCTCAATCCTTCCATCAAATGCAGCTTCGAATATCTACAAAATGAAGGACATGCCGAGGTATCAGCGGAAGATTGAGTTACATTACCCGCAGCATCTGGGGGATCTAGTTGATAGAAAATTGGCGTGTCGCATATAATTCTAATATTTCTCAAGTAGAAAATTAGAAAAAAAAATAATCCTATTATAATACTTAAAAGGAAAAAAATTTATTAAATTTGAATAAACTTTTTCTACATAGACAATAATATTAATTTACAATATTCAATTTCGTATAATATACAAAACAGTTTTGTAAAATGTTTTAAACTTTCAGTTTAACTTTTTGATGTTACTTTGAATAATTTTACACTTTATACTGGTTTTTTTTTTTTTGAAAATTTTACAAAACTTGAATTGCATTTTGAAAATAGATATGATACTATATGAAAAAGTGAAAAAATTTAATAAACTATTTTTTTTTCTTTTATTAAAAGACTAGCTTGTGATCATTTTTTTTTTTGCTCACATATGCTTCACCTGGATTATGTGTACAGAATACTAAGAATGCATTAATAACGTGTCGCTGAGTCTGTATTCTATGCATAGCTTTTTGATAGTATACAGTACGTGCGTAAGGGATTCGTATATATATATATATATATATATATATTCATGTTGTTGATATATGTAGAACCAGAAAATAAAATGGAACTCGAGTATACGGATTACTTTTTATTAACAGAGGAGAGTTCAGTCTCGTGACATCTCATCCAACAGTCAGCTACGATCTTTTTTCCCTTCTGGTCCAACACTTTCCATTCCATTCTTGTCCTATTTTCTCGTTTCTCTCGGGGGTTTTTTTTTCTATTTTTGTCTACTCTCTTTTTTTTGGCGTTATCTTCATTTAATGGGTTCCCGAGGTTCAGGCTGAAATCCTTATATCGATTGTCACATGTTTAGTCCCAATTTGTTGCTTTTACAAAATAGCAGATGTTATTTATTTATTTATTTATTTTTATATGGTTAATTTTTTCCTTTCTTTTAATTTTATTATATTTTTATTTATTTTTACTATATTTTTTGTTTTTGTTGGCGTTTCTTTTTAAAAAGTTTCAAGTCGTTTTACCTTTTTGGTGTATGTGAATGTCGATGTGACGGAAGTCGTGTGACATTTAAAGCGACAGTTGTGGTCGCTAAGAGGGAATGAGATTGCGTAACTTCTTCACACGTTCTAGATGTCTTGAGGGGTGCGGTAATGAGTTTCTCAGTGATGGCAAAACTTTCTCATGTTGATCTATCAGACAAGTTTTCCTGAATTATTTTCTAACTTTTTTGAACATTGATCTTAATTTTATTATAAAATTTAAGTTCTTTTTTTCTATTAATTTTAATAAAATTAAAAATTCTTTTGTTTGAATTTACAAAAAAAAAAATATTTATAGATTCGTTAGAGATTTTTTTTTTTTTTTTTTAATTATCTGTTTTCGCACATTGTCTAATCGTTATATAGGCTATATTGCCGATCAAAGGACAAAGGCGTGGCAAACTAGAACTCTAATGGCTTGGTCGACCGTTAACCGTGATACGTATAGTTCTCAAAGGCAGTTTTACAAGAACGAAACAGAAGCGGTTAATAGTCGGGGGGTAATTTGATAGCAGAAGTTCGATAGTCTGAACAATGTTCGCCTAGTTTATGTTTGGTAAAGATCCTGCGTGAGAATATTCATACACATAAATATGCATCACAAGGGTTGCAGCCAAATTCTTGTTCCTATCATTCACACGCGCGTCATAATTCTTCAAAATAAAAAGAGATATAAACTCTCACGAATAAAATTGATATTCACTGCTTTGTTTACTGAATAAAAATAGAAAATTCTGTTTAAAAATCAAAAAATTATAAAATAAAATTAGTAATATTTAACAAAAAAAAGAGGATTCTACTATACCGACTGATGGTAAAGTAGAATTTTTATGCATCGCGAATGGTAAGAAAAAAATCTGCTTTGCCGGCCAATGGTACTTAGTTGAGAAAAAAAAGTTACGCCTACTATGTACACGCCTATTTGATTAGAAACGCCCACTTTAGAAGTTACGCCCATTTGATCATAAACGCCTACTGTAAAAGTTACGCCTACTATGTACACGAATATTGGATTAGAAACGCCCACTTTAGAAGTCACGCCTACTTTGTACACGCCTCTTTGATCATAAACGCCCACTTTAGAAGTTACGCCCACTTTGTATACGCCTATTTGACTAGAAACACCCATTACAGTTGTCACGCCTACTTTTTTCTTCTCCCACTTTGGGTGGTCACGCCCACACTGTCTACACCTTTTGTTGTTGTTTCGCCTAATTTGTCAAATTCTTGTTCCTATCATTCACACGTGCGTCACAATTCTTCAAAAAAAAGAGTTATAAACTCTCACGAATAAAATTGCTATTCACTCCTTTGTTTACTGAATAAAAATAGAAAATTCTGTTTAAAAATCAATAATCCTATTTTTAAGACAGAAAAATTGAAATTAACAAAGTAATTATAAAATAAAATTAGTGATATTTGACAAAAAAAAGTGGATTCTACTATACCGACTGATGGTAAAGTAGAATTTTTATACATCGCGAATGGTAAGAAAAAAATCTGCTTTGCCGGCTAATGGTACTTAGTTGAGAGTAGAATCTACTTTATTTCTATTAAAGTAGTAGCTTTACTCATTCTTATTCTACGACTTTTTTTCCCCATTTCGACTTATAATATTTGATTATAGAAAATTGAGATTTAGAAAAATATGAAAATATAAAGATGAAAATATAAAAATGAAAAATAAATGTAAGTTTTTATAAAAGATTTTTGTAGTTTTAAATAAAATTAAAAATACACGTGTGCGACGACCTAAATTTTACCAAGGGAACGCATTATATTTAAAATCCCGGAAAATACTTGGAAAAACTTTACTGGTGGCTAAAGTGTATTAACAAACTCCCTAGCCGGTAAATAATGGAGCAACAAGGGAAAAAAGGATTGATATACTAAAGCTGAAAGAGAAAAAGTAGAATGATGGGAGCGCGCGCGAGAGTAAAAGGGAGTTATACGGAACATAGAAAAGTACGCAAGAAAGGAAAATGTTGAAGCTTGTGGAAAAAGGTGGAAGAAAAAGAGAGTGAGAGAGAGAGAGAGAAAGAAAAAAAATCCAGTTTAGTTTTGCATTTTTAAGTCAGGCTTTGTTTGACGACTTGCTTTTCCGGGTAGCAAGGGTATTATAAAAAAATGGTCTCACAGTCGTTGTTCGTGTTTATGTTCTTTCTTTCGTTAATCCAGTCACGAAGTAACGGAAATCCAAGTCTCTTTTAGTGACTGGTTGTTTTTTTCTCTCTCTCTCTCTCTCAATCGACTTTTGTGAAATCTGAAACCACAAGAGGAACGACTATTAAGTTCTGGTTCTAATTCCGGTTCACATTTAGAATAAAAAGAAAAGTAGAGGATGGATATATAGATATATAGAGAAGAGAATGTTAAAAAAGATCTCGTGATCAACGCCACAAAAAAGCCGGTCACGTTTCTTACGAACAATCGAACACGCAAGGAATGATCTTGACTTTGGAAAAAAGAAAGAAAAAAACCCCGTTTTTTTTTTTTTTTAGTAAAAAGAAAATGAAAACCTCTGGGGACACGTTGAATACGAAAGAACGAATTTATTACTATTCCCAATTGATATTTCTTTTTTTTTGCCAAAGAAGTTGTAAATTAGTTCTCTAATGCGACCAGGGGTAATATTCTATAACTTTATTTCACTTTCACTTCAAATTCACTTCACTTTCATTTCGTTTTCATTTCGGGAAATGAAAGTGTAATGAAAGTACAGTGAAAATGTAGTGAAAGTGTAGTGAAAGTTTCTTCTTTTTTAATTTTGTTTATCCCCTTTTTTTTAATTTTCAAATTATTTTTTCGTGTATCAATATTTGCTCATGATGTTTAATATATTTAACTTTTCTTCATTTAATTATACAGTTGGGGATTTTAATCTTCTTTTGAGGTGTTGTTTAAAAAAAAAAAACTAATTTTTCATATTCAATTTTAAATCTACCTTTTTTATTAATTAATTTCAGCTAAATTAGACATTCACATTTCAAAAACAAATTTCGAGATAGAAGCTTTAATAACTGACTGTTGAGTTTGTTTTATTTTATTATTTTTTTCCAAGATGTGCAACCGTATCCTCGCTAATTATCTGACTATTTCATCATCCAGGGAACTCTACCCATTTTTATCTTCTCTCGCTTCAAAAGTTTCCAAATGGATTAAAAAAAAAAAAAAAGAAAGAGAAAAAAAGCATTACCTAAGTGTAAAGCTGCTAATTTTCACACCTTATTTTCTCTAGCGTCCATCCGTTTACGTTTTTCGTTTTTTTTTTGGTTTTTATTCTCCTTAAGCGTCGAGCACAGCTAACCAAATCTCTACCCTTACTTTTACAAGAGCCACGAGAGAAATGGACCAATTATGTGCTGCAAATAAATCACTGAGGCTTTTCGTGCTAACGCATGACTGGTGAATAGTAGAGGGAGGAAGAGAGAAAGAGAGTGAGAGAGAGGGGTCAAAGATGAGAAGGATGCAAAGAGAAAGAGAGTAGGGACACAACTATTGTATTCCTAGCAAATTCTACCAGACAATGGAAAGGGTTGATTTGGCGCTCATGAATGTATATTACATTAGCGTTTCTCTTGCTCAAGGATTTAAAATAACAAGTTTTCGCGCGAAGGAGTCTTTGTTACTTTTTTTCCGCTTGCACCTAATTTTTCTTCTGACTGATCTCGATCTGTCTCGCGGAGAACTCCACCTTTACTGAAAGAAGCGCATTTTTCAGAGTTGATGCAACCCTCCCCCCCTCCCTTTTTCCTTTCTCTCTTGAGTGTTTCTTTTCTAACAAAAGTTTCACACTTTCTGCATCAAATGCAAAATTTTTCTTCCAGATGCGCTTTTTCCCCTCCCCATTCCATATATTGAGACAAAAGATCACTAAGATAAATGATGCTTACTTTTGAGAATATGTATATCATTCAACGTATGTGCCAGTGACAAAAAGATTTTAAATAAGTTGTCACTGTCTTATATTAAAAATTGTTGAAAATGCAATAATTTTAATGCAATAATATTTTATACTTATCTAAAAATTAGAAATTATATTTAATGGTTTTTATTGAGATTATAAGGTTAATTACCAATGGTCGATAATGCAGATTACTACTCTACCATTAGTTGATAATACAGATTACTATATTATCACCTGCGGGTAAAGCAGATTTCTAAATTGCCATTTGTCGGTAAGGCAGGTATCTACATTACCTTCTGAAGTTGATAGATTCCTGTATTGCCATTTGTAGTTAATGTAGAAATCGGCATCGTATGTTGGTAAAACGACTTCCTACCTTATCAAGCCCTAAATTATCACCTAAGCTGACAAAGTAGGAATCTGGATGTCAAAAATTGACTCTTTAGCTACTATTATTATTATTGTTGTTAAATTATAATATATTATAATATGTTATTTTTATTATAACTATATTATTATTATTATTTATATAATTTCTTGATATATAAAATCCTGTATCGGATTTGTATTATCCAAAATTGAAATTAGCTTTCAAAGGTGAAACAAGTAATTTTAATTAAAGAGAAGTGTAATAAAATGAATGTACTTGTTATTTATTTATTAAATTTATTACTCAATACATTATATATTAACCAATGAAAATAATTTCAATTAAATCAATAATTTAAAAGACAAAAAACAGTTAAAGTGAAAATAAACATTTTTTTTTATTAAAATTGAGATGAAAATTTAAATTGATGAAATTATTACTGAAAAGTTGATATGAAAAGTTATTGTAAAGATCCACTTTGAGGTATTTCCTCTGCTCTCGAGCGTCTCTTAAATTTGCTCTCTCTCTCTCTCTCTCTCTCTCTCTCTCTCTCTGTTTCTCTTCTTTTTTCACTCGGTCTCTGTTTCGGGAAAGTAAAGCGGAACCACCACTTAAAACTGATAAAGTGGTATGTACCGTACGTTGCCTATTGTCTTTAATCTACATCGTATCCAGCTTCATCGCGTACCGAGCCGGAGGGTGCACTTCATCCCATCCTCACCTCTCTCTCTCTCTCTATCTCTCTCCTTTTCCTCCAGGGTCCTCCAGCCTCTTTCTAGAACCACTAATGCACCTCGCAACCGAGAGCGCGCGCTACACAAATGCTCTTCGAGTACTTCTGTGTGTTGCCCCATAGAGAGAAGTGATTCGCGTTTGTCTGTTCCAGATTCCTTTTGTAAATACGAACTCTCGCTGGCACTAAAGTGGGGACACGGTTCTCTCGTAGTCTTAGATATAGTCAAGCGAGAATAGGATATCTGACGAGAACTCAGTTTTCACATTTCACAAGATCCCCCCCCCCCCTCTCTCTCTCTCTCTCTTATTTTCTCTCTCCCCACTTCTATCTCAGAGAAATCTAAAACTCCACTTCCGGAAGCTGTTGACTTGCAAAGTCGTTTCGCCTTGGATCCAAGTGGCCTTGCTCATTTTCAAGGACGCATGTTTTTCTCTGATGTACTTTTCGTGTCTTTCAATTGGCTTCTATGCACTTGAAACTTTGTTTCCTTTTTTATTTTATATAAAAATAAAAACATTTCTTGTATTGTATATTTAATAAAATATTGGAAATTTTTTTTACAGATTTATATACAGTGTAATTTTAGTTTAATAATAATTTTTTTAAGTTATTTTGAGGAAAGATTAAAAAAATAATTTATTTCAACGATTTCTTCTCCCTTCATATAACTTGAGATAATAAATATATATATATATATATATATATATATATATATATAAATATATATATATATTTATTATCTCAAGTTATATGAAGTATATATATATACTTTTCTCGAATAAACTTTTTATGCTTTGATTAATTAAAGAAGCGGGTAACTTTTCCTACGTTCATGGTATTTTACATTGAAACATCGATTAACAATATCACTTAGATTTGTTGCACAAGTCTCCAAGTTTCAAAAGGAAATGAAAACGATTTAAAAATAGACAAGTTTCTCATTAAATCAGTTCGAAACAATAAAATGCTTGAAAAAACTTGATAAGAAGTTTTTTGTTGGAAAACTTTGCGGGCATTTCATTGTCAGTGAGATTGTGCCTTTAATTTTTTTTTCTTCTTATTTTATGTTATTTCATAAAGTTTAAAAAGTTTATAGTTATATATATATATATATATCTCATGAGTTTGAGAAATAAAGCAAAAACCACTTAATTTATATTTTACAATGTGTTCTCTTCACGAGAGAGGACACTTTCCACATACATTTATGTACAATGTGCATATATGCTACAATGTTATCTGTGTATAGTATTGTTGCTTTTCCTTTGTAGAATTCCTATGAGAATTTTCAATTTACAAAGGATTCCACTAAAATTTCCACCTATGTCAAAACATTCCTTAAAAACCATCTACACACGAGTAATTTAGTCTAGAGTGTAGTGCATTATTTGATTTGCACGTTCATAGTTAAAATGGAATTTTTTTAATTGTACTTGTGAATTTTTATAGAAAGAATAATGTCTTATTAATATAATCAAAACATTTTGTTCAATAAAAAGAAGCCTATTTTTGTGGTTTATTAAAAAAAAAAGGCAAAAAATTAGAAAAAAAGTTATAAACTTTATTTTTTAAATAGTCAAATAGCGACGCCCATTTTTACTCTACGCCTACAAAGTGTACGCCTAGTTAATAGTTACGCCCATATTGACCACGCCTCTTGATAATCACGCCTTTTTAAGAAGCTACTCCCATTTTTTCTTTGCTTATTTATTCTTCGCAAGCAGATTGTTGCGCCCACATAGTCTATAATTATCAATAGTCACGCCCACCTTCGACACTAGTGTCAAAAGTCTATTGTTTACGCCCTTTTTTTTGTAGAAACTCCCCCTTTCCGCCCATTTGTTTAAATAGTTACGCCCATATTGACCACGCCTTTTTATGAAGCTACTCCCATTTTTTGTCTATTTATTCCACGAATGTTAATTATAACGCCCATTTTTATAGTTACTTTCCGCCTACTTCAATTGTTACGCCCACATTATTAATAGTCACGCCCACCAGTGTTAGTAGCCACTCCTACTTTTGTCAGCCTATTTGTATAGTCATGCCTACATATATTTTTTAACATTTTCTTTTTTCTAATTTTTTTTAGAATCGTCTAGCGAGAATGAAGACAAACGATCAAAGTATTGTCCCAGACTGTTCACAATATTGTCATGAATCTCCGGACTGATCTCAAAGAGGCAACGTTGTTATCACTTCTACAAGGAAATCTGCGATTGGTAAGTCATTAATATTTTTTTTTTTAAATTACAGTGATAAAGCATTATTAATAATATTACATTTATTTTAAATTCACATTTTTTATTATGATTATTCATTTGAGGAATATTTGTGCAATCTTTATACTTTATTTAAATATTTGAATTAGTTATTTTAAATGATATTGGAATATTTATATTTTTCGACAACAAAAAAGCAATTGGCGCGGTGCTTTTAATTTTTCATAAAAATAATCCTAAAAATATCGCAATTTAAATTCGCTTTTTCCTCTTTTTTTCTCCATTTTTATTTGCCCCGTTTCCTATACTATCTTTGCTGTTCATCTAAATTTGAAACGCAAATTGTATTTTGCATTTTCGTCCGCAATAATATTTAAGAAACTTGCACCCCATTTCACGTCTATATATATATATATATTTCGCAGCTGTAAAGCCGATATTGTTCTGCATTCTAAATCACCTTTAGTTAAAAATACACCTATAAGGGCAACGTTTACCCAATTTCACCTCGGGGGAGGACTTTGAAATCCGAAAACGCTTCTGGCTACTGGATAAAATCCTTCGAACAAGCCGTAAACTACATAATGATGTCAGAGCATGCTATTATAGGTGCATAAAGTAGCGCATGTGCTTCATGAACACACATAAATTTGTCGACCTTGCTTCAACCATTTACGTTCTCTCTTACTCTCAAAAGGTAATTTTCAACCTAGATATATATATATATATATATATATATATAGTTAACAATTCCCATTCTGGTGAATATCAATATTTTATATTCTTTTGTTTATTATACTTCTTTTTAACGTAAGAATCGTGTAAGTAAAAAATTATTTTACAAATATTTCAATTAAATATAACAAACTCAGTTGAAGGAACTTGTCGGTTTTTATAGCATATATAGCAGTTTCATTTTGAATCGCGAAAATTCTGAAAGCTTGTAGTTTGTACTTTCTCCCGAGACCTTTCTTCGAGTTGAAGTTGAAAAGGCGCATTTCCTCAGCGACACTTGGTACACAAACGTCAGAAAAATACTATAACTGACGCATTGCGACGCGGTCGGACTAGCGCCATTTACGCAGGCGATGTATCTCACTCTTTCTGTGTGTGTGTGTGTATGTGTGTGTTGGAATAACGCCGTCGCCGCCGCCGGGTTTACTAGCGACTCACTGGTGTGTTGGCTAGGTTACTGCGATAGTAAATCCTCCCCGGGAAACCCCCGCGCCTCCTGCTTCAAGCGGACCGGGCCGCAAACCCCTTTTCCTTCCGGTTTCCATGAACGTATCTACCGCGCTTTTTTCCTGCCTACCTTCCCCCCCACCTACCCATTCTCCTCTCTTCAATCCTCTCTTATCCGCCTATCTTCTTCAATCTCAGTTGATTCTCTCGCACCCCGTCTCTCTCTCTCTCTCTTTCTCTCCCTTTTCTGATCCTCCACTCCTCACAACGGGGTAGTAACGCCACGGGAATGCCGGTCCGGATAAGAGAAATCGTGAAACGGCAAAAAGGTTGCAACCCAGGGAGATATTCGAAAATGCGGTACTCCAGCTCAAAGCAGAGAGATATCCTCTTTTTTGGATTAACTCACCCTTTCAATTCTATTCTTAGTGAAACGCATCTATTTGGCTACCAGAGGGGTGGGGGGATGTAAAAAAAGAAGACTTGCGATAAAAAACAATTTTCCGCCTTTTCAAACGTTTCTCCGAGTTTTTTAGATTCAAATATTCTTTAGAGTGGTTATTTCACTAAACAGTGTAAAGAGTTTTTTTAAAAGGATAAGGTATAAAAAAAACCTGAAAGGAGTTATATTCGCTCTTAGCTTTGCCCCAAACTCCTTTCTTTACATTTCCAAAAAAATTATGTTGTTCTCTTTATATTGGTTACGCCCAAAGTCAACGCCTTTATGAATAGTTGCTGATTCTAGATTTGTTTTTGATTAGTTCAGAAACGCCTTCTTATTATATACTAAGTTTTCTCTCTTAGTGTAAAATTTGTTGAATACATTATTCAGTGGGCGTTACTTTTCTGGGACACGCCTTTTTTTGATATATTTAATCGAAAACCATTTGGAAAAACTTACTAGAAACATTCTTTTTAGTGAGAATATGCCTTTTTTAGTTACACTATTAATTGTGCGTTTTGTTACACACGCCTTTAAGTAGGTGTTATTCTTTTAGATACGCCTATAAAATACTTCATTTAAATACAAAGTGGGCGTTACTTTTGTTAAACACACCTCTAGGGGTGTTATCATTATGTACGCCTTTAAGTTTAAGATTTTGATTATCAACTCTCTTGTCATTAATTTGAAAAGCCACGCCTATTTACTTAGAAACGCCCATATTTACCACACCCTCTTTTCATGCAATTTCTACATCTTTTACAATTTCTCCGCCCATTTCATCGTTAGTTACACCTATAAAAAAATTGTTCATTCAACTACTAAGTAGGCGTTCCTTTTGTTAGACACGCCTTCAGGTGGGAGTTATATAGCCACGCCTATTTACTTAGAAACGCCCACATTTATCACGCCTACTTTTCATGCACTTTATACATATTTTTTAATTTTCTCCACCTATTTCAAAAGTTAACACTTCTATTATAATACTTATACTAAAAATAAATTTTAAATAAGACTAATTGTAATAAATTATTTTTATTTCTATTTTGAAAGATTTACAGTTTAAAATTTGTTTTTAGTATCATAATTAAACTGTAATTCAAAATTTTTTTTTAAAAAAAGAGAAAGTGTAAAATGTTGAATAGTTTAAAAAATCTGTGGCTAGAATATATTATGATCTTTATTGATAAATCACCGACGTTTAAAGCTTGTTTTTGGAGGCTTATAAATTTTGCTTCTTCAAGTGATACATTCATACGAGTTATCGCAACTTTCTGTAGGTTAGCCAACACGGCGGGTATCCAAAGCATCCCCGGCAACCAGCCAGATAGTCATTCGTTCCATAATCCAAGAAGCTTCCGTATTATGCTACATTTTACTCTGCTGGCTAACCTTCCCTGTAGCGAGAAACAGTAAATCCGCACTCCGGAACTCTCTCCCTCACACACACACTCACACACATATATACACACAAAAGGCAATTCTGCTTTTAAGACAGGAATCGACAAATAACGAGAAGATTTCAGTTGAAAAGCTAATTAACTGAGAATGAAAAATTTCACTTTAGAGTTTAATTTTAAAACGTTGAGTAAAAATATATGAAAAATCGAAGAATTTAAAAGTCTTTATATCTTTTAATATTTTAAGTTATTATATTTTTGCAAATTATATTTCTACCACAGTGTGATATTAATTTTAAGTTTTAAATTATCATTGGATAATTCAATTTAAGAGAATCTTTTATTATTTCCTTTTGCTAATAAGATAATTTTATTTCTATCTAATATTTATAGACGGTAAAACAATTTTAGATTACTGTTTAAATATTTAACGATACAAAGCACATCACTTAGTGACTATTTGACAAGGCACTGAAGTAAATAAAAAATTTAACGAACTAAATGAATGTTTTAGTTACAATTGACACTCTGAAAAAATCGCTTAAATCTTAATTAAATATTTAAAATTTAAATACCTGAATAAAATATTATTAAAATATAAGAATATATTCTAAAAAAGAATCAAGTAAATAATAAAATAAAAAGTTTTTAAATTAAAAAAATTATGTTAGAATTAAAAAAATTATTTTTAAAAGCAAACTCTAAAGCAGAAAATATATTGTGGAATTTTGTGTGAAAATATATTAAGGTTGAATGGAGTGTTTCGAAGTGTGACAACTGTCACTGAGTTTTGTCCGTCTGTGCGAACTCATCATGGAGTATACGTGTGTGCTTCAGTTGAGAGACTACACTTCAGACTGTAAAACTTGATCCGAAGTGACGTTCTACCTTATTTTTTACTTGCTTTATCATTCTCTCTTTTTCTTCCTTTGCTTCTTTCTCTCTTTCTCTTCTTATATCTTATGCCTTCTCGTTTTCCAGCTCCTTGAAATTCGTTGAAGACTGTCGCAAATATCCGCGACGACGACGACGACTGTCTCAATTTAAATTTCTCGCCACCTCTATAGATATCTTTCTCTTTGGTGTTTTCAGTCCCTCCCATTCTATTTTATTAGTTGTCTCTTTCTCTCTATTTTATAATAGTTATTTTTCCGCTTATTGGTATTTCGCATTTCCCTTCACCTTTTTTTCCCTCTCAAATAGAACTGCGATAAGTTCTGCTTTTTACCAAACAAAAGAGATACATTCTTAAATTGTCCATTTTTCAGTTTTCTTCTTTTTTTGTTTTGTATTTTATGATTACGTTCCAATGAATTCGATTTATTTTTATTTTATATAGATAAATATACAATATTTATTCGTTCACTGTATATATTAGTTTTTTATATTGATCGATAATTAATTTTTCTATGAAATAATTTAGATTTAGTATAATAAAATGAAAATTCACACTATTGAGTGGGCGTTACTTTTGTTTGACACGCCTTTTAGTTGGTGATTATTAGATCCACTTTTAGGGGCATTTCTTTGGTTAGTCACGCCTTCAGTGGGCGTTACTTCTCTTAAACCCAACTTTAGAGGGCGTCGCTTTGGTTAGTCACGCCTACAGTGGGCGTTACTTCTGTTAGACCCACTTTTAGGGGCGTTACTTTGGTTAGTCACGCCTACAGTGGGCGTTACTTCTGTTAGATCCACTTTTAGGGGCGCTGCTTTAGTTAGTCACGCCTACAGTGGGCGTCACTTCTGTTAGACCCACCTTTAGGGGCGTTATTTTGGTTAGTCACGCCTTTTAATGGGCGTTATTTTTGATAAACAAGCCTTTTAGTTAGTTCTCATCATATTGAATCTTTTATTAGACGTATCAGTAAATAATAATTACAATTCTGAGATTGTAGCAATGTCAGTAATGGTAATTCAATGGTTTTACATAGATTTTTTTTTATTTTTTATATCTCTGGTATTATTTATTTTCATTTTCCTAGCATATTTTTGTGTTATATGTAAATTTTCTTTACATTTATTATCCAGCGCTTGTAATAATAAATAGGGACAATGAAAAAATCAGCACAAGTATATATAAACATGTAACAGGTTTTATTTTACAAGCAGGTTTATTATTTATCGTTTGAATATTTCATAAGAGATGAATATGTTGATAACTGTTTTTTTCTCTTTTTTTTTATTCACATTTGTGTGTCGTCACCCCTTCTTTCTCGCTGTGTCCGTTAAAAAAGTGATTTATTTATTCCCTCACCCACTAAGTTACTCGTTCCTTTATCTTTACAGACATTTGAATTTGAATTACGAGCAGACGAGAGCGCGCGCGAGTGAGAGTAATGTAATTTTTATTTATTACAATAGCTGACATCGTCAATTTCAATATTATATTTAATGTTGGGATATTATTTTTGTCTTTGATGGCTAATAAAAATATTTTTTTAAAAAGCTGATTTGCTTGTCGATCAATTATGGATAAATGAACGATGTAAATAAATAAGTGAGATCATGTTTACTTCGTTGAGCATCATCATAGATAATACCTGTTATATGAAGCTATTTTTTTATACGATAAATAAAATTGCTACAATCTCATGTTTCACCAAAAATAGACACGCGCTGTATATGAAAGATAAAGTGGTTGATAAAAAATTGCTCAGTTATCTTTTTATCGTATTAATCGCATCGTACAATGTAACACGGTAAAAAAAAAATGTTTGATGTAGAATTTTTGCAAAACTTTTCTAAATAAGAGATAAAAATAAATGTGTTGACACAAAGAGCTTACAAATTGTCTTTTTTGAGTGTTTTTTTTTTATATAGATAGCCCTTTGTAGAGCTTTTTTCATTTAAATTATGTATTTCAACAAAATATTGCATGTATAAAGTTAGTATTTTTAATGAATGCTTAAAAATTGACTTTAACTTTGACATGGAAACGCCTCTAAATAAGTATTATCTTTATTAGATACGCCTTCAATTAAGAATTATACATTTAATACTCTTATTTAAATATGTGTTTCTTTTTTTTTACATTTTTGAGTAGGATTAGTTATATTGTACATGCTTTTAAGTAATTATTACATTGTACGGTTCAATTTAAGGCGTTACATAGTCCTTATTTATGTTTTCGTTAAAAGTAGGCGGTACTTTTGATAGACACACTCTTAAGTGGGCGTTACCTCCATTGGTCACTCTCCAGGTGGGCGGTACTTTCATTAGACACACCCATAAGTGGGCGTTACATCAATTGAACATTTCCCAGGTGGGCGGTACTTTCTCTTGCCACACCCATAAGTGGGCGTTACCTCCATAGGATACTCTCTAGGTGGGCGGTACTTTCGCTAGACACACCCTTAAGTGGGCGTTACCTTAATTAAAGGTATTATATTCTTTTAATTTTTCTGTTATTGTTTCCTCTAAGAAAAAACTTTATTTTTGCTTACTATTGAAATTGATTTTCATCTGTTAGAATAGGAATTGTTTGCATTGTATATTATTTCTATTTTCATTTATGTTTTTTAAGAACGGAGAGAGGTTATAAAATTTGATTATCTGCAAAATTGTACATTGGATGTAAATCGATCTTTTTATTTTTGAGATTTTTCGTGATATCTCCATCGATAGTGGTATAGGTAATAAAAAGGAATAGTGCGTTGAAACGATTCGTAGTGCAATGAAACGAGAGTAAATAAATGAAAAATAAATAGGGAGCTTCGGTCCTCTCGTTTTGCATCCGTGTAACCCCGTTGGATGGCACCATATAACCCCCCTCACTCACCCAACCTCCAATCCCCTGCTGTACGTGTTTCAATCCTATCGGAGCCTGTAGGCGGTAAATAACGAGGTCTATCAGTATCCGAATTCAAACCTATATTAAAGAGTTGCCACCATTACGAGCGGAAGGCAGGAACTGGTTTGTTGATAACATAGTTGTGTTACCACCTCGGAAATGATTCTGGTGGTGTTCACGTTACCCATCTGTGTAGAGAGAAACCACATTTGTTTGTTCTTCTGTTTGGATCTTCCATTCGCTTTCAAAGGTCTCTATTTTTCAGTCAATCAAAAAAGTTTGTTTCATTAGAAACAAGAGAGAAAAAGAAAGAATCATTTGGTAATTGAGACAAATAAATGAGAAAGAAAATTTTACGTTGGTTTTCAATTCTTTTAATTAGACGCAAAAATCTCGGGTTTGAAAAAATATAAAACTCTTAAATCAACTGTATAATTTTTAATTAAAATCAGTTTTTCAGGTTTATATGTACATATAAACAATTGCATTTGCCCCTCGTTTTAAAAAATTGCATAATTCTTTGTATTTTTTTTTAAATTTGTAAAGTTTAAATAACAAAAAAAAAATTTATTATTGAATGAAAAATAATTAATGTGAGAGAATTAAAAAAAAAACTATAATTAGTGTGCGAGTTGAACGTGAGCAAGGATTCATTTCCATTAAACTTAAATTGAAGCTGGACTTATCCGTTTGGTAAAAAGTTAAGCTTACAGTAATTCCGTTTTTTCTATGGTTAAAGTACCTTTGCTTTTATACTATCCCAAACCTATTCCTCATAATTCCGGAGAAATTTCAAAGTTACGGTACGTATATAGCGCTTTGGACTTTGAAAGGATTCAGTTCAGGGACTTGTGTTCGTCTTCTTTTCTTTGGTTTAGATTTTTTTTTTTTTTTAGAGGGAATGTTTCAAAAGATTTCACTTGCTGTCAATAGAAAGTTTTTATTTCATCAGTGTAAAGTTTATTTCTATTGATTTCGTTTTAGGATTCAATCATTTATTTTTGTCTGTCTGGCTGAACTCCAAAATATTGACAGCAATATACATAAAGTATATCCTTAATATATTCGATACTTGTATTATATTTTACAAATTTAATGCTTCTCTTGACTTATAGAAAAGTCGTTTATATATATATATACATACAATAATACGAAATCGATAAATGCTTAAATGATTCTATATTCTTGAAATAAATTGATATAATTTTTAGAGTAAATTATTTTTGATTTTGAAAAAAATGAATCTTTGTTAATAATTTTGGTTTTAATAGATGTATATAAGATATTGAAAAGAATCAGATATTCATGTTTTGAAGTGAACCCGATAGTTGGAAGACTACAATATTATTGCAAGCTCTCCTTTCCTTCCAAGTGTCATAAAACTTGAGAGGATGTAATTTTGAAAATATCACGCGACTAGTAGCAATTCAAAGTCTTGAGTGTCTCGTTTTCTTGCTTTTCAACTGACAAATCCTCTTCAAGAGTTAGGGAAAGAGAAGGACCATGGACTGTAGTAGCACAAAAGCGATAAATAAAATCAGTGATGGCAGTCGAGTGTACGATTCTTTCTGCTCCATCTTAGTTTATATTTGGATGACAAGCGAATGAGGGTGAGGAAATAGGAAGCTAGAATGCGGCAGTGTTTGATGTGTATAGACTTGGATGGTTAGCTAGAAGGGAAAAAGTTGCGGAAACAGTGTGTGGGATAGAATCCGAAAAAGAAACCCCCCCCTACCTTTACCCCTCACTCAAAAAGAAAAAAAAAATAAAAATACTGGCTCTGGACTCAATCCCGTCCCTCGACTCACGTCTCGCGTCTGCACGACCGTAAAGAGAAAATAAAGAAAGCTGTAACTCGACCGCAGATAGTTATTTTTTCCACTTGACCTTCCGTCTTACCTACCCTTTATTTTCTTCCCTCGTTTCTCTCTTTTCACATCTCACTCTTGATTTAAACTTGAATTTCAACCTCTAAGAAGAACTTTCAAAGACTTTCTACGTTTATTCTTTTATTTTTTACTTCTAAAACAAGTTTGGGTATTTTACAATTAATGGAACTTGAGGAAATTTCCAAGAAACTTGTAAAATTGAATTTAAACTGTTGGATTTTCCCTAGGCAAACAATGAAAAACGTGAAAGCAGTCAAAGAATGGGAAAAATGGATAGATTATATTTGGAAAGTACTGTAGTAAATTTGAAATGTTCTTAAAAATTAGTTTAGAGTGGATTTTACTTTTGTAAGTTTAAGTTTGAGTCGAATTGTGAGACATATATTTTTGTGGGCGTTACCTTTTTAAGTGGGCGTTTCTTTTCTTAGGCACACCTTTGAGTAGGCGTTACCTCTGTGAATTTTACCTTAAGTGGGCGTCATCATTTTTAATCACGCCCAAAAGTGGGCGTTACCTTTGTGAGCCACGCCTTAAATAGGCGTTATTTATTGCTTTTCTTTTGTCAGACTTTCCTTTAAGTAGGCGTTACCTTTGTGAGTTCTGCCTTAACTGGGCGTTGTCTTTAAAAGTTGGTGTAACCACGCCTAATAGTGGGCGTTACCGCGAATAACCACACCTCCATGTCGATGCACTTTCTTTAACACACTTCCAAATACTATTATTTTTTTAAGTAAAGTTAAAAATGCTGTTTATGATAAATTAGTATAAACTAACTTATTTTCTTAATTCTTGTTATTTTGAAACAATTTTAAAAAGAATGTTTTACTATTGAGAGAACATTGTTCAAATTGCCGTAATTTCGTAAATTACATCTCAATTTCTATAAAACGTATAGATTTCACGACATGCTGTAAAGTGCACCTGTCTGTAGTTTAAAATATAGTGTCAACAGCTTCATGTCCGAAGCAGACATTAACTTATCTTGATATACGATTTAATTATGGTTAGGCACCTTTATGTGTTTTGATGTTAAGAGACCTTAATGTTTCGCCACTTATGCTGTAATCACTGAATTAACACTTCAAATTGCTTCAAAGTTCTTAAGTACCAAGGCAGCCGCCGTTTCTCTTATATATATATATATATATATACGCTCACATGGAAATACGATCCGTATCCTTTAAATGACTGGGACCATTAAGGGTAAAAAATTTTCAAGAACATAAAAATGACTTTTTTTCTTACTTCCTGGCAGTTTTTCTACTCAGTAAAAAAAAGTCGATTCGTTACACAAGATTAACTTGCTTAATTGGATAAATGGACGTTGTCTATTTTCTTTTTCCTTTTATTTTACTAACTTTTATTGAACATAGAAATACTTTCTAACAATTGGAAGTTTTGTATTGGTCATATCTCTAGTGTAAATGTAGTTTTCCGTTGTTCTCTCTTCCCTTCTCTCTCTTTCTCTCAGGTGACATTTATAGCTAACGTAGAAAAGTTAAGTGTCGTTCTTTAGCGTGCTCGGCAAGTGGAAAGTTTACGGAAATCCGAGAGTCACGAATGTAATTAATTAAACTTAGCTTTCGATCTTGTGGTTTGAAATTCTCAACTTTCCTCTCAAATAGTTTCTTATTCCCCTCACATCGATTTATCTTACTTTTTTTGCTTTTGAATCTTTTTTATTTTTCAATGGAACAGAAGTTTTTATAATGACTATTTAGTTAATTATCATGTTTTACATCTCATTAAAGTCGATATCAATATATTTATAAATATTTCAAACTTTTTTGTTATACATTTCAATATCTAATTTATTTCTGTTTTTATAAAATTATTGATTATCTGATTATAAGCATTTTTTTTTTAAATATTGTAAATCTATTTTAATTTTGCAGAGCACGTAAATTAAAAATAATGGAAATAAATGCAAAAAAATAACTTTTTATTTTTAAATTATGTTATAATTGTTCAATAAACTGAATTTTTCAATTGAATTACAAAAATAGATAGACCAATTTTGGAATTAGTAATTTATAATCCAATAATCGGATAAAATGAGACGTCAATCATTAAATTTCATTTATAATTCAACCATAATTTTTTATCAATTTATAATGTCCATAATTGTTGTAAATGTTCATATTATTTCTCAAGACGTAAATACAATATTCCTATTAAAAAGACATTATATCTGGTTCAAAAACAGTTTCCAACAGATTACATTCGATTAAATTAATAATGTATTTCTTAATTAAATTACTTGTTGCTCAGTGAGACATGAAATCCTTAGGGCTTATAAATCTAAATATCGCTACACAAACGGGAATAGGATCTTTTATCTAAAGAGAGGATCCTTTAGTGGAGTTACAGTCAGATTTGGAGTTTCCTTCGCTATTCTGATTCTGCTTAAGAGCTAGATTAACTCACGAATTCCTTGTTCATCGACACAATCAAACGAACAAACAGAACCAAAGCGGAACCACACAGATTTCCCGGGTTCGAGAATCTTGCATTCCAGAAAGTTCTTGCAGTATCCTTCAATGTGTACACACACATATATATATAGAAGCAAAACAAATATAGAACAAACCATTTTCATGGACAGGACGCTAAATGGAGTTTCACGTGAATTTGACGGTGTTTGATTGTTGTCAACAAAGTCCAGTTGGTGTTAGAATAGTCAAAGAAGCTCACAAAGGTTTCAAACTTGATTAATTTTGCTTTATAAAATTATTAATTAATTAATTTTAACAGTTTAAACAATATGTCAGGGTGGTCGTACATCAAAATTTTACTTCTTTCAATGATCGCAGAAAACTAACCAAACCTTACTGATAAATGCAGTTTTCATTTATATTTAAAATTATTACTTTAAAAAACACCTTAAGTAGGCGTTACCTTTTTTTGGACACTCTCCTTAAAGTGGGTGTTACCACTTTTTGACACTCCTTAAAGTGGGCGTTACTATTATAAGACACGCCTTAAGTGGGCGTTACCTCTTTTTGATACTCCTTAAAGTAGGCGTTACTATTATAAGCCACGCGTTAAGTGGGCGTTACTTTTATAAGCCACGCCTTATATAGACATTACCTTTTATTGACACTCCTTAAAGTAGGAGTTACTATTATAAGCCACGCCCTAAGTGGGAGTTAAGTCTTTTCGACACTCCTTAATGTAGGCGTTACTATTATAAACCACGCCTTAAATAGGCATGACCTTTTATTGACCCTCCTTAAAGTAGGCGTTACTTTTATAAGCCACGCCTTAAGTGGGCGTCACCTCTTTTTGACACTCCTTAAAGTAGGCGTTACTATTATAAACCACGCCTTAAGTAGGCATTACCTTTTATTGATCCTTCTTAAAGTAGGCGTTACTATTATATTAAACCACGCCTTAAGTAGGCATTACTTTTTATTGGCCCTCCTTAAAGTAGGCGTCACTTTTATAAGCCACGCCTTAAGTGGGAGTTACCTTTTATCGAGTCTTAAAGTAGGCGTTACCTCTTGCCAACACTCGTTAAAGTAGGCATTATAATTATAAACCACGCCCTAAGTAGGCATTACCTTTTATTGGCACTCTTTAAAGTAGGTGTCACTTTTATAAGCCACGCCTTAAGTGGACGTTACCTCTTTTTGACACTTCTTAAATTGGGCGGTACAATTTAAAGCTCTTTTCGTTAGGTGGGCGTTACTTTTATAATCCACGCCTTAAGTGGGCGGTACAATTATAAATCCTTTTATTGAAGTGGGAATTACTTTTTTTAATAACATATGTTGAATTGTACCTTTATTCTATCTATTTAATGGTAAATATATATATATATATATATATATTCTTTGTGAATATTTAAATGAGTTAGTGGCATTTTAAAATTCGAAGAAAATACAATTTTTTTTCTCGTGAAACTCTAGAATCGAAGATGAAGCTTGTTGAACTACTTTTCTAATTAGTTCTTGATTAACTCGATAAAGTACATTAAATTATGTAACTGATCTAATTTAAAATTGAATTCGCAAGTGGAATGATCTCATTTATGATAATATCTCATGCTTAGCAAACTCTAAAATCATTTCCAAGTCTAAGCTATAACTGTGAAGTTATTTTCGTTATTTCCTGCTGCAAGGAGATTTAGAGGCTATAATTGAGATTTTACAATTTAGATTAAAATCTTTAGGACACATTTTATTGCATTTTGAAGAAATTGTTTATTTGAAAGAGGGAATTTTTTTTTTTTTTAGAAATGATTCTATAATTATTTTGCAATTATAAAATTGTTTAAAATTTATATTATTTATTAAATTATTTATTTATACAATATGAAAAAAAATGTAAATATATTTCTGAAACAGATGGGAGTTTTAGTTGAAATATAACCCGTGTAGTTTATAGGTCAAGCCAGACATTTAATGCGAATTGTTGTTTCAAACTCCATAGTAGACAAAGTTAAGATTATCGAAGAGGGCAGAGATAAGCTCCACAAATAATGGCGAATATTTTAGATACGGTTTGAATCTTGGCCAGCAGCCTATCTCAATTCTTCTTTCTGTAAACCCATTTCTTCGTTTGAAGTCAGCGCTTTTTCCGCTAGAATATCTGCATTTGCGATACCGGAAGTCCGTTTCTTTTTGAAGGAAAGAGAGAGAGAGAGGTCGTCGTGGCAAAGATGAAAAAAAAGTGATGATTTAAAAGAAACTTTAATTTTATTTTAATTTAATTTAATTTAAAATTAATTTTCATTTATTTTATAATCACTGATCCCTTTTTGTTGAAGATAGTGAACATTAATTATTATAAACAGCCACATAATTAAGCTTGAGGTGAAAAAGGGGGTTTAAGGGATAGACGTAAAGCGGATGATCTGAAAGTACAATTCATGCAAATAAGCCTCCACCTCTCTGATTATAGCACTGATTATTATAAATCGAACTTTCCGGTGAAAGAGGAGGGATTGGTGATTAGGAGGATTTTCACAGGGAAAATCTTTGCGAGAGAAAGGAAGAGAGAAAGAAGGATGAGAGTGACATGGAAAGCGAGTCATTAATTTCAAGAATAATAAGGACTTTCTAGTCACTATAAGTAACTAAAATCTAGATAGTTGGTAATATATAGAGTTTTTGTTTGTTCAAAATAAATTGGAGTTTTATGTTTCATTTTATGGAGCAATAAATTTCAGTTAAGGTGATACATAAAAGTGTCAGAATATTGGAATGCCACTTGGCAATTTGCATTGTTTTTGCAATTATTTTTTTTTTTCGTATTTCAATTTAAATTTGTTAGTCTATAATCGACGGTTATTACAATAAATAAATCTTAAAGTCTAACGGTAAAGAAAATTTTTTAAAAAAGTATTTTTCTAAATTAAATATTTACACTATTTTCCAATTAACACTAGAGTTGTTATAAAAAAAAAAACATTAAAAGATAAAACAAAATAGCGAGGATGCTGTAACACATACAAAGTAGAAAAAAATATGAAATGGATAGGGAAAAATGAGCCAAGCAAGGTGGAATTTCAAGAATGCTAAGTGCCTACTTAATTTACTCAATCACTTCAGCTCGTTCTATGCTCTCACACTTTCTTTTCGTCTTTTATCTTTCTCCTTTTCTGAACCCCTCAAGCTCTTCTCCCTTTATTATCACCTCGTCTGTCATTTACTCGCTTTGCATCGTTCGCTAGCTACCTTATCCAATTATTCACTCACTGACACATGCACTCGCCTTGGTGTATAACACACAATGCTGCCATTTCTGTGAATTGTTTATGGGCACGCATGCGAGGATGTCTACGAATGTAATTATGGTTCTTGAAGTCACGTTACCACCCTTGCCCTGTCTGCAATTTGCATTGTTTTAGGCAAACCTCGAAATTTCAATTTAAACTTGTCATTATTTCACAACAACAATAATATATATATATATATATATATATATATATATATATATATATATTTTTTTTTCTCTTGACAATTTCATTTTTAGAAATTGTGACTTGCATGAATATTTTTTAAATCTCATTTGACATAAAATTATTTTTATTTAAAGCAACATTTGACTTAAACAGGCATTAACATAAATCTCATTTAGCATGAACAGGACTTGACATAAATCTCATTTGGCATAAATCGTAATTAACATAAATCTCATTTGACATAAAACTCATTTAGCACAAATCGAACTTGACATAAATCTCATTTTACATTAATCTCATATATCCTAAAAATCATTCGACATAAATCTCATTTAGCATAAAAATCATATAACAGAAATCTCATATATCATAAAAATCATTCGACATAAATTTCATTCGTCATAAATCTCATTTGGCATAAATCGTAATTAACATAAATCTCATTTAGCACAAACCGAATTCGGCATAAATCTCATTTTACATTAATCTCATATATCCTAAAAATCATTTGACATAAATCTCATTTAGCATAAAAATCATATAACAGAAATCTCATATATCATAAAAATCATTCGACATAAATTTCATTCGACATAAATCTCATTTGGCATAAATCGTAATTAACATAAATCTCATTTAACATAAATCTCATTTAGCACAAACCGAATTCGGCATAAATCTCATTTTACATTAATCTCATATATCCTAAAAATCATTTGACATAAATCTCATTTAGCATAAAAATCATATAACAGAAATCTTATATATCATAAAAATCATTCGACATAAATTTCATTCGACATAAATCTCATTTGGCATAAATCGTAATTAACATAAATCTCATTTGTCATAAAAATCACTTAACATAAATCTCATTTAGCATAAACCGGACTTGACATAAATCTCATTTAACATAAATCTCATTTGTCATAAAAATCATTTGACATAAATCTCATTTAGCATAAAAATTGCATTGTTTGTCCTTGTCTCATGCAGAATCTTCTGTTTGTAAGGCGAGGAAAGATAATGCAATTTTTATTATTAATGAGATTTATGGCAAATGAGAATTATATCAAATGAGATTTATGCCAAATGAAATTTATAACATATGAATTTTATGTCAAATGAGATTTATGTCAAATGATAATTATATGTCAATTGCGGTTTATGTAAAATAAGATTTATGTTAAAAAATCTTTATGTCAAATGAGTTTTATGTAAAATGAGATTTATGTTATATAATTTTATGTCAAATGAGATTTATGTAAAATGAGATTTATGTTATATAATTTTATGTCAAATGAGATTTATATAAAATGAATTTTGAAAAATATTTATGCAAGTCAAAAATGTATAACTTTCTTTGCTCGTATTTAGTAAGAATTTTGTCCACAGTTAAACATTTAAAAAAAAATTTATTTTTGTTCCTTTGCCAATGGTATTATTTGAGAAATTTTCCTTTAACTCTTTCTCTCTCTCTCTCTATCTCCCTTTTTAATCCATCTTATATACTATATGAATTACGAATTTTTTTAATAAAATTTTCTGACTAATGAAAATTTTTTAAGAAAAAATAAAAAAGAACGTTTTCATGATTCCTTTGATCTTCAACTATGAGAAATTTATTTTTTTCTTAAAAGATGATGTTACAGGCTTTCTAAAGTTTAATGAAATACAAAAGTATGTTGAATATAATACTGCGCATATTTAATATAATAGTTGTTGGAAAAATTTTTTTTTTTAGTTATTTGTGTTCTTTATATAATTTTTCAGAAATGTAAAATTTTCGAATCATTTGTCTTCTTTGTTATATATGACAAATTGTGCAAAAGTTTTTCTTTTTTTTTGGTGAAAAATTGAAGTTTACAGGTTACATTTTCCCCTTGGCGAAAATGTACCATTTTTCTCTGTTATCTCCGCTGCGGTGTATTCAAATTTCCTTTTCAATGTTTGTACCTGAAATCTTCGTATATTAAGCAGATGGCAATTTTTCATAAAATTACAATGCTCCCCACGAGAATAAATGACGGGTTTCTATATTTCATAACGAAAATGATATAAGAATGTACTCTCTCTCTCTCTCTCTCTGTTTTTTATTTTCATCTTTTACTAATATTTGCTTTACTCATGTCATTGTTATAATATTTTTAATGAACAACTTTTAGCATGTATTTGCATTTAATCCTTTTTAATTTTTTAATTTATATTTTTTATTAATAGAATTATTTGTTTTATTACAGTTATTATATATAAAGTAAAAACAAACGTCGGCTTTAAATTAAATTAATTCGTTGCCTTTTATTATTAATAACAAATAAATAATTATTAATAATACCACTTAAGGAGAAATAAATGAATTCTAAAAGATAATTAGGATAATTAATGGGTTATATAATTTTTATGTATTTTTCATTTTAATTCAAGTATTATATAAACTTCTATTGAGCATTTCCTTGATATAACCCAAGGTACTTGGTGGTTAAGTGGAAGCACTTTCATGGTTTGTAGTAAGAGAGAGAGAGAGAGAGAGAGAGTACACGTAGATCGCGAATAAATGTTAAAATGAAATATACCACTTATTCAACCATAAGGGAACCGTAAGTTCTCAATGTCACAGAGTCCTTCATGACGCGAGATGAGGTTATTCGAAATGCAGATATCTTTCGAAAGCCCTTGCGGTGAAATGACGTCGTGGCTCTATCCTCTAATTAACTGGTGCCACGAATGTGACTTAACTAAGTTCATCATCAACTAGAGGGAAGAAGCTGTAAATGAAATCACCTGAGAATATTCAGAGTGAAACTGATATTAATCAAATTTCCTCTAGAGAGAACAAAATTCTAACAAAATATCGTATCTTTGCGCATGAAAAATTAGTTCAATTTGCATTTCGATAATAGAACAATACGATATTATTAACTCAATTTTCTTTTATAGTGAAATTTCATTTATTGCATATATATTTTTTGTTCTTTATTGTTTTGTGATAAATTTAGTTTTCATTTATATATAAAAATTGTTACTTTAAAAAACACCTTAGGTAGGCGTTACTTATTTTTGAACAATCTCCTTAAAGTGGGCGGTGCACTTTTAAACACCTTTTCTTTAAATGAGCATTACTTTTATAAGCCACGCCTTAAATGGGCGTTACCTCTATTCGACACTTCTTAAAGTGGGCGTTATTATTATAAGCCACGCCCTAAGTAGGAGTTAAGTCTTTTCGACACTCCTTAATGTAGGCGTTACTATTATAAACCACGCCTTAAATAGGCATGACCTTTTATTGACCCTCCTTAAAGTAGGCGTTACTTTTATAAGCCACGCCTTAAGTGGGCGTCACCTCTTTTTGACACTCCTTAAAGTAGGCGTTACTATTATAAACCACGCCTTAAGTAGGCATTACCTTTTATTGATCCTTCTTAAAGTAGGCGTTACTATTATATTAAACCACGCCTTAAGTAGGCATTACTTTTTATTGGCCCTCCTTAAAGTAGGCGTCACTTTTATAAGCCACGCCTTAAGTGGGAGTTACCTTTTATCAAGTCTTAATGTAGGCGTTACCTCTTGCCAACACTCGTTAAAGTAGGCATTATAATTATAAACCACGCCCTAAGTAGGCATTACCTTTTATTGGCACTCTTTAAAGTAGGTGTCACTTTTATAAGCCACGCCTTAAGTGGGCGTTACCTCTTCTTGTCACTCCTTAAAGTGGGCGGTACATTTTAAATCTCTTTTCGTTAGGTGGGCGTTACTTTTATAAGTATAACTTTTTTGTAATCATTAGTATAAGTAAATATTTAATCAGACTTTGTATAATTCTAATAGTAGTATAAAATGGTTTTAGTCAGACATATTAGATTGAATTAAAAAATCAGTAGTATGAGTCAATAATTAGACATCCTTTTTAATTATTATTTTTGTATTTTTATGCAATCAAGTAGTACAAGTAAATATATAATACTTTGTATAGTTTATAAAATTTTATCAGTAGTACAAATTGATTTTAGTCTGACATAATTAATGAAATTGGAAAATCAGTAGTACGTATCAATGTTTAGTCAGGATTTTTAATGAGTATTTTTGTAATTCTTTTGTAATCAGTACAAGTAAATATTTAATCAAACTTTGTATAGTTTCTGTAATATTATTAGTAGTATAAATAGATTGCAGTCGGACAAAATGATTGTCATATTATTGTGATTTTTATCTCCGTATAATAATGAATTTATTCTGTTTCATCTTTAATGGAATTTGCGCAAATGCGGAAACTTTGTTATATATATATATATATATATATAGTTTGATTCAATACCCCATAGCAAAAGACAAGTTGACATTTATAGTGTGAGGATTTTAAATAGACGAATTGAATTTGGAAATTTCTCAAAGCAGTGAATTTTCGCTTGCATAATCGAATCTCAGCGAAACTTGTACCTTACCTTGAAGGAAGTATGTCTCGAGGAACTTTACGCACAGACAATGGAGGCACTTCATCTTCTGTGTCTTGGTGCTTTGTAGATGTTGGTATGTTCGTTCGAGTCGAAACCATTGCTTCCAGAATAGTAGTAGTGGTGGTAGTAGTAGTAGTAGTAGTAAGAGAGAGTGAGAGAAGCCTTGAACAGCTTTATGCTTATGTCACACCACGCCAATTGTCTTAGCACCATTTTACGAGCGTCGCTTAACCTTATGGCACGCTGGAAATTAGTCAAGTCGTGAAATCCTTCCAAGTTCTATATTTAATTTGACACCTCTCCCTCAATTTTCAAATACTTCCGTAAATTTGTTTGATTAAAAGTTTTTTTTTAAAGTTTTATTGTTAATTTATTTATTGGATTTATTTTTTCATAACAGGGTAAATTAAAAAAAAAGCATTTAATTTATTATTATAAATATGGGACGCGTGAAATGAAATTTTGAGGTTATGTTGAACATATAGACTTGCGGCTATATTCACGTGATTAATCAGTAACGGTCATTTATTCACGACCTTCAATTTTGAGGTTATGTTCGTTTTAATCTGTTTTTAACGTATCCAACTTTGATTTTTGAGGTTATGTTTTATTTAACCTATGTTTTTTGACTTATGACCTTTGATTTTTGTGTTAAATTTCTTTAAAAAATAGAATATTATTATTATTATTATTATTATTATTAATATTATTATTAATATTATTACCATTATTGTTATTATTATTCTTATTATTATTAATATATATAGGAAAGATATGGTAATGAGTTTTTAGAAGGAATTTCCTGTTTATGATACGACACGATGCATGTTGATTGTGAATTAATTAACGAGGACAAATTATTATTATCAAACGAATATTAATTTTTCTCTCCTTTTTGTGAGAATTTAAAATTCATGAATATGTTAAAATTTGTAAATTTAGTGATCTTTATTTATAAACGTTGAGTTGTGCCCTCACGTTGTTGAAAATTAATTAATTATTGGCAAAAAAAAGAAGTATAAAAGTAGAAGTAGAAAAATAAAAATAAGAAGAAGAAGAAGAAGAGCAAAATTTATACACCTCATACAAGACTTGTTAACCCCTCTTTTTCCATAATTCACGTGCACACCGTCATGAAACATATTTTTTTCATAATTAACTCGAAACATAAGATTCTTATGTCTTCGTAACTTAAAACTAACTTATTGTTACGTCACTTAATCATATAGAAAAGAAAGAAGAGAACAAGTTTTAGTAAACTGGAAAAAAAAATTTATTTGATTCAAATAATCAATATTTATTATCAAATAAATATTTTTTTATTTAAATAATTATTATTTTAGCCAATTACATTTTATTTGACAAATATTTTTGGATTTAATTATATAATTCAAGTAAATATTTAATTAAAGATTTAATTTAAATAAAAATTATTTGGTTCTAATAAATATTTATTTATAGTCAATTTATTTATTTTTATATTCAAGCAACTTTTTATTTCTTTTGTGTGCAAAAAAAAAAAAAATGAAAATAATTTATTTAAAGAAAAATTTGTAATTTAGGTGTAAATTTTTGTTATTTATTGTTCAACTACTAGGATATACGTATATATATATATATATATTCGTTAAAAAACATTTATCTAGGGGAATTGGATTCTGATGGCTACAGGTTGCATCAGGACAACATCCCCAGCCACTTGAGCCCAGCAATTTGTTAATGGCGTTAATTTAGCAAAGCGGATTGAACACATGTCCCGCACTACATTAATCAACGTTCAGGTCGATTTCCTAGTACGCCTCAGATCCCGTATCAGAGTTAAATGAACATTCATTAACTTTAATATGTCTTTGTAATGTTAAATTAACACTTTTAGTTGAACATTATTTTAAATTAAGTTATTCTCTCGAGTGAAAACAGAATTTCAATACAAAAGCAAAATTACTTTTTTCGTTACATTTTACATATAGGAAACTTTTATTTTAATTTACTTATTTATTACAACATTTCCCGAAGTGCATAAGGACATTAAATACAATAATTTAGTAGTGGTAATTAAAAAAATATTTAAAAAATAAAAAAAAATTTAATAATAATAATAATAATAATTTTAATACTAATAAAAATACAATTTATGGTCCATAAGAACCACGAATAAAATTTATTTGCCTCAAATAAAAATATATTTGTCTCAGAATAGCTTTTTTGTTTCAAAAAGAAATTTACTTAGCATAAATAAAATTTCCCTTAGCAAAAATAAATTCTTCATTTAAACTGAAATAAAATTCATTTTAAAATAAATAAAAAATTTAATTGACTCTGAGACAAATAATATATTTTCTCCATTTTGTGATGAGAATAGATATGATTATAGTAGATTGATTGATTTTCCATTTTCAAAATTTGTTGTATTATTACCGTGGTATTTAATAATAAAACATTTTTTTTTATATCTCTCTGTTCATAAATAAATTTTACTACCATGAATTTAAAAAAAAAATTTTTTTTAACAATATTGTGCAGTGATATAAAATTTTATCGTTCATTTTTTTTTAAATTATACTGAAACTCTGATGTGTTTCACTTAATGAAAATTTATTTATTGACAGATTTTCATATAGCTATATAAATATATATTACACATGTTGAGAATATTATTTTTTTTTTTAAATTACGAATTTCCAATTTCATTTAATTAAAAAAATAAAAAAAAAAAAAATAATAAATCATAAACAAACGATATGAAAAACATAATTTTTTTTTTTAAATTACTTTTAATGATAGAAATAAAAATTTTATTTTTTTCGAACCTTTAAATGCAATTGAGATTTATTAACTGTTGATGCCGTTTGAGTGTCATTTGTTCATATATTTGAATATATATAAAAAAAAAAATGTGTTGGAGATGAAAAAGCAGTTTTTGAAGCTAAATAAAGTGTCAAAGCAATAGGAAATATAATTTCAAAGCATGTGGATTCTATTTGGATTCTATGGGGGGGAGGGAGTGGGGGGTGAAAAAGGGGGATGATGTTCAAAAAAAAAAAAAAAAAAAAAAAAAAAGGTGAAATAAAAAGGGAGATAAAAAGAGAATGGCGTTCATGGAGGTTTCCTGTAATCACCGAACGTTACAACAGCGCGTCACGTAACAATTTTGCTTTGACAAGCACTTTCAAACTCGCTCCAAAATCCGGTTTGAAAGGCATGGTTTTTATTTTCGTTTTTGCTCAGTTTCACAATGTAGGTCGAATTGCAATGTGTATATTTCGGTGAGATATATTAGCGAGAGACTACGAAGACTCTCTCTCTCTCTCTCTCTCTCTCTCTCTCTCTCTCTCCACACGTTTATAAAATGTATAGGATAAATAAAGCGGGATTCAGTGGAAAAACGATAAATTCCACCAGTCCGCTGGCAATTTGCTGAATGGTTAAAAGGAAGAAACGAGAAAGGAAGAGAGAGAGAGAGAGATGAAAGTATATATATATATGGGGTGAGAGGTCAAACGGGAGGCAACTCAGTAAACTTGCCAGAGCGCGAATTCGGGGTAAATAACTTGCATAATGTAGATGATAAGAAATGACGGGATTTTTCTTGGACGATTTCCTCTGAAAGGCTGGTATTAATCTTTCTTGACAGAAACAGTGCCAGCTTCACTACAGTTAATACTTGGCATTTGCAGGCCATTTTTGCCATCATAGAATGCATTAAGTAAAAAAAAAGATAGAAAAAAAGAAAATAAGAGAGAGAGAGAGAAAGAGAGAGAGAGAGAGAGACCCACAACTAGGACAGTGTAAATTATGAATATTCATGCGATTTAAGCTCTATTTGCGCACTCCTCGCTTGCACGTCCCTTCAAATTAAAATGAAAATTCTTCCAAGTAATTTATTTTATGGTCTTATACTTACCACAGTCAGTTTCTTTGAAGCCAAAACAATTTAATTTATTCAGAATAATAATAATAATAATAATAATAATAATAATAATAATAATAATAATAATAATAATAATAATAATAATAGAAATAATAATAAAAATTTGTCTAAAAAATAATTATATCTAATAAAATGGTTAAAACTTCTAATAATTTTTATCGGATAATCCATATATTTATATAATTTTGAACAATATAATTAAATATTTATTCATTAAAATAAAAAGTATTTTCTTTTTTTGCTTGGAAGAATTTAAGTGAAAAAAAAAATGATTATATGAACTGTTGATGATAATTTTGTCGTTTTGTTGAGCGAAAAAAAAAAGTATGAGAGGAAATAGCGTTATAACGAGGGAATGTGCTCGCATGCTCGTCTGACATTATACTGACTGCTACTACTTGGGTTACTTGCCTCCGCCACTTATTCCAGTCTATAACAATCCCTAAGTGCTCATTCTAAACATTTGTGGCATTTTTTTTTACCCTTAATAAGCCAATCCTTTTAATAATGAGCTTCGTTATTTATATTTGTCAAAAAAAAAAAATTTTTTTTTTTATTAAACAATCTATATTTTAAAAAATAGATGTGAAAAGGATGTATTTATAAAATTTTAAAACGCTAATTTTTTTTTTATCGTATTTTATTCTTATAATTATGACATTTAAGAGACAGGATGATGTTAAATAAATTATTTGTACTAATTCTAAAGTTAAAATTTGGAAATTGTAAAGTTGAATTATTAAATATTAAAAATTAGTACGTTAAAGTCACTCGTGTAGAGCATGAAATTTGATTAAGAGTTCTATTTAATGAATTTCATTTAGAAATACACTTTAAAAATACGTTGCATATAGAATAACAATCCAATTAACTTATTTTAAAAAAAATATATATTTTCTCGATATTTTTATGAGGAATAAATCAATATTGACTAATAGAAGAAAATTGATACTTTATGTATTTCGCAAAAAAAAAAAAAAAAAGAGAACAATGTTTTCTAAGAATACAAAGCGCGTAATTTTTGTCTTGACAAGTTTAACTGAGTATTTTCACTTTGCCGCGTTGTAAATATTAAAGTCCAAGATAATAAAATTTACGAGGAACTTTTGTGTATGTGTGAGATAGAGAGAAAAAGAAAGGTTTCTTTTAAAAGAGTTTTATGTGAATTCTTAAAATAGGGTGTAACTTGTTTAGCCTACCGTGAATAAAAGTCTGCACATCGAAGAAATTATCATTTTTTACATAAAAAAAAAGAAAGAAAGAAAGAAAGAAAAAAAAAGATGTGCAAAGAACGGCGCACACGGATTGTCGTTATATATAAGTGTTAAGAAAGTTTACCGTAGTGAAAACTTTTTAAACGCTGACATTCGTAAAGCCACTGACGCACAGTGCCTTAATAACATGAAATTTCCTTGAGAATTATGCGCTTCACCTGACATTTTCTAAGAAACTTCCTTAATGAACCATTCTTGCTCTCTTCAAGCACCCATTTTCGAGTCACGCAACATAGTTTCGTTTGTATGAAAACCTAATGCTTCTTAGTAAAAAGTTCACCTAAATTAATGTTGATAAATCATTTATATTCTCAAATATATATATATATATATATATATATATATATAAGGTAATTTTTATTTTATTCGAAAGAAACCCCTTTTTTTCGTTAATAATAATGTTTTGTTTTCTGTCATATAAAAAAATTACTTTTATAAACATAAAAATGTTCATTGTTTATAAATTTAAGTAGATACGCCCAGTTAAATGCTTTTTTTTTATTGAATTCACACGACTATTTCAGTGAGAAACGACTCAACTATTTGGATATTTTCATTCCCATGCCCAAAGCCACGCCTACTTTTAATGTTTAGGACAATTGAAATAAAAACGCCTACATTAACCACACCTCTAAGCAGAGACTCCCACTTTCACCCCTACCACTCTATTAGTCCCGCCCACATTGTCCGAACATCCTTCAATTGCTCCGCCCATTGCATACATCAGATTCGCTAAATAGTTTTTTTTTATTTTGAATCTTTGACGATTTTTAAGCGAAATATTATATAAAAATTGGAAACGCCTTCATTGTCTATGGCTTCTTGTAAGCCACGCCCTCTTGGATGTATTTAAATACATTTTACACGCCTATTTCCTAAAAATCGCCCATAGTGTCTACATAATTTTAAAAACCACGCCTTCTTTGGTTTGGATTTAGCGTAAATCAACGACTCTTTTTGTTAGAAACGCCTAAATTAGCCTCGCCCTTTGCAGAAATTCCAAGTTAGGCTCCTCCCATTCGGATGACCACGCCTGCTTTGGTTTGGCTTTAGTGTAAATCAACGCCTACTTATTAGGGAACGCCTATTTTAGCCACGTCCTTTACAGCAATTACAACCTTGGCTCCTCCCATTCGGATAACCACGCCTATATTGCCACACCTAAAAAAAACCACGTCTGCTTTGTTTGGCTTTAGTGTAAATCAACGCCTACTTATTTGGAAACGCCTGTATTAGCCACGCCCTTTACAACAATTACAACCTTGGCTCCTCCCATTCGGATAACGACGTCTATATTGCCGGACCTAAAAAAAAACCCCGCCTGCTTTGGTGAAAATCAACGCCTATTTATGTGGAAACGCCTACATTTGCCACGCCCTTTGCAGTAATTCCAACCTTGGCTCCTCCTATTCGGATAACCACGCCTATATTGACACACCTAAAAAACCACACCTGCTTTGGTTTGGCTTTAGTGTTAATCAACGCCTATTTATGTGGGAACGGCTACATTGGCCACGCCCCTTTGTATCAATTCTCACTTTAGCTCCTCCCATTCGAATAACCACGCCTTTATTGCCACACCTTAAAATTCACCCCTACTTTGATTTTGTTTTAGTGAATGTCAACGCTAGTTTAGGTAGTTACGCCTATATTAACCACGCCTATCGGAAGCGACTATTTGGTCCCTCCCACTTGAATAATCACGCCTATATTTACAAAACCTAGTTCAATTGCTCCACCTATTTCATAAATCAAACTCTTATTTTATTTATAAATGTTTATCAGGCATTTTTTTTGAAACTTATGAATTTAATTATTCAAAAAATTTGGATTTGTAGATTAATATTTAAAATGATTATTCTGTAATTTTTTTTTGTTAATTTGGTTTTTCATTTAGATGGAAATTTTTGTTTAATTTCTGAACTCTAGAATTATTAAAGATTATTATAATTTATAATCAATATTGTTATTTATGCTGATAGTGGAAAGTTTTGCTATATATATATATGTATGTATAGAGAGAGAGGGAGATATTTAGCGAAAGACCCCTATTATGACGAGAAAAGTTTTCAAATTAGTTAATAATCCTTTTTGGAACTTTGGATCAACAAACAATTTCTGTGAAATCTATTTGGCTAATTTTACAAAATTTGTATAGCTTTGACAATAAATTCACAATTATATAACGTTTAAATGTGAAATCAAATAAATTTTACAAATTTTAATCAAGAAATGAAATATATTCTTTGTGGAGTATTGACTTCTTATATATAATTAAAAAAAAAAAAGAAAAGCTGATTAAATTCATAAATAAAAATTTCTACGAGGGTAATTCACCGTGATGAAAACTACACTCTTCCGTTCTTTTACGCAGCATTTAATTTGCAATTAAAACTTTATTTTCCTTCTCTAGTATTATACTTTACCTTGCACGATCCTCTATAGACGAAGTTTTTATACAACTCGAGGATTGCCGTTTTTATATCGTTAGTAGCAAAACTTTTCGAAATGGGATTACTTCTCGTGTAAGGAGAGATGTAAGAAAATTGAGATAAATGATGAAATGTAAAAATGCATTGAAGTATGGATAAATGAATTTTTTTTTCCGAAAATCACATTCAAAGTATTTTGTTTACTTTATTTTAAAAGAAAAATCTGAATCCATTTTTTATTCCTCTTTCACTTTTTCCAATTTCCATTTATATTTTTTTTATTCTACTTTTATTTTCACTTACACTTTTTTTCAATTTCCATTCCCACTACCACTTTTTCTAATTTTTACTCACAGTTCAGTTTTCACTTCCACTTTTTACAATTTCCATTTCAATTTTCAATGGAAATGAAAGTGGAAATTAAAAAAAGTGGAATTGGGAATGAAAATGAGAAAAAGTGGAAATGGAAATTGAAATTAGAAAAAGTGGAAGTAGAAATGGAAGTGAGAGTGGAAATGGAATTGGAAATTAAAAAAAGTGGAAATGGAGATGGGAGTGGAAATCGGGAAAAGTGGAAGTGGAAATTTGAAAAAGTGGAAGTAAAAATGGAATTAAAAAAATGGATATGAAAATTAGAAAAAGTGGAAGTGTAAATAGAAATAGATTTACATAATACAACCCCTGTTTAATATGTAATAATAATAATTTGAAATATTTGTTCTGTTTGTATTGTGAATTTAAAATAAAAAATAATTCATTGACAATTGAAAAAAAAAAATGTTACAGCGATTAGAATGAAAAATTTTTCACTTCTACATATTATATAAGTTGGTGACTGCAAGTGGGCGTTTTAGATAAGCATGGCAAAGCTTCTTAGTGCGAAGTGAATTTCTAGATGTCTTGTTTGACCCGTTTTCAACCAACGCGAGAGTCGCCTTTGAAACTTTAACTTTGAGAATATTTTGTGGATTTAAAGAGGCAAAAATGAAATATGCATTTGCAAGAAAAATGTATTGTACAGTCAAGAAACTCATTTGGCTTTTTCTACCCTTCATTTTTCACAAGAAGTTCAATTTAAACAGGTTTCATGAATAAAAAATTAATCGTTGATAAATTTTCCATTATTTTTTTTATTTATATATATATAAACTAAAAAAATATACATTATAAAATAATTTTTTCAATTGAATTTTTAAATATTAATTAAATTTTTACAAGTAAGATTGTATTTTTAAAGTGGAATTGAAATAATTAAAAAAATATTTATTCATGAAATTATTTAACAAAAAGTCATTTATTCTCTGTCTTGTGATATTATATTTTAATTCTATGCATTAATTATTATTATTTGCATTAATAAACTATAATGTCATATGAAGTTGATTCTTTATTAATTAAAATATTAATTATTTATTCGTGAGAAAATGACAATATTAAGGTGACATGTTACGGATAAATCTCTTAAGCATGGAGATTGTGTTGAACCATTAATTAATTAATTACTTTAGCTAAGTTGAATGACATTGTTAGGGGGAAATATGTCGCGGACAGTAACTCTCCCTAGAACACAGAGAGGCTGTTGACAATCCATTAATTAATTATTTCGATTAACATACAATGAAGACTTTGTTTTCCCTTTGGAATGAAAATCCAACAATTTATTGAGCATTGCAAAATTATATTTTTATTTTATTGTATTTCAAATAATTTTTATGCTCCAAAAAAATATTTAAAAAAAATTTTTTCTCACAATTTTTTAAGTAAACAAAACTGTAATTTGTTTGATTCTATTATTTATTATTATAATTATTATTTCCACTTGGAAAGATTCCCCGGAAATTATATCAGAATTCCGCCGGAACTTCCAACGTAATTCTGTCGGAACTCCCTCGGAGTTCCAAAGAATTTCCAATGGGATTCTGACGGAATTAGGACTCTAAAAATTTTGAAAAAAATTAATCAGAATTTCGTCAGAATTCCGTCGGAACACCGTCGGAATCCCATCGGAAATTCTTTGGAACTCCGATGGAATTCCGACGGAATTACGTTGGAAGTTCCGGCGGAATTCTGATAGAACCTCCAGGGGGCATTTTCCGGGGAATCTTTCCAAGTGGGTTATTATAAATATTATTATTATTATTTTCTTAATTTTTATTTATTATGTGATTATAAAATTTTATTTTATTTTTAATGCAAATTTTATTTAATATAGTATATCCTATAAAATAAAAATATTTAATTGTTTGGGTCTGTTTGTTTTCCAGGAATTAAGAAAACAATGAATCACCAGGACTTGTGTTTACATGGTTCGGAATAATAAACTCAGGTATAAGCAGGTCATAACCGGCGAGAAGAATATTTTATTAGGATTCACAAAATTTAATGAAGAGTAGATTTTAAAATCAGTTTACGTGATTCGTCTTAAATAATTATTTTCTAATTTTAATTCATTCTTTTTTGTCGTTTTTAATCTTTAAATTTTTTACCGGGAGTGCTCGAATTTTCTAAAACCGCGTTCGTTTAATAATAATAATAAATAGTATTTAGATTAATTTTTATTATGTTTTCGGGAGTGTTCGAAATTTTTTAAAATCGCGAGTGAGTGTTTTTTTGATCCATCTGAGATGATAAGAAAAAAATGCTGCCATCGCTTCGTTGGAGTGAATCCCTGATTGGTGAGTCGAATTTTATTTTTAAAATAATCTTTGATTTTTAGAACTTATTCATAAGTTACAAATATTTATTTATTTATTATTATTTATTTATTTATTTATTTAATACAATGGTAAACCCGCGGTCTACAAGAGCCATTAGTGGGTTGCACTTAATATAAAATATAATCGAAAAATTAAGCAACAAATAGTTTGTAAAAATGTACACATTCTTTTTCACCTCAAACTCAGAACATATTGATCAACCATTTTAAGGAAAGTGGAAATGTTACAGAAAAAAAAAATCGAAGTTAGTGTTGATACTTTTATAAATTTGATTTAAATGATAACAAGGTAGATAAATAAGATCCATGATCTGCCAAAGTAAAAACATCAAATCTATTACATAATTGCAAATAATTCGAACCACGTTGAGGGTAAATACCATCCATTTTAAAAACTAAATACTTTAAAAAACGTTTTTGAATATAGTCTATGTCGTCTGAGTGACAGTTGAAAAAAGGATTTCAAATAATATTAGCGTACTCAACTTTACTACGGACTTGTGAATTGAATAAAAAAGTTAAGGTATTGGGGTTCCTAAAATCTTTAGTGCATCGAATCAGGAAACCCAAAGCTCTCGATGCATTTATTTGATAATTAGTCAAGTAAATTACTTGAATCAAATAAATTTTTTTCCCATTGCACTTTTTTTAGGCTTAAAATTAAAAAAAAATTAATTCACTTTTTAAGCTATAAAATTAGGTAAATAATTTAAACATTTTTTTTTATTTAAAAATAGAAATTTATATCAACTTTAGTGATAAATTGTTATAGGAAAAATAAATATAATAGCTATATAATGAAAATTGATGTTGTGGAAAATAATTTCCCGATATATATATAGTAGAATTTCGTATTCGATGAACAATGACAGGTCTAGGGTCCGTTTTATCGGATTTATATATATGTGTGTGTGTAAAAAAGTTTCCATAGTTGTTCGGTGATCTTTTTCATTCGGCCTTTTTCTGGTAGCCCCCCGTCGTATTTGCACGTTGCTCGATGGCGGCCATCCAGAATGGGCATATCCCCTCTTCTCCCCCTTTTCCAGATAATCCGCGCCTCACTCGCACAATCAGCACTCCATTTTTCTCATTTAATTCCCGATGCTGCAGTTGCGTTGGTGTTTCATATGTGTAAACTAGAAACGGGCCGATTCACGGGACCGAGATTCACGTCACACACATACGAGATAGACTTAAGCCCCAGGGCTTACCGCACAAAACAGACGTGCTAACAATTTTGGTCTCTTTGTCTTTATAGCGCTGCGACGTTGACGCCTTTCTTCTTCTTCTTCTTCTTTTTGCCATTTTTCTGGTCATCATTTTTCCTTCTTTTTCATTTTTTTAAACTCAATTTATGCTGTTTTTTTTGCTAACACATTGCGATTATTCAATGTTTTGTTAGTGTAACAAATCTGTGTTTGAAGGTGTATAGAATTTATTGGTTTGTTATTTGCAGAATTCTTGATGATTTAGTTGAAACTTTATACTTAGTTGTGGTTTACAATATAATTTTTCAGGTTTATTTTCGTATAAAATTTGGTTCCAAACAATGGTGGTTAGAGTCAGAAAAAGCTACAATTAATGGTAGTTACAACCAATAGTAGTTACAGTCGGAAAAAGTTACAATCGGTGGTAGTTATAATTAATAGTAGTTATAATCGGCGTTAGTTATAATTAATGGTAGTTAAAGTCGGAAAAAGTTACAATCGGTGGTAGTTATAATAAATAGTAGTTACAACATATGGTAGTAACGATTAATAATTGTTACAACCAATGGTAGTTACAACCATAGGTAGTTACAATCGGCAGTAATTATAATTAATGGTAGTTAATACCAGAAAAAGTTATAATCGGTGGTAGTTATAATTAATGGTAGTTACAATCGGCGGTAATTGTAATTAATGGTAGTTACAACCAATGGTAGTTGCAATCGGCGGTAATTATAATTAATGGTAGTCACCACCAATAGTAGTTACAACCAATGATAGTTAAAATCAGAAAGAGTTATAATCGGCGTTAGTTATAATTAATGGTAGTTACAACCAATAGTAGTTAAAGTCGGAAAAAATTACAATCGGTGGTAGTTATAATTAATGGTAGTTACAACCAATGGTAGTTGCAATCGGCGGTAGTTATAATTAATGGTAATTACAACCAATAGTAGTTACAGTCGGAAAAAGTTACAATCGGTGGTAGTTATAATTAATGGTAGTCACAACCAATGGTAGTTACAACCAATGATAGTTAAAGTCAGAAAGAGTTATAATCGGCGTTAGTTATAATTAATGGTAGTTACAACCAATAATAGTTAAAGTCGGAAAAAGTTACAATCGTGGTAGTTATAATTAATAGTAATTACAACCTATGGCAATAACGATTAATATTTGTTACAACCAATGGTAGTTACAACCATAGGTAATTGTAATCGGCAGTAATTATGATTAATGGTAGTTAATGTCAGAAAAAGTTACAATCGGTGGTAGTTATAATTAATGGTAATGACAACCAATGGTAGTTACAATAGGCGGTAATTATAATTAATGGTAGTCACTTCCAATGGTAGTAACAATTAATAGTTGTTATAACCGGTGTAAGTTACAATCAACAGTAGTTACAATAATTGTTACAATAAATGGTTGTTACAATTTATAGCTGTTACAACCATTAGTAATTAAAACAAGTGATAGTTAAAATCAATGGTTGTTGCAACTAATAGTAGTTACAATAATGGTAATTTAAACTAGTGATGGTTTCAACAAATTATTTTGATAATTAAAGGTTGCTTTGAAAATAATCGTGGTTTTTACAACCAGTAGTAGTTACAATTAATGGTTGTTACATGCAGTTGTTACAACCAATTGTAGTTACAATTTATAGTAGGTTTAACTAATCGGAGTTACTAATTGTTACAACTAGTAGTTGTTACAATCAGTGGTTGTTACAATTAATGGTAGTTACAATCAATGATAGTTATATTCTATCGTAGATAGTATTAATGGTAGTTACAATTAATGGTAGTTACAATTAATGGTAGTTACAATTAATGGTAGTTACAATTAATGGTAGTTACAATTAATGGTAGTTACAATTAATGGTAGTTACAATTAATGGTAGTTACAATTAATGGTAGTTACAATTAATGGTAGTTACAATTAATGGTACTTACAATTAATGGTAGTTACAATTAATGGTAGTTAGTTTTAACTATAATGGTTGTTACAATCAGTTTTATGATCTATTATTGCAAACTATCTTTTATCATCGTGCATGGTAGGGATTTCAAATTGTGTGCTGAAATGAGACAAAATCTAGATTGAATTTTAGTTTGGTTACAGTCCGCCAATCATGCGATTGATGAGAGTGTCGCGTGATTAAAAGCATAGCACTGTAGTAACATGCGTTGTTGCTATAGTCTTGAGACTATAGCAACAACTTGAAAACATTATTAACACGCAGAAAATTTGTTCGTTATGATTGACATTTGCGTGCGAATTGTTTTCTCTCCCACCGTTAAGTATGATTATTACAATAGATATTGAATTTACACAATGTTACAGTAAAATAAACTTTAAATTAAAGAAAATTGATAGTTTGCGTAACGTTCTTGAATTTTTCTTATTTCCACAAGATTTTTCCGATAATAAAATTTTCAAAAATTTCTTGTATGTTATAATAATCAGATAGTAAAATTTTCCAAAAAAATTTGATTTAAATGAATTGTGATTATTTGAATTTATTTGTTTCGAATGAATTTATAATAGGAGATAATATTTCGAAGTTATTGATAATATGTTTTGTTCAGTGGAAAGAATATTTATCAAGTGTTTGATGATTTATTGAAGATATGGGTAATATTTTAGATTTAAAACAGATTTTCGTTGTAGGAAGTCACCGTATGTAGTATATATATATATATATATAGGTACTCCCATATTCTCGAAGTGGATCAATAGATTACACATAAATTATATATAATCTGTCGTGCAGTTACGATAACACTTCGAACGTGTGTTTAATGACAAACGCTTCCATGCGAAACATTTACAACTATAAATTTTAGTTAGAAATTCTAACATGACTACATATTCTCTATTAATATGTACCTATTTTTAACCGATTTTTTTTTTATTTCAATATGTATTTTTTTAATTAACGTCATATTCTATTAATGAATTTTTATGTATTTGAAATTATAATTTTTAATGAGTTTTTAATTATGTAGAGTGTATTATAAAATTAAAATAGTGAAAGTAAACTTAAATTTTTATATCACTTAATTTTCAATTAATAATTAATAATAATTAATAATTTACAATTTCAATAATCGGTTTGTCCTTAATCGTAATATCGTTATCAAGTAATTCTTTTCATGTATTTAAAATTAATCTTAATTACATTGCAATTAATGTTCATACATTATTTAATTTTTCACCAATATTTAAAGATGATTTTCTATATTTAAAATTTTAATTAAAAAGCAAATTAAAAAATTATATTCTCCTATAATCGATATTGTAATAAGAAAAGCACATTTTAAAATAATTGTGTAAAAATATATTTTTCTAAACAGCATAATAAAATTATTATTATTAATTATTAATATTATTATTTTATATTATTTATTTAATTATTATTATTTATTGTTTATTAGGATTTCAAGCAAATCTTTTGTCATTTTAATGAACTTTAATTTCTTGAAGTGATGTTGGTCGCGTGGGGTGTTTGAGTTCTTGCGTCGGATGTAGCTCTTGAGCACTAATCGTATTGTCGATGTGAGTGGAGGTTTAGCACGAAATCCGAGGTGAATTCGTTTGGTTTAGGTTAGGTTAGTTTAGGTTAGGCATCGACCAAGCATCCAGTGCCAGAGTGAACAGGCCAAATGCGTTTTGAGGTTAATGAGCGAACGTACGCACTCGTCCTTATCGTGCACCATGACCCGCGAAATGCCCTTTATTCCCCTCCGATTTCGTTGCCACAAAATACTTCTCATTTTTCTAAAAAAAAAAGTTATTCCGAGATAAAGGGATTTTATAGAGAAATAATATTTTTGAAAATTATTATCGTTTTCCTACGCGAAAATTAATTACCAAAATAAGTAGTGAAAGTAAGTTTTAGTCAGACACAAAAAAATTCAAATTCTTGTAAACGAATTTTTAACAAAATTTTTTGGATATCAAATTTTTTTATTTTGCAGAATTTATCTTTTTACCTAACTTTTTATTTATAAATCTATTTTTTCAGTAATAAAAAGTTGTGTAAAGAGAAATTCTGTAAAATAAAAATTCTGCCAAATAAAAATTATGTACGTAAAAAATTTGTAAATTAAATTCGCATTTAACACAAAGTTCATTGTAAAACGAATTTTGTGGCAAATTCAAAAAAATGAAAATTGTAAATGATTTTTATGGGATGCGATCCATTTTTTTGCAACTATTTGAAAAGCATTAATTGTCAGATCAGTGCAATTTGTTTTTTCAAGCTCTATTTGTTGGACAATATATTTTATACTCTCAGGAAACAAATTTCCCAACAGACGTCAAGTCCCATTCATCTTTTCCCACTTCCAATAACGATTTCGACCACAGGAGCCACAAACACACACAAAAATCCCGGTGATCCTCCCATATGATGTAAATGAATCCGAGTATAGTCACTCTCGAAAATCTCTCACGTTCATTTGACAAGTTCTTGAATCTTCTTTGTAATGAGAGAAAGGGAAAACCATTGGAAATTCTCTCAAAATTTTACCGTTCCATGTATAAATCTTAGTAAGGAGTTGAAAATGAAACAGGAGAAAAGTACCTCCCTTACAGGACCGAGAGAAAAGAACATAAACTTCTAAATGTAAAGTCCTTTTAGAATCCTGACTCGTGGGAAATGGCAAATTTTCTAACATTTAACTCTTGTTGGTTCCTTCTATTAAATTTTTTTCCTGTCTATATAATTTAAAAAAAATCTATTTTCTTAAATTTATAATTAACCAATTTAAAGTGTTATAGATTTTAGATTACTTTCATTTTTTCAAATGTTCAATTCTAAATTACAAATAGAGGATTAAATTAACAAATTGTAAATAATTTATAATTATTTAATAAATTAAAATAGTTTTAAATTAAAAAAAATCTATAGAAATTTAAAAACAAGAATTTATCTTATAAAATCAGTGATACAAGACAAGATCACGTTTAACAAATTTCTATAACTTTCAAAAAGAGATAAGATGTAACTTTTAAAATATTTTTTTTATTATTTACCTTGTGGAGAAATATTTTTCAAAAGCCACGAATTTGATGAACGCTTTGTTAGAGAAAATATAAGTTACAATTTTTTTTTAATTTCTTATTTCTATTAAGTAATTGCTTAGTAGAAATTTCGAAATATCTGAAGTTTATTTAAGTATATCTCAGCATCCGCTCTACCAATCAAAAAGTGCGCCATACATTTTTTGTTCGAGACTCCCGGGTTAAGACTTTGGCGGTATTCCCGACCAATTATCTCGCAAATTTAATTTTTCAAAAATTTTTTCCCAGTTTTAGTGAGTGTAGCTCAGCATCCGCTGGACCAATCAAAAAGTGCGCCATACATTTTTTGTTCGAAACTTTTTCCCTATTTTTGTGGTGGTATTCCAGATCAATTATCTCGCGAATTTAATTTTACGAAAATTTTTCCAAAATATTTTTGAGTGTAGCTCAGCATCCGCTGGACCAATCAAAAAGTGCGCCATACATTTTTTGTTCAGAACTTTCTTCTAACTGCTTTGGTGTTATTCCGAATCGATTATCATGCAAATTTATTTTTTCGAAAATTTTTCCAAAATATTTTTTGAGTGTAGCTCAGCATTCGCTGGACCAATCAAAAAGTGCGCCATAAATTGTTTGTTCGAAACTTTTTCCCTATTTTTGTGGTGGAATTCCGGATCAATTATCTCGCAAATTTACTTTCTTAAAATTTTTTAAAAAATTTATCAGAGTATAGCTCAGTATCCGCTGGACCAATCAAAAAGTGCGCCATACATTTTTTGTTCGAGACTCCCGGGTTAAGACTTTGGCGGTATTCCCAAACAATTATCTCGCAAATTTAATTTTTCGAAATTTTTTAAAAAATTTATCTGAGTGTAGCTCAGCATCCGCTGGACCAATCAAAAAGTGCGCCATACATTTTTTGTTCAGAACTCTCTTCTAACTGCTTTGGTGTTATTCCGAATCGATTATCATGCAAATTTAATTTTTCGAAAATTTTTCCAAAATATTTTTGAGTGTAGCTCAGCATCCGCTGGACCAATCAAAAAGTGCGCCATACATTTTTTGTTCGAGACTCCCGGGTTAAGACTTTGGCGGTATTCCCAAACAATTATCTCGCAAATTTAATTTTTCGAAATTTTTTAAAAAATTTATCTGAGTGTAGCTCAGCATCCGCTGGACCAATCAAAAAGTGCGCCATACATTTTTTGTTCAGAACTTTCTTCTTATTCTTGTGGTGGTATTCCGAATCGATTATCATGCAAATTTATTTTTTCGATAATTTTTCTAAAAAAATTTTTGAGTGTAGCTCAGCATCCGCTGGACCAATCAAAAAGTGCGCCATACATTTTTTGTTCGAGACTCCCGGGTTAAGACTTTGGCGGTATTCCCAAACAATTATCTCGCAAATTTAATTTTTCGAAATTTTTTAAAAAATTTATCTGAGTGTAGCTCAGCATCCGCTGGACCAATCAAAAAGTGCGCCATACATTTTTTGTTCAGAACTTTCTTCTTATTCTTGTGGTGGTATTCCGAATCGATTATCATGCAAATTTATTTTTTCGATAATTTTTCTAAAAAAAATTTTTGAGTGTAGCTCAGCATCCGCTGGACCAATCAAAAAGTGCGCCATACATTTTTTGTTCGAGACTCCCGGGTTAAGACTTTGGCGGTATTCCCAAACAATTATCTCGCAAATTTAATTTTTCGAAATTTTTTAAAAAATTTATCTGAGTGTAGCTCAGCATCCGCTGGACCAATCAAAAAGTGCGCCATACATTTTTTGTTCAGAACTTTCTTCTAACTGCTTTGGTGTTATTCCGAATCGATTATCATGCAAATTTATTTTTTCGAAAATTTTTCCAAAATATTTTTGAGTGTAGCTCAGCATTCGCTGGACCAATCAAAAAGTGCGCCATAAATTTTTTGTTCGAAACTTTTTCCCTATTTTTGTGGTGGTATTCCGGATCAATTATCTCGCAAATTTACTTTTTTAAAATTTTTTAAAAAATTTATCAGAGTGTAGCTCAGCATCCGCTGGACCAATCAAAAAGTGCGCCATACATTTTTTGTTCGAGACTCACGGGTTAAGACTTTGGCGGTATTCCCAAACAATTATCTCGCAAATTTAATTTTTCGAAATTTTTTAAAAAATTTATCTGAGTGTAGCTCAGCATCCGCTGGACCAATCAAAAAGTGCGCCATACATTTTTTGTTCGAGACTCCCGGGTTAAGACTTTGGCGGTATTCCCAAACAAATATCTCGCAAATTTAATTTTTCGAAATTTTTTAAAAAATTTATCTGAGTGTAGCTCAGCATCCGCTGGACCAATCAAAAAGTGCGCCATACATTTTTTGTTCAGAACTTTCTTCTAACTGCTTTGGTGTTATTCCGAATCGATTATCATGCAAATTTATTTTTTCGAAAATTTTTCCAAAATATTTTTGAGTGTAGCTCAGCATCCGCTGGACCAATCAAAAAGTGCGCCATACATTTTTTGTTCAGAACTTTCTTCGAACTGCTTTGGTGTTATTCCGAATCGATTATCATGCAAATTTATTTTTTCGAAAATTTTTCCAAAATATTTTTTGAGTGTAGCTCAGCATTCGCTGGACCAATCAAAAAGTGCGCCATAAATTGTTTGTTCGAAACTTTTTCCCTATTTTTGTGGTGGAATTCCGGATCAATTATCTCGCAAATTTACTTTTTTAAAATTTTTTAAAAAATTTATCAGAGTGTAGCTCAGTATCCGCTGGACCAATCAAAAAGTGCGCCATACATTTTTTGTTCGAGACTCCCGGGTTAAGACTTTGGCGGTATTCCCGATCAATTATCTCGCAAATTTAATTTTTCGAAATTTTTTAAAAAATTTTTGAGTGTAGCTCAGCATCCGCTGGACCAATCAAAAAGTGCGCCATACATTTTTTGTTCGAGACTCCCGAATTAAGACTTTGGCGGTATTCCCAAACAATTATCTCGCAAATTTAATTTTTCGAAATTTTTTATAAAATTTATCTGAGTGTAGCTCAGCATCCGCTGGACCAATCAAAAAGTGCGCCATACATTTTTTGTTCGAGACTCCCGAATTAAGACTTTGGCGGTATTCCCAAACAATTATCTCGCAAATTTAATTTTTCGAAATTTTTTAAAAAATTTATCTGAGTGTAGCTCAGCATCCGCTGGACCAATCAAAAAGTGCGCCATACATTTTTTTCAGAACTTTCTTCTAACTGCTTTGGCGTTATTCCGAATCGATTATCATGCAAATTTATTTTTTCGAAAATTTTTCCAAAATATTTTTGAGTGTAGCTCAACATCCGCTGGACCAATCAAAAAGTGCGCCATACATTTTTTGTTCGAGACTCCCGGGTTAAGACTTTGGCGGTATTCCCGATTAATTATCTCGCAAATTTAATTTTTCGAAATTTTTTAAAAAATTTATCTGAGTGTAGCTCAGCATCCGCTGGACCAATCAAAAAGTGCGCCATACATTTTTTGTTCGAGACTCCCGGGTTAAGACTTTGGCGGTATTCCCAAACAATTATCTCGCAAATTTAATTTTTCGAAATTTTTTAAAAAATGTTTGAGTGTAGCTCAGCATCCGCTGGACCAATCAAAAAGTGCGCCATACATTTTTTGTTCAGAACTTTCTTCTTATTCTTGTGGTGGTATTCCGAATCGATTATCATGCAAATTTATTTTTTCGAAAATTTTTCCAAAATATTTTTTGAGTGTAGCTCAGCATTCGCTGGACCAATCAAAAAGTGCGCCATAAATTTTTTGTTCGAAACTTTTTCCCTATTTTTGTGGTGGTATTCCGGATCAATTATCTCGCAAATTTACTTTTTTAAAATTTTTTAAAAAATTTATCAGAGTGTAGCTCAGCATCCGCTGGACCAATCAAAAAGTGCGCCATACATTTTTTGTTCAGAACTTTCTTCTTATTCTTGTGGTGGTATTCCGAATCGATTATCATGCAAATTTATTTTTTCGAAAATTTTTCAAATAAAATTTTTGAGTGTAGATCAACATCCGCTGGACCAATCAAAAAGTGCGCCATACATTTTTTGTTCGAGACTCCCGGGTTAAGACTTTGGCGGTATTCCCAAACAATTATCTCGCAAATTTAATTTTTCGAAATTTTTTAAAAAATTTATCTGAGTGTAGCTCAGCATCCGCTGGACCAATCAAAAACTGCGTTATACATTTTTTGTTCAGAACTTTCTTCTAACTGCTTTGGTGTTATTCCGAATCGATTATCATGCAAATTTAATTTTTCGAAAATTTTTCCAAAATATTTTTGAGTGTAGCTCAGCATCCGCTGGACCAATCAAAAAGTGCGCCATACATTTTTTGTTCAGAACTTTCTTCTAACTGCTTTGGTGTTATTCCGAATCGATTATCATGCAAATTTATTTTTTCGAAAATTTTTCCAAAATATTTTTTGAGTGTAGCTCAGCATTCGCTGGACCAATCAAAAAGTGCGCCATAAATTGTTTGTTCGAAACTTTTTCCCTATTTTTGTGGTGGAATTCCGGATCAATTATCTCGCAAATTTACTTTTTTAAAAAATTTATCAGAGTATAGCTCAGTATCCGCTGGACCAATCAAAAAGTGCGCCATACATTTTTTGTTCGAGACTCCCGGGTTAAGACTTTGGCGGTATTCCCAAACAATTATCTCGCAAATTTAATTTTTCGAAATTTTTTAAAAAATTTATCTGAGTGTAGCTCAGCATCCGCTGGACCAATCAAAAAGTGCGCCATACATTTTTTGTTTAGAACTCTCTTCTAACTGCTTTGGTGTTATTCCGAATCGATTATCATGCAAATTTAATTTTTCGAAAATTTTTCCAAAATATTTTTGAGTGTAGCTCAGCATCCGCTGGACCAATCAAAAAGTGCGCCATACATTTTTTGTTCGAGACTCCCGGGTTAAGACTTTGGCGGTATTCCCAAACAATTATCTCGCAAATTTAATTTTTCGAAATTTTTTAAAAAATATATCTGAGTGTAGCTCAGCATCCGCTGGACCAATCAAAAAGTGCGCCATACATTTTTTGTTCAGAACATTCTTCTAACTGCTTTGGTGTTATTCCGAATCGATTATCATGCAAATTTATTTTTTCGAAAATTTTTCCAAAATATTTTTGAGTGTAGCTCAGCATTCGCTGGACCAATCAAAAAGTGCGCCATAAATTTTTTGTTCGAAACTTTTTCCATATTTTTGTGGTGGTATTCCGGATCAATTATCTCGCAAATTTACTTTTTTAAAATTTTTTAAAAAATTTATCAGAGTGTAGCTCAGCATCCGCTGGACCAATCAAAAAGTGCGCCATACATTTTTTGTTCGAGACTCCCGGGTTAAGACTTTGGCGGTATTCCCAAACAATTATCTCGCAAATTTAATTTTTCGAAATTTTTTAAAAAATTTATCTGAGTGTAGCTCAGCATCCGCTGGACCAATCAAAAAGTGCGCCATACATTTTTTGTTCGAGACTCCCGGGTTAAGACTTTGGCGGTATTCCCAAACAAATATCTCGCAAATTTAATTTTTCGAAATTTTTTAAAAAATTTATCTGAGTGTAGCTCAGCATCCGCTGGACCAATCAAAAAGTGCGCCATACATTTTTTGTTCAGAACTTTCTTCTAACTGCTTTGGTGTTATTCCGAATCGATTATCATGCAAATTTAATTTTTCGAAAATTTTTCCAAAATATTTTTGAGTGTAGCTCAGCATCCGCTGGACCAATCAAAAAGTGCGCCATACATTTTTTGTTCAGAACTTTCTTCTTATTCTTGTGGTGGTATTCCGAATCGATTATCATGCAAATTTATTTTTTCGAAAATTTTTCAAAAAAAATTTTTGAGTGTAACTCAGCATCCGCTGGACCAATCAAAAAGTGCGCCATAAATTTTTTGTTCGAGACTCCCGGGTTAAGACTTTGGCGGTATTCCCTATCAATTATCTCGCAAATTTAATTTTTCGAAATTTTTTAAAAAATGTTTGAGTGTAGCTAAGCATCCGCTGTACCAATCAAAAAGTGCGCCATACATTTTTTGTTCGAGACTCCCGGGTTAAGACTTTGGCGGTATTCCCAAACAATTATCTCGCAAATTTAATTTTTCGAAATTTTTTAAAAAATTTATCTGAGTGTAGCTCAGCATCCGCTGGACCAATCAAAAAGTGCGCCATACATTTTTTGTTCGAGACTCCCGGGTTAAGACTTTGGCGGTATTCCCTATCAATTATCTCGCAAATTTAATTTTTCGAAATTTTTTAAAAAATTTATTTGAGTGTAGCTCAGCATCCGCTGGACCAATCAAAAAGTGCGCCATACATTTTTTGTTCAGAACTCTCTTCTAACTGCTTTGGTGTTATTCCGAATCGATTATCATGCAAATTTAATTTTTCGGAAATTTTTCCAAAATATTTTTGTGTGTAGCTCAGCATCCGCTGGACCAATCAAAAAGTGCGCCATACATTTTTTGTTCAGAACTTTCTTCTTATTCTTGTGGTGGTATTCCGAATCGATTATCATGCAAATTTATTTTTTCGAAAATTTTTCAAAAAAAATTTTTGAGTGTAGCTCAGCATCCGCTGGACCAATCAAAAAGTGCGCCATACATTTTTTGTTCGAGACTCTTGGGTTAAGACTTTGGCGGTATTCCCGATCAATTATCTCGCAAATTTAATTTTTCGAAATTTTTTAAAAAATTTTTGAGTGTAGCTCAGCATCCGCTGGACCAATCAAAAAGTGCGCCATACATTTTTTGTTCGAGACTCCCGAATTAAGACTTTGGCGGTATTCCCAAACAATTATCTCGCAAATTTAATTTTTCGAAATTTTTTAAAAAATTTATCTGAGTGTAGCTCAGCATCCGCTGGACCAATCAAAAAGTGCGCCATACATTTTTTGTTCAGAACTTTCTTCTAACTGCTTTGGTGTTATTCCGAATCGATTATCATGCAAATTTATTTTTTCGAAAATTTTTCCAAAATATTTTTGAGTGTAGCTCAGTATTCGCTGGACCAATCAAAAAGTGCGCCATAAATTTTTTGTTCGAAACTTTTTCCCTATTTTTGTGGTGGTATTCCGGATCAATTATCTCGCAAATTTACTTTTTTAAAATTTTTTAAAAAATTTATCAGAGTGTAGCTCAGCATCCGCTGGACCAATCAAAAAGTGCGCCATACATTTTTTGTTCGAGACTCCCGGGTTAAGACTTTGGCGGTATTCCCAAACAATTATCTCGCAAATTTAATTTTTCGAAATTTTTTAAAAAATTTATCTGAGTGTAGCTCAGCATCCGCTGGACCAATCAAAAAGTGCGCCATACATTTTTTGTTCGAGACTCCCGGGTTAAGACTTTGGCGGTATTCCCAAACAAATATCTCGCAAATTTAATTTTTCGAAATTTTTTAAAAAATTTATCTGAGTGTAGCTCAGCATCCGCTGGACCAATCAAAAAGTGCGCCATACATTTTTTGTTCAGAACTTTCTTCTTATTCTTGTGGTGGTATTCCGAATCGATTATCATGCAAATTTATTTTTTCGAAAATTTTTCAAAAAAAATTTTTGAGTGTAACTCAGCATCCGCTGGACCAATCAAAAAGTGCGCCATAAATTTTTTGTTCGAGACTCCCGGGTTAAGACTTTGGCGGTATTCCCTATCAATTATCTCGCAAATTTAATTTTTCGAAATTTTTTAAAAAATGTTTGAGTGTAGCTCAGCATCCGCTGTACCAATCAAAAAGTGCGCCATACATTTTTTGTTCGAGACTCCCGGGTTAAGACTTTGGCGGTATTCCCAAACAATTATCTCGCAAATTTAATTTTTCGAAATTTTTTAAAAAATTTATCTGAGTGTAGCTCAGCATCCGCTGGACCAATCAAAAAGTGCGCCATACATTTTTTGTTCGAGACTCCCGGGTTAAGACTTTGGCGGTATTCCCTATCAATTATCTCGCAAATTTAATTTTTCGAAATTTTTTAAAAAATTTATTTGAGTGTAGCTCAGCATCCGCTGGACCAATCAAAAAGTGCGCCATACATTTTTTGTTCAGAACTCTCTTCTAACTGCTTTGGTGTTATTCCGAATCGATTATCATGCAAATTTAATTTTTCGGAAATTTTTCCAAAATATTTTTGTGTGTAGCTCAGCATCCGCTGGACCAATCAAAAAGTGCGCCATACATTTTTTGTTCAGAACTTTCTTCTTATTCTTGTGGTGGTATTCCGAATCGATTATCATGCAAATTTATTTTTTCGAAAATTTTTCAAAAAAAATTTTTGAGTGTAGCTCAGCATCCGCTGGACCAATCAAAAAGTGCGCCATACATTTTTTGTTCGAGACTCTTGGGTTAAGACTTTGGCGGTATTCCCGATCAATTATCTCGCAAATTTAATTTTTCGAAATTTTTTAAAAAATTTTTGAGTGTAGCTCAGCATCCGCTGGACCAATCAAAAAGTGCGCCATACATTTTTTGTTCGAGACTCCCGAATTAAGACTTTGGCGGTATTCCCAAACAATTATCTCGCAAATTTAATTTTTCGAAATTTTTTAAAAAATTTATCTGAGTGTAGCTCAGCATCCGCTGGACCAATCAAAAAGTGCGCCATACATTTTTTGTTCAGAACATTCTTCTAACTGCTTTGGTGTTATTCCGAATCGATTATCATGCAAATTTATTTTTTCGAAAATTTTTCCAAAATATTTTTGAGTGTAGCTCAGCATTCGCTGGACCAATCAAAAAGTGCGCCATAAATTTTTTGTTCGAAACTTTTTCCCTATTTTTGTGGTGGTATTCCGGATCAATTATCTCGCAAATTTACTTTTTTAAAATTTTTTAAAAAATTTATCAGAGTGTAGCTCAGCATCCGCTGGACCAATCAAAAAGTGCGCCATACATTTTTTGTTCGAGACTCCCGGGTTAAGACTTTGGCGGTATTCCCAAACAATTATCTCGCAAATTTAATTTTTCGAAATTTTTTAAAAAATTTATCTGAGTGTAGCTCAGCATCCGCTGGACCAATCAAAAAGTGCGCCATACATTTTTTGTTCGAGACTCCCGGGTTAAGACTTTGGCGGTATTCCCAAACAAATATCTCGCAAATTTAATTTTTCGAAATTTTTTAAAAAATTTATCTGAGTGTAGCTCAGCATCCGCTGGACCAATCAAAAAGTGCGCCATACATTTTTTGTTCAGAACTTTCTTCTAACTGCTTTGGTGTTATTCCGAATCGATTATCATGCAAATTTAATTTTTCGAAAATTTTTCCAAAATATTTTTGAGTGTAGCTCAGCATCCGCTGGACCAATCAAAAAGTGCGCCATACATTTTTTGTTCAGAACTTTCTTCTTATTCTTGTGGTGGTATTCCGAATCGATTATCATGCAAATTTATTTTTTCGAAAATTTTTCAAAAAAAATTTTTGAGTGTAACTCAGCATCCGCTGGACCAATCAAAAAGTGCGCCATAAATTTTTTGTTCGAGACTCCCGGGTTAAGACTTTGGCGGTATTCCCTATCAATTATCTCGCAAATTTAATTTTTCGAAATTTTTTAAAAAATGTTTGAGTGTAGCTCAGCATCCGCTGTACCAATCAAAAAGTGCGCCATACATTTTTTGTTCGAGACTCCCGGGTTAAGACTTTGGCGGTATTCCCAAACAATTATCTCGCAAATTTAATTTTTCGAAATTTTTTAAAAAATTTATCTGAGTGTAGCTCAGCATCCGCTGGACCAATCAAAAAGTGCGCCATACATTTTTTGTTCGAGACTCCCGGGTTAAGACTTTGGCGGTATTCCCTATCAATTATCTCGCAAATTTAATTTTTCGAAATTTTTAAAAAAATTTATTTGAGTGTAGCTCAGCATCCGCTGGACCAATCAAAAAGTGCGCCATACATTTTTTGTTCAGAACTCTCTTCTAACTGCTTTGGTGTTATTCCGAATCGATTATCATGCAAATTTAATTTTTCGGAAATTTTTCCAAAATATTTTTGTGTGTAGCTCAGCATCCGCTGGACCAATCAAAAAGTGCGCCATACATTTTTTGTTCAGAACTTTCTTCTTATTCTTGTGGTGGTATTCCGAATCGATTATCATGCAAATTTATTTTTTCGAAAATTTTTCAAAAAAAATTTTTGAGTGTAGCTCAGCATCCGCTGGACCAATCAAAAAGTGCGCCATACATTTTTTGTTCGAGACTCTTGGGTTAAGACTTTGGCGGTATTCCCGATCAATTATCTCGCAAATTTAATTTTTCGAAATTTTTTAAAAAATTTTTGAGTGTAGCTCAGCATCCGCTGGACCAATCAAAAAGTGCGCCATACATTTTTTGTTCGAGACTCCCGAATTAAGACTTTGGCGGTATTCCCAAACAATTATCTCGCAAATTTAATTTTTCGAAATTTTTTAAAAAATTTATCTGAGTGTAGCTCAGCATCCGCTGGACCAATCAAAAAGTGCGCCATACATTTTTTGTTCAGAACTTTCTTCTAACTGCTTTGGTGTTATTCCGAATCGATTATCATGCAAATTTATTTTTTCGAAAATTTTTCCAAAATATTTTTGAGTGTAGCTCAGTATTCGCTGGACCAATCAAAAAGTGCGCCATAAATTTTTTGTTCGAAACTTTTTCCCTATTTTTGTGGTGGTATTCCGGATCAATTATCTCACAAATTTACTTTTTTAAAATTTTTTAAAAAATTTATCAGAGTGTAGCTCAGCATCCGCTGGACCAATCAAAAAGTGCGCCATACATTTTTTGTTCGAGACTCCCGGGTTAAGACTTTGGCGGTATTCCCAAACAATTATCTCGCAAATTTAATTTTTCGAAATTTTTTAAAAAATTTATCTGAGTGTAGCTCAGCATCCGCTGGACCAATCAAAAAGTGCGCCATACATTTTTTGTTCGAGACTCCCGGGTTAAGACTTTGGCGGTATTCCCAAACAAATATCTCGCAAATTTAATTTTTCGAAATTTTTTAAAAAATTTATCTGAGTGTAGCTCAGCATCCGCTGGACCAATCAAAAAGTGCGCCATACATTTTTTGTTCAGAACTTTCTTCTAACTGCTTTGGTGTTATTCCGAATCGATTATCATGCAAATTTAATTTTTCGAAAATTTTTCCAAAATATTTTTGAGTGTAGCTCAGCATCCGCTGGACCAATCAAAAAGTGCGCCATACATTTTTTGTTCAGAACTTTCTTCTTATTCTTGTGGTGGTATTCCGAATCGATTATCATGCAAATTTATTTTTTCGAAAATTTTTCAAAAAAAATTTTTGAGTGTAACTCAGCATCCGCTGGACCAATCAAAAAGTGCGCCATAAATTTTTTGTTCGAGACTCCCGGGTTAAGACTTTGGCGGTATTCCCTATCAATTATCTCGCAAATTTAATTTTTCGAAATTTTTTAAAAAATGTTTGAGTGTAGCTCAGCATCCGCTGTACCAATCAAAAAGTGCGCCATACATTTTTTGTTCGAGATTCCCGGGTTAAGACTTTGGCGGTATTCCCAAACAATTATCTCGCAAATTTAATTTTTCGAAATTTTTTAAAAAATTTATCTGAGTGTAGCTCAGCATCCGCTGGACCAATCAAAAAGTGCGCCATACATTTTTTGTTCGAGACTCCCGGGTTAAGACTTTGGCGGTATTCCCTATCAATTATCTCGCAAATTTAATTTTTCGAAATTTTTTAAAAAATTTATTTGAGTGTAGCTCAGCATCCGCTGGACCAATCAAAAAGTGCGCCATACATTTTTTGTTCAGAACTCTCTTCTAACTGCTTTGGTGTTATTCCGAATCGATTATCATGCAAATTTAATTTTTCGGAAATTTTTCCAAAATATTTTTGTGTGTAGCTCAGCATCCGCTGGACCAATCAAAAAGTGCGCCATACATTTTTTGTTCAGAACTTTCTTCTTATTCTTGTGGTGGTATTCCGAATCGATTATCATGCAAATTTATTTTTTCGAAAATTTTTCAAAAAAAATTTTTGAGTGTAGCTCAGCATCCGCTGGACCAATCAAAAAGGGCGCCATACATTTTTTGTTCGAGACTCTTGGGTTAAGACTTTGGCGGTATTCCCGATCAATTATCTCGCAAATTTAATTTTTCGAAATTTTTTAAAAAATTTTTGAGTGTAGCTCAGCATCCGCTGGACCAATCAAAAAGTGCGCCATACATTTTTTGTTCGAGACTCCCGAATTAAGACTTTGGCGGTATTCCCAAACAATTATCTCGCAAATTTAATTTTTCGAAATTTTTTAAAAAATTTATCTGAGTGTAGCTCAGCATCCGCTGGACCAATCAAAAAGTGCGCCATACATTTTTTGTTCAGAACTTTCTTCTAACTGCTTTGGTGTTATTCCGAATCGATTATCATGCAAATTTATTTTTTCGAAAATTTTTCCAAAATATTTTTGAGTGTAGCTCAGTATTCGCTGGACCAATCAAAAAGTGCGCCATAAATTTTTTGTTCGAAACTTTTTCCCTATTTTTGTGGTGGTATTCCGGATCAATTATCTCGCAAATTTACTTTTTTAAAATTTTTTAAAAAATTTATCAGAGTGTAGCTCAGCATCCGCTGGACCAATCAAAAAGTGCGCCATACATTTTTTGTTCGAGACTCCCGGGTTAAGACTTTGGCGGTATTCCCAAACAATTATCTCGCAAATTTAATTTTTCGAAATTTTTTAAAAAATTTATCTGAGTGTAGCTCAGCATCCGCTGGACCAATCAAAAAGTGCGCCATACATTTTTTGTTCGAGACTCCCGGGTTAAGACTTTGGCGGTATTCCCAAACAAATATCTCGCAAATTTAATTTTTCGAAATTTTTTAAAAAATTTATCTGAGTGTAGCTCAGCATCCGCTGGACCAATCAAAAAGTGCGCCATACATTTTTTGTTCAGAACTTTCTTCGAACTGCTTTGGTGTTATTCCGAATCGATTATCATGCAAATTTATTTTTTCGAAAATTTTTCCAAAATATTTTTTGAGTGTATCTCAGCATTCGCTGGACCAATCAAAAAGTGCGCCATAAATTGTTTGTTCGAAACTTTTTCCCTATTTTTGTGGTGGAATTCCGGATCAATTATCTCGCAAATTTACTTTTTTAAAATTTTTTAAAAAATTTATCAGAGTGTAGCTCAGTATCCGCTGGACCAATCAAAAAGTGCGCCATACATTTTTTGTTCGAGACTCCCGGGTTAAGACTTTGGCGGTATTCCCGATCAATTATCTCGCAAATTTAATTTTTCGAAATTTTTTAAAAAATTTTTGAGTGTATCTCAGCATTCGCTGTACCAATCAAAAAGTGCGCCATACATTTTTTGTTCGAGACTCCCGGGTTAAGACTTTGGCGGTATTCCCAAACAATTATCTCGCAAATTTAATTTTTCGAAATTTTTTAAAAAATTTATCTGAGTGTAGCTCAGCATCCGCTGGACCAATCAAAAAGTGCGCCATACATTTTTTGTTCGAGACTCCCGGGTTAAGACTTTGGCGGTATTCCCAAACAAATATCTCGCAAATTTAATTTTTCGAAATTTTTTAAAAAATTTATCTGAGTGTAGCTCAGCATCCGCTGGACCAATCAAAAAGTGCGCCATACATTTTTTGTTCAGAACTTTCTTCGAACTGCTTTGGTGTTATTCCGAATCGATTATCATGCAAATTTATTTTTTCGAAAATTTTTCTAAAATATTTTTGAGTGTAGCTCAGCATCCGCTGGACCAATCAAAAAGTGCGCCATACATTTTTTGTTCAGAACTTTCTTCGAACTGCTTTGGTGTTATTCCGAATCGATTATCATGCAAATTTATTTTTTCGAAAATTTTTCCAAAATATTTTTTGAGTGTAGCTCAGCATTCGCTGGACCAATCAAAAAGTGCGCCATAAATTGTTTGTTCGAAACTTTTTCCCTATTTTTGTGATGGAATTCCGGATCAATTATCTCGCAAATTTACTTTTTTAAAATTTTTTAAAAAATTTATCAGAGTGTAGCTCAGTATCCGCTGGACCAATCAAAAAGTGCGCCATACATTTTTTGTTCGAGACTCCCGGGTTAAGACTTTGGCGGTATTCCCGATCAATTATCTCGCAAATTTAATTTTTCGAAATTTTTTAAAAAATTTATCTGAGTGTAGCTCAGCATCCGCTGGACCAATCAAAAAGTGCGCCATACATTTTTTGTTCGAGACTCCCGAATTAAGACTTTGGCGGTATTCCCAAACAATTATCTCGCAAATTTAATTTTTCGAAATTTTTTAAAAAATTTATCTGAGTGTAGCTCAGCATCCGCTGGACCAATCAAAAAGTGCGCCATACATTTTTTGTTCGAGACTCCCGAATTAAGACTTTGGCGGTATTCCCAAACAATTATCTCGCAAATTTAATTTTTCGAAATTTTTTAAAAAATTTATTTGAGTGTAGCTCAGCATCCGCTGGACCAATCAAAAAGTGCGCCATACATTTTTTTTCAGAACTTTCTTCTAACTGCTTTGGCGTTATTCCGAATCGATTATCATGCAAATTTATTTTTTCGAAAATTTTTCCAAAATATTTTTGAGTGTAGCTCAACATCCGCTGGACCAATCAAAAAGTGCGCCATACATTTTTTGTTCGAGACTCCCGGGTTAAGACTTTGGCGGTATTCCCGATTAATTATCTCGCAAATTTAATTTTTCGAAATTTTTTAAAAAATTTATCTGAGTGTAGCTCAGCATCCGCTGGACCAATCAAAAAGTGCGCCATACATTTTTTGTTCGAGACTCCCGGGTTAAGACTTTGGCGGTATTCCCAAACAATTATCTCGCAAATTTAATTTTTCGAAATTTTTTAAAAAATGTTTGAGTGTAGCTCAGCATCCGCTGGACCAATCAAAAAGTGCGCCATACATTTTTTGTTCAGAACTTTCTTCTTATTCTTGTGGTGGTATTCCGAATCGAATATCATGCAAATTTATTTTTTCGAAAATTTTTCCAAAATATTTTTTGAGTGTAGCTCAGCATTCGCTGGACCAATCAAAAAGTGCGCCATAAATTTTTTGTTCGAAACTTTTTCCCTATTTTTGTGGTGGTATTCCGGATCAATTATCTCGCAAATTTACTTTTTTAAAATTTTTTAAAAAATTTATCAGAGTGTAGCTCAGCATCCGCTGGACCAATCAAAAAGTGCGCCATACATTTTTTGTTCAGAACTTTCTTCTTATTCTTGTGGTGGTATTCCGAATCGATTATCATGCAAATTTATTTTTTCGAAAATTTTTCAAAAAAAATTTTTGAGTGTAGCTCAGCATCCGCTGGACCAATCAAAAAGTGCGCCATACATTTTTTGTTCAGAACTTTCTTCTAACTGCTTTGGTGTTATTCCGAATCGATTATCATGCAAATTTAATTTTTCGAAAATTTTTCCAAAATATTTTTGAGTGTAGCTCAGCATCCGCTGGACCAATCAAAAAGTGCGCCATACATTTTTTGTTCAGAACTTTCTTCTTATTCTTGTGGTGGTATTCCGAATCGATTATCATGCAAATTTATTTTTTCGAAAATTTTTCAAAAAAAATTTTTGAGTGTAACTCAGCATCCGCTGGACCAATCAAAAAGTGCGCCATAAATTTTTTGTTCGAGACTCCCGGGTTAAGACTTTGGCGGTATTCCCTATCAATTATCTCGCAAATTTAATTTTTCGAAATTTTTTAAAAAATGTTTGAGTGTAGCTCAGCATCCGCTGTACCAATCAAAAAGTGCGCCATACATTTTTTGTTCGAGACTCCCGGGTTAAGACTTTGGCGGTATTCCCAAACAATTATCTCGCAAATTTAATTTTTCGAAATTTTTTAAAAAATGTTTGAGTGTAGCTCAGCATCCGCTGGACCAATCAAAAAGTGCGCCATACATTTTTTGTTCAGAACTTTCTTCTTATTCTTGTGGTGGTATTCCGAATCGAATATCATGCAAATTTATTTTTTCGAAAATTTTTCCAAAATATTTTTTGAGTGTAGCTCAGCATTCGCTGGACCAATCAAAAAGTGCGCCATAAATTTTTTGTTCGAAACTTTTTCCCTATTTTTGTGGTGGTATTCCGGATCAATTATCTCGCAAATTTACTTTTTTAAAATTTTTTAAAAAATTTATCAGAGTGTAGCTCAGCATCCGCTGGACCAATCAAAAAGTGCGCCATACATTTTTTGTTCAGAACTTTCTTCTTATTCTTGTGGTGGTATTCCGAATCGATTATCATGCAAATTTATTTTTTCGAAAATTTTTCAAAAAAAATTTTTGAGTGTAGCTCAGCATCCGCTGGACCAATCAAAAAGTGCGCCATACATTTTTTGTTCAGAACTTTCTTCTAACTGCTTTGGTGTTATTCCGAATCGATTATCATGCAAATTTAATTTTTCGAAAATTTTTCCAAAATATTTTTGAGTGTAGCTCAGCATCCGCTGGACCAATCAAAAAGTGCGCCATACATTTTTTGTTCAGAACTTTCTTCTTATTCTTGTGGTGGTATTCCGAATCGATTATCATGCAAATTTATTTTTTCGAAAATTTTTCAAAAAAAATTTTTGAGTGTAACTCAGCATCCGCTGGACCAATCAAAAAGTGCGCCATAAATTTTTTGTTCGAGACTCCCGGGTTAAGACTTTGGCGGTATTCCCTATCAATTATCTCGCAAATTTAATTTTTCGAAATTTTTTAAAAAATGTTTGAGTGTAGCTCAGCATCCGCTGTACCAATCAAAAAGTGCGCCATACATTTTTTGTTCGAGACTCCCGGGTTAAGACTTTGGCGGTATTCCCAAACAATTATCTCGCAAATTTAATTTTTCGAAATTTTTTAAAAAATTTATCTGAGTGTAGCTCAGCATCCGCTGGACCAATCAAAAAGTGCGCCATACATTTTTTGTTCGAGACTCCCGGGTTAAGACTTTGGCGGTATTCCCTATCAATTATCTCGCAAATTTAATTTTTCGAAATTTTTTAAAAAATTTATCTGAGTGTAGCTCAGCATCCGCTGGACCAATCAGAAAGTGCGCCATACATTTTTTGTTCAGAACTCTCTTCTAACTGCTTTGGTGTTATTCCGAATCGATTATCATGCAAATTTAATTTGTCGAAAATTTTTCCAAAATATTTTTGAGTGTAGCTCAGCATCCGCTGGACCAATCAAAAAGTGCGCCATACATTTTTTGTTCAGAACTTTCTTCTAACTGCTTTGGTGTTATTCTGAATTGATTATCATGCAAATTTAATTTTTCGAAAATTTTTCCAAAATATTTTTGAGTGTAGCTCAGCATCCGCTGTACCAATCAAAAAGTGCGCCATACATTTTTTGTTCGAAACTTTTTCCCTATTTTTGTGGTGGTATTCCGGATCAATTATCTCGCGAATTTAATTTTACGAAAATTTTTCCAAAATATTTTTGAGTGTAGCTCAGCATCCGCTGGACCAATCAAAAAGTGCGCCATACATTTTTTGTTCGAGACTCCCGGGTTAAGACTTTGGCGGTATTCCCGACCAATTATCTCGCAAATTTAATTTTTCGAAATTTTTTAAAAAATTTATCTGAATGTATCTCAGCATCCGCTGGACCAATCAAAAAGTGCGCCATACATTTTTTGTTCAGAACTTTCTTCTAACTGCTTTGTTGTTATTCCGAATCGGTTATCTTGCAAATTTATTTTTTCGAAAATTTTTCCAAAATATCTTTGAGTGTAGCTCAGCATCCGCTGGACCAATCAAAAACTGCGCTATACATTTTTTGTTCGGAACTTTTTGACTATTTTTTTGGTGGTATTCCCAAACGATTATCTTGCAAATTTATTTTTTCGAAATTTTTTCCGAATTTTCATTTGTAGCTCAGCATCCGCCGGACCAATCAAAAAGTGCGCCATACATTTTTTGTTCGAAACTTTTTTTCTATTTTATTGGCGGTATTCCGGAACGATTATCTCGCAAATTTAATTTGTCGAAAATTTTTCGTAACTTTATTTGAGTGTTGTTTTGTATCCGCTTGGACATGTGTTTAAAATCTAATCTGATCAATTGATTTATGAAATATAAAAAAAGGAGGAAAAATAATAAATCTTGTTCTTTGATATAGTATTATTAAATTTTTTTTGTGTAACTTCACTCAATGGAAAATAATTTGTTGACTTTTATTTTAAGAGTTTATTTGTATATATGTATATATTTAAGGAGTGGAAAAATTCAATCTTACTTCTTTTTTACTAGATATATTGATTGAAATTTTTGTGCAATGAAATTAAAAAGAAAATTCAATTTATTCCCCTTTCGTGAATGTTATAAATCGATTGCTACGATGGTATTTAGTCTGGTGTGTGATTGGTTTTCAGTGTAAAAATATGTTGCAAGTCATGAACGATAATAGGACGCGGGGGAATGATGAATGACATATATGGTACAAGAAACTTTTGGGGGTTTTGTGTTGAAAAGTTTTCTGGGGATGAGGAGAAGGTGTGAGGGTATGTGTGTAATCATTTTAAAGGTAATTAGAGAGATTATCACTTGAAATTGGCTTAGATTCCCGTTTAAATACTCACGTCGGTTATTTTGCCCCTCGTCTTTTACCTTCCCTCCAAAATTTCGTTATTATATCGCGGCAGGTGTGAAACGACGTCTGCGGTTTCTGAAATTCACTTGCTTGTTCGTTTGCTAATTACTGACTTGTGAAATGGTATATGTATATATTTATATGAATGCATATTATGCGAAACTAATTTTTCTTCTGCTTTCATTCTCTAGTTTTTGTTTTGGTTGTATTTTTGTTTTTTTTTTTTGTAATATAATTAAAGTGAATGAACTCTTTGTTGAATTGCAATTTAACGTATTTAAATTTCCATGAAAAGCATTTGTGCTATTTAAAAAAAAATTTTCAAACCTCAACGTCACTAGCTAACAATGCAATTATGCCTACAGCGTCCTTTGTACTTGAAATTTTTTTATTGTAGGTAACTTAATTATCATTGTCTGCTTTTCTACTGGCAAACAAACGAAATAAAGGACCAGTATTATTTTACATGTTAATTTTTCATATTTTTGCTGGATTTTTTTTTTTATTTATGGAAACGATTGCTATGGTAACGTTACCATAGCAACCGTACGAGTGTATGACGGACGGACGGACGGACGTCAAAGCAAAAATATAATGCTTTTGGGCCTGAGCCACGAAACCCTAAAAACTTGAAATTTTATTATCGTGAACTCAGTCATTTGGGAAAAAGGACATTCGAGAAAATGGATTTAGAAAAATAATCGTAAACGAAAAAAAATCAACACTCAATAAATTAATTATTACTGTTCAGATTTTTTTAACTGTTAATAATTTTATGAGAAATAAATTTTTACGGTACTATATATATAAATATACGGAATTTTTTAAATTAATTAATTAAAAAAAAATGTTATTTAAAAAAAAAAATTCATTTTTTTCTCTCTCAATATGTTATCTTTTAAAAAAATATTTCATTAATTCGAAATTTTTGTGAAAAATTAATAAATGATGCGCGTTCATATTTTTCGAAGGTTTCGATATATATGCAAACGTTGACTGAACTGTTAATTTGCCAGTTTCAACATACAAATTTATATCGTTGATTAAAGAGAATTAAAAATGTGGTTTTCTTTTCGCTTGATCGTTTATATACCTGAAAATTTAAATCTCTTTTGCATTTTTAAAGGCAAAAATGTTCTGGTTCAGCAGAACACACACACATACACACACATATACATACACACAATTTTCATGAATATGCAATTAGCCACGCGAACTTTTTTTTTTTTTTATTTCTTTACCGTGCTAATGAAATAAGTTTGGGTTAATTTCCAAGCTTACTCTTAATTCGTTCAGGATCCATTAGAGAAGCTTCGTATATGTATATATGTATATATATATACGAAGCCTACTACGTCGACTTATGATTTTACTTCTCTCCGAACTTCCGCTCGTTAAAGATGATTTACTACGTGTGGCGGGATGGGTGGGGGGAGGGTTTCACGTTTTTCGGTTCAAAAAATTCATATATAAAAGATATTCGCGACAGGTAAGTGCGCGTCATGGGAAGAGTAAAAATTTTAAAAACTTGAAATTGAAAATAAATATGTGATAACAAAAAATAGTGTCAGGTGTGTAAATTTTTGTTGAAAAAAAAGCATTAAAATTTTTATGACTATTTTATAAAAATAAAAATATTGCAGGGACGCATGAGAAAGTTTTAAAAATCAAATTTTAGAATTTTTATTTAATAGAAATTTCATTAAATATAATTTTCATTGAGCCGAATTTTATTTATTTGAACGTAAAACTTTTTTAAAACTTATTTTGTCTTTTTTTTGTAAACTTAAATAGTTGAATTATTAATATTTTTACCTCATTTTGCGGGTATAATTAATTAAAAAAAAAACAAAAAATTAGCACACATTAATCTTTTGAAATATATATATATATATATCTCAGTTTGTTTGGTCATTGTAAATATTAGGTTGGAATATTTGAGAAGGTTTTGCGACTCACAAAAGTTGCTTTTCAATAATTAATTAATCAAAGATTTAGCATATGCCAGAAAAACATAAAATATAATGTAAAAATTAAAATCCTCTTTTTTTTCTAAAACTATATATAATAAAAATCGGAAAATACTTTTGAAATTGTTTTCTATTAATATATTAATTAATTGATTTAATAATAGTAAAATAAATGAATTTTTCTTAATTAGTTAATCGAAAAAGTTGAAAATATATATTATATAAAACAATGTGAAATACAATAACAGATATCCAATATTTTAAAAAAAAGTTTTGACAATTTTAATGGAGATTGAAACTTTTTATCTAAATTAATTATTAAATTTGATGGGAGAGAAAAAAATTTAAATAGATATAAAGAAGAAGAAAAAGAATGTTTATGAAATTTTATTTTTTAATAAAACAATTTCTGACAATAATTGTATTCATAACTACTTAAATGGTAATAATCACATTACAAATGAATGAGCTTAATGAATAATCAATACACACAATGGGGATATTAAAGGGAATATTGGTCTTGAAATAGAATGAATTAAAGTACGTCTGACCGCAACAATGCTTGTATCACTTTGTTAAACATTTCCTAAGTTCAATGATTTCAATTACATGTTTGCGGTTAATGAAAATATAATTTCGTTTTACATTTACAAATACCATTTCACAAATTAATTGAAACGATGTAAGGTGGTTTTGTATGAATTTTAGAAATATTATTATTTTTTTGTTAGGGGATTTTTAGGTTTTTTGTTTTTTATAATTTCTCTATTATTAATAACTACAGTGATTTTTACTATTGGAAATGATATTTACAAAATAGTGATTTTTTCATAAACAAGGCCCTGAACAATAAAAAAAAAAAAACCTTTTATAAATGGAAGAAAATTAAATCGCGAGTATTAGGAGCGATGCACGCTTTTGGGAATAGATTTTGTCTGACTAAAGCTAGACCTGTTTCACTAGAAGTTGCTTTACATTCGCATCGTGTAGACTTGTATCACTTTAAGTGGAAAACAGACGTCTCTAGGTGATCCATCTGATACACACACACTCGCCAGGAGTTTCTCCTTTAAAGCAATCGCAGATTTCAAATCTCTCTCTCACTCTCGATTGAGAGCTACTCATACGCATTGAAATTTATAAAGACACATACATGTGATAGAGAATATATATATATATATATATATATATATATATATATATATATATATATATATATATATATAGAGCTTCAAAAGTCGGTGTAAACTTAACAGGAAGAAGGTGGCTAGTGTGGCAACACGCCAACACTAGAGGAGATGAAACCCCCTTGCATCGATCGAATTTGTCTCCTCTCTTTCTTTCTATCATGCTATTTCACTTACCTTTATTTCTCATTCTCTTTGAGCTTTCCTTCTTCTTTTTCTGTTTTTATTAATTTTTCACTATCTTATTCTGTTTCTTTGAGTTTTATTATTTTCCATTTTCTACTTTCCACATTCTACTTTTCCATATTTAACTTCCTGTAAATCCGTTTTTCATATCCTAGTTTCTACTTTCCAGTTCCCACTATTCATTTCCTACTTTCTACTTTCCTCTTCCCAGTATTCATTTCCTACTTTCTACTTTCCACTTCCTAGTGTTCATTTACCACTTTCTATTTACTACTTTCCACCTCCCACTTTCTATTTTCCAATTCCCACTGTTAATTTTCTACTTTTCACCTCCCACTTTTCTCTATTCCACTTCATATATTACACTTTCCACGTTTTCATATCCCATTTTCTACTTTACATTTCCCAATGATCATTTCCCACTTTCTGTTTTACAATTTCAATTGTTCATTTCCCACTTTCTACTTTCCACTTTTCTCTATTCCACTTTCCATTTTTCATATACCACTTTCTACTTTACACTTTCCAGTGTTCAGTTCTATTTACTACTTTCCACCTCCCACTTTCCATTTCCCTCTTTCTATTTTCCAATTTCTACTGTTTATTTCCCACTTTCTACTTTCCACCTCCCACTTTTCTCTATTCCACTTCATATATTACACTTTCCACTTTTTCATATCCCATTTTCTATTTTACATTTCCCAGTGTTCATTTTCCACTTTCTACTTTCCAGTTCCCACTTAAAATTTTTCACATTCTACTTACTATTATCCATACTTAAATTCCTACTTTCCAGTTCCCACTTTAAATTTTCCATATCCTACTTTCTACTTTCCATACTTAATTTCCCACTTTCTATTTCTCACTTTCTACTTTCCACTTCCCAATGTTCATTTCCTACTTTCTACTTTCCACTTTTCATATACCACTTTCTACTTTACACTTTCCAGTGTTCAGTTCCCACTTTCTACTTTCCAGTTGCTATGGTAAATCCTACTTACTAAGTGAAAACAGTGAAAAATAGGAAGTGGAAAATGAAAAGTAAAAAATAGGAAATGGAAAGTGGGATGTGAAGAGTGTAATGTGGAAAGTAAAAAATAGGAAGTGAGAATTGGGAATTAAATGTAGAAAGTAAAAATGGAAGGTGGAAAGTGAAAAGTAGAAAGTGGGATTTTCCCTCTTAATATAAGAGAATATTCAGAACAAGAATAATATTTTTTCTTTACATTTCTCAATAAAATGTAATTGAGTCTTAATCAAAAAAAAAAAAAAAATGAATCGAATTTAGTTTCAATCACAGGGTAATTTAATGAATCAGTTTTGTATTCATTTGTATTTATTGAGTGCGTGTTATATGGTGCTTTTTATTTATTGTATCGTTTCGAGAGACATAACTCATTCAATGACAAAGCACGTAGTTTCACTTGATAGGTGCATTGTATGTAATACCATATTTCGTGAGAAAGAACATTTTCCAATTTCGATGTTCATTCATGCAAAAGTGAGTTTTACACTTCGACAATTTCGAATAAATATGCTATTTTTCTTCGTATAATGAAATCCTATATTATTCATCATATATGTATCCTAACTATATATTTATGTCAAATGTGTGTGTGTGTGTAGAAAAATAATAATTACATTTTTTCTGTTATATGTTTTAAGGGTTCTCTTTTTTTTAACTATTTTGTAAATATTGTTTTTTCAGTAGTAACATCCAATTTTAGTCGGACAAATGTAAATCATTGATTATTTTTTTTTTTTAGTTAATAGAAGGTTAACAACGTCTGAATAAATTGGTCTTTTACTACTAAATTATTTAAAGACATACGATGAAAATCCATTTGTACGTCGTTAAAAGCAGACATATTAATTGATTAACTTTACTTCCATATTAACATTTTTTTTTTTTTTGGAAATATATTCGAGGCAAATTTGATAATTATACTTGTAATAATATTGAATGTTTAAACTAATAGATTTTAAATAGTGAATAAATAATTACATTGCCAGAGGATTTAAATAATAAATTAAGTAGTTAAAAAAGATTTTAGTCAGACAAATTGAAATATTTTAATTGGTTATTGATAGAAATATATTTTCGTCAATTATGTGAAATTAAAAGAAAAATTTCTAAAAATAAGTTGAGATTCGAAATTATACAAAGTCTGAATTAAATGAACTTCAACTAGTATAAAATTTAATGTCGTTCGACGACAATTCATTTTTACTGCTTTGAAAGCAAAAATTATTAATTCTATTTCTATTTTTACACATTTTTAAAATATATTATTAGAATAGATTATATTTTAGAATTTCTAATTTTATTAGTAGTACAAGTTGATTTTAGTCGGACTAAATTAGAAAATGATTATAGTAAAAGTAAATATAAAATCGAACTTTAAATTTCTTTCATAATTTTATCAGTAGTACAAGTAAATATTTGCTCAGACTTTAATTAAGTATTAAAAAACCATTAATAAAATTAAATTAGTAAGATTTGTTAAACAGTAATCTTTTATCAGTAGTAAAATTTGAGTTTCTTATTTAAAAAATTCTATTTTACGTTTATTGTTAGGTTATATGTATATAGAAATAAAGGTTCGTGGAGAAAAAAAAAAAGTTTGACAATATTGTAAAGAACACACAATAGAAACGTGTTTCGCTACAATACCCAATTTTACAAAAAGTCAAAGAATATCAAAAATAAAAATTCCATCTAAAATGGATACAGATCCCCTCATGCGATTGAATATCACGAAATAATATATTCTTCAATTTCGCAACGATTCGATTTCCAATTACTATATACATATACATATATATATATATAGAGTTTGCGAGGAGAAATCGCTAAATACACAAAGAGAAATTGATAAATATCGTTTTCTCTTTTCCCCATAGCGTAAATAGAATGTAACGGACAAAAAATCAAAAGAGAGAGAGAGAGAGAGAGAGAGAGAGAGAGAGAGAGAGAGAGAGAGAGAGAGAGAGAGAGAGAGAGAAGTAAAATGAAAAAAAAAATAGAAAAAGAAACGCACTTAATCGAAATTCGTTTCGCAGCCAAGTAGAATAAGACACATAAAGAGTCGACGCCAAGTGACGCCATGCAATAGAAGAAAGATTCCGCTCTCACAATAAGACTGTCTTGAGACTAACACACGGGGAACTGCTTTCTACTTTCTATTTTCCAACCTCTACTTTTCCAGCTATAAGAGTGTCAGTGTAGCCAAGAGGAAAGTCAGACCGGGTGTTAATTACATCAGTGTGTGCTGGCACGTTGCCCGTCTGTCTCTTCTCTCTCCCTTTCTCTCGCTAAATATATATATATATTTTTCACAGCAAATGCACGCGGGTGCAAAAGAGAGTCTAGCCTCTTTCAATGGTGAGCGATGTCGAAATGGAAAATACGGGAGAGAAGGAAGAGGAATAGCAAGAAAGAGGGAGAGAAAATAGAAGTGAAAAGAGAAGGAGTCCATTCCGTAATTTTTTCACTTTCTACTTACTATTTTCTACTTTCTACTTTCTACTTTTCACCTCCCACTATTACCTCTTCCACTTCCTATATTCTATCTACCAATTTTCACATCCCACTTTCTACTTTCCACTTCACAATGTTCATTTTCTACTTTCAACCTTCAATTTTCTCTTCCTTTTTTCCACCTCTTTCTTTCCAACCTCCCATTTTCCACTTTTCATTTTTCACTTCCTACCTTCTACGTTCCACTTACTACTTTCAATTTTTCATTTCCCACATTCACTTTCTACTTCCTACTGCTTACTTTCCACATACTTTATTTTTACTTCCCTCTTTTTACTTTTCACATCCCACTTTCTATTTGTAAAAGTGAGAAGTGGAAATTGGGAAGTGAAAAGTGGGAAATGGGAAGTGAAATATGGAAAGTAGAATGTGGAAAATTTAAAGTGGTAAGTAGAAAGTGTAAATGAAAAGTTGGAGGTGGAAAGTAGAATGTGGGAGATAAGTGGGAGGTTGAAAATAGGAAAAAAGTGGGAGGTGGAAAGTAGAAAGTAGGAAATAAACAGTGGAAAGTGGGAAATGAACAGCAGGAATTAGAAAATAGAACGTAGGGAATAAAAAGTAGGAGGTGGAAAGTAGAAATTGGGAAATGAGCAGTGGGAAGTGGAAAGTGGGATATGAAAAAATGGAACATGGAATATAGAAAGTAGAATAGAGAAAGTGAGGGGTGGAAAGTAGAATATAGAAAATTTATAGCGAAAATTGAAAAATAGAACGTGCGAAATAAAAAGTGAAAGGTGGAAAGTAGGAAGTGAGATATGAAAACGGAAGGTGGAATATAGAAAGTAGAATAAGAAAAATCAGGAGGTGGAAAGTAGAAAGTGGTAAATGAACAGTGGGAAGTAAAAGTAAAAGTGGAATATTAAAAATGGAATGTAGAATATAGAAAGTGGAATATGGAAAAGTGTAAGGTAAAAAGTAGGAAAACAAAAGTGAGAGGTGAAAAGTAGAAAGTGGGAAATAAGTGGGAGATGGAAAATAAGAAACAAAAGTGGGAGGTGGGAAATGTAAAGTGGGAGGTGGAAGTAGGAAATAAACAGTGGTAAGTAGGAAATGAACAGCAGGAATTAGAAAATAGAACGTAGGGAATAAAAAGTAGGAGGTGGAAAGTAGAAATTGGGAAATGAGCAGTGGAAAGTGGGATACTTAAATATGGAAGATGGAATATAGTAAGTAGAATAGAGAAAGCGAGAGGTGGAAAGTAGAATATAGGAAATTTATAGCGAGAATTGGAAAATAGAACGTGCGAAATGAAAAGTGGAACGTGGAAAGTAGAAAATGAAAAGGCGGTAGGTGGAAAGTAGAAAATGAAAAAGCGGTAGGTGGAAAGTAGAAAGTGGTAAATGAACAGTGGGAAGTGAAAGTAAATGTGGAATATTAAAAATGAAATGTAGAATATAGAAAGTGGAATATGGAAAAGTTTGAGGTAGAAAGTAGAAATAGAAAAATGAGAGGTGGAAAGTAGAAAAGTAGGATGTGATAAGTCGGAATTAAAAAGTGGGATGTGGAAAATGAGAAATACCAAGTAAAAAATGAGAGATGGAAAAGTTACGAAACCAACTCCCAGTACTCTCAAGTTAAGAGGACATAATTTTCAGCAATATTCTCAAAGAAAATACCCACAAAAATAATAGGAATCCTCCCAAAGCAATATTTTTTTCGATGATGAAAAAAAAAGTGAATTAGAAAATATAATTTCGACTGGGAAATTAACAATTTTTTTTTATTGCTTTAATATCCCATTTTCCAATATATATATACACAACTGATGGAAATTTTATCGATTCCCAACATTATATATATATATATATATATATATATATATATATATATATATATATATATATATATATAGGATAAATGGATTCAGGTTGGGCAGCAAGCCACTGATGATTGTCCCCTTTGGCATCGGAGAAGGAACTATTAGACGCCTAGTTTAGTGGTTACCGGGTGTGCTGACCTCGTCTTCATCCCTTGGGAGAAACTGAGAATTCGAGGTAGACCCAAAGTTAGATCTGCTGATCCAACGAATGGTCGCCATAGGGGATAAAAAATGTTGACGTGTTACTACAAATCGAGGCCCACATATTCACGCCTCGATTTTTCTCACTCTTGGAAATATTTAATTTTTTTATCACACAGTAAATAATTTATTTTTTTTTTTTATTAAAAAATCGAGGATAAAAATATTTACGCTAAATAAATATTTATTTAATAAAAATAATTATATGATATAAATAAAGAAAAATTTCGAGGAAAAAAAAAATTCATAAATAGAATAAATGAAAATTCTCTCTTTCATTCTGAAATTAAAACGTCGAAAGTCAAGATACTTGAAGTGGGACGTCCTAATTTTCGCGTCTCAAGGAGTATAAAACAAGCAAGTGAAGACTAGAAATGTCGAAAGGGTCGACTAGCTATTTAACTCAAGGAGCAACAGTAAAAAAGGGCGTGACTCTAGCACATCCAACCTGGGTGAGAGTGGAGTAAGCTGGGAAGTTTCCATTCCCCCGATGCAATCGTCGAAAGCGAAAATTGCCCCCATGGCAATCCATCTCTTTCTCTTCGAGGCGAAACGATCCAAGGGGCTCTTCCGGTAATACGAGCTCTTAGAATTAATTATCTTCAGTAATGATCCACAATCTGGTTCTCAAGATTCATCCCCCTTGATTGACTGTCACAACCGCGCTTTTAACCAATAAAAAAATTATATTACACATTAAAAAAAAAAAATTAAATATATATATTTTTTTAAATTTTAATCAATTAAAAATGTAAATTTAACAAAAAAAAAAAAAAATAAAGTAATTTTGTAAAAATTACAAAAATTTTCGAACTAAATATTGACTAGTACTACTGATAAAATAAAGAGTTCTGAATGTCTGACTAAATATTGACTCGTACTACTGATTTTTTAAATCAGGAAGTCTAATTTAGTTTCAAACTAGGCTCAAAGTAGGTTTAAAAGAAGGATAGAATAGGTTCAATGTAGATTGAAAATAGGTCGTATGTAGGTCCAATGCAGATCCAAGGTAGGTTCAAAATAGGTTGTATATAGGTCCAATGCAGATCCAAGGTAGGTTCAAAATAGGTTGTATATAGGTCCAATGTAGATCCAAAATAGGAACAAAATAGGTTGAATATAGGTCCAATTTAGAAGCAAAGTAGGTTCTATATAGGTCTAATTTGGGACCAAAGTAGGTTTAAAATATTTTCTGCATAGGTTCAGTGTAGGTTGAAAGTAGGTCTAATAAAGGTTAAATAAAGGTCCAAAGTAGGTTCTACATTGGTCCACAGTAGGTTCAAAGTAGGTTCTATAGAGGTCCAATTGAGATACAAAGTAGGTTTAAAATATTTTCTATTTAGGTTCAATGTAGGTTGAAAGTAGTTCTAATACAGGTCGAATGTAGGTCTAAAGTAGGTTCAAAGTAGTTCTATATAGTTCCAATGTATGTCCAAAGTAGGACCAAAGTAGGTTTAAGGTAGGTTTAAAGTAGGTTCTATGAAGGTCTAATTTAGGTTCAAAGCAGGTTTAAAATATTTTCTGCATTGGTTCAATGTAGGTTGAAAGTAGGTCTAATAAAGGTCCAATGTAGGTTCAAAGTAGTTCTATATAGTTCCAATGTAGGTCCATAGTAGGACCAAAATAGGTTCAAAGTAGGTTCAAAGTAGGTTCTATAGAGGTCCAATTTAGATACAAAGTAGGTTTAAAATATTTTCTGTTTCAGGTTCAATGTAGGTTGAAAGTAGGTCTAATAAAAGTTAAATGTAGGTCCAAAGTAGTTACTATATTAATCCAATGTAGGTTCAAAGTAGGTTCTATGTAGGTCGTATTTAGGTCTAAAGTAGGATTAAAATATTTTCTGATTAGGTTCAATAGAGGTTGAAATCAGGTCTAATAAAGGTCCAATGTAGGTTCAAAGAAGTTTGAAAGTAGTTCTATATAGTTCCAATGTAGGTCCAAAGTGGAACCAAAGTAGGTTTAAGGTAGGTTTAAAGTAGGTTCTATGAAGGTCTAATTTAGGTTCAAAGCAGGTTGAAAATTTTCTGCATTGGTTCAATGTAGGTTGAATGTAGGTCTAATAAAGGTCCAATGTAGGTTCAAAGTAGTTCTATATAGTTCCAATGTAGGTCCATAGTAGGACCAAAATAGGTTCAAATTAGGTTCAAAGTAGGTTCTATAGAGGTCCAATTTAGATACAAAGTAGGTTTAAAATATTTTCTGTTTCAGGTTCAATGTAGGTTGAAAGTAGGTCTAATAAAAGTTAAATGTAGGTTTAAAGTAGGTACTATATTAATCCAATGTAGGTTCAAAGTAGGTTCTATGTAGGTCGTATTTAGGTCTAAAGTAGGATTAAAATATTTTCTGATTAGGTTCAATATAGGTTGAAATCAGGTCTAATAAAGGTCCAATGTAGGTTCAAAGAAGTTTGAAAGTAGTTCTATATAGTTCCAATGTAGGTCTAAAGTAGGACCAAAGTAGGTTTAAAGTAGGTTCTCTCTATGTTCAATGTAGGTAAAAAGTAGGTTCAAAGTAGTTTCGTCTGTTAAATTTTTTATATTAAAATTCATAAAAATTATCGTGAAATTTAAAAAGAAAACAATTGTTCTAAAAATTGTCGAATAATAGAAATAATGTTGGAAGTGATGTAAAATTAAATAAACATTTTTTTTTGTATTTATAGTCGCAATAAAATGTGAAGATGTTATGTCTGAGAGTCATATAGGGTACATGGTTAGTGAGAGAGAGGACAAATACACACTGGCTCTCAGACAAACACATTTATAAGAGGGCAGACATGAGAGGGGACTGAATATGCGGGTCCTTGCGGAGAGTAGACAAGAGGGCCACCCTACTATTATATACTATTCTCGGTTTCCTCTAAAGGTGGAGGTCGACATACTTTGTTTGGTATGTATCTCCATCCACAAACTATATAGTAAATACTAACTAGCTAACTAACTGCAATTCTCCAACTAATTGTACATATATATATACTCTCCGAGGACTTGCTCATCCTTGAAATTCATTTTCTATTCACGTTAATAAACATTTTCCCATTCTTTCTCATTCAATCTCGCAAATTGAAACATTTCATAAAATCACAATGGCAGTAAACAATATTTGACAATATGTTAAATATTTTACATAGACTATTATTATAATTAAATGGATAGTAAAATAAATTAGAATTTGCATGCTATGATTCACTATTTTAATATTAATAACTTAATAATTAATTATTATATTATTAATATTATAATTAATAATAATAAATTATTATGTCAATAACTTGGAAATATAATTCAGAATTAAAATTAAAATTTTTCAATTTTCTCATGTATTATTGATAACAATGTAAAATTTAAGGTCTAATTTTTTTTTACCTCGGAGAAAAAATTTCTCGTGTTGATTTATTCCGTGGAACAAAAAAAAAAAAAAAAAAAAAAATCTTCTGTGGCATGAATTAAATGACTTTGTTTATTATTCACTGTTTACGGAGCTTAATTTTATCTTCTTTCCTCCCGGAGGCTTTTGTCAAGGCCGTGGACCGAGTTTGTCATTTGAATAGTTTACTTCTTTTAATTTGATTCTCCGTTGTAGGGATGATGATGATGGTTTTTTTTATCTTCTTCTCTTTTTTTTTGACATTTGCTTTTACCCAACTTTACTTAGACTAACGAAAGCAAAGTTCGATTTCCCGAGAGTGAACCATCCGCGCACAACTTGTGAAAGTCTTTCACAACTGTTTCCTCTTTGCACCTCCCCCCTCCCTTCTTCTATCTCGCGGAAAACCCTTTTTCTCCGTTTGTCAAAGAGGCAAAAGAAGATGTAAAATACGGTTAAATAAGCGGGCGGGTTTCTTTGATCGTTTCTTTATATATATATACATTTCTTGTCAGAACACTTAACTTTGTTATATATATAAGAAATAAAATAAAAGATACAATTATAGTTCAGAGCATCTTTCACGGGAATCGTTTTTGATAACCTTTTGGAGATAACTTCTCTCTTTTGGCGTTAATCAAATCAAATTAACTTATTATACAATTAGTTATTCCAGAGAATTCCCTCTTGAATTGTGTAAACTCTGCTGTTTAAGTGTTTAAGTTACGATAAATTATTTTATTATTTAATAGAATTGAATTATTTATTTTTATTTTCAAATAAAAAAGAAAATTGAATATTTTTTGCAATTGAAATAATTAATAGATCTGTTATAGGTTCAATATGGGTTCAAAGTAGGTTCTATATAGGTTTAAGGTAGGTTCTATGTAGGTTCAAAGTAGGTTCTATATAGGTCCAAGAAGGTTCTATTTAGTCGTATATAGGCCCAATGCAGGTTCAAAATAGGTTCTACGTAGGTCCAAAGTAAGAGTAAAGTAGGTTCTATGAAGGTCTAATTCAGGTTCAAAGCACGTTTAAAATATTTTCTGCATCAGTTCAATGTAGGTTGAAAGTAGGTTTAATAAAGGTCCAATCTAGGCTCAAAGTAAGTTCTATATATGTCCAAAGTAGAACCAAAGTAGTTTCGAAGTAGGTTGTATATAAGTTAAAAGTAGGTTCTATATAGGTTAAAAGTAGGTTCTATATAGGTTAAAAGTAGGTTCTATATAGGTTAAAAGTAGGTTCTATATAGCTTTAAAGAAGGCTTAAATTATTTTTCGTATAGGTTCAATATTGTTTCATAGTAGGTTCAATGTAGTTCTATGTAGGTCCAATATAGGTTTAAAGTAGGTTCTATATAGGTCCAAGAAGGTTCTATATAGTCATATATAGGCCCAATGCAGGTTCAAAATAGGTTCTACGTAGGTCCAGAGTAAAAGTAAAGTAGGTTCTATATACGTTCAAGGTAGATTCAAAGTAGGTTCTATGAAGGTTCAATTTTAGTTAAAAGTAGAACTACTATAGGTCTAATTTAGGTCTTATATAGAACCAAGAAGGTTTAAAATATGTTCTGTATAGGTTCAATGTAGGTTGAAAATAGGTCGTATATAGGAACAATGCAGGTTCAAAATAGGTTCTATATAAGTCCAATGTAAGTCCAAAGTAGGACCAAAGTTTTTTCAAATTATGTTCCTAATTAATTATGTTCCTAGGTCCAATTTAGGTACAAAGTAGATTTAAAATATTTTCTGTACAGATAAAACTAAAAATGTAAAAAATATTTTGTTTTCTTTTAAAATTTTTTCAAAAATATTGTTAACAAGAAAGTATTGTTTTTCTTTTTTTTTTTTTTTTTTGAAATTCAACATAAATATTAAACCATGATTGATATTAATCGAGTGTCGTATTCTTTTGTGGGGGGCGGAGGGTGAGGTTAGAAAAAGGGAAAATTGTTTCTGCCATTCGTGATCGCGTTTTCAAGGCGGTTGACGAGTCTCGCTTGGACGACCTCGTTTCGAAAAACACGCGGTAGCACAAAATGCTCTTACGTGATGCGAGAAAACGAAATACGAGCGAGAATTCTGTCCTCTCTCTCTCTCTCTCTTTCTCGTCCGTTTTCGGGGCTCATTAATTTTATCACGTCCCCGCGCGGACTGAATATTTTCGGCTGAATCCGCGAATTCCTAAAAATGCGAGTCATATCGTGAAGAGATTCCCAGGAAGAAAAATGAGAGGAAAAGAAGTTGGAAAGAGAGAATATATATTTGGTTCTTTATTTAAAAAAAAAAATATATTTTTTTTTTAATTTATAAAAAAAATTAATAAAATTATTTAAATTAAATAATAATAAGCATAGTAATACTTATAATAAATTTAAAAAACATTTTTTGTTAATATTATAAATGAGATAATTTAAATATACATATATAAGGTGTTAAAGTATAGTGTGTTCGACCTCTCACATTACAAAAGCAAGTTTCCTTCACCGCCCAACGATTTCGTTGTACCGCCAACTTGGTTGCACCATTAGCCCGTTTCTCAAAACCACTCCATTTTCTTCCTGCGAAACTCTAATGTGGTTTATAAACTACCTTATTATCCGAGAAAAATTGCCGCATTCCTTTGTGTGTTTTAGGAACTTTTATTTTTATTTTCTATTTTTATGACTATGGAATTTCATTTTTATTTCGAAATTAAATTCGAAAACTTTTTTTTTAAATATATATATATTCTTATTTTAGGAACTAAATGCAACGAATTTACAAATATAAATAATTAACAATTCTAAACCAGATTCTATTTTGTAGGTTTTAGGTAGATTTAATGTAATTATAAAGTAGGTACATTGTAGCTATAATGCAGACTTAAGGTAGATTCAAAAAGGGTATAAATAAGGGTTAGAGTAGGGTTAAAGTAGGGTTAAAGTAGGGTTAAAGTAGGTTTAAATAAGGTTTAAAGCAGGTTCAAAGTAGGTGTAAAGTAGGTTTTTGTTTAATGTAGATTAACAGTAGCTTTACTGCAGGTTTAAAGTAGGTTCAAAGTAGGTCCAAAGTAGATGTAAAGAAGGTTTTAGTTTAATGTAGAATCCAAGTAACTACTGTAGGTTTAAAGTAGGTTCCAAGAGGGTTTAAATACGGGTGAAAGTAGGGTTAAAGTAGGTTCAAATAGGGTTCAAAGCAGGTCCAATTATGTTTTAGTTTAATGTAGATTCAAAGTAGGTTTACTGCAAGTTTAAAGTAGGTTCAAAGTAGGTCCAAAGTAGATGTAAAGTAGGTTTTCATTTAATGTAGATTCAAAGTAATTTTACTGTAGGTTTAAAGTAGGTTCCAAGAGGATTTAAATACGGGTGAAAGTAGGGTTAACGTAGGTTCTAAGAGGGTTCAAAGCAGGTCCAAATTAGGTTTTAGTTTAATGTAGATTCAAAGTAGGTTTACTGCAGGTTTAAAGTAGGTTCAACGTAGGTCCAAAGTAGATGTAAAGTAGGTTTTAGTTTAATGTAGATTCAAAGTAACTTTACTGTAGGTTTAAAGTAGGTTCCCAGAGGGTTTAAATAAGGGTTAAAGTAGGTTCAAAGCAGGTCCAAAGTAGGTATAAAGTAGGTTTTAGTTTAATGTAGATTCAAAGTAGCTTTACTGTAGATATAAAATAGGTACAAAGAGGGTTTAAATTAAGGTCAATGCAGAGTTAAAGTAGGTTTAAATTTAGTTCAGATTCAAAGTATCTTTAATATATGATTAATGTAGGTTTAAAGTAGACTCACAGTAGGTTTAAAGTAGCTTTTAATGAAAGCTTAAAGTAAGTTCAAAGAAGGTTTAAATTAGATTCAAATTAGGTCCAAAATAGGGTTAAAGTAGGATTAAGTTTACTTTATTTTCAAATTAACTTTAATGTGTTAAAGTAGGCTTAAAAATTTTAAGTTCAATATAGACTTAAAGTAGCTTTTATGTAGGCTTACAGTAGGTTCAAAGTAGCTTTAATGTAGGTTTCAAGAAGGTTCAAAGAAGGTTTAAATTTGGTTCAAAGTAGGGTTAAAGTAGGTTTATGTTTAGTTTAGATTCAAAGCAGCTTTAATATATTTTAAAAGTAGGCTTAAGGTAGGTTAAAAAAGGGTTTAAATTACGTACAAAGTAGGGTTACAGTAGGTTCAAAGAGGGTTCAAAGCAGGTTCAAAGAGGGTTCAGAGAAGGTCCAAATTAGGTGTAATGTAGGTTTTAGTTTATTGTAGATTCAAAATAGCTTTACTGTAGGTTTAAAGTAAGTTCAAGAAAAGTTCAAATTAGGTTCAAGGGATGGTTCAAAGCAGGTTTAAAGTAGGGTTAAAGTAGGTTTAATATTTCAGATTCAAAGTTGATTTAATGTTAAATCACAGAGATAAATATTAATTGAGATATTTCTGTTTTTCTCGTATCGAGACAACAATTTGTCAAAAATATTTTTTCGCCGAGGGAAATTAAAAATTGAAAAATCCAGATACATTTTTGTAGCTTTATATATAGTACAAAGTGAGCTATAGACTTGAAACATAAATGGGTTTGAATAATAACAGGATTAACGGTTTGATGGTAACCAGTGAGTCATTGACAGAGCTGGTAACGACACGCGTAATACGCTCGTAACATGTTTGCCAAGAATGTGTATATATATATATATATATATATAGTGAGAAAGGTATTTCGTGTTAGTTTGCTACATTGACCGAGAGAGCAATATTGTAATCTGTCACATCCTCCCCCTTCGTCCAATTCTCGCATGTTTATGAATAATTTTGAATGACCCGCTGGCGATATATTTATATATATATTGGCAACATTCGCAAGACCAAACATTAATGTTTCCCTACTCTTTGCGCTTTATAGAAATGATCTATCTTAAACGCAGTGACAAAAAATATTCTTGTTTTGAGAAAAAAATTTCATTTTCTTAAATTATTATTTTTGAGCAATATTATAGAGAGGAAAATATGCATTAAAAATTTTCATTTTAAGGAGCAAAGAAAATATTTTGTAAAAAGTTTTTCATTTTTATTTTACAAAAAACAAAACTTACAAAAATTTAAAATCAATTCTTATGATAAACTTGGTTTAATGCTTGTAAGAAAATTTTTATTGTGTACAATTTAAAACGAAGTGTTACAGTAAGAATTAAAAAAATTTTAAAGTATAATAATTATATAGTAGTAGCAATTTTACATTTTTTTTAATTTGAGTTAATTAATTATTTGATTCATTATCAATATAGATATTTGCATCTTTTGCAATATGCATTAAGGACATTACATTTAATGTAGTCAATGGATTTTTTTGAAGAAATATTTGTTTCAAAACTGGTGCATTTTCAATTGATAGTTGATCGAAATTTGTAAAATAGTTTAAGTTTAATTTCAAAATTTTAAGATTATTTTGTGGTTTCATCCATTCATTAGGAAGATTTTCAAGTATATTATCAGATAAATCGAGTTCATCCAAAGATGGTAGATTCATAAATGATAATTTTTCCACATTTTTTATCAAATTATTGCCTAATGACAATTTCTTTAAAGATTTTAATTCAAAAAATTGTTTACTATATGTACTATTAAGTTCATTATTATTGAAATTCATAATTTCAATTTTTGAAAAAGAAGAAAAATCTGGTAATATAATTAATTTATTGCCATTAAGAAGTAAAATTTTAAGAAATTTTATCTTTTCAAATACAATATTACTAATAGTGGCAATTTTATTTTCTGAAAGATCTAAAATTTCTAAATTAATTGTATCGTGAAAAGAATCTGAAAAAACAGTTGTTAATTTATTTCTTGCTACAGAAAGATATTTTAATTTCGTCATTCCGACTAAATTTAAATTACAATAATCATTACACAAATATTCAATTTCGTTGTTTTCTAATTGCAGAGATTCTAAATTAGAAAATCGTGTACCATTAAAAGTATGAATTTTATTATTGTCCAAATAAAGATGTGATAAATTAAAATAATTTTCACCATTGAAAATATTATTCTCCGAAAATATAAAATTGTCTGATAAGTATAGGTATTTTAATTTTTCCAATTTACATAATGCAGAAATACTTTCTAATTTATTTTGTCGAATGTAAAGATTTTCCAAATTATAAAAACAATCATTGAGAATTAATTGTGAGTTTTTGTCTATAAGATTATTGTCAAGAATAAGTGTATTTAATTGATTAATTGTTGAATATGGATTAAGATGTAATTCATTTAATTCTATTTGATTATGTCCAAGATTTAAAACTTTCAATTTTGGATGATTTTTAATGAATGAAGGTGCAATAAAATTGATGCTATTTTTTGAGAAATTTAAGCAACTCACGTGTGTATTTTTTATAAAATTTTCATTAATTTGAATCATGCCTGTATATGATAAATTTAAAGAAACAAGATTTTTCGTTTCGTCGCAATCTCCAAATGGTATGGAAAGAACTTCATTGGTAAAATTTGTTGTTGATGTTGAATAATATTGATTTACACTTGTTCCCCTTGCAATTAAAATCATAAAAATGAAAAATTTCATTTTGCTTAATGATCTGAAAACAGTTGAAATATTTTTTTTTTTTTACTGAATATTGTTATTTTGAAAATATTAGATTTTAATTTTAAAAAAAATTTATAAATATATTTTAATTTATATTAACATTATTTATAATTTATAATATTAAAAATTATATTTGGAACTCACTTTTTTAAAATCACACAATTAGTTCTCTACTGATCGACAACTACTGAGACTCTGTTGACTTTTTATTTAACTATTTATATTCAGATTAATTGAATTACTGTGCAGATAAAAGACAAAAGAGTCTTTCTGTTTAATAACGGAACTTAAATATCAAAAGTGATAACAAGTATATATATATCTTTAAAATTCACAGAAAAAGAAAGTTTATTTTAATAAAATTAATTATCATTTTATATGATAGGGATTACTAAAAACTATAATTTTTTATCTTGTTCAATATTAAAACAGTTTGTTCACTGAATATAATCACGAGAATTATAGTTATAATAATATAATTATAATTATTATTTCATTAAATTAAGGTAGTTATTAACCATTTAAAAATTAAAAATTTTGATAAATTTCAAGAATATTCAAAATCTACTGATGAGAATCTAAACTATTTTGACTGGAATTTTTTTCCTGCGCACAGTGGTGAAAATTTTAGTTTTTAATTAAAATATTTTCCATCTCTATTATTGAATTGAGAATAAATAAAAAAAAATAGTTAAAATATACAATTGAAAAGAAAGGAAGATTAAAATTTTTTTTAAATATACATAAATGTATAATTCTAGATTAGAAAGTGGCTTTCAATTTTAAATATTGATTTTCAAAGAGACGGTTACAAAAAAAAAGTGTAAAGATTGATTAGTTCACTTTATTGCACTTCAGTCGATATTGCAAGCATAGAGTGTGTCAAAATTGAAAATTGATTGGGAAAGAGAGAGAGAGAGAGAAGAACGTTCTGGATTTACAATTGATATTACGTCAGGATATGAACAGTAGCGGATCATATTGGGAAAATTTGCAACCCATCATATTGATAATATAGAAAAGCGAAACGTTAAATCGTGTATATATATAGTGAAAATCATTGTTCACTTGTCATTTTTGCAAAAAAAAAAAAAAAAAGAAGGAAATTTACGTTTCTCTCATCTGTCAAATGTGACGTTTCACGTTGTCAGAAATTTCTCGCGGTTAGCTTCAAAGTCACTAACAATCAATTGTGTAATTTCGCATCGTGAACGCTTGTTTCTCACTAAAGCGTGCGTCAACCAATTTGTAAAGGTTCGACAAATTACTTCGATATGCACCACGGCGTTGATTCATAAATCCTTATTTTCTGATTTTACCGTTAAATTATTAACGGCATTAAGGGAGAAATTGAAAAATTACATTTCTTTTCTTCATTATTTCCTTCACTTGGAAATTGATTTCAACGTGTTGAATTTTGAAAATTTTCAATACAAAAAATTTTCATTATTATTTTTTCTACCAAAATTTTTCTAAATTAAAATTCGATTAACGGCACAGAAATCTACATTACCGACTGTTGGTCGAAAAAATTTCAAAATAAAAAAAATTCTTCCTCTCTTCACCATCAGTCGGTAATGTAGATTTCTATGTTGGTAATTTTTTATGTCATCATTTGCCCGTTTTATCATCAGTCGGTAATGTAGATTTCTATGTCGGTAATTTTTAATGTCATTTTCCTGCTTTTACCATTAGTCGATAATGTAAATTTCTGTCGATTTTTATTTAAAAAAAAAAAATAATTTTTAACCTTGTATTAAAAAAATATTATTTTTTTTTTGATAACATTGAAGGTTTTTTTTAACATTTGTGGTCTACCATGTTTAATATTTAAAAAGTGCCATACGGCATCAAAAAATAGCCAAAATTCGCTGTAATTTAAGTCCATGTAGAGATTATTTTAATTAAATCTATTTTGAGCAGAGGGGATGTTTTTTTTTTGACAAAGAATGACCCATTTATATTTTACCTTTTTATTTTTTTTTATATTTACCTTTTTACATTCTCATTTTTTTGTAACAAAAAGGTAAAAATTCCAACGAATAATATCGTTGAAAATTTAAAACAAGTCAACGTTATTTTTATTTTCTTTTTTATAATTGAAATTTTAGTTATTTATAATACTTTTTTTTTGGCAAGATTTATATTATACAGAATGTTCTTTTATATGTTTATAAATTTTTGAAAAAATTGTATATTTATTTATATAGACGTTTTCCTTTATTAGACTCCTTCTTTTTTTACGCAGACGCGTTTATCATTTCAAGCTCCCATCGTTCGACGCTTTGAATTTTTTAAGCCAACGAATTACGCCCGTGGGATATCTCATGTTGGTCGTTTGAAAATGAAATTTTCAAGTTTAATTCCGTGAACGACGATCTTTGAAATCAAGCAGCTTTTCAGCTTTGCAAAAGAAACACACACACAAACTAAAAGCAAAAGTGCATGTGCACTCGAACGAGATAATAGACAAACGGGAATGTAAATTTATTAAAAAAAAAAAAAAAAAAAAAAAAATGAGGAGAAATTTAAATGTGAAAATATCATTTATTTCCTGTTTTTATTATTATTATTTTTTTTTTTTGCTAAAATGTGTAAATTATCATTTTTTGACAATATTTTTAAAAGGAAAATGAAAAAATATTTTCGAAAACGTGAATATTTTTTTGAGTATATATGTTTCTGCTTCTTTATTTCATAAATATGAAATGAATATTCGAATATAGAACATTCGATCCATGGTCCCTCTCTCTCTTTTTCTATTTATGTCAATAATAAATCGTAAAATTCACCTCCGCTTCATTGCGTTAGGAATAAAAATTGGAAATTGCTCCAATTTTATATTCGCAGTCAGATCCATGTCACATGCAGCTCATATATATTTTTTTTTTTTTCAAAAAACAAAAAAAAAAAATATGTCCTGCATTGCTCATTGGAACCAACGAATTGAATATATATATATACATGTACCCGTATGTGAAAATCGAGTCAGTAAAAGTTATTTTTTCGACACGTGAAACCTTTTGGAAAAAATGTCTCTGACAAGTGTCAAATAAATAGTTAATTTTTTTTTTTATCGGCTCAAATTTCCACAAAACTTTCTCTTTTACAAGTGATTTTAATTTAATACAAATTCTTTCATTGAATTTTAAATGACAAAAAAGTTTTGTTTTTTTAAGTTTTTTTATTAGGAAAAATAAATAAAATTTTTTTTTTTTTTTAATCATTATGAAATAGTTACTAAAAGTACACGAAACAAGTAGATAGATATATGTAGTGTATAACTATGAAATGCAAAAATTAATGACCCTCCAAAGAATCGTAGTAATTTCCAGACGCTTAAGCTCTTCGCATCTAATAAAAAAAAGGAGCGAGAGAGAGAGAGAGAATTAAGGAAGTTCCTCTGCGAAAATGCGATACGATTAAGGCAACTTGTAAGGTTGTAAAACATAGCGTCGCATATTAATTGCGAACAAAACAAAAGAGAACAAGTAGTGATGAACGAGAAAGGGTGAATTTAGGGAAATAAAATTTAACAAATTAAAAGCAATTGTAGAGGAGGAATAAAAATTTTCTTAGTATTGAAAGAGAGAGACAGAGACTAGGGGATCGATTATGTAAATCCATTTCTATTTCCAATTTTCAATTCCACTTACATTTCCAGTTTTTCAATTCCATTTACATTTCCAGTTTTCCAATTCCATGTCCACTTTCTCCAGTTTTCAATTCCATTTCCACTTTTCCATTTCCAATTTTCAATTCCATTTAAATTTCCAGTTTTCCAATTCCATTTAAATTTCCACTTTCTTCAATTTCCACTTTCTTCAATTTCCAATTCCATCTTCACTTTTTCCAGTTTACAATTCCATTTCCACTTTTCCAATTTTCAATTCCATTTACATTTCCAATTTTCCAATTCCATTTCCACTTTTTCCAGTTTCCAATTTCATTTCCACTTTTCCAATTTTCAATTTCATTTACATTTCCAGTTTTCCAATTCCATTTCCACTTTTTCCAGTTTCCAATTCCATTTCCACTTTTCCATCTCCAATTTTCAATTCCATTTACATTTCCAGTTTTCCAATTCCATTTAAATTTCCACTTTCTTCAATTTCCAGTTCCATTTTCACTTTTTCCAGTTTCCAATTCCATTTCCACTTTTCAATTTCATTTCCACTTCTACTTTTTCAATTTCTATTCCCACTTTCATTTCTACTTCCTCTTTTTCTAATTTCCACATAATTTTTACTTTACAGAATTACCTTTTATCCAAATAGAAATTGAAATGGAAATAGAAATTAGAAAAAAGGGAAGTGGGAATGTAAATTGTAAAAAGTAAATGAGGAAATTGGAAAAATTGGAAGTGGAAATGAAAGTGGGAAAGGAAAATTAAAAAAGTGTAAGTAGAAATAGAAATTTTAAAAAAATGGAGGGGGAAATGGAAATAGAAATTAGAAAAAGGGGAAATGGAAGTGAAAGTGGAAGTAGTAATGGAATTTAAAAAAGTGGAAATTGAAATAGAAATTGGAAAAAGTGGAAGTGGAAAAAGAAATTAGAAAAAAATAGAATCAGAAATGGAAATAGAAATTAGAAAAAGGGAAAATGGAAGTGAAAGTGGAAGTAGTAAAGGAATTTAAAAAAGTGGAAATTGAAATAGAAATTGGAAAAAGTGGAAGTGGAAAAAGAAATTAGAAAAAAAATAGAATCAGAAATGGAAATAGAAATTAGAAAAAGGGAAAATGGAATTGGGAAAGACATTTAAAAAAGTGGAAATGAAAATTGGAAAAAGTGGAAGTGGAAATGGGAATAGAAATTAGAAAAAATACAAGGGGGAATGGAAGTAGAAATTATAAAATGTGGAAATGGAAGTGGAAGCAGAAGTGGAAATGGAAGTGAAAATGGAAGTGGAAATGAAAATGGAAGTGGAAATGGAAACGGATTTAAATAATCGACCCCCAGTTGTGTGAGACACTTGCAATTCTTACAACCGCCCAATTCCTTTTTTTCCAAAAAAAAAAAACTTTGAAGCTACCTCCTGACAAAACCCCTGTTTCCTTCTTTACTAAGAAATACCTTTTCCTTTCTTGCAATTTTTTTTTTTTTTTTTTGCCTCTCGACATCCACGTAGCAACGAGCTTCTCGTTCTCTTAAACTACTTTTACTTGGTCCAGAAAGAAAGGCGCACAGCATCACTCCCCCATCCTCTCTGTACTTTTTATCTTGCGCTCAAGATCTAACTGCCCTCTCTCTCTTTCTCTTGTCAATCTACAAAACACTCTTAAGCTCTGGAATCTTGGAAAATAATTAATTCTTCAATGAAAGACAGCTTAAAATGAAACAAATTGTCTTTTCTCTTTTGCTTGGACCGTTATACTAACTTCATATTATCTTTTCCTTTTTTTTTTGTTCACGATTTGTTTTTCGATAAAGAGTTTTTTTTTGTGAAAAAATATATATTTCTTTTTTTTTACTGCACTATTTTGAATCTTACGAAATTATATTTCGAAAATATTAATTACATATTATATTTAAGAGGTATTTTTAATAAAAAAAAAAAAATAATAATAATAAAATAATCAAAATATCTTTTATATCTGAAAAATAACTGAGAGCTATTTTTTATATTTCAGTTTTCTTTGTGGCTGTACTTCAATCATCGGACATTATGTGAGTAACATTGTTTTTATTTTTACATACTCTGATACTAACCATTGTAAAATATTTTGTTTTTACCATTTGAATTTAATTTTCTTTTAAACTCTATTTCAAAATAATTATTTTAAAATCAACGATCAAAATTTTCCCAAAAAAAAAAAAAAATTTTAATATAATTTTTTTTATTTAAAAAAAGTAAATTAAATTTTCGAAAAAAAATATTTCTTTCGGCGGCTAATATTTTTCTATCATAAAATTCTGATTTAGAGGGAGGGAGAGGATGATAAGAAAGCCATAAAATCATAAGAAAGAGAGGCTAATGCTGAAATTTCATCGCTCATACTATACTTTGCCGTAAATCTAATCTGGATTCCTTTTATTTCAATGGGCGGAACCTTTTTTAAAGACCTAACATATAAAGAGGCAGTCAATTCAGCATTATATTGCCTGTTTTGCGAGAGAGTAATTGTGTTATTGAAATTTTTTTTAATTTTTATTTTTCAGTAGAAAATATTTTTTTATTAGACAAATTTTTATTTTTCGTTTCCCCTTATTCTTTCTCTTTCACTTTTTACTTTCATCATTCTACTTTCACTTTCACTTCTATTTTCATAATTTCACTTTCACTTTTACTTTCATCATTTCATTTTCACTTTTATCATTTTAGTTCCCCTTTCACTTCTATTTTCATAATTTCACTTCCACTTTTACTTTCATCATTTCACTTCCTCATTTCAAATTTATTATTCTATTTTCACTTTCACTATCACGCTTTCACTTTTAATTCTATTTTCACCTTTCCATATAATTCCCTTTCCACTTTCGTGAAAGTGAAACAGTGGAAGAGGAAGGGTGAAAGTGGAAGTGGAAGTGGAATAGTGAAAATGGCAGTGAAAGTGGAATATAAATGGTGAAAGTGGAAGGGAAAGTGGAATAGTGAAAATGGCAGTGAAAGTGGAAGTGGAAAAAGAAGAGTAAAAGTGGAAGTGGAATAGTGAAAATGGCAGTGAAAGTGGAAGTGGAAAAGGAAGAGTAAAAGTGGAAGTGGAATAGTGAAAATGGTAGTGAAAGTGGAATATAAATGGTAAAAGTGGAAGGGAAAAGGTGAAAGTGAAAGCGCAATATTGGAAGTGAAAGAGTTAAAGTGAAAATGAAATCGGCCCCTTTCTAAAATAATTATTTATCCAATTCGCTCTCTATAAAATCTGAACGAATTTATACAACTATCACTCTATATGAAAATAAATATTGACCTCGTGTAACATCATAAGGTTTCCCAACAAATTACATCTCATATTTCTCAATTTTTTTTTTTATGACTATTTTTTGCAATTTTCCCTTCTTCTTCGCCTTCCATGAAATTCCCAAAGCCAATGCGCGTCTTTAACTTTCCGTCTCACCTGATATTCGTATTCGCGGTGGTTCAAAACTTTCTAAAAGCCTTCGGGGCCAATTCGTGACGAGATTCCGATTTCCCCGTAGAATTAATGCCGCTACTACTACTTCGATTTCATCGTGTTCTTTCAACTATATATATAGTGATGGCGGCTATCTTTCCGCAAGTAATCCTTCATTTCAACGCGCGCGCCAAAGTCGATGTCATAGAATTTACAGACAGTGAAGAAAGTTCAATTTTTCTCAGACATTGCATGAGATGGCAAAGAAAATTCCGAATATATTGAAAATTGGTTTCAATTTTCCTCGGTGTCAATTTAATTCAAGAGAATATATATATTTTTTTTAGTATTTTCAAAAAATGTGTAATAGAAAAAAAAATTCCATTTCGATATTTAATTTTCAATATAATCACAATTTTTTATTTAAATCAATTAAAATTCCATCTCTTATGGTTAATACACTGAAAAAAAAATTTATTTGATTCAAATACGCGATTACTTGACTATTATCAAATAAATATTTATTTGTATCATATAATTATTATTTGACACAATTAAATGGTATTTGTTTTAAATAAAAAAAATTATTGTTTTAAATAAAATTTATTTAATTCAAATAAAAATTATTTGGTTCAAGTAAATATTTATTTGATAATAGTCAAGTAATCGAGTATTTGAATTTAAATAAATTTTTTTTTCAGTGTAATAATATATTAATATAATCAAAATAATAAAACTAATTAATTGACTTTTATTTTCTATTCGCAATAAAAAAAAAAAAAGAAGTTTTTAACTAATTATCTGCCTGGATTATTTATGCAGTTAATATTCTAAAGAGTCGGGGATGGAAAATTCATGCAGAGTGGAAATTATGATAAAGTAGAACCAGGCATTATTTGTTACAAAAGCTTGACGTCATTTAAACGTCAAAATTAATTAGTATAAAGTCAACGAGAAAATTTCAGCTACACTAGCAAACAAGTAATTAACTGTGCACAATATCAAAATCAGGTGAAAATTATATATATATATATATATATATATATATTTGCAGCGATTTTCACACATTAAATATATTGTCAAAAATTTGATTCCCCCCCCCCTCCTTAATTTTTAGATAAAAATTTAATTTTATTCTAATGAAAAAATTTCATGTTTTTAATTATAAAAAAAAATTAATTTTTAGAAGAAAAATTTTGAATTAAAATTTATAAAAAAAAAAAAAAAATAAATGGTGAAAGGACGAATTTTAAGGGATAAGAAAAAACAATTGACAGTTAATGTTCCTCTTCTTTTTGGCCTTTATACTATAGAAGATAGTAAAATGGAAAATCTTGAATGACATATCAAAAGAAAAGGTAAAAAGTCATCATTCTCTGACGATAAAAGAAAATCAGATTCGCGATAACAACTTTCCGCTAACATTTTCAACAGTCATTTCCCTTAAATCGTTTTTTATCCTCTTTTTTTTTTAATACAAGCCTTCTCCCTTTTCTCCTCATCACCACCTTTTCTTTAGTGACAAACCTATTCCTAGGTTGCATCGTTTCCATTTTTCCCTCATTTTCTGCCCTTTTCTCTCTTTTTTTTCTTTTTTTTTTTTTGTCGATATTAATCCCTTGGTACAACCTTCTTCTAATTGCTTCCTGCTGGTAATACTTTCATTTCCTCGCTTCTTCAACGAAATAACGTGTCTCCTTTTCGCCAAAGTACCCACTTCTGGTAACTATATACTATATATATATCAAACCCCCCCCCCTCTTGCCCCCAGGTGCTTTGCCTTTGTTCTATTATAGTTATAATTTATATTGGCCTTCATTATAATGCCTATTAAGCAACATTTATGGTTCAATCGATGTTTATTTGAGAAATTTATTATCACTTGAAAAGCTTATTGTTGGACACTTTCCCTCCCCCATACTTAAACAAACACTCTCAAGTTGAGTTAAGCCATGAAAATATTTATTGAAAATACTTGACTTATTTTCAACTTGAGTGTGTATTTTATCTAAAATTGGCTATTATTATTTAAATTTTGTTTAGTCGTTATTTTAATTTTACCTAATATTTATAAAGTCTATTTTTTATTTAAAAATAAATAAATTATCTGCCCAAAAATTTAATTTGAACAAATTTTTATTAGGCACAATTTTAATTTAATATAATTTATATTGTAATGTAATTTTTATTTGGTAAAAAATTTGGTTAAATGAAAATTAGATAACATAGGAATTAGGCTAGCTAATATTAGCCTAATATTAGGCACAAATATTAGGCTAACAAAAAATATTGTAAACTAAAAAATTAGTCAAAACAAAAACTAAACAATGTTTCCATAAAGAAAAAAATTTGTTTTCGCCACTTTGAAAAGTTTTATAAACGAAAGGATTACAAAGCTTCCTCCACAAGGAAGCAAAAATTGATTATTTTTATTCTACTGCAAGTTAGGTTCAATTGGTAGGTTTTGGTGAAGGTTATTACGTGTTGTTCTAAGGTAAAAAAATAGTAGAGACATGCTGATTAATTTTATTTGAATTTGTAAGGATTTTTTTCATTTCCCAGGAAAACATTCTATTCCAAAAAATGGAATAAAATTGATTATTCTTAGTCTACTGCAATTTAGGTTCAATTGGTAGGTTTGGTGAAGGTTTTTACGTGTTGTTTTAAGGTAAAAAAATAGCAGAGACATGCTGATTAATTTTATTTGAATTTTTTTCGAATTTTTTCATTTTCCAGGAAAACATTTTATTTCAAAAAATGAAATAAAATTGAATATTCTTTGTCTACTGCAATTTAGGTTCAATTGGTAGGTTTTAGTGAAGGTTATTACGGGTTGTTTTAAGGTAAAAAAATAATAGAGACATGCTGATTAATTTTATTTGAATTAGTAAGGAATTTTTTCATTTTCCAGGAAAACATTCTATTTAAAAAAATTGAGTAAAATTGATTATTCATAGTCTACTGCAATTTAGGTTCAATTGGTAAATTTTTTTTAAGGTACTACGTGTTGTTTTAAGGTAAAAAAAGTAATAGAGACATGCTGATTAATTTCATTTGAATTTGTAAGGGATTTTTTCATTTTCCAGGAAAACATTCTATCTAAAAAAATCGAAAAAATTGATTATTTTTATTCTATTGCAATTTAGGTTCAATGGGTAGGTTTTTTTTGAAGGTAATACGTGTTGTTGTAAGGTGAAAAAATAATAGAAACATGCTGTTTAATTTTATTCGACTATGTAAGGGATTTTTTCATTTTCCTGGAAAACATTCTATCTAAAAAAATCGAAAAAAATTGATTATTCTTATTCTATTACAATTTAGGTTGAACTGATATGTTTTTCTTAAGGTATTACGAGTTGATATTAGGTAAAAAAAAAATAATAGAAACATGTTGATTAATTTTATTCGACTTTGTAAGGGATTTTTTCATTTTCCAGGAAAACATTCTATCAAAAAAAAGTGAAAAAATTGATTATTTTTAATCTATTGCAAGTTAGGTTCAATTGGTAGATTTTTTTGAAGGTAATAAGTGCGTAATAATAGTGGTAATAATTACGTTAAATATTACGATGATACCATAAATAAAAATTAGAGCAAATTAAATATTACATTAATTTGAAATTTGAAAAAAAAATTAATGAACTATCTTAAAATTCAATTCAATTATAATAAATTATTAAAAAAAAAAATAAAATATAGAAACTTTTCTTTTAAAAGAATTAAAATTTTTTTATCAATTAAATTGTCATAGTAAATGGAAATGTTGTTTTCCTTACTATATTATTTTTAGTAGAATGATTAAAAAGTAATTTAAAAAAAAATCCATAGTTCGTTGAAAATGTAAAGAAGTGAAGAAAAAAAAAATTTGATAGAAAAAAAAGTAGATTGACCTAAAAAGAAAAATATATAGGGAACAAGGGAGAAATTGGTTAATGAAAGAAAACAATCTGTGCGTAGAAAACGAAGAACCTTCTTTTTATTACATTCGTTGTGAGTGTGTACATTTCTATTGTAAACAGGGGTATTATCCCTCTTAAATTGAGTCACGAGGTCTGTACAATCGGCTCAAGGGAATGAAAACAATTTTTATTCGCTTTCAATCTATAGTCTAATTAGCCAATTTTTTTTTTAATATATATATATATATATATATACCTTATATTGATCCTTCTCATTTTCTGAGTATTTTTTTTCTTTCTCTCTCTCTCTTTATATATATATTTATATTTTTATATGAAAATCGGTTCTTTCTTTCATACATTCTTTCATCTTTTTCACTTATACACGATATGTACCAACGGATAGATATTTCATATACATAGTATTTATATTGTATACATTCTATATAGTGTAGCTTTTTTTTTTTTTTTTTTTTTTTGTTGAATACATGAAAAATTCCTCGTCTTCTTTCATCTATTATTTTTTTTTTCTTTTCTTGTTTCGTCAATTTAATTACCTTTTTTTTATTATATAAATATGTATCCATTTCATCATAATGATTCTATCGAATTTATATATAAAAATTTGTTATGATAAAAAAAACATGACTAAAATTTAATAATAAATGGATGAGTAATGTAATATCATATGATTTTTTAGAGTAAAGATATTATTAGTATTAAAATACTAATTCGCTACATTTATATTATGTAAGTTATTAGAAAATATTTACAATATATATGCCAATACCATGGAATATTTCATTCACATTAATTAAATATTTTATTCACATTACTGGAATATTCCATTAAAACAGGAAATATTCCATCCGAATTCCAAAAATACTAAAATATTCAAACTTTGAAATATTTTATAAATATCCCTTTGGAATATTTTAAAGTATATTTCTTTCAAATATTGTAAGTATATTCCAATTGGAATATTGTTCCGGGAATATTGTAATATTCCTTTGAAATATTAAAGAACCTACTAAAATATTAATTTGGAATATTAAAGAAATATGTAATAGTTTTAGAATATTCAAATGGAATGTTGTGGGAATATCTTAATGGAATATTGAGGAAATATTTCATTGGAATATTGTGGTAATATTCAAATGGAATATGGATAAATATTCCATTAGATGTGTGTGGTATTATATCTTTGGAATATTGTAAATTTGTAGAAATATTATTATACATATTCTAATGGTGCGTATTCCTATTAAATATTCCTATAATATTCCAGTTAAATTTTACCAGAATATTCCAATTGAATATTTCTACCATACTTCAAAGGAATGTTCCTTTTAATAATCCAAAGGAATATTCCAAATAAATATTCTAAAAGTGAGAAATTGTAATATTTCTATAAAATTCCAAAAGATAATATTCCAAATAATATTCTAAATAATACTCCAAACAATATTCCAAATGATATTCTAAATAAAACTCCAAATAATTCTCCAAACAATATTCCAAATAACATTCCAAATAATATTCCAAATATTATTACAGATAATATTCCAAAAGATAATATTTCAATTATTATTCTAAATGAATATTAATTACTTTTGAATATTCGAAAAGATAATATTCCAAAATATAATATTCCAAATAATGTTTCTAAAGATAATATTACAAATAATATTCCAATTAATGTTTCTAAAGATAATATTGCAAATAATATTCTAATTAATGTTCCAAATAATATTCCAAATATTATTCCAAGTAGTATTCCAAATAGTATTCCAAATAATATTCCAAATAATATTCCAAACAATATTCCAAATAATATTCTAAATATTATTATAAATAATATTTCAAATAAATATTAATTACTTTGGAATATTTTCAATGTTCCAATAAAATATTCCAGTAATGTGAATGGAATATTCCACTGCTATTGAGGGTTGTAAATAATATTTTTGCGCTTCACACATTTAGTTTGAAATTTTTTTTCTTTTGTTTGTATAATATTTTTTTTGTGCAAACAAAAATTCAATATTCGAATATACGTAGTATAAAAAAAAATAACCGATATTGAAACGAAATAATTTTCTTTCGTCTAATATTATATTTTTCTGTTTTACTGTACTTTACAAAAGGTAATTAAATTTCGAACTCTTCTGGATATTCTGACAAGCATACGGATATATTTTTTTTTTTTTTTATTTTCTATATTCAGCTATTAATGTATATGTTGCGATCAGAGAAAAATATTGTGAAATAGGGAATGGATTTTATTTATTTTTTCTTTAATCGTAACATATTTTGAAAAGTAAAAAATAAGTAAAATAGTAAATACTATCTTTTTTTTTTTAACCGCATGTACATTCAATTTTCCGTAGAGTTAAACATTCATTTCATATATAGGAGAGTTCATTCTTATAAATTCTGAACGAATATTTTTTTTATCGATTTTTTTTTTTTTTTTTTTGAAAAAGTTACAATTTATTAAATTATGAATTTAATATATTCAAAAGATGAAAAAATTTCTTTAAATTAATTGAAAAAAGAGTATTATAATTAAAAAGTTTGAAAACATAAAACTTGCATGAAAATTTTTTCTTGAAAGGAAAGAAAAAGTTTTCAATGAAAGGAAGAAAAAAAATTCCACTCATTTTTAAGTTAAAAAAAAATAATAAAGAATCTTGAATCAATATAATTTAGAAAATTATATTTAAAATATTTCGTTCAGTAAACATTTTTTTTTATTCCAATTTTTTTCGCATTGCATTTGTTATCGATATATATATATATTATTTAAAATCAAAAATATTTAACACTTATATATTTATAATATCCAAATTCACAATACAGTGTACTTGTAAAAAACATAATACGGTGCAATTGATAAAAAGTCAATTGAAACGTGCGCTTATATAGAAAATAGAAACAATTATTACAAAATACACAACAATTGTATACAAAAAGAATATCTCGCGATTATACAAAAAATTTTTTTTTTTTTTTTTTTTGTACAAAATTAGCATTTTTACAAAAAATTATTTTATTAAATTATGCAAATACTTTCTGGATACACATTTTTATTTATTAATTTTGAAATTTGTTTTTTCAAACTGGAAAATTGTTTTTTTTTACATTAAAATTAATAATTATTATAGTAGAATTAATTTGATGCGTGTGTTTTTTTTTTTTCTAAATATTTGGTTTATAGTTAAAGAATGGGAAAATAGATATAGAAATATTGAGAGAAAAATTTATTCATAGATGCCAGAATTTTAATTTCTGGAAATTTTCATTTTTTTTATAAACAAAACAATTAATTAATAAAAAAAATCTAATTAATAATAATAAAGAGCGAAATTATTGATTATTAATTATTAATTATTAATTAAAATTTCAGAATATTGAAATAAAACAAATTCGTTATTAAAATTAATTAATATGATGAAATTTTTGGAATTCGGTATTTTTTTCAGAAAGGTGAAATTTTTTCCTTTTTAGTATATGGAATTCCTTAAAAAATAGAAAAAAAAAATTTCCTCGATAATAAAATTACAAATTAAGTATAGATAGTGAAGTGGAAAAAAATCGCATAGTTGCTGGACAAGGCGAGTTTAATTGAACACCCTTTTCTCAGCCTTTTTTTTTTTTTTTTTTTTTTTTATTTCTACCCTTTTTCTTGAACGAGACTCCTGCGAGAGGGAGAGAAAGAGAGTGTGTCGCTAACCTTTGTGTCGCTAACGTTGGTCGAGGAAAAATCGGTAATAGGTAAAAGTAGAACAAGTCTGACGGCTGTGAAAAAACGAGGTACAAAGAAATTCAATTTCCAATTCCGCCGAACGCGGATCAAGAGAAGACTTTCACACGCAATCGAGCGACGAAATTAATTAACGATTAACGTCGTCTGTGCGTCCGTCCGTCCAATGTTATTCGCCACCATCCGTTCTTGAATTAAATCGGATCATTTTGATCCAACACGTGACTTCCGGAGTTTTTAATTGTCGACCATATATATATATAGTCAAAATGAGAGAATGGGAAAGAGAAACAGAAAAGAGAGAGAGAGAGAGAAATAAAAACGAACAATGGTGCTTGATTGCGGGTGAAAGAAAAAAAAAAAGATTTATGGTCTTAAATCCATACGATTTTTTATTTTTTAATCGTTTCAAAACTAAAAGTAGTTGAATTTTTCAAATAGCCAATAATTAATTTTAAGTATCTTTTTGTTGAATTAAATTTCACCTGGAAATTTTAAATACTAACACGATATTCAATTTCTGAAATATTCCATTGGAACATTGCCAATACACAAAAGGAATATTCAAATGTCCGAGTTTTAAAATTTTTTACGAATATCCCTTTAGAATATTCTAGGTATATATTTCTTTTAAATATATTAAGTATATTCCCATTGGAATATTTTTGGAATATTGTAATATTTCTTTGGAATATTGGAGATAATCCTAACGAATATTACAATACAATAATTGTAATATACCTAACGAATATTTCATTAGAATATTAGGAATATATATAAAAAACATTCCATTGGAATATTAGGAATATATCTAAAAAAACATTCCATTGGAATATTAGGAATATATCTAAAAACATTCCATTGGAATATTAGGAATATACCTATGAAACATTCCAATGAAATATTATAAATATTCCATTACAACATTGAAAATATACGTAAGGAATATCCAATTGGAATATTGAAAATATTCCTATTAATACAATAAAACAATAAAAATATACCTAAGAAATATTCCATTGGAATATTAGAAATATTTCCGAAGTTAAGGATAATTCCTGTATACTATTGCAGCGATACTCTTTTTAAATATTCCATGCTTTTTCCTTTGGAATAGTATTAAAATATTTTGGAATATTATAATTCAATATATTTATAATATTCGAAAAGAAAAATTACGGAATACCAAAAATATTGTTGGAATACTCCATAGGAATTAATAAAAAATTCCTTAGTAGTGTTCCCAATATTAATGTGAAATATTCCATAGTCTGATTCCAAAGGAATATTCTCACCCCTTTTATATATTTCCTCAATATTCCTTGTAGAATATTCCTAAATTATTTAAATTAAATACTCCCACAGTATTTCAATGGAATATTTCAACAATGTATTCCTTAAATTCCTAAAATATTTTAATTAAATATTTTCTCAATGAAATATTCCACAAATATTTTTTATTTAAATAATCCCAGAGTATTTCAATTGAATATTTCCAAAAAGTTACAATTAAACATTCCATTAGAACATTGGGAATATAACAAAGGAATATGCAATTGGAATATTGGAAATATTTCTAAGGAATATTACGATAACATAATAGAAATATACCTAAGGAATATTCCATTGAAATATTGAAAATATTACTGGGGAATATTGCATTTAAATATTAAAAATATTCCTGAGGAATATTTAAGGATAATTCCTCTAAACTATTGTAGCGATACTCTTTTTAAATATTCTATGATTTTTTTTGAATATTACAAGTATATTTTATGTGAAATATTATTTAAAATTGTAAATAAATATATTTATAATATTCCAAAAGAAAATTCATGAAATTACAAGAATATTGTTGGAATATTCCATAGAAATTTTCCTTAAATATTCCTTAGTAATATTTCTAATGTTTTAATGAAATATTCCTTCGTAAAATTCCCATTGTTCCAATGTAATATTCCTTACGTATATTTCCAAGATTTGAATGTAATATTCCTTTGGCATATTTCCAATGTTTCAATGAAATATTCCTTATGTATATTCCCAAAATATTTGAGTGTAATATTCCTTTGGAATATTTCCAATGTTCCAATAAAATATTCCTTACGTATATTCCCAAAATATTTGAATGTAATATTTCTTTGACATATTCCCAATGTTTTAATGTAATATTTATTTAAGAATATTCCTTATGTCTTAATGAAATATTCCTATACAATATTCCATTCCAGTAGTGGAAAAATTTAATATTCCTTAGGGTTATTCCTTAATATTCCAATGGAATATTTCAGGAATATAAATAATATAAATAAAAATAAAAGAGGACAAAACAAAATAAAAGAAAAGAAGAATAGAAAGTAGAAAAAAAGGAAAATAAGAGAATAGATGAAGATTGAAATAAAATAAGTATACAACTTGATCAGTTGGTTCATATATATATATATATATATATACGTTCGTTGAGTATAATCCTGAAGTCTTTTTGTTTAATCAAAGCAAAGTTGTGTCAGGTAACACTGAGACTGAGTGAGTCGATGTCAGAATGGCAGGTCAGTGTGAAAGCTCGACTACTATGCTTCCTCTTGAGGAGACAATGGGTGATCCTGAAAAGAGTGAATCTCAAGTTTTTCCTTTTTCCATCCATCTTTTGTCTACTCTCTCTTTCTCCCTCACTTTACCCCTTATACAGGGTGTACTTATACATATATACAACAAGGGACACTATTCTTTTGTGACTCGTATTTCGAGCAATTTTCACCAGAAGCACCTCCTCGTTAGTTTGTCAATAATTTTGTAAATCATTGGCACATTGTAACGAAATTTTCCACAAGAGAAACCAGGTGGGGATTTTTTTTTTTTTTTTGTATATAATTTTTAAGAATTTTTAAGCACAAAAGTGTAATTGAAAATTGTAAAAGAAAATTCTTTTTGCATCAATTTTCTTTGAAGAATTTTTTTTTTTTTTTGTTTTATCTTCTCTATAAATTTTTCGTTAACTTCCCCTCTTTATCTCTCAACAAACCGGAAATTAATTTTCATAGATTTTTCAAAGTGAAAAATAGTTTTCTTGTTCAGTTTTGAGTTATATTTAATTCTTTCAAGAATTTGAGATTTTAAATGAATTTTTAAAATTAATTTTTAAAATAAAAGTACTTTACATTTTATTTTAAAAAAAATTTGTTATAATTTAAAAAAAGAGGAAAAATATTTTTGGACGATTGAATTAAATTTTAAGAGATAATGAATTTTTTACAAATTTAGAAGTTAAGAATTTTGAGACACCATTTTTATATATATAGAAGTACTTCTTTTCCCTAGTCCGACGAAGCATCCTTGAATAAGACAAGAGGATACTTTGTCCAGACAAGGGACTCTTTAGTCGAGCAAATATCTAGCAAAAATCCTCGAGTAGCTGATTGACAAGAAAAAAAAATTTTTTTTTTTTTTACCCAACTATTCGAAATGTTAAACAGAGAGACAGCAATAGAGAAGGAGAGAGAGAAAGCGAAAAAAAAGAGAGAAAGAGTGAAAGGCATTTCTTGAGCGAAGAGAGCCTCATTAAGATTCATCCATTGTATGCAAAAAGCACATGGCAGAAAATTTCCTCCGTTTAAAAGCAGAAATTATTCATCTCTTCTCTTTTTCAAATCTTGGAAAATTTTTAATTATCCCAAATAATGATGATTGAAAACAATGGAAAAATGGAGACTAAACAAACAAAAAAAAAAAAAACTTCCCTCTCAAGTTGTTCAATTTTCCAATTAATAATTGAAGAAAATTTTTTTTTATCAATTTTGAAAGAAATTTTTTTTCTATTTTGAATATTTTATTTAAATCTAGGTACTAAAATTATTTTTATATATATCAAATAATAATAATTAAAATCTCGAAAATCTTCCAAAAGGAAAATGAAATTCCATTGGAATTCCTATATAAAATTCCATGTAAATATTCGAAGAATTTTCTAATGGAATTTTTTCTAGAATATTCCAATGGAATTTTTTCCAGAATATTCCAATGGAATTTTTTCTAGAATATTCCAATGGAATACTTTCAGAATATTCCAATGGAATACTTTCAGAATATTCCAATGGAATATTTTCAGAATATTCCTAAAGTTTTCTTTATTCCAATGGAATATTGCCAGAATATTCCAAAAGTTTTCTTTATTCTAATGGAATATTGTCAGAATATTCCAAAATTTGTATTTATTCCAATGGAATATTCTAACTGTATTCCAATTGAATATACCTTAAATATTCCAGAAAAACGTTCCAATATTAGGTATTTTAATATTCTTCAAATATTCCTAATGTTCCAATAAAAAATTCCAAGAATGTAAATAGAATATTCCATGCTATTTTGGAATTAAATATTTCTACAATATTCCTTAAATATTTTAGGAATATTTAATTCTACAATACTACGGAATATTATATTTACATTTCTGGAATTTTCCATTGAAACATTTGGAATATTCGAAGAGTATTAATAATACCTAACATTGGAACGTTTTTCTGGAATATTTTAGGAATATTTAATTGGAATACTGTCAGAATATTCCATTGGAATAAATACAAATTTTTGGAATATTCTGACAATATTACATTGGAATAAAGAAAATTTTTGGAATATTCTGATGATATTGCATTGGAATAAAAAAAACCTTTTGGAATATTCTGGTAATATTTCATTGGAATAAAGAAAACCTTTAGGAATATTCTGGTAATATTTCACTGGAATAAAGAAAACCTTTTGGAATATTCTGGCAATGTTTAGAATATTCTAATGGAATTTTATTTCCCTTACGAAAGAATACAAACATTACAATATTCCTAAAAAAAATGTTAATTATATTTAATCTTTAAATCAATTAGAAAATAAATTTTTGAAATTAATGTTTCTACAATTCCATATATATATAGGAAATATTATGGGAATATCTGTAAAATATTCCCTGCTATTAGAAAATTTGAACAAAAATGAAATTTTTCCATAAAAAGTTTTTTTTTTTTTTGTTTGTGCTTCTTGATCTTTTCTCGCACTTTTAACATTTCTGTTTCTTTCTTATTTTTTTCTACTTTTCTCCTGTTCTTATTCTTCTCCTTTTGCTTGTTCAAGCTTTCGGTTCAAGCGATTAATGACCGGAATGTAATTTAACGAAAAGTATGCCACGCAAAGAGAAGCTTCCAATTTTCTTTTTGGATTCTGAGGAACGAGAGAAAAAAAATGCGCGTTTCAAAGAGGCAAGCCACATTTATACCAAGAAAGGAAAAAAGTATCTCAAAGAGTCTCTCTCTCTCTCTTTATTTGTCAAGACTCTTAGCAATCTTGAATATGAATAGAAAAACAGAGCCTAATTGATGTTAACCCCCCCCCTCTGCCCCTCTCAACTCCTCCTTTTTTTCCGCATCTGTGTCAAAAAGGCAACTTCGAATTAGTTGCCAGTAATAAGGAACTGGAAAACGACCTCTTGAAAATGGCAAGATTCTTTGTACAACACTTGCGAATTTTTCTTCTTTTTCTTCTTCTTCTTCTTCTTAAGTCTTTTTTTCTTCTTTTTTCCAAAAAAAAAGCGAAACGTGATGTTCTCATATATAAAGAACTTTATAACAAATTTAATTTTCATGTGAGGAAATTTTATTTTATTTTTTTTTTTTTTTTTTTTTGCTTTGATTTTATATTCCTATCATATTTCGGCAAAAATTTCTGTAATATTTTTTATCTATAATTAATGAATATTCCAATTGCAACATTAGAAATTTTCACCAAAAAAGAATATTTCAAGAATATTAAAATGTTTTCTAGGTATAAAAAAATATTCTCTTGGAATATTGTAGGAGTATCGCATTGAAATATTTTGGGAATATAATTTTTAAAGAAATATTCCTTAGAAATTGTGTGATTGTACCATAAGTAAAAAATATTCCTCAGGAATAATTTTACATGGGACATTGAAATATTTCCTTAATATTCCATAAAATGGAACATTAAAATATTTTCTTAATATTCCAATTGAATATTCCATAAAGTGGAACATTAAAATATTTTCTTAATATTCCAATTGAATATTCCATAAAGTGGAACATTAAAATATCTTCTTAATATTCCAATTAAATATTCCATAAAGTGGAACATTAAAATATGTTCTTAATATTCCAATTGAATATTCCATAAAATGGTACATTAAAATATCTTCTTAATATTCCAATTGAATATTCCATAAAATGGAACATTAACATTTCTTCTTATTATTCCAATTGAATATTCCATAAAATGTAACATTAAAATATTTCCTTAGTATTCCAATTGAATATTCCATAAAGTGGAACATTGAAATATTCCTAGAATATTTAGAAATATTTCAAAAAATTTCAGTGAAATTTTATTCTTTTGTCTAAATATTTATAATTTTTTCTTTTTTTCCTTTCAATGGAAAAATCACAATAATGAATTATATGATAAATTTTCTCGAAGAAAATGGTCTTTCCATATCTTTTAAAAGAGATTCTGAATTCTCGTTTCGCTTTTACATTATTTTTGTTCTTCTTCTTCTTCTTCTTCTTCTTCTTCTTCTTCTTCTTCTTCTTTTCCTTATTCTTTCAAGAAAGAGTGTAGCATTAGTCGGGTTTATCTCTTAAAGATACTTATTTGCGCGGCCTATCTTGAAATTTTATATGCTATTCTTATGGGCAAAGATCGCCATCGTTGAGAGGAAGAGAACCCACCCTCCCCCCCTTCTCTCTCTCTCCACAACTTGAGCAATGGTACAAAATTATCTCTTGAAAATGTTTTATTCTTTAATATACGCATTTCTTTACTCACCAAATGGCTTCACAATCTCGAAGGTTCTCGCTTCGATGGTTCTTATGGGGAAAAAATACCTTTTCTTTTTTTTTTTTTTTATTTGTTTTATGTAATTCCTACCCTACCCCCTTTGATGACACACTCCGGTACAGTATTCCCATTCCATTACAGTTGTATACGATTTTTTTTTTTTTTTTTTTATTAAACATTTGTGCATACTTTTTTTTTTTAAAAAAAAAGTTAGTTTTTTTGAAAAATGGTACGCCATGAGAGTGTATATTTTGGACGGGATGCCGGTACTTCATAAATAACATGGAATATTCTATTAATATTTCTGAAATATTCCATTAGAATATTGGAAATATACCTAAGGAATATGACATTGGAATATAGGAAATATTTCTAAGGAATATTACAATAAAACAATGAAAATATACCTAAGGAATATTGAGAATATTTCATTAAAACATTGCATTAGAACATTGCGAATATACCTAAGGAATATGCCATTGGAATATTGGAAATGCTAAGGAATATTACAGTCCAACAATGGGAATATTCCATTGGAATATTAGAAATATTCAATTGAAATATTAGAAATATTCCATTGGAATATTAGGAATATTCCATTACAGAATTCGGAACATTTTAATAGAATATTATAAATATTCCTAAGGAATATTATAATAAAACAATTGAAATATACGTAAGGAATATTCCATTGGATTATTAGAAATATTCCTGAGGAATAAGGATAATTCTTACATACTATTGCAGTGATACTCTTTAAATATTCCATAATTTTTTTTGTAATATTACAAGTATATATACTTTACGCAAAATATTTTGTAAAATTGTAAATAAATATATAATATTCCAAAAGAAAAGTTCATGGAATAACAAGAATATTGTTGGAATATTCTATAGGAATTGTCCTGAAATATTCCTTAATCATATTTTTAATGTTTTGATGAAAAATTCCTTCGTAAAATTCCCAATATTTCAATGAAATATTCCTTCGCAATATTCCCAGTGTTTGAATGTAATATTCCTTTGGCATATTCCCAATGTTTTAATGTAATATTTCTTCAGAAATATTCCTTATGTCTTAATGAAATATTCCTACAATATTCCAAAGGAACATTACAAGTAGTGGAAAAATGTAATATTCCTTAGGATTATTTCTTAATGTTCCAATGAAATATTCCAGGAACATGAATTAATTATTCCATGCTATTTTGATTGTTACGCGATAACAAACTCATTGTTTCTTATCAATTGTGTAATCGGAACTTGTAGCTTTTTTTTTCTTCATTATTTTCTTGTAAGAGAAATTGTTTATCTATATTTAAGGAATAATGTAATTTTAGTGAAGAGACAAATTTGAAAAAAATTAACAATTTATTTTAGGGGCAATATTTACAATTTTTTTAAAAAATTAATTCTTATTTTTTAAAAACAAAAAAAAAACATGTTTTTGGCATACTTTATATTCACTTATTGTGTTAGCATTATTTTTATTATTATTATTATTATTATTATTATTATTATTATTAGTATTAGTATTACTATTATTAGTATTATTATATTTTAGAAGTAGTCGTTAGTGTTTTGGAATATTTTTAAAATACATTGAAAATTTTTAATTCAAATATTTTTTTTATAACATTTAACAAATTTTACAAAATATTATGATAAAATCAAAATACTTTGCAAAATGTTGTTTATATGTTTTGAAATAGTTTTTTCATCTATTTTTGGAATTTATATTTATAATATCCTGGCACCTTAGAGAGAGATTATTTTGTAATATCTTGTAATAGTCATTAATATATTATATTGAAGAAAATCTTGTTGTATTCTATAATATTCTATATATATGGTATTTGAAATAAGTTTACCGTACATTTTGCATTAAATTTTAATGCTTGGTCATATACCAAAATATTCCTATAATAATATTTCAGTATCATGTGAGAATATCTTGGTATGTTTTTTTTGTATACCCTGTAATATTCTTATATTCCTGAAATTTTTACAGAACATTTGGAAAAATTTTTTAAAATTATGAAATATTTTGCAAAAAAAAAGAATTCCAGAAGCAAATATTTTAAGATATTATTTAATATTTATATATATTCCAAGTTCTTTTGCAATATCTTAATACATTCTAAGATATTCTGGAATATTTTGATCTATTCCAAGATATTATGAAATATTTTCTTTATATATTCCAAGGTATTCTGAAATATTTTGAAATTTTCGAAGATATTATGGAATATCTTGATATATTCTGGAATATTTTATTATATTCCAAGATATTATGAAATAGTTTAAGATATTTTAAACTATTCCAAGATATTATGGAATATTTTGATTTTATTTGTGATATAGAATATATTCCAAAATATCTTTATACATTCCAGGATAATATGTAATATCTTGATATATTGCAAGATATTATGGAATATTTTGATTTTATCTGTGATATTATAGAATATATTCCAAAATATTATGTAATATCTTTATACATTCCAGGATATTATGTAATATCTTTATATATTTCAGGATATTATGTAGTATCTTGATTTTATCCGAGATATTAGAGAATATATTCCAAAATATTATGGTAATATCTTTATATATTCCAAGATATTATGGAATATCTATATGTTCCAAGATATTTTGGAATATTTTACTCTATTCGTAAGCATTCTAGAATATCTCGTGATATTTCAAGTATATTTTGCCGCAATTTTTCACGTCTTTAGATAGAAAATATTATTTCGAAAAGTGAAAGACGGCAATTAATACGAAAAACACACGCATCATTTTTATTTTCTTATTATTATTTTAAATGTAATTTACACAACATTATTTTTCATTCTCTTTCTCTCACTCTTAATTTTATTGTGAGTAAGAAAGTTTTATCATTGGATTAAGTTTAAGTGTTACTCTTAATTTAAGCTTACGAAAAAGATTACTTATGAAATAGTTGTAATCTAAAAATGCGTCGAGCTCAAAATTTCTCTGAATTCTTTCGTTCCATTTGATGTCACTCTCTCGTTCTTGTTCTCTTTCTCTCTTTCGATCTTCATGGAAGGCGCGCAGATCTCTAAGGATCTTATCTAAAGACTAGCATTCGTCCTGCGTTGACGATGGATGCATTAGGGCCGCTACTCGCTCGGAAATATCACCTGAATTCCCACACTGTAACATTAAAAACAAAAAAAAGAGATTGTAATTTTTTTAATTAAAATATTTTATGCAAAAAAAAAAATTTTTTTAATTTGTCAAATATATATTTTAGAGATTTTAATCTAAATTTTTTTTTCTTTTTCAATGTTTGTGATTTTAAAAATTATTAATATCCTTTGATATTATTAATATTATTAATATCCTTTGATATTATTAAAATATTCCATTGTTTGAGATTACATCAGAATATTAGTAGAATATCTTTTGATATTTCTTTGGAATGTTCGTAGAATATCTTTGGAATGTTCGTAGAATATCTTTTCATATTTCTTTGGAATGTTCGTAGAATATCTTTTCATATTCCATTGGAATATTTGTAAAATATCGTTTCATATTCTGTAGGAATATTTCATTGGAATATTTGTAAAATATCGTTTCATATTCCGTGGGAATATTTCATTGGAATATTTGTAAAATATCGTTTCATATTCCGTGGGAATATTTCATTGGAATATTTGTAAAATATCTTTTCATTTTCCATTGGAATATTTAAAGAATATTCACAATATCATAGTTAAATTTTAACGGAATATCAAAGAAGATATTCCTAAAATATCTCTGGGAATATTCGTCCAATTTTAGTAAAATACTCCTAAAATATTCCAAATTATAAATTGATCAATATAAAAGTAATTTTTACTTAACAAATTTCAAAACTGAAAATTTATTATTTATTTTTTTTTTGAAGTGAAAGAAATGTTTAATTTTGAATTCTATTATACTTTCATTTGATATGTATATTTACTGCTCATCATGAAATCATTAGCCTCGAAATTGTTGAAAGCAATTAAGGCATAATTAATGCATATATAATTATCGCAATGACGATTGAAATTCGTTTGTCAATTAAAAAAAAAAAAAAAAAAAAATTTAACCAATTGTATAGTAGTTTATTTATGTTAAGAATGTTGAATTAATTTGACTCACAATTTAATGATTTACTTAATTTATAAAAAAAAGATGACAAAAGAAATTTCATGTATTTTAGGTTAAATTGTAGAATGTGAACGATTAAATATGAATTTTGAGGTTTATTTGAGAGCATACATGACGTTTGATATTTGCTGTTAAACATTCATGTTCGATTATGCCAATATATATATCTCTCTTCATTCGCAATGAGTCTCTTGAAGTAATTAAATATTCTAATTAAAACAATTCCAGTCACAGAAGTGGAAGGTTTATATTTCAAATTATCAAAATGAGATATAAACTGAATTTTCAAGTACAATTTAATATTAACTACTTATTGATTATTACTAATTATAATTAATTATGACGATTGTTATTGAGCATCGTAATTGCTGTAAATTATTAATGTCACTCGACTCGATATGAGAATTATCATTGATTTAATATATTACTCTTTTTATTTTCAACTAAAAAGTAGAAAATAATTTTTTATAATATTTTTATCGATATTCCAGGAAAATTAATATAATGGTTTTATTTTTTGGAATTCCAAATTTTTTATCTGTTTTAAAATATTTCTAAATATAATAATTTGATTTTGATTATAGAATATATTCCAAAATATTATGTAATATCATGATATATTCCAAGTTATTCGGTAATATTTTGATATATTCCAATGTAATATCTTAATATATTCCAAAATATTATGTAATATCTTGATGTATTCCAAGATATTATGCAAATTTCTGAATGTACTCCAAAATATTCTGGAATATTTTCATTTTATCTGAGATATTAGAGAATATATTTCAAAATATAATGTAATATCTTTATATATTCCAAGATATTTTGAAATAGTTAATAATATTCTAAAATATTTGGAAATATCTAAAATATTATTTAATACTTTTATTTTATTCGAGATATTATGGAATATATTTCAAAGTATTAAGTAATATCTTTAAATATTCCAAGATATTTTGAAATACTTTTATATATTCCAAGGTATTAAAAAATACTTTGGAAAATTCAAAAATATTCTAAGATATTCCAAGATATTATGTAATATTATTTAATATTCCCACATATTTTGGAATATCTTAATATATTTTGTGATAATTTTATATATTACAAGATAGTTTAGAATATTTTAGTGTATTGTATGTTGTTCCAAAATATTTTGAAATATTCCAAGATATTTATGAATATTCTCAATATTACATTATCTTTTGGAATATTTCTACTGTTATGGCAAATATTTTTGATATTCCATGATATTATTAAATATTTGTAATATTCCACGATATTCCAGAATATTTTGCAATAATGCAAAAAAAAAAAAATTTTTCCAAACTTTCTTTTTTTTATAGTAAATTTTTAAACAATATTTTTGAATTTTTTTTTGTTCTTGTATAAAACATGTTCTGTTGGAATTTTTCTCTCTTTTTCGCCACATTGAATATTCCACATGCTGACCAGAAAAATACACCGAGACATTTACATAATTTGTTGATTTATAACACTTTTTTAAAAGTTGTTTTTTTTTTTGAAAAATTATTTCACGAACTTTATATATATATATAGTAATGTAAAAAAAATGAAAATAAAAATTGCGCATCGCTGACAGATCCGGGTGCCGTGAATTATGCACTTCGCAGTGAAAACACGAAGGGGGCGAGAATGAAACTGATTCCAGATGGTGAGACGTATTTTTTTTCTTCTTTTTTTTTATCTCTCTTTTTCTCTCTCTCTCTCTCTCTTTCTCTTCTTCAGTAGAACGTAATGTAACCCTTGGGACAAAATGATGGTGGGTCGGTGGTTTGAGGGGGGAGGGGAGGAAGGGTGAAGAAGGTAAAGGGGGTTGGTTCGAGGAACGGAAAGAGAAGAAAAGAGAAAACGAAATGGAAGCATCGCTCTCTCATTCCTCTCGTTGGTGCAAATTAAAGGGGCGCGCGTGCAAGCGAAAGCTTGACACTGGGATGAGAATAAAAGCGGCTCACCCGGAACCAAATGTGGAATGGGGATAAAAAGGAGATTATGAGCGCTTGTCGGGTCAGATGAGAAAGTTGAGTTCTTCGTGGTAAAACACCTATAAAGGCCACCCATTGAGGCGTAACATCCGGTTGTGAGGTGGAAATTTGATGGTTGCAGGAGGAAAATTTCTACTACAGACATTTACCGCAGTTGCATTCAAGTGCTTCTTCTCCCGCTTTTTTCGCCTTATAACCCACTTTTCTCGAGTTTAAAGTCGCGTTTCTTTCAAAACATTGCATTGCCAACACTGAAAGAGAATCGTAATATATTTCATTATTTTCAATATTCAAAAAAAAAAAATAATAATAATAAAGCGGAAACAAATTTTTTATTTTTCTCTATGATTATCGCAAAAATATTCAAATATTTCACAAGAATATTTGTAGAAAAATTTCCTAAATTATTCCATATGATATTCCTAAAATATTACAAATCAGATTCCTAAAATATTTAAAAAACATTTTTTAAGTATTCCCAAAATCTTCCAAAAACATTCCTAAAGTATTCCAAACAGTATTTTGAACATATTCCAAGAAACATTCATAAATTATTCCAAATAATATTCCCAACATATTCTAAAAAACATTTCTGAAGTATTCCTATCAGATTCCAAGAAACATTTATTCAACTATTCCAAATATTATTCCTAATATATTCCAAGAATTATTCCTAAAGTATTCCAAATAGTATTCCCAAAATATCCCAAAATATTCTTAAAGTATTCCAAATAGTATTCCCAAAATATTCCTAAAGTATTCCAAATAGTATTCCCCAAATATCCTAAAAAATATTCCTAAAGTATTCCAAATATTATTCCCAAAATATTCCAAAAAATATTCCTACAGTATTCCAAATAGTATTCCCAATATATTCCTAACGTATTCCAAACAGTATTCTCAACGTATTATAAAAAACATTTTTAAAGTATTCCTAACATATTCCAAGAAACATTCCTTATTTATTCCAAACAGTATTTCCAAAATATTCCAAGGAACATTTCTAAATGATTCCAAATAATAATCTCAAAATATTTCAAAATACATTCCTAAAGTATTCTAAATAGTATTCCCAATATATTCGAAGAAACATTCCTTAATTATTCCAAATCAAATTCATAAAATATTCCAAGAAACATTCATAATGTATTATATTAAGTTTTTCATTAATATTTCAATAAAATATTATTTAAAATTATAAGTAAAATTAATTATAAAATACTGGGAATTTTTTTATCAAACAATTAGAAAATTAAAAAATTATTTATCTTTGATTTAAAAATAGAATAAATTTCTGTTTGTAAGTTTTTTTTTTAAATAAGTTTATAAATCGTTAATTCAGTTCCATTGCGTTTGAAATTTTTTTTTATATTCTTTTTTTTTCCCTTTTATTTCATGTTTTTTATGGGATACAACATACATTAAGTAGTAAACTTCAGATGTGGTTGGACCATTAATAACCTTCTGCTACGCGAGATATTTACGGTACACAATCCGTTGATTAATTTTATATAACGATACTTTTTATTTCATCATAGCACACTGTCGTCTCTAATAAATCATTCTTAAGGTTGTTGTAACATTTTCTTTTCAGCAGTAATTTTTTGTTATTTTGAGTAAGATACTAAATTTCTTCAAAAAAAAGTATATATATATATATATATAATTTGTAATTATTATTTCTATTATTTTTTAATAATTACCTTATATTTAATATTTATTGCATATATGATATGCAATTTCCTGTGCAATTATTGGAGAAATTTTCATTATTTATTAATAGTTGCCTAGTTTTACTTGCTTGCTACTTCCTGTCTATATATGCGATATTAAATATTCAAATGATAGTTATCATACATGTATATATATATATATATATATATATATATATATATATATATATATATATATATATATATATATATATATATATATATATATATATATATATAGTCTAACTGTTAATAATCTATGAAATTCTCTACCATATACTGAATGTAAATTTTCATTCTGATATTGAATAGTTAAAAATAATATTTCCATATTCTATAACAAGAACTTTAATGGAGAACATGTGATTTATAGAAATGAAATATGCAACATACAATACTTTAATGATATATGTATGAATGTAATTTTTTTTATTTTAGTTCGAGACGTTGAATTTTACATTAAGAACGAGATTAAAAGTGACGTTTTTTTGTATGCAGTTATGCATTATACAATTTATATTCTCGAACAAAGAAAATAGATGTTAACGTTATCATTTCTTTTATTAATAACACACACATAGTTATTTAAAAATATTTCATAAGAATTTTCAAATATATCTCATAAAACAGAATGTTATTTTTTACATTTTTTTGGAATAGTTGAGGAAAAAATGTGATTTTTCTATTTAATTAAAATTTGTTTATCGTTTAAGGGAATATTCATTTCAAACCTAAAGAAAGTCTAATTGAACTAATGGAATATTTCTTTCAAATATTGTAGCATCATTTCTTGGAATATTTCAGGAATATTTCTTGTAATATGTTCAAATTTTTTTTGAAATATTTCTTTAAAAATAACTTGAAATAATTAAGGCATATTATTATTTAGAATACTTGAGGAATGTTTCTTGAAAAATTTTTTTTGAAATATTACAGAAGTACTATTCGGAATATATTAGGAATTTTTCCTTGGAATATGTTGGGAATACTATTTGGACTACTTTAGGAATGTTTCTTGGAATATGTTAGAAATATTATTTGGATTAGTTAAGAAATACTTTAGAAATATTTCTTGGAATATGTTAGGAATAATATTTGGAATACTTTAGGAATGTTTTTTAATATGTTAGGAATACTGTTTGAAATACGTTAGGAGTGTTTTAGGAATATATTGGGAATACTATTTGAAATAGTTTAGGAATGTTTACTTGTAATATAACAGGAATACATTAGAAATGTTTCTTGGAATATGTTGGGAATATTATTTGGAATACTTTAGGAATGTTTTTTGGAGTATTTTAGGAATGTTTTTTGGAAAATGTTAGGAATAATATTTGGAATATTTAAGAATATTTCTTGAAATATTTTAGGAATTTTTCTTGGAATTTGTTGGGAATACCATTTGGAATATTTAAGGAATGTTTTTTTCTCAACATTTTAGATATATTATTTGGAATATTTTACTGAATATTGATTAGTATTTTTGTAAAAAAAAAAATTAGAAAGTCTGACTAAATATTTTCTTTTACTACTGATAAAATAACAAAAATGTTGCAAGTCGAACTGAATATTGACTTGTACTACTGGCAAATCTACAAAACGTTTAAAAAGTCTGATTAAATATTTACTTTTACCACTGATTTTCTTGCATTATGTCTGACTAAAACCGACTTGTACTACTGATAAAATTCAAGAAAGTAGAAAGTCTGATTACATATTGACTCATACTACTGAAAGAATTGCAAAACATTCAAAAAGTACTGATTACTTTTCTTTACCGAATACAAAAAAATTATACATAATTTTTTTATTTTTATTTTGATTATTTTTATAAAAATGATAAATTTTTTTTTCAATTAAGTGAAGGTGGCGGGGTGACTATTTAAATTTACGACAAGGATATTCTCGCTTCTTTGCCCGAAGGATAACACGTGCAAACGTCGAGACGGATATTTTAGTTTGAGAAACATGACTTTAACCGCTTGGAAGGGATTATCCCGGTCAGTAGAAAGTCTAAATTTGTTTTTCCAGGCGTGCATCGCATATCCTAGGTATAGTAGCGTTGCGGGGGGTCGATGCCACGACAGACATACATATAACGGCGTTGAATATTTAAGCTTCTTTTTTTTTTTTATTTTGCGATGCCAGCAGTCGAGTTTCAAAAGTCCCGTGGGGTGGTTGGTTGTATCCGTCCCTTTTTACCCCCGCTTATATACATCCTACCAGTATAGCTATTCTTCTCCTTTTTTTTCTTCTTCTTCTTCTTCTTTTTCTTCTTTTTCTTGACTACTCTTATTCACGAAACTTGACTTTTTCTTTTCTTCTACCATCGGCTAGGTCAATGAAAACTTTAAATTTCGTTTTTCGACTCCTATATTCTTGAAACTCACACACACACATACTTACGAATCAAGTGAGTGAGAGTATTGAGAATCGTATATAGCTTTCGCGACTTGGCGCTGAAAGCGCAGCAATGCTGATTTCCCAACGGGTATCGTCTGTCCGTCTATAAATCCATACCCATGGGTTGTTTAGTCGGCCGACACGTGTGTTGCACGATCACGCAAGAATGCTCTGTATTTTTGATCGCGAGGCATGTCCGGCACGAAAGAGAGAGAAACAGAAAATCGAGTCATCGAAAGACAATGGGAAAGAAAACGACGAATGTTATATATAGGTAGAAAGCTTACGAGGTATTAAAGAATAAACGAAGTGCACTTGTGAGCAAAGAGAGAACTCCAAAGAGATGAGAATACTCTAGGGAATGTGTGGGACGAGTTAAGATGAACAAAAAAAAGTGTTGAAAATCGCTATCGAAAAATATATATTTTTCATTCGTTTCAAAAATATAAACAAAGGAATTTAAAATTTTTGGAAATTTAATACTTTAAATATTATCTAGAATATAAGGAATATTCATTGAAATATATCTTTAAGTATTTTCAATTAAATTTGTAAATTAGTTCAAGAAATAATCCAAATAATATTTCTAATATATTTAAAAAAATATATTTTAAGTATTCCTAAAGTATTGAAAACAATATTTCTATTATATTCCAGGAAATATTCCTAAAATATTCAAAGAAACATTCATAAAGTATTCGAAATAGTATTCCTACCATATTCCAAGAAAAATAGTTCTAAACTATTTCTGATAATATTCTTAACATATTCCAAGAAACATTCCTAAATTATTCCAAATAGTATTCTTAATATATTACAAAAAACATTCCTAAAGTATTCCAAATAGTATTCCTACCATATTCCAAGAAAATAGTCCTAAACTATTCCTAAAAATATTCCTAACATATTCCAAAAAATATTCTAAATAGTATTCCTAAAATATTCCAAGAATCATTCTTAAAGTATTCCAAATAGTATTACGAATACATTCCAAAAAACATTCCTAACGTATTCCAAATAGTATTCCCAATATATTCCATGAAAATAGTCCTAAAGTATTCCAAATAGTATTCCTACCATATTCCAAGAAAATAGTCCTAAACTATTCCTGATAATATTCCTAACATATTCCAAGAAACATCCTTAAATTATTCCAAATAGTATTTCTAACATATTCCAAGAAAATAGTCCTAAAGTATTCCAAATAATATTCCTAACATATTCCAAGAAACATTCCTAAAGTATTTCAAATAATATTCCTAACATATTCCAAGAAACATTTCTAAAGTGGTCCAAATAGTATTCCTAACATATTCTAAGAAACATTCCTCAACTATTCCAAATAATATTCCTAACATATTACAAGAAACATTCTTAAAGTATTTCAAATAGTATTCTTAATATATTACAAGAAACATTCCGAAAGTATTCTAAATAATATTCCTAACATATTCCAAGAAACATTTCTAAAGTATTCCAAAAAGTATTCCTAACATATTCCAAGAAATATTCCTAAAGTATTCGAAATAGTATTCGTACCATATTTCAAGAAAATAGATCTAAACTATTCCTGATAATATTCCTAACATATTCCAAGAAACATTTCTAAAGTATTTCAAATAGTATTCTTAATATATTACAAGAAACATTCCTAAAATATTCCAAATAGTATTCATGCCATATTCCAAGAAAATAATCCTTAAGTATTCCAAATAGTATTACAAATAATATTTTAACAAATTCCAAGAAATATTGCTAAAATACTCTAAGAAACAATTGTCAGTAGTGAAAGTAAAGATTTTGTCAGACTTTTTAAATGTTTTGTAATTTTTTCAGTAGTACAAATCAATAATTCGTCAGAATTTAAAATTTTTTTGTAAGTTTATCATAATTATAATTAGTATTATCATTAATATTAGTAGTTGTGCTACTGGTACTATTATTAATGATCAAAAATATTATTAATATCAAAGCAAATGAACGAGGGAAATGATAGGTAATGAAATAATTGGTATATATATATATATATAAGGCAAAAAGTAATTAGTGAATAACATGCCGTTTGAATTCGCGCATTTCCGGCTAAAATTGAAGTTTAGAAATTTAACGTGATCACGTTCTATATATAGGAATTTAATTTTCGTTAAATGACATTTAAATGTAGAGAAATGACAAATTAAGGGCATTTATAAAATTAAAGGGGTAAAATGTATAATAACGAAATAACCAGAGAAATGATAATGTTCATATATATATTTAAACGTCAAAATTACTAGAACAATGAAATAAAAAAATTGCGAACTGCGATATAAACTAAATAAAAGCTTTTGTTGAATAATTAAAGCCAAATAATATGGACCAATCAAATCAAAGTATACGTTTAAAACGATTGTAAAAACATGGAAATTGTAATCTCGTCATAATAATACGCTGCACCCCCCCCCCTCCCTCAAATTTTGATACATTTTCGCCCAGAATTCAGTGGAATATCATTGTCATGCGTAACGTTAATTATATACCAATTAATTCACACGCTGAAATTGTTTCAGTTACTTTGAACAGGATTTAAATTTTCTAATTTAAAAAAAAAATATCTCTCAAATTGTTACATTTCTTTTTTTAATTGATTTTTTAATATTAATATAAAGACATATATTTTTTTTTTTGTAATATATAAGAATATTCCATGAGAAAAAAGAAATTTTTTTTATATAAATTAAAAAAAAGGGGAATTAAAATTAGTTAATTATATACAGATAAAAGAAAGAAAATTAAAGAGTAAAATTAATTACAAGGAATGGCAAATTAGAGACTAATAAAATTAGTTTTCCTTTAAAAAGAAAAATCGAAGATTCATTAAAATAATTATATATTTTAAACTCGAAATATTCCCAGTAGTAGATAATCAAAAGTTTAAGCATGTTGAAGATAAGGATTCTTATTTCCTTTCTCTAGCATATAATTTATCTTAAAGAACAATAGCAATTTTAAAACTAAGCAAAATTTAAGTTTTAAATTACATATATTAAAAGAAATTTTTTTTATGTATTTCTTTCTCAAAAGAAATCACATTTTATAATAAATTTAACTACTTCTAAAAATTCTCAAACATGAATTGAAGTTATCTATAATTTCAGTTTTATTCCAACATTACCATATTATATTAATATATATATTTATAAATTATTAACCAAAAGCTTTTATATATAATAGTTAACAACATCTCGCGTTGAAATCTGTTTTTCATAATCCATATCACTTATCACGTCAAATTTTCATTAATATTTCATTAAAAGAATCGAAAATACTATCATAAAACGAATAATTAATTACATTTTTTAAATATTTATATTTTAATATTTAAAATTCTTTAGTTTTAACAAATTTTAATATAAAATAAAAAAAAAAGTCATATTGATAGAAGAAAAAATATTAATTAAAAAAATTGTAAAAAAAAGAAAAAATAATTATTAGACTAATACTAAAAAAAAAATAAATTATAATAACAATAATGGTAAAAATAGTGTCATGACAAGAATACTTTTATTTTCTCGACTTCTTTCAACTTTATCCAATTTAAACGACGTCCCATCAACCCTCGTTTCTTTAGTTCACATGGCGCTTGAGAAAGAACATCTACGTATTCAGAATAAGGAGTTAACTGCGCGATTCCACGGGGTGTGAGACGTGCGCGCATCAAAATTGATAACTTCCGTAAGAAAATATATATATTCCACTTGCAAAAATGTGCATATATGAACCATTATGATAAAAATTTGAGACGTATTTTTAAGAAAATTTCACATCCCCTCATGTTTCATGGCAACGAAAATTGTTGCATTATAATAATGATAAAAGAAAATTGTAACAAAAAAGAAAATTTTCTTTTATTGATAAAATAGATAACTTACTATTTATTATAATTAACATTAAAAGTAACAATTATCAAAAGTAACTATTATTAGTTGCAATTACCATTAATTATAAATTCCGTTAATAGAAACTACTATTGATAACTATCAATACTACTATTACTACTAGTGGTAACTATTGTTAGTAACAATTATTAATAGCCGTTAATAGTTACTACTAAAAGTAGTTACTACTATCAGTAGTTACTACTATCAATAGTTACTACTATCAATAGTTACTAGTATCAATACCTACTACTATCAGTAATTACTAGTATCAATACCTACTAGTATCAATAGTTACTAGTATCAATACCTACTAGTATTAATACCTACTACTATAAATACCTAATAGTATCAATAGTTACTAGTATCAATACCTACTACTATCAGTTATTTCTAGTATTAATACCTACTACTATAAATACCAACTAGTATCAATAGTTAGTAGTATTAATACCTACTACTATCAAAACCTACTAGTATCAATAGTTACTAGTATTAATGCCTGCTACTATCAATAGTTGCTAGTGCCAATGTTTAGTAGTATCAATAGTAACTATTTTGGTATTAATACTAACTATTATTAACTACTATTGATAGTTACTACTGTTAATAGTAACTACTATTATTAGTAACAAATATTAACAGCTGTTAATAGCACCTACTATCAACAGTTACTATTATTAATAGTTCTAATTGTCAATAGTAAATAATTTTGATAATAAAAACTATTTAAAGTAATTACAATTAAAAGTAATTATTATTAGTTGGGATTACAATAAATAGTAACTATCGTTAATAGTACCTACTATTTTATCATTAATAGTAATTTAAAATTAACGAAATTTTATTGAAAAAAAAAGAATGAGAGAATAAACGTTTACAATTAATGGATAAAATAAATAATATAAAGCATCCTGATAAAATGGTTATATTTTATTTAAGCAAAAAGAAAAATATAATTTTCTTTTGCAATCAAGTTGAGGGCTCTATTGTTAAAGAAAAGAGATAAATTATTTTTCACCTTTGAACTTGCCAGAATTATTTACTTGATGCGATGCTATCCGTCAATTTTTGCTTTCAGATCAACAGGTATAACATTCTATAAGAAATGCTGTTTAAACGCTCATTCTGAATTATTGATCAAAAAAGGGCATTGTTCGCGATCGTGTTCTTTATTCACTTTCTTGATGATAATCAATCTTATCACATATTGTATTACTATCTTTATTAATAATTTTCTTTTCATTTTTTTCTTCCATTTTCCAAAAAAAATATTGTTTAGTTATTGAGATGTTGAATTTAATATAAAAATTATCTATCGTATTAATACATAATTATAATTTTTTTTTTATTTCTCTAGTCATTATTTTTTTTATTTATATTTATGTGATCAATTAATAAGTTTGAAATTGTCCTGGGAAACTGAAATTTCTCCCTCTCACAGATATATATATGTGTTGTATATCTGAAAACGATTTACACACAAGAGACCAAGAATGACGGATTGAATACTAATTTATTAGATAACTTGGTGATTAATTAAAGCACTTAGCCCCTCTTCACTTATCTATATATGTATGTGTGTGAATAGGAAAGGTCTCTTCTCAATCAGAAACAAAAACATTGAATTCACTTTCATGAGAATCGACGAGAGAGTCAGTCAAGTAGTGACTTGACTTTGCTGACAGTCGACTTTGAGTGGTAGTTTGGCAATTACACGTTAGTAGGCAGAATCCCGATAGGGAAGTAGCACTTAGCTTCCCATCCTCAATCCCCCCCTTCATTTCACTCTCACTCCATTTGCCTGTTCTCCACGTGTCTCAGCAACTTTAGTGGTGAATAATGACTTGTCCATCTAATGCTAAGCATTTCCTGGATTTCAACCTCTCAACACGAGAGAGAGAGAGAGGGAGCAAGGAGGAGGTTTAATACCCATTCAAATTCAATAATTAATTTAATTTGTGTCCAAAACAGTGATGTGAATATATATTCAGATAAACAAAATTAGTTTGTTATGTTTAAAATTTATTTTACCTACTGTCGGTAATAAGTAACATTGATTTTGCCTACTGTCGGTAATATCCACAATTGACTTTATCTAATATAGATAATAACCACCATTGATTTTATCTACTGTCGGTAATAACCACAATTGACATTATCTACTGTAGGTAATAACCACCATTGATTTTTCCTACTGTCGGTAATAATCACCAACGAGTTTATCTTCGGTCGGTAACAATTACCATTGATTTTACATACTGTAGGTAATAATCACCATCAATTTTATCTACTGTCGGTAATAACCACTATTGATTTTATCTACTGTAGGTAATAATTAACATTGATTTTACCTACTGTCGGTAATAACCACAATTGACTTTATCTACTGTACGTAATAACCACCATTAATTTTGTCTACTGTCGGTAATAATTATAGTTGGTAATAATAGCCACCTATTATACTTACAGTCAATAATAATTACCATCTATTTTACCTGCAGTCGGTAATAATTACCATCGATTTTTACCTACCGTCGGTAATAATACCATTGATTTTACCTAATGTCGGTAATAAGTGCTATTGATTTTACCTACTGTCAGTAATAAGTACCATTGATTTTACCTACTGTCGGTAATAAGTGCTATTGATTTTACCTACTGTCGGTAATAAGTACCATTGATTTTACCTACTGTCGGTAATAAGTACCATTGATTTTACCTACTGTCGGTAATAACTACAATTGACTTTATCTACTGTAGGTAATAACCACCATTAATTTTGTCTACTGTCGGTAATAAGTACCAATGATTTTTACCTACTGTCGGTAATAATGACCATCGATTTTATCTACGGTCGGTAACAATTATAGTTGGTAATAATACCCACCGATTATACTTACAGTCAATAATAATTACCATCCATTTTATCTGCAGTCGTTAATAATTACCATCGATTTTTACTTACCGTTGGTAATAATTGCCATCGATAATAATTAAAAAAATAAAAAAGATATGTAAAATGAATTTTTTTTTAAATTTGAAATAAAATTATAACAAAATTTAAGAGGAATAAAAAATATAAATTTCTCGTGTGATGAATAATCAAGTTGGAAATGAAGATTAGCATTTGTAAAGTAAAATTTTGTAAATTGACGTTCGCATTACGTGTGAGGAGGCGATATAATGACGGTGAGCACGAAAAGTACCGTACCGGAAACTTCATCTTCTTTGACTAATTTCAAAGTTAAGTAAAATTCCCAAAGTTAGGAGTTTGATGCACAGTATAACGTCTCTTCACCGTAACTCAAATGATGTACGTTTAATATTCAAGGACTGTGAGTCAATCTTTTTAATTTAATTTAAAATCAACTTGCTCTACTGCTTAAGAACGTTACGTGGCAAATTCTTCAAAAAAAAAACTTTTTTCAACTGCCATTCAAAAAAAAAAACAGAATAATTTTTTTCTATATCAAATAAATAAGTGAAAATCAAAGGCGCAATTAAGGAGAATAAAATAATATAAAAAAAAACTTGCTTTCAAGCAATTTGTTCAATATAAAACAAGTGAAATTGATAAAGTAAAAAAAAAAAAAAAATTCTTTAATATGAAGAGAAAAAAAAGTGTTGAATAAGCGTAATATTGAAAAATGCACTTTTCAACGAAATCGGTTGAATAGAAAATGAGAGTTTCGCGTTATTCGATTTATTGCACCAATACATGATGAGAAGTGTGTATAAAGACTCATTAAAAATGGAATACAGTATTCAATATTCACTGGCACCCCCCCCCCTCCATATATATATACGAAGCACGTTGAAATTCATCCGACTGACGATCTCACTAATCAGATTTTGCGCTTACACGACAGTGCATCAAGATCCAGTGAACTGAAGTCATTACAAACTGTCAGATTCAATGTTCAAGTTTGACAATCCCCAGAGAGTGTGTGAGAGAGAATTGAATGTATGCACTGTTGATTGAGGCTTGTCTCACCACCTTCTGTTGTTCGACTATTTTTTTTTCCTATTTTTTTTTTCATCTTATCCCTCTTTACATATAATATACGATATTATTCTCTAACCTTTTTTTCCCCTCCTATTTATAACTCCACTAAATGACCCTCTTTATTCATTCCCTCATTTTTTATTCGATCGAAAATATCTTCCATTTTCTCGTTTTAGCTTTAGTCTCAAACCATTAGTGGATATAACTACTGAAATATTAAGTGGCTTTTGAATAAAAGAGAATATTTTTAATTAGTTCAACCATTAACGCCAAGTTCCATTTTCAGCATTACTATTATTATTTTTTTTTTTTTAAATGACAACATGAAAACAAATTATTTCTTCAATTTAAATTTTTAATTTATAATTTTAATTCTGTTTTAAAAAAAATAAAATTCAATGTCGATTATCATCGACAAAAAGAAGTTTTAATTGATACCAAGTGTAGGTATTACCGACAGTAGATAAAATCAATTGTAATTAATACCTGTAGTAGATAAAATCAATGGTAATTGTTACCAACGGTAGGTAACGTCGGGAACCACTAATATCATCATTATTTACTCAGCAGTAGTACAATTTTCTCAGTAGTATTGCTCAGCAGTAGAACAATTTTCTCAGTAGTATTACTCAGCAGTAGAACAATTTTCTCAGTAGTATTACTCAGCAGTAGTACAAATTTCTCAGTAGTATTGCTCAGCAGTAGAACAATTTTCTCAGTAGAATCACTAGGCAGTAGTACAAGTAAAAATTTAGTTGGACGGGTTTGCAATTTTGTTAGTAATACAAGTAAATATTTAGTCAGACATTCTTGATTTGACCTTCAAACGACCTTGAATGACCTTGACTGACCTTGACTTGACCTTCAAATGACCTTGAATGACCTTGACTTGACCTTCAAATGACCTTGAACGACCTTGACTTGACCTTGAGTCATGCTTTTCTCAGTAGTATTACTCAGCAGTAGTACAATATTATCAGTAGTATTGCTCAGCAGTAGAACAATTTTCTCAGTAGTATTACTCAGCAGTAGAACAATTTTCTCAGTAGTATTACTCAGCAGTAGTACAAATTTCTCAGTAGTATTGCTCAGCAGTAGAACAATTTTCTCAGTAGAATCACTAGGCAGTAGTACAAGTAAAAATTTAGTTGGACGGGTTTGCAATTTTGTTAGTAATACAAGTAAATATTTAGTCAGACATTCTTGATTTGACCTTCAAACGACCTTGAATGACCTTGACTGACCTTGACTTGACCTTCAAATGACCTTGAATGACCTTGACTTGACCTTCAAATGACCTTGAACGACCTTGACTTGACCTTGAGTCATGCTTTTCTCAGTAGTATTACTCAGCAGTAGTACAATATTATCAGTAGTATTACTCAGCAGTAGTACAATTTTCTCAGTAGTATTACTCAGCAGTAGTACAATTTTCTCAGTAGTATTACTCAGCAGTAGTACAATTTTCTCAGTAGTATTACTCAGCAGTAGAACAATTTTCTCAGTAGTATTACTCAGCAGTAGTACAATTTTTGCAGTAGTATTTCTCAGCAGTAGTACAATTTTCTCAGTAGTATTACTCAGCAGTAGTACAATTTTCTCAGTAGTATTGCTCAGCAGTAGAACAATTTTCTCAGTAGTATTACTCAGCAGTAGAACAATTTTCTCAGTAGTATTACTCAGCAGTAGTACAAATTTCTCAGTAGTATTGCTCAGCAGTAGAACAATTTTCTCAGTAGAATCACTAGGCAGTAGTACAAGTAAAAATTTAGTTGGACGGGTTTGCAATTTTGTTAGTAATACAAGTAAATATTTAGTCAGACATTCTTGATTTGACCTTCAAACGACCTTGAATGACCTTGAATGACCTTGACTTGACCTTCAAATGACCTTGAATGACCTTGACTTGACCTTCAAATGACCTTGAACGACCTTGACTTGACCTTGAGTCATGCTTTTCTCAGTAGTATTACTCAGCAGTAGTACAATATTATCAGTAGTATTACTCAGCAGTAGTACAATTTTCTCAGTAGTATTACTCAGCAGTAGTACAATTTTCTCAGTAGTATTACTCAGCAGTAGTACAATTTTCTCAGTAGTATTACTCAGCAGTAGAACAATTTTCTCAGTAGTATTACTCAGCAGTAGTACAATTTTTGCAGTAGTATTTCTCAGCAGTAGTACAATTTTCTCAGCAGTAGTACAATTTTCTCAGTAGTATTACTCAGCAGTAGTACAATTTTCTCAGTAGTATTGCTCAGCAGTAGAACAATTTTCTCAGTAGTATTACTCAGCAGTAGAACAATTTTCTCAGTAGTATTACTCAGCAGTAGTACAAATTTCTCAGTAGTATTGCTCAGCAGTAGAACAATTTTCTCAGTAGAATCACTAGGCAGTAGTACAAGTAAAAATTTAGTTGGACGGGTTTGCTATTTTGTTAGTAATACAAGTAAATATTTAGTCAGACATTCTTGATTTGACCTTCAAACGACCTTGAATGACCTTGAATGACCTTGACTTGACCTTCAAATGACCTTGAATGACCTTGACTTGACCTTCAAATGACCTTGAACGACCTTGACTTGACCTTGAGTCATGCTTTTCTCAGTAGTATTACTCAGCAGTAGTACAATATTATCAGTAGTATTACTCAGCAGTAGTACAATTTTCTCAGTAGTATTACTCAGCAGTAGTACAATTTTCTCAGTAGTATTACTCAGCAGTAGTACAATTTTCTCAGTAGTATTACTCAGCAGTAGAACAATTTTCTCAGTAGTATTACTCAGCAGTAGTACAATTTTTGCAGTAGTATTTCTCAGCAGTAGTACAATTTTCTCAGTAGTATTACTCAGCAGTAGTACAATTTTCTCAGTAGTATTGCTCAGCAGTAGAACAATTTTCTCAGTAGTATTACTCAGCAGTAGAACAATTTTCTCAGTAGTATTACTCAGCAGTAGTACAAATTTCTCAGTAGTATTGCTCAGCAGTAGAACAATTTTCTCAGTAGAATCACTAGGCAGTAGTACAAGTAAAAATTTAGTTGGACGGGTTTGCAATTTTGTTAGTAATACAAGTAAATATTTAGTCAGACATTCTTGATTTGACCTTCAAACGACCTTGAATGACCTTGACTTGACCTTCAAATGACCTTGAATGACCTTGACTTGACCTTCAAATGACCTTGAACGACCTTGACTTGACCTTGAGTCATGCTTTTCTCAGTAGTATTACTCAGCAGTAGTACAATATTATCAGTAGTATTACTCAGCAGTAGTACAATTTTCTCAGTAGTATTACTCAGCAGTAGTACAATTTTCTCAGTAGTATTACTCAGCAGTAGTACAATTTTCTCAGTAGTATTACTCAGCAGTAGAACAATTTTCTCAGTAGTATTACTCAGCAGTAGTACAATTTTTGCAGTAGTATTTCTCAGCAGTAGTACAATTTTCTCAGTAGTATTACTCAGCAGTAGTACAATTTTCTCAGTAGTATTGCTCAGCAGTAGAACAATTTTCTCAGTAGTATTACTCAGCAGTAGAACAATTTTTTCAGTAGTATTACTCAGCAGTAGTACAAATTTCTCAGTAGTATTGCTCAGCAGTAGAACAATTTTCTCAGTAGAATCACTAGGCAGTAGTACAAGTAAAAATTTAGTTGGACGGGTTTGCAATTTTGTTAGTAATACAAGTAAATATTTAGTCAGACATTCTTGATTTGACCTTCAAAGGACCTTGAATGACCTTGAATGACCTTGACTTGACCTTCAAATGACCTTGAATGACCTTGACTTGACCTTCAAATGACCTTGAACGACCTTGACTTGACCTTGAGTCATGCTTTTCTCAGTAGTATTACTCAGCAGTAGAACAATTTTCTCAGTAGTATTACTCAGCAGTAGTACAATTTTTGCAGTAGTATTTCTCAGCAGTAGTACAATTTTCTCAGTAGTATTACTCAGCAGTAGTACAATTTTCTCAGTAGTATTGCTCAGCAGTAGAACAATTTTCTCAGTAGTATTACTCAGCAGTAGAACAATTTTCTCAGTAGTATTACTCAGCAGTAGTACAAATTTCTCAGTAGTATTGCTCAGCAGTGGAACAATTTTCTCAGTAGAATCACTAGGCAGTAGTACAAGTAAAAATTTAGTTGGACGGGTTTGCAATTTTGTTAGTAATACAAGTAAATATTTAGTCAGACATTCTTGATTTGACCTTCAAACGACCTTGAATGACCTTGAATGACCTTGACTTGACCTTCAAATGACCTTGAATGACCTTGACTTGACCTTCAAATGACCTTGAACGACCTTGACTTGACCTTGAGTCATGCTTTTCTCAGTAGTATTACTCAGCAGTAGTACAATTTTATCAGTAGTATTACTCAGCAGTAGTACAATTTTCTCAGTAGTATTACTCAGCAGTAGAACAATTTTCTCAGTAGTATTACTCAGCAGTAGTACAATTTTTGCAGTAGTATTTCTCAGCAGTAGTACAATTTTCTCAGTAGTATTACTCAGCAGTAGTACAATTTTCTCAGTAGTATTGCTCAGCAGTAGAACAATTTTCTCAGTAGTATTACTCAGCAGTAGAACAATTTTTTCAGTAGTATTACTCAGCAGTAGTACAAATTTCTCAGTAGTATTGCTCAGCAGTAGAACAATTTTCTCAGTAGAATCACTAGGCAGTAGTACAAGTAAAAATTTAGTTGGACGGGTTTGCAATTTTGTTAGTAATACAAGTAAATATTTAGTCAGACATTCTTGATTTGACCTTCAAAGGACCTTGAATGACCTTGAATGACCTTGACTTGACCTTCAAATGACCTTGAATGACCTTGACTTGACCTTCAAATGACCTTGAACGACCTTGACTTGACCTTGAGTCATGCTTTTCTCAGTAGTATTACTCAGCAGTAGAACAATTTTCTCAGTAGTATTACTCAGCAGTAGTACAATTTTTGCAGTAGTATTTCTCAGCAGTAGTACAATTTTCTCAGTAGTATTACTCAGCAGTAGTACAATTTTCTCAGTAGTATTGCTCAGCAGTAGAACAATTTTCTCAGTAGTATTACTCAGCAGTAGAACAATTTTCTCAGTAGTATTACTCAGCAGTAGTACAAATTTCTCAGTAGTATTGCTCAGCAGTGGAACAATTTTCTCAGTAGAATCACTAGGCAGTAGTACAAGTAAAAATTTAGTTTGACGGGTTTGCAATTTTGTTAGTAATACAAGTAAATATTTAGTCAGACATTCTTGATTTGACCTTCAAACGACCTTGAATGACCTTGAATGACCTTGACTTGACCTTCAAATGACCTTGAATGACCTTGACTTGACCTTCAAATGACCTTGAACGACCTTGACTTGACCTTGAGTCATGCTTTTCTCAGTAGTATTACTCAGCAGTAGTACAATTTTATCAGTAGTATTACTCAGCAGTAGTACAATTTTCTCAGTAGTATTGCTGAGCAGTAGAACAATTTTCTCAGTAGTATTACTCAGCAGTAGAACAATTTTTGCAGTAGTATTTCTCAGCAGTAGTACAATTTTCTCAGTAGTATTACTCAGCAGTAGTACAATTTTCTCAGTAGTATTGCTCAGCAGTAGAACAATTTTCTCAGTAGTATTACTCAGCAGTAGAACAATTTTCTCAGTAGTATTACTCAGCAGTAGAACAATTTTCTCAGTAGTATTACTCAGCAGTAGTACAAATTTCTCAGTAGTATTGCTCAGCAGTAGAACAATTTTCTCAGTAGAATTACAAGGCAGTAGTACAAGTAAAAATTTAGTTGGACGGGTTTGCAATTTTGTTAGTAATACAAGTAAATATTTAGTCAGACATTCTTGATTTGACCTTCAAAGGACCTTGAATGACCTTGAATGACCTTGACTTGACCTTCAAATGACCTTGAATGACCTTGACTTGACCTTCAAATGACCTTGAACGACCTTGACTTGACCTTGAGTCATGCTTTTTTCAGTAGTATTACTGAGCAGTAGTACAATTTTCTAAGTAGTATTACTCAGCAGTAGTACAATTTTTGCAGTAGTATTTCTCAGCAGTAGTACAATTTTATCAGTAGTATTACTCAGCAGTAGAACAATTTTCTCAGTAGTATTACTCAGCAGTAGTACAATTTTCTCAGTAGTAGAACAATTTTCTCAGTAGTATTACTCAGCAGTAGTACAATTTTCTCAGTAGTATTGCTCAGCAGTAGAACAATTTTCTCAGTAGAATTACTAGGCAGTAGTACAAGTAAAAATTAAGTTGGACGGGTTTGCAATTTTGTTAGTAATACAAGTAAATATTTAGTCAGACATTCTTGATTTGACCGTCAAAGGACCTTGAATGACCTTGAATGACCTTGACTTGACCTTCAAATGACCTTGAATGACCTTGACTTGACCTTCAAATGACCTTGAACGACCTTGAGTTGACCTTGAGTCATGCTTTTTTCAGTAGTATTACTGAGCAGTAGTACAATTTTCTAAGTAGTATTACTCAGCAGTAGTACAAATTTTCTCAGTAGTATTACTCAGCAGTAGTACAATTTTCTCAGTAGTATTGCTCAGCAGTAGAACAATTTTCTCAGTAGTATTACTCAGCAGTAGTACAATTTTCTCAGTAGTATTGCTCAGCAGTAGAACAATTTTCTCAGTAGAATTACTAGGCAGTAGTACAAGTAAAAATTTAGTTGGACGGGTTTGCAATTTTGTTAGTAATACAAGTAAATATTTAGTCAGACATTCTTGATTTGACCTTCAAAGGACCTTGAATGACCTTGAATGACCTTGACTTGACCTTCAAATGACCTTGAACGACCTTGAGTTGACCTTGAGTCATGCTTTTTTCAGTAGTATTACTGAGCAGTAGTACAATTTTCTAAGTAGTATTACTCAGCAGTAGTACAAATTTTCTCAGTAGTATTACTCAGCAGTAGTACAATTTTCTCAGTAGTATTGCTCAGCAGTAGAACAATTTTCTCAGTAGTATTACTCAGCAGTAGAACAATTTTCTCAGTAGTATTACTCAGCAGTAGTACAATTTTTGCAGTAGTATTTCTCAGCAGTAGTACAATTTTATCAGTAGTATTACTCAGCAGTAGAACAATTTTCTCAGTAGTATTACTCAGCAGTAGTACAATTTTCTCAGTAGTATTGCTCAGCAGTAGAACAATTTTCTCAGTAGAATTACTAGGCAGTAGTACAAGTAAAAATTTAGTTGGACGGGTTTGCAATTTTGTTAGTAATACAAGTAAATATTTAGTCAGACATTCTTGATTTGACCTTCAAACGACCTTGAATGACCTTGAATGACCTTGACTTGACCTTCAAATGACCTTGAATGACCTTGACTTGACCTTCAAATGACCTTGAACGACCTTGAGTTGACCTTGAGTCATGCTTTTTTCAGTAGTATTACTGAGCAGTAGTACAATTTTCTAAGTAGTATTACTCAGCAGTAGTACAAATTTTCTCAGTAGTATTACTCAGCAGTAGTACAATTTTCTCAGTAGTATTGCTCAGCAGTAGAACAATTTTCTCAGTAGTATTACTCAGCAGTAGAACAATTTTCTCAGTAGTATTACTCAGCAGTAGTACAATTTTTGCAGTAGTATTTCTCAGCAGTAGTACAATTTTATCAGTAGTATTACTCAGCAGTAGAACAATTTTCTCAGTAGTATTACTCAGCAGTAGTACAATTTTCTCAGTAGTATTGCTCAGCAGTAGAACAATTTTCTCAGTAGAATTACTAGGCAGTAGTACAAGTAAAAATTTAGTTGGACGGGTTTGCAATTTTGTTAGTAATACAAGTAAATATTTAGTCAGACATTCTTGATTTGACCTTCAAACGACCTTGAATGACCTTGAATGACCTTGACTTGACCTTCAAATGACCTTGAACGACCTTGACTTGACCTGGGGTCATGCTTTTTTCAGTAGTATTACTCAGCAGTAGTACAATTTTCTCAGTAGTATTACTCAGCAGTAGTACAATTTTCTCAGTAGTATTACTCAGCAGTAGTACAATTTTCTCAGTAGTATTACTCAGCAGTAGTATAATTTTCTCAGTAGTATTGCTCAGCAGTAGAACAATTTTCTCAGTAGTATTACTCAGCAGTAGAACAATTTTCTCAGTAGTATTACTCAGCAGTAGTACAATTTTCTCAGTAGTATTACTCAGCAGTAGAACAATTTTCTCAGTAGTATTACTCAGCAGGAGTACAATTTTCTCAGTAGTATTGCTCAGCAGTAGAACAATTTTCTCAGTAGAATTACTAGGCAGTAGTACAAGTAAAAATTTAGTTGGACGGGTTTGCAATTTTGTTAGTAATACAAGTAAATATTTAGTCAGACATTCTTGATTTTACCTTCAAACGACCTTGAATGACCTTGAATGACCTTGACTTGACCTTCAAATGACCTTGAATGACCTTGACTTGACCTTCAAATGACCTTGAACGACCTTGACTTGACCTTGGGTCATGCTTTTTTCAGTAGTATTACTCAGCAGTAGTACAATTTTCTCAGTAGTATTACTCAGCAGTAGTACAATTTTCTCAGTAGTATTACTCAGCAGTAGTACAATTTTCTCAGTAGTATTGCTCAGCAGTATAACAATTTTCTCAGTAGAATTACTAGGCAGCAGTACAAGTATAAATTTAGTTGGACGGGTTTTTTAGCGTAAAATAATTAAATTAACAATTCTTTGTATAAGTTATATATATATATATATATATATTTATTATTTTTAAGTTATATAATTTTTTGTATATTACAAATTACTGTATTTTTTTCACATCTTTCTCTTCTTTTTACAATTAATTATTTATTGTTAATTGCGATTTTTATTGTAAATTTTTAATTTTGTACTGCAATTTTTTTCGTAAATTACAATTTTTTTATTATTAAATTACAATTTTTCAATTGTAAATTGCAATTTTTATTGTAATTTACAATTTTTTTGGGAAATTGCAATTTAATTTATAAATTATAAATTTTGCATTCTTTATTTTACAATAACTATTAGAAGATTTTTTTTTGTCAATTGTGTGAAAAGAGGAACTTCCTTATTAACATTTTTTTTTATTTTTGTTGTTGTTTTTTTTTTTTTTTTTTTTTTTTTTGACGAGCTCAGCTCGTTTCTGGATAATTTGTTATATTTATAAGTATATATGAAATTATAGTCTCAAGTCATTTATTAAAATTCTTTGATCTCTTGAGTGATTTTTACTCTAAACATTATTTTTTTTCTCTCTCTAAAATTCTAGTCGAGTTCAATTTTCAATTTTTCCTTTTTTTTTCTTAATACCATTTACACTAACAGGTAATTGCTTATTGCAATAACTGAAATATTGCAAATATTAGGTAAAAGATAAATATTAGGTAGGTAAAAGCAATGTTAACATAAATGTCGTAAAGGTAAAATGCAGGTAAAATCCCCCTAAATTTTTTTTTATTATTATTGTTCTTTTAAATTTAGAAACTTTAAAAATAAAAAGTTTTTAACCGTCAATTTATGGTCTTAAAAATTTACAAGACTCCTTAAATATAATTTTTGATAGAAAGTCTTTTTTTAGGATAATATTGAAAATCTCTTTTGTAAAGATTCGGTTTTTATAAAAATACGATTAAATATAGTTGAAAATTCAATCCTCAGGGAATTGAGAATAATGAATTCTAAGGCATTATCCTGCATCGTCATATTTTGTCTGACCAGTATATTATATTTTTTGTCTGATAAAAAAGATGGAGTAAATGTAATATTTATTAATTTGGATGTAAAGGTAGCTTTCTTTCTTTTTTTTTTTTTTTTTTTTTTTTTGATTCAGTATAGTGGTTTAGAGCCATATGTTTCTTTGGGAAAGTATTAGTATATAGGGTCCATGGTTCGGTTAAGTGAGTCTGACCGAACGGGATGCTGAAGGCGAACGAAGACGCAGCGCGTTGAATAATGTATTTGTTGGATGGTTGTGTTTTTGCTATATTGTGTGCTACTACTACTACTACTTTTGTGACAGAAAAAGAGACGAGTGAAAGAGAGAAAGAGAAAGAAAGTTGTCGACACAATACTGTGCCGACTCACCATTACGAAGCAACGTTTTCTTTTCCATTGATATTCCACCCCCTCCCTCCTCCTTCTCCCACTTTCCTTTCCATAACCATTGGGTCCCTTTAATATTGCTGCTATTCGTTGTATTTTCCACTGACTTATTTTGAAAACTACTTTTCTCGGACCAATATCATCGTGTCCAAAACAGTTTCATTTCTGAACACTCTATTTCCCATTGAACTTGGTTGTCTTGTAATTGACTCACCCAAAGCACCTGCTGACAAACTTTTCAATGCTTCAAAATTGTTTTTATTTTCTAAGGTTAAAAATATTTACAAAATTTAATTTAAAAAAAAAAAAAAAAACACAAATATTTTTTATTATTCTCATCACTGAATAGACATCATAACGTCTGACTAAAATTTGGCTTAACTATTTGAAAATAAAAATTAATTAGATTTCTGTCTGACCAAAAACTATTTTGTACTACTGACTCCTTAATTATTTCCTTAACTATGCGGAAAAAAAATCTACGGTTTAAAATATATGTATTTCGTCTGACTATAAATAGTTTTACTACTGGACAGTTAATTACAAGAATTTATATAAAATACTGTCGGACTACAATTGTCCTTTACTACTGATTTTATAACGTTCGGTCTTACTAAAACTGGCATGTACTACTGATTCTTGAATTATTGGAATTTATAACGTTTTGTCTGATTACAACTAGTTTGTTACTACTTAGCTTTATAAAAGGTGTAATTTAGGTTCCATGCTTGTCTAAAGTAGGTTCAAAATAGGTTTAAAGTAGGTTCTAAGTAGGTTCAAAGTAGGTTCAATGTAGGTTCAATGTAGGTTTAAAGTAGGTCTAATATAGGTCAAAAAGTAGTGACAAAGTTGGTTCTAAACATGTTCTATGTAGGTTCAAAATAGGTTCTGAATATGTCCAAAGTAGGTTTAATATAGGTCTAATGTAGGTACAAACTAGGTTCAAAGTAGGTTCTGTATAAGTCTTAAGTAGGTTCAATATAGGTCCAAAGTAGGGTAAAGTAGGTTCTGTATACGTCCTAAAAAGGTTTAAAGTAGATTTTGTATAGGTCCTAAGTAGATTCTGTATATGTCCAAAGTAGGTCTAAAGTAGGTTCTAAACATGTTCAATGTAGGTTTAAATTAAGTCTAATATAGGTCCTAAATTGGTTTAAAGTAGGTTCTATATATGTCCTAAATAGGTTCAAATTAGGTTCTGAATGTGTCCTAAATACGTTTAAAATAGTTTCTGTATGGGTCCAAAGTAGATTTAAAGTAGGTTCTGTATGTGTCTTAAATAGGTTTAAAGTAGTTTCTGTATGGAACCAAAGTAGGTTCTAAGTAGATTAAATGTAGGTTCAAAGTAGGTTATGTATAGGTCCAAAGTAGGTTCTGTATATGTCCAAGGTAGGTCTAAAGTAGGTTCTAAATAGGTTTAATTTAGGTTTAAAGTAGGTCAAATATAGGTCCAAAATAGGTCCAATTTAGGTTCTGTATATTTTCTAATTAGGTCCAAAGTAGATTCTGTATATGTGCTAGGTCCAAAGTAGGTTGTGTATGTGTCCTAAATAGGTTTAAAGTAGTTTCTGTATGGATCCAAGGTAGGTTCAAAGTAGGTATTGTATAGGTCCAAAGTAGGCTCTGTACATGTCCTAATTAGGTCCAAAGTAGATTCTGTATATGTCCTAATTAGGTCGAAAGTAGGTTTTGTATATGTCCTAAATGGGTTCAGAGTAGTTTCTGTATAGATCCAAAGCAGGTTCTAAATAGTTTCAACGTTCTGTCTGACCAAAACTAACATATACTACTGATATCAAAATTCTGAAATTAAATAAAAATTTAAAATTTAAAACCAGTTAAAATGCACATTTAGAATTTGTCCAATAATACTAATTTCTACTAGTGGGTGGTAAAAAAAAAAATATATATATATATACTTTTGCTCCTTAGTCACATTAAAATGAACAACACAATGGAACATAATTTTCGCGAACGGAATGAGAGGAGAAATAATACAGTGACAAAAATGGACAGAAACAAAGCGAAATAGTGGCAAGAAAATTTCGTGGTGTTGAAACATCACGGTTGAGATAAATAGGTACTGCCACGTGCTCTCATGTTGAAAATTCAATGGGGGTAGGAAGGCGGCGGACAATGGAAAAGTATATACTGAGTGTCGACACAGTGCAAAAGCGCGAGAGTGGATTCCCAGTAAAAGAGGTTAAAGAGAAAGGAAGAACAATCGGACGGAAAATCTGGATGAGACAATGGCCTCAAAAAAAAAAAAAAAAAAATGGGGGAGGGGAAAAATAATAATAATACACCCGCAGAATTTTTTTTTCTTTCGTATAGGGATTTTGGGGAAAGTTGTTGTTTTCTGTTTTTTTTTTTTACAGAGACTAAAATATGCGACAATACCAAAAAAAAAAAAAAAAAAATTGTAAAGTAGTGCTGTGTCTGTGACTCGTGTCTTGTTCTTGTTCTACTTGTTGTGGGTCGGTAGGTCTGATGTCAGTTTCGAGTTACACTCTTAACATCGATCCTTCATTTCAGTTTGACCTTTTGTAAGGGGGCGCTACTAGCTTTCACTCTTCGAGGTTTAATTGCTATCGGTTAGTCCCTAATTGTGTTATTTAATCGATAAATTCACAGTACAGTTTAAATACTGTTAAATGTTTCTAAGATCTATTAAAGATAATTAGAATTGTCAACAAATTTCTAGAAGAAAAATTAAGAAAAATAATTTTTCTTCAATTTTTCTGATTAATAAATATATATAAATTTATTATTTTTTTTTAATCTTTTTATTTAAACTAACCTAATGCACTACTTTTCTTTTTTTTTTTTTTTTTTAATAAATTTTTGTGAATAACAAAAAATTCTCTATTTACAAAAGATGGAAATTCTTTTTATAAAATTTTTCCACAAATTAAATATGAAGAATATGATATTAAAATGTAAAGGGGGAAAATGAGTTATACTTGTGGCATTTAATTAATGAATACTAATTTGATTAAGCCGGGAGGTATTCATATAATAATAAGGTACAACACACAGGTATATATAGGGATTCTGTCCCTTGTCATTTTTCTCGCTAACCAGCACTGAATTATTCATGAGCAGTTAAAATTCCCAATGTAACTGACCTATTTCAAAAGTTGCGACCAAATATATATATATATATATATATATACATGTGTGTGTATGTGTGAGGGAGATTTTCAGTTTTCACCAAAGCAAAGTTAGGAAGATTCCGGCGCTGAAATCCGAGAGAAATCGATTCACATCAATTTGTCAGTATACTGAGAGGATATTCTGCTTACCACCAATGATTTCCATCTCTCTCTCTCTCTCTCTCTCTCTCTCTCTCTACTTGTTGATAAATTACATGGAAATTTATCCCTTCCGACACATTTTAGTCCATTGCAAAAATTATATATTTATCGATTCTCAAAAAAAAAAAAAAATTAAAATTTATTACTATCTGTTATTTGTTCATTTTTGTGAACTCTGTCGTATATAAATCTGCAAATTTTGTCGATATTTATAGAAAAGCAATATTTGACATTATAATGGTAAATTTAATATGATTTTTTAATATATTTCACTTTTATCATTCCTTTTTTTTTATTTAAAAATAGAGATTTTTTAAAAATCTATTTTTATTAATTTTATACTTATATCTTAGCATCGGTTCCTAAGGATTCTTTTTCCTTAGCAACGGTTGCTAAGAATTTTTCTTTCCTTAGCAACGGTTGCTAAGGTTATTCTTTTCTTAGAAACGGTTGCTAAGAATTTTTCTTTCCTTAGCAACGGTTGCTAAGGTTATTCTTTCCTTAGCAACGGTTGCTAAGGATTTTTCTTTCCTTAGCAATGGTTGCTAAGGCTTTTTATTCCTTATCGACGGTTGCTAAGGTTATTCTTTTCTTAGCAACGGTTGCTAAGGATTTTTCTTTCCTTAGCAACGGCTGCTAAGGATTCTTTTTCCTTAGCAACGGTTGCTAATGTTATTCTTTCCTTAGCAACGGTTGCTAAGGTTATTCTTTCCTTAGCAACGGTTGCTAAGGATTTTTCTTTCCTTAGCAACGGTTGCTAAGGATTCTTTTTCCTTAGCAACGGTTGCTAAGGCATTTTATTCCTTATCGACGGTTGCTAAGATTATTCTTTTCTTAGCAACGGTTGCTAAGGATTATTCTTTCCTTAGCAACGGTTGCTAATTATTTTTATTCCTTATCAACGGTTGCTAAGGTAATTCTTTTCTTAGCAACGGTTGCTAAGACTTTTTAATCCTTAGCAACGGTTGCTAAGGTTTTTTAATCCTTAGCAACGGTTGATAATTCTTTTTATTCCTTATCAACGGTTGCTAAGGCTATTTATTCTTTAGCAACGGTTGCTAAGGTTATTCTTTTCTTAGGAACGGTTGCTAAGAATTTTTCTTTCCTTAGCAACGGTTGCTAAGGAATAAAAAACTTTAACGACGGTTAGATTAGAATTTGTTTTCCTTAGCAACAGTTGCTAAGAATTTTTTTTCACAAGCCACGAAATCCTCAGAGCCAAATAAATATTTATTTATTTCAAATAATTTTCATTTTGTGTTAAGTAAAATTTTCACTGATTTATATAGTTTTATATATATTTGTATATTTGTTGTATATTTGTTGTATATTTGTTGTATATTTTTTGTATATTTTTATATAATTTTCTTCTATTTTTTTTTGTTGCAGGGAATGTTTTATAAAGCATCTTGGAATTTCATTACTGAGAGGGGAATTTTTTTTTTTTTCTTCTTCCTGTTTTAAGGTAAGTCTTCGACCTTCGAGTCACTAAACCAGGTACTCATTTGCTAAGTAAATGTGATTAACGTTAAGATTTAATTGGATTATAACACGTTTAATTAGAAAAAAAGGTGCACATTAAAAAATTTTAATAAAGCGTTGGCTTCACAAATTGAAACACAGATTCTTTTTTTTTTTTTTTTTTTTTTCTTCGTTTCATTGAAAGAAGTCTCGAATATAGATTCATAGGATAAATTTCCCGTTAGAAAAAAAAAAAAATTCGAAATAAAACTTTTTTTTAAAAATTAAAAAAGGGGTAAATTTCATAAGTCAATTATTTGTATCGTGAAATAAAATAAAAGGGACAATGCCGTTAGAATGGAATAGAATTTTTAACGAGTTGTTAGAAAGCATATATATATATATATATATATATGTATATATAAAGTAACGTTGGGAGTTCAATTGACAATTTAACTGCGTAGTGTGTTTGATGGTGAGACCGGAAATTTATTCGACCGAGGCAATCCAACTTGTAGGTCGTTATTGAATTTCAATGTTTCCGTGTGTGTATGTGAAAGAGAGAAAAGAGAAAGAGAGGAAAGTATACAGAAGAAGTTTTAGGAAGTACAACCTTACTCGTATGCCACAAGATCCATCTCTTGTTTCTTTCTTTCTTTTTTTTTTTTTTTTTGTTTTTTGTTTTCCTTCGTTTCTCTTTTTTTCCTTGTTTTGCCTTCCACTTCGTTTCCTTCGACATATTACGCAAATAGTTATATACATATATACACACACACGATTGTTGTATATATATATACTGAGGTTGAATTCATGCTTTCTTAGTGTTTCCGCATATTTTATTCCTCAATATTCATTTTTCAAATGAGCCCGAGGCGAGGAAACAATACTCTCCTGGACTAAAGGGAAAATAACTTTCTTTTTTTCGAGCAGGGTAAAAATTCTTTTATATTAAAAATTATACTGTTGACCTCGTCCCTTAAAATGGGAATTTTTTTTGTGTGAGGAAATTTATTTTATCTTTTTTGATGTGTACCTTTTTTTAATAAAAAAAAATTTTTTTTGGCGTCGTTTTTAAATTTTTTGTTTTCTTCCATATCTTTTTATAGTTATTTGTTTTATTTTTTTTTTCTTAGAGGAAAAATTCTCTTATCTACCGTTTTTTTTCTCAGAATTTTACAAACCACTCTTCTCATTTCGTTCCTTATACTTCTTACACTAAAATTATTTTTTTTTTTACTCTATTACTCATTTTTTTTTTTTACTTATTCACTTATATGAAAATTAATTTTTCTAAATTGTCACAAGTACAAAATTATTTTTTTATATCTAAAGTTAGAAAGATTTTTTTTCTCCCCAAAGTTAGTAGGTCGATTTTTAATTCTAGGGTTAGAAAAATTATTTTTCTCCCTAGCGTGAAAAGGACCATTTTTATCTCTAGGGTTAGAAAAAATATTTTTGTCCCCAGTGTGGAAAAGTCAATTTTCTTCTCTAGAGTTAGAAAGATTATTTTTCTCCCTAGTGTGAAAAGATTCATTTTCATCTCTAGGGTAGGAAAAAGTGTTTTTGTCCCTAGTGTGGAAAAGTCAATTTTTATCTCTAGGGTAGAAAACAGTGTTTTTGTCCCTAGTGTGGAAAAGTCAATTTTTATCTCTAGGGTAGAAAAAAGTGTTTTTGTCCCCCTAGGGTAAAAACAAACAATTTTACTCCCTTAAGCCATTACTATGGATATGTACAAAAATAATTAGTAACATATTGTATAAAATTTAACATTTTAAAATTGAATTCAAAATTTAAATTAATTTTTTTTACGATTAAAATTATAAATTAAAAATAGAAATAATGAAATTTTTTTTGATAATATAATATGAAATGAAATGATCGAACAACAAGGACAGAGATGATTTAGATATGATAGGGCATTAGATGAGTCAATTCGATATGATTGATCCAACAAACATCGGATACTGTCGACTATTTACTGTCATAGTATGATTTCCAACCCATTAAGCAAAACAAATAGGCATCATGATTGCCTTTGGGCCACATGCAATGTGAATAGAGTTTATGATCGCCCTTTCCCCCTTCTTTACTCCGTCTCCCATCATTCCAATAAGCAATACATATATTCTATATATTCTAACTAAATATCAAAAAGTAAATAATTAATTTAAAATTGTAAATAAAAACAATTAATTCCAATGTAAGTGAAAATGTAGACAATTTCAATGTAAGTAAAAATAAATGGACTTTTTCACACTAGTGAGAAAAATAATTCTTTTCAAGTCTAGGAAAGAATTTTTTTTTTTTTTTTTTTTTACTGAAAAACCATTAATTTGTATTTTTAACAAAAAAAAATGTGTCGATAAAAGTCAAAAGCAAGTTGAATCGAGTGGCATTATATTTTGATGAAAAGTCCTAATGATATTGCGAATCTGTTTTCTTTTCTTTTTTTTTTTTAATACATTGTGTGATGCAAAGAGAAAAAAAATTGGAGTCAAGCCAATGCATAAACGTAAAAAATATATGTATGAAGGAATATAATGTGATGCAATTTGATGCAAAATTGCACTTCCGATTTGCTCCAAAATGCAGCAGACAACTTGCTGTAAAGTGGATCATAAAAACATTTGCCAGACTTTAGAACAGTTCTGTATTAGCACTTTCAGTGGACAATGAATTCTCTCTCTCTCTCTCTTTCTCCGTTGCAATCGAATAAATGCATTAGACACTGAAATTTAATTTAAAAAAAAAAATGAAAAATAAAATTCTAATAGGAAATAAAATAAAATTTTCTTTTAAATTAAAACAAAAAATAAAATTTTTATAATAATAAAAAATAGTGAAATTAAAAAAAAATGTGTAATATTAAAAAAAAATACAAAGAGAAGATATACAGTTAACTTTAAAATCAAGATATCGGTATTAAAGCCAATATTAAATATTACCGTTGTTAAGAAAAAAAAAATACTTAGCAACCGTTGCTAAGGAAAAAAAATCCTTAGTAACGGTTGCTAAGGAAAAAATACCGATTGCCATGGAAACGTTAACTGTTTTTCCATTTATTATGAATGTGCAACGAATGTGCAACGAAATCGTCGCACATTCAGTTTTCGATCCGCCTGAGTAGATAAAAAAAAAAATCTAATATGAAAATTTGTTCGAATATAAAATCTACTTTTATTAAAATTAGTGGATAAAAAAACAATGTGTAACAAAATAAATTTTAGCGTAAGATTTCTTTGTATAATAATAATTGTTTTAGTTATTTCATCATAAGTAGTGACATTATATTATCTTTATGAAATACATAAATGAAATGAGCTGAGAGAGGTATGGTATGTATTAGGTGAGGATTAAATTTCTCGGTTTCGGTATTTGGGCACTCGAGAGAGAGAGAGAGAGAGATGGTATAGTGAAAAGGGTTATAGGGGGTTAGAAGCGAGACTGGAGGAATCCTTGACTCGCTCCAAAAGCCATTCTCTTAATTTGAATGTTCGAACTCCAACGCCCTGTGTGTATATGTAGCTCTTGGTAAGAGCCCGGGCAATTATCGTTAGCGGTTCGCAGCCTTCTTGTTACCAAAATTAATTCAATTGCCTGCCGGCAGCTCGGGTACCGTGTACGACGCCCTTCGAGCTATTAGAACAACAGGCTTATCTCCATATCGCGGTGAATGCTCCAATAAGCCCACTACTCTCTGAAATTCCAATTAAGCTTCCCGCCGACACGACGGACGTTCAATATATGTGTATATATATACAACAAAACCCCTTCATATTATTTAACATACACACACACACACAAGCATTTCAACTGATTGTGAAATTTTTTTGTCACATACATTTAATGAAAATTAATTTCTTTTTTAGGGTTTCGTGGCCAAGGGCCGAAAGTCTTATAGTTTCGCTTTGGCGTCCGTCTGTCCATCCGTCGTACACTCGAATGGTTCCCATGAAAACAGATACCATAGCAATCGTCTGTCCGTCCGTCCGTCGTACACTCGTATGGTTTCCATGAAAGCAGATACCATATCAATCGTCTGCCTGTCCGTCCGTCCGTCGTACACTCGTATGGTTTCCATGGCAACCGTTTCCATAGCAATCATTACCATGGCAACCGTTTCGATAGGAACCGTTTCCATAGTAACCGTTTCCATAGTAACCGTTTCCATAGTAACCGTTTCCATGGCAACCGTTTCCATAGTAACCGTTTTCATAGTAACCGTTTCCATAGGAATCATTACCATGACAACCGATTCTATAGGAACCGTTTCCATAGTAACCGTTTCCATAGGAACCGTTTCCATAGCAATCATTATCATGGCAACCGTTTCCATAGGAACCGTTTCCATAGTAACCGTTTCCATAGCAATCATTACCATGGCAACCGTTTCTATAGGAACCGTTTCCATAGTAACCGTTTCCATAGTAATCGTTTCCATAGCAATCATTACCATGGCAACCGTTTCCATAGTAACCGTTTCCATAGTAACCGTTTCCATAGGAACCGTTTCCATAGCAATCATTACCATGGCAACCGTTTCTATAGGAACCGTTTCCATAGTAACCGTTTCCATAGCAATCATTACCATGGCAACCGTTTCCATAGTAACCGTTTCCATAAGAATCATTGCCACGGCAACCGTTTCTATAGGAACCGTTTCCATAGTAACCGTTTCCATAGCAATCATTACCATGGCAACCGTTTCCATAGGAACCGTTTCCATAAGAATCATTACCACGGCAACCGTTTCTATAGAAACCGTTTCCATAGTAACCGTTTCCATAGGAACCGTTTCCATAGCAACCATTACCATACCAACCATAGCAATTAACAGTGTCATTTGTAATTATTTTTTTTTAAGAAGAAAAAATTTTATAAAAAGAATACTTAGAGTTCAATAAAAAATTTTGTGTGATTCAAACATAATTGATGAGGCAACAATGCATATTTAATCTCTTTTTGTTTTCACAGAAAATTAAAAGGTATTAAAATAAGCTGCAACGCATATTATTTAAATCCAATTTTTCTCATTTTAATACCAAAATGGATTAAAATAAGCAAAATTGGATTTAAAATAATAAGCGTTACAGCTTATTTTAATGCCTTTTTAATTTTCTGTGTTTTTTACAAAATGAATTTAAGTATATATTATATTTTATTCTTTTATTTCTTAAATGTTTGAAATTTTATCAATATTAAAAATGATGGTATACATTAATTATAAATATCTTTTGTGGTTTAACAATATTAACACTTTGTGCTTTTGATACCTCAACCAATTTTTTTTTTTTTTTTTTTTTCATAACGAATAATTTTTAAATGACTCTCGCACAAAACTATTCAAAGATATATACTTAAACTATTCAAAAACTTTCGGGAAAAAAAAAATCAAATTCCAAAGCTCTAGAGGACATTCACTGAATGGATCTATTGTATCTTTTCTTCTCGATAAAATATAGTCAATCTCGAAAAAAAAAAAAATTTCTCCTTTTTTTGCAAACCTTTCTATTTCGAGGTATATTATCCTTAAGGTATACTGTCATATATTTCTTCTTTGGGAGAAAAGAGGGGCAAGATGGGAGGGGGAGGGGTAAAGAATACTATGAATTTCTTTACAGCTGAGAACGTAAGAAACGTTTCTTCATAAGCTGCTTTTTTGAGAAAGAGAGAGAGAGAGAGAGAGAGAGAAGAAGAAGAAGGTAATAATATACTATTCTTAGGAATAAGTAAAAAAAAAAGAATTTTTTTTTTGAAAATAATATATCTTTAGCTATTCTTTTGCGTTTTTTTTTCTTTTCTTCATATGAACGACGCGTCACAAGGGGGGAAAAAATGGCTTTTCGCGTGTACGTGTCGAGAACGTTGGAAAATGGTCCTCAAGGATAGTCTTTCTCTCTCTCTCTCTCTTTTTCATTCTTTTTCTTCCGTTGGACCACGACACGTAACAATAAAAGCCAATAGAATATCGCGCACGTACAGCCAATACATATTGCATGCGGGGACTAAACCACTTTTGCCCTTGCCACCAACGTTAACCCACACACTGTATTCGTAACCCTGTACCACATATATCACCTCCGAAACCTCCCCCCACCCCTCCCCTCTAAATACCAAGACTATTTCTCTCTTTCTCTTTTTCTCGCGAGCATTTTCTTAAGAAATCTACACGACCCAGAAATACAGAGACAAAACGTTTTCACTGATAAATGAACTCGATTCTCGCTGGTCAGATCGACCGTTCTCTCCTCCCCCCCCCCTTCTATTTTTCAAGACACAGAAAAAGGTTCAATGAAATCTTTTAAATCAATTGAGAAAAAGGAGAGCACTGCTTTTTATTAAATTACTGCAAGTCTTCTGCTGTAATGGTTATTTTTAACTTAGTTTTTTTTTATTGAAAATCCTGTTTATAACATACAAGAAAACAATTTAATTAAAGTAGAAAAAAATGTCTTTTTATGATGCTGTTTTCTGTAACTTGATTTTACCTATTGTCGATAATAGTGGTCACCGACATTACCTACCGTCGATAATAGTGGTCACCGACTTTACCTACCGTCGATAATACTGGTCACTGACTTTACCTACCGTCGATAATAGTGGTCACCGATTTTACCTACCGTCGATAATAATTGTCACCGATTTTACCGACTGTCGTTAATCATTACCATCGATTTTTACCTACTATCGATAATCATTAGTCGGTAATAATTGTCATTGATTTTACCGACTATCGGTAATAAATACCATTCACTTTCACTTCAATTTCACTTCACTTTCACTTTACTTTTACTTCACTATCAATTTATTTTCAATTTACTTTCACTTTCACTTACAAAGTGAAAGTACAGTGATAGTGTAGCGAAAGTGAAATGAAAGTGAGGTGAAAAAAAGTTTATTTGAAGTAAAAGTGAATTAAAAATGAAATGAGAAATGGGCGAAGTGAAATGAAGGTGTGGTAAAAGTGAAGTGAAAGTGAATTCAAAATGAAATGAAAAATGAGTGAAGTGAAGTGAAGTAAAGTAAAAGTGAAGTGAAAGTGAAGTGAAAGTGAAAGTGAAGTTTCAGAATACAATTTTTATTTTAAAACTTCTTAATAAAAAAATATTTTAAAATATACAAATTAATATGTGATAAAAATTGAGAAATAGAATTTTTTTTTTTGCTTCGACAATAAAGTGTTTAATTTAAAAAAAAAAAAGAAACTGGAACTATTTTAAATTCTCGCTTTTTTTTGATAAAGTGAGTGCAAATCCTCTATCTGTACTATATAAGGACAGTCAAGATTTTGATCCAACAGGTACCCACTTATGCTTTGAATAATCTTTTCTACTTTGGGGATTTGCTTCGAGTGTCCCGAGTTTCAACCCTCGATTTTTCTATAGCGTCATAATGGTCGAATGCACGACAGTGGAAGCCGTTTTGAAACTTAAAATGGGAGTCTGCGTGAATCGATGTGAAAAAAAGGAGTACCCCACGAGAAAAACTTTTCCCTGACCAATTACTAATGCTTCTTTTTTTTAGTAAAAATACTAATTTTCGAAAATTTACTCCACACAAAAACTAAAAGAAAAAAAAATATATATTTAAGAGTATTAAAAAAATAATAGAATTTGAATTTTTTACGATTTACAATTTAGAGTTATATGTTCAGACAATTAAATTTGACGGTCATAGTTTTTTTTTCGTGTTACCTCTTTTTTTTGTGTGAATAAAAATTCGCGCGCTATAAAAACGAATTTTTCTTTGAAAAAAAAAAAAAAAAAAAAATTTCACTCAAAGCTTGAGGCTTAACGATCGTAATAAATATGATGAATGAAATCACGAATTCAATAAACTATTCTGTACACAAAGCCACACATTGGGCGGGGAAGGTGAAAAAAAAGTGTTATTCAGCAACTCTTTCATTCTAGACACGTTGAGGAATAAAATCTTTTTCCTCCTTTTCATGACCTTTGTCGATAGCAGTATTCTTCCGATTTTCACTCATTTTATATAGAATCCCTTCGAGAATTCCGATATACGTCACACTTTACAACGGTGTGGCGATCGGAAATCAACGATCGCCGAGAAATACGATACTGTAATATAATTGTATTCTTAAATGTAGTCTGCCCAAAACTGCCTTTTACTACTTTTATGCATATATGTATTGAGAATTATATACATTTATAATATATTCTGTTACTAAATGAAAAAAAAATATTTTCAAACATTAACATTACCAAAGGTAGGTAAAGTTAATTATCGACGGTAGGTAAAATCGATGGTAATTATTATCGACTGTAGGTAAAATCAGTGGCAATTATTATCGACGGTTGGCAGAATTGATGGTAATTATTATCGACTGTAGGTAAAATTGGTGGCAACTATTATCGATGGTGGGTAAAATCGATGGTAATTACTATCGACGATTGGCAGAATCGATGGTAATTAGTATCGACTGTAGGTAAATTCGGTGGCAGTTGTCAAATTATTATTGACACTAGATAAAATAAATGGTATTTCGTACCAATAGTCGGTAAAATCAATGGTAATTATTATCGACGGTAGGTAAAATCGATGGTAATTATTATCGACTGTAGGTAAAATCAGTGGCAATTATTATCGACGGTTGGCAGAATTGATGGTAATTATTATCGACTGTAGGTAAAATTGGTGGCAACTATTATCGATGATAGGTAAAATCGATGGTAATTACTATCGACGATTGGCAGAATCGATGGTAATTAGTATCGACTGTAGGTAAATTCGGTGGCAGTTGTCAAATTATTATTGACACTAGATAAAATAAATGGTATTTCTTACCAATAGTCGGTAAAATCAATGGTAATTATTATCGACGGTAGGTAAAATCGATGGTAATTATTATCGACGGTAGACAAAATTGATGGTAATTATTATCGACTATAGGTAAATTCGGTGGCAGTTGTCAAATTATTATCGACACTAGATAAAATAAATGGTATTTATTACCGATAGTCGGTAAAATCAATAGTATTTATTATCGACGGTCGGTAAAATGAATGGTAATTTTTATCGACTGTAGGTAAAATCGGTGGCAATTATCGACGGTTGGCAGAATCGATGGTAATTATTATCGACTGTAGGTAAAATCGGTGGCAATTATTATCGACGGTAGGTAAAGTCGATGGTAATTATTATTATAAAATAATCCAAGATTGAGAGATTAAATAAAATTAATATTAAAAAAGAAATTTTCTTTTAATTATAAAGAAAACTGATAACTTTTTGTAATAAAGCGTAGAGCCAATTACTAAAAGACAAGAGAGTATGGTGGACAAATGATGATAGCAGTAGGAGGAGTAAAGGAAATCTGTAACAATCAGTATGCATCGCGGATCCAGGCGATAGAGTTCCACAAAGTTGCACGAGCTGTGAAATCATTGGGGTCGCGGATGTGAGGTTGTTGGTAAAGAGAGCAAGAGAGAGAGAGAGAGAGAGAGAGAGAGAGCCAAAAAGGGGCACACTGTCAGACAGGATGGTTTTGGTCAGAATTCGTTCTCGATCGAGGCACGAATAGACGTAGAGCGCAACCAGAATGCTTAAGTGAATTTTCGTCTGAGCCGCAATCGTACAGAGTTAAACTTGCGAATTCGCGACGTATGTGGCGGTGTACGTGCACTTATAATACATAAGCGATGTAGCACAGGTCCTGTCTCATTAACGATAAGCTGAGAACTCCGTAATTATTCTCCAGGGCTCTCTTTCTCTCTCTCTCTTCTCTCTTACTCTTGCGAACACTGCAACTAAGTACATGAATGAGAAATTTCTCAACTACTTTTGTTTTAAAGTAGAACTGACAATATAAAGTCGAAAATTTATTTTGATACACTAGATTACCGTTTAGTGTAATTGCTACCGAATTTGGAGAAAAGTATTATGATTTCAAATTTTATTAATTTAACATACCGTCGATAATAGTTGTTACTGACTTTTACCTACCGTCGATAATAGTGGTCACCGACTTTACCTACCGTCGATAATAGTGGTCACCGATTTTACCTACCGTCGATAATAGTGGTCCCCGACTTTACCTACCGTCGATAATAGTGGTCCCCGACTTTACCTACCATCGATAATAGTGGTCACCGATTTTACCTACCGTCGATAATATTGGTCCCCGATTTTACCTACCGTCGATAATATTGGTCCCCGACTTTACCTACCGTCGATAATAATTGTCACCGATTTTACCGACTGTCGTTAATCATTACCATCGATTTTTACCTACTATCGATAATCATTGGTTGGTAATAATTGTAATTGGTTTTACCGACTATCGGTAATAAATACCATTAATTTCACCTACTGTCGATAATAATTGCCATCGATTTTTATCTGTCTGCAAATATACAACTCCAACTAAACACTGAATTTTCTTTCACGTTTTCATGGTAAAAAGAAACTGTTTTTTTTTTTTATTTGAAAATGAAATCTAGTGAATAAGATTGTAAAGGGCAATGATGGGCTTCGAGTAAAGTCATACAAATGTTGTCGTTGAAAAAAGGAAAGATACTTGGCAAAATCGTAAATGAAAAGAGGAGAGTATCACTTAAAAGATATTCTTTTTTTTTCACCAAGAAAAGATGATAAATAGCAAGAGTTCTTCTTGGGTAGTCGATAAATCACCACCTACAGTGCATCGATATGTTTTGAAAAAAGAAAATACTTCTTAAGGTGGTATATATAGGTATTCTTCGTCAAATTCCAATAGAAGTAAAGGGAAACCTGTCCATGTATATGTTAAAAAAAAATTGACAGGAAAACATTTTCAAGCTCTAGAAGAAAATAGAAAAGTTTCACATCTCACAATTCACACTTTTCCGAGAAGCAAAAAAAAAAAAAAAAAAAATATAGCGTTCACGTACGCATTTTATATCGGATTGTTAAAATTTTTTATACCATTTCTATCTCAATTTTTTTTTATAAATTTCAAAATAAAAAAAATGTTGTAGAGAAACTTTTTCAAAAAATATATAATTTATGAAATCTTGATAACTTAGAAGAAATATGATAAAACTATCGAGTATTCGTTTAGTCAAATTGATGAAATCTAATTATATACGAAATATTTCTCGTTTTATAAAATTTTCAACAAATTGAATTTTTCTTTCTATATCGTCTGGTTTATATAAATGAAGGATCCAATAAAAATCTTATTCAATTTATAATACTGTTCATTTCCATTTTGAACATGAAAATTTTAAACAAGACAGATATGTAGAATTATCTTTATTGAGTTCATGATGAATATTCAACAATATACATGATTAACAAAAAATGTATAGCCCAATTTTTTTTTTATATAAAATTCTGATATAGTTTAAAAGAAGTGGATTTTATTTTTACATATCATTGAAATTTAATATTAAACTACATAGGAATGTATAATATTCTAAAAATGTTCCATTTTAAATCAATTTCACACATTTTTGATAAAGAAATTTAAGTTATTATCGGAGAATGATAATTTAACAGTTTTAAATTGATCTTTCGATTTAAATATTTTATTTTCATTAATGCTTGTAATTAAGATATTGGTAGATTTATTTAAAATTATACTATAAAATGATGTTATTATAGTTAATTAATTAGTTAGTTCATTAAAATAATTTCCGTTTAATGAAGTAGAAAAATTAAATTAAATTAAAATAGAAAAACGAAATGAATTTTAAAAATCAAAGAGAATGCTTTAAATGTTGAACTTTTAAAAGAGGATTCTTTAAATCAAAGAGAATTCTTTAACACAAAGAAACGTTTCGTTCAATAGTGTACGAAAGCAAAAATTTTCTTTGATTGAAACCTTGTTTATTTAGTTAAAAAAAACTTTGTAACTGACTTTTTCTCCTTCCTTAAAAAAAAATAAAGAAAAGAAACAAAAAAACAATTCTGAATCTCCACTTCAAAACAGAAGAAATTCAGAAACTTTTGTCATTACTTTACGAATAATTCAAAACAAAAATAAAATATTTTTAAATAGTAACTTTATATTTTTTTTATATTTAATTCATTTTACTAATTTTTAATACATATAGCAAAAATTTTATTGCACACAATTAAAATGTATGTTGTTTTGTATATGTTTCAGGCTTCAACATCAAGGCGACTTGGATTCAAGACATCAGAAGATAATGAAAACGACAATTTTTAAATGAATAACATAATTAAATAATAAAAAAAATTATATAAATTAAAAAATTGTATTGGAAACAATTCTGTAAGGCCATAGGAAGCTAATTCCCTATGAATAAATAATAAAAATTGTAATTTTTGTCATCGAAGAATTCAAATTTGAATAGGTCATGCGCCAATTGCAGTAAAGTAATACTTTCAACGAAAAATAATAAAAAAGCAAAAACATGTATGTAAAATAATATAATACTAATAAAACACATTAAGCAAAAATCTTTTTTAATTATATAAAACTCCTATGCTGTTTTTTCATTCATTAATCCTTTTTTTAAAAAAATGATTAAAATAACTGCGCAATGCAAACATACAAAACATATGATATTTTGAATTAAGAGAACATAACGAGCGAGAGGTGTTCTCAAAATTCTATTTACATTGACTGCGGTCGGGGTATTCTCAAATATTAATTCCCTCTAATTTTCAAATCCGAAAAATAAGAGAAATGCAAAAGCACGTGTTAAAGATAAAAATTTCTTTAAAATTTTGTTGAATATCTATCAAAACAATAAATATTCGAAATGCGCATGCGCCATCAACGAAAATAGGTTTACCCCAACCTCATCATGTTCTCCTGATACCAAAAATTAAAAATTTCTTTCAAATTTTGTTGAAAATCTATCAAAACAATGACTATTTAAAATGCGCATGCGCAGTCTACGTAAATAGGAATACCCCAACCTCTTCATGTTCTCCTGATACTTAAAATTAAAATTTCTTTATTTAAACACGTGCTTTTGAATTTATATTATATTTCAAATTTCAAATTTGGCGGGAATTGCATTGTGAATATGAATATTCGAAATGCGCATGAGCAGTTAACGAAAATAGGTATACCCCAACCTCTTCATGTTCTCCTGATACCAAAAATCAAAAATTTCTTTTAAATTTTGTTGAAAATCTATCAAAACAATGACTATTTAAAATGCGCATGCGCAGTCTACGAAAATAGGAATACCCCAACCTCTTCATGTTCTCCTGATACTTAAAATTAAAATTTCTTTATTTAAACACGTGCTTTTAAATTTATATTATATTTCAAATTTCAAATTTGGCGGGAATTGCATTGTGAATATGAATATTCGAAATGCGCATGCGCCATCAACGAAAATAGGTTTACCCCAACCTCTTCATGTTCTCCTGATACCGAAAATTAAAAATTTCTTTTAAATTTTGTTGAAAATCTATCAAAACAATGACTATTTGAAATGCGCATGCGCAGTCTACGTAAATAGGAATACCCCAACCTCTTCATGTTCTCCTGATACTTAAAATTAAAATTTCTTTATTTAAACACGTGCTTTTGAATTTATACTTTATTTCAAATTTCAAATTTGGCGGGAATTGCATTGTGAATATGAATATTCGAAATGCGCATGCGCCATCAACGAAAATAGGTTTACCCCAACCTCTTCATGTTCTCCTGATACAAAAAATTAAAAATTTCTTTTAAATTTTTTGAAAATCTATCAAAACAATGACTATTTAAAATGCGCATGCCCAGTCTACGTAAATAGGAATACCCCAACCTCTTCATGTTCTCCTGATACTTAAAATTAAAATTTCTTTATTTAAACACGTGCTTTTGAATTTATATTATATTTCAAATTTCAAATTTGGCGGGAATTGCATTGTGAATATGAATATTCGAAATGCGCATGCGCCATCAACGAAAATAGGTTTACCACAACCTCTTCATGTTCTCCTGATACCAAAAATTAAAAATTTCTTTTAAATTTTGTTGAAAATCTATCAAAACAATGATTATTTAAAATGCGCATGCGCAGTCTACGTAAATAGGAATACCCCAACCTCTTCATGTTCTCCTGATACTTAAAATTAAAATTTCTTTATTTAAACACGTGCTTTTGAATTTATATTATATTTCAAATTTCAAATTTGGCGGGAATTGCATTGTGAATATGAATATTCAAAATGCGCATGCGCAGTTAACGAAATTAGGTTTACCCCAACCTCTTCATGTTCTCCTGATACGAATAATTAAAATTTCTTTATTTAAACACGTGCTTTTGAATTTGTATTATATTACAAATTTCAAATTTGGCGGGAATTGCATTGTGAATATAAATATTCGAAATGCGCATGCGCAGTTAACGAAAATAGGTATACCCCAACCTCTTCATGTTCTCCTGATACCAAAAATTAAAAATTTCTTTTAAATTTTGTTGAAAATCTATCAAAACAATGACTATTTGAAATGCGCATGCGCAGTCTACGTAAATAGGAATACCCCAACCTCTTCATGTTCTCCTGATACTTAAAATTAAAATTTCTTTATTTAAACACGTGCTTTTGAATTTATATTTTATTTCAAATTTCAAATTTGGCGGGAATTGCATTGTGAATATGAATATTCGAAATGCGCATGCGCCATCAACGAAAATAGGTTTACCCCAACCTCTTCATGTTCTCCTGATACAAAAAATTAAAAATTTCTTTTAAATTTTTTGAAAATCTATCAAAACAATGACTATTTAAAATGCGCATGCCCAGTCTACGTAAATAGGAATACCCCAACCTCTTCATGTTCTCCTGATACTTAAAATTAAAATTTCTTTATTTAAACATGTCCTTTTGAATTTATATTATATTTCAAATTTCAAATTTGGCGGGAATTGCATTGTGAATATGAATATTCAAAATGCGCATGCGCAGTTAACGAAATTAGGTTTACCCCAACCTCTTCATGTTCTCCTGATACGAATAATTAAAATTTCTTTATTTAAACACGTGCTTTTGAATTTATATTATATTACAAATTTCAAATTTGGCGGGAATTGCATTGTGAATATGAATATTCGAAATGCGCATGCGCAGTTAACGAAAATAGGTATACCCCAACCTCTTCATGTTCTCCTGATACCAAAAATCAAAAATTTCTTTTAAATTTTGTTGAAAATCTATCAAAACAATGACTATTTAAAATGCGCATGCGCAGTCTACGTAAATAGGAATACCCCAACCTCTTCATGTTCTTCTGATACTTAAAATTAAAATTTCTTTATTTAAACACGTGCTTTTGAATCTATATTTTATTTCAAATTTCAAATTTGGCGGGAATTGCATTGTGAATATGAATATTCGAAATGCGCATGCGCCATCAACGAAAATAGTTTTACCCCAACCTTTTCATGTTCTCCTGATACCAAAAATTAAAAATTTCTTTTAAATTTTGTTGAAAATCTATCAAAACAATTACTATTTAAAATGCGCATGCGCAGTCTACGTAAATAGGAATACCCCAACCTCTTCATGTTCTCCTGATACTTAAAATTAAAATTTCTTTATTTAAACATGTCCTTTTGAATTTATATTATATTTCAAATTTCAAATTTGGCGGGAATTGCATTGTGAATATGAATATTCAAAATGCGCATGCGCAGTTAACGAAATTAGGTTTACCCCAACCTCTTCATGTTCTCCTGATACGAATAATTAAAATTTCTTTATTTAAACACGTGCTTTTGAATTTATATTATATTACAAATTTCAAATTTGGCGGGAATTGCATTGTGAATATGAATATTCGAAATGCGCATGCGCAGTTAACGAAAACAGGTATACCCCAACCTCTTCATGTTCTCCTGATACCAAAAATCAAAAATTTCTTTTAAATTTTGTTGAAAATCTATCAAAACAATGACTATTTAAAATGCGCATGCGCAGTCTACGTAAATAGGAATACCCCAACCTCTTCATGTTCTCCTGATACTTAAAATTAAAATTTCTTTATTTAAACACGTGCTTTTGAATTTATATTTTATTTCAAATTTCAAATTTGGCGGGAATTGCATTGTGAATATGAATATTCGAAATGCGCATGCGCCATCAACGAAAATAGTTTTACCCCAACCTTTTCATGTTCTCCTGATACCAAAAATTAAAAATTTCTTTTAAATTTTGTTGAAAATCTATCAAAACAATTACTATTTAAAATGCGCATGCGCAGTCTACGTAAATAGGAATACCCCAACCTCTTCATGTTCTCTTGATACTTAAAATTAAAATTTCTTTATTTAAACACGTGCTTTTAAATTTATATTATATTTCAAATTTCAAATTTGGCGGGAATTGCATTGTGAATATGAATATTCGAAATGCGCATGCGCCATCAACGAAAATAGGTTTACCACAACCTCTTCATGTTCTCCTGATACCAAAAATTAAAAATTTCTTTTAAATTTTGTTGAAAATCTATCAAAACAATGACTATTTAAAATGCGCATGCGCAGTCTACGTAAATAGGAATACCCCAACCTCTTCATGTTCTCCTGATACTTAAAATTAAAATTTCTTTATTTAAACACGTGCTTTTGAATGTATATTTTATTTCAAATTTGGCGGGAATTGCATTGTGAATATGAATATTTAAAATGCGCATGCGCAGTTAACGAAAATAGGTTTACCCCAACCTCTTCATGTTCTCCTGATACGAATAATTAAAATTTCTTTATTTAAACACGTGCTTTTGAATTTATATTATATTTCAAATTTCAAATTTGGTGGGAATTGCATTGTGAATATGAATATTCGAAATGCGCATGCGCCATTTACGAAAATAGGTTTACCCCAACCTCTTCATGTTCTCCTGATACCAAAAATTAAAAATTTCTTTTTTTAAACACGTGCTTTTGCATTTCTATTATATTTGAAACTCCAAATTTGGCGGGAATTGCATTTTGAGATTACCACGACATCTTCATATTCTCCTGATAATTAAAAATTATTAAATTTTATTCAAAAATTTCAAAACATTGAATATTTGAAATGCGCATGCGTCATCAACGAAAATAGGTTTACCCCAACCTCTTCATGTTCTCCTGATACCAAAAAATAAAAATTTCTTTTAAATTTTGTTGAAAATCTATCAAAACAATGAATATTTGATATATGCGCCATCTACATTAATAGGAATACCCCAACTTATTCATGTTCTCGTGATACCTAAAATTAAAATTTTCTCTGTTTTAACACGTGTTTTGGCATTTCTATTATTTTTGAAACTACAAAATTGGCGGGAATTGCATTTTGAGAATACCCCGACCTCTTTATGTTCTCTTGATACCTAAAATGCAAATTTTCGTTGACGGCGCATGCGCATTTTAAATATTCATTGTTTTGATAGATTTTCAACAAAATTTAAAAGAAATTTTTAATTTCTGGTATCAGGAGAACATGAGAAGGTCGGGGTATTTCTATTATCGTAGATGGCGCATGCGCATTGCAAATATTCATTGTTTTGATAGAGTTTCAAAAAAATTTGAAAGAAATTTTTATTTTTTGGTATCCGAAGAACATGAAGAGGTTAGGGTAAATTAAATAAATAAATTTGACACTTATAATTTTTTTTATTATATTTTAAACATTTTATTATAACAAAGCATTTCATATAAGCGCGCAAATTTTAATAATAAGAGAAGTATAGTTGTCCAAACGCAGTTGCATGTGGTGACTGTTGTCGTCTACTCTGAAGTTATGCACAATATTGGATGGTGTGTTAATGTAACATTTGTGCTAAAATTTTCCGAGTGTATTATTTTCATTTTTCTGTCCCACTTTATTTGATGTGATTTTTTATTGTTGTACATAACCTTAATGAGGTTGATTATAATTAATTCTGTTTGTAGTATATATTTCAAAAAATTGTTATTATAGTTTTTCCTTTTGTGTTATTTCTTCTCTTTAGTGACTGAAAAAATATAATATAATAATTATTAATAATTAAAAATATGCAAATAATTGTGTAATAGGTAAAAATATATATTGATATTAGAATATTGAAAAAGCTCCCCTTGTCTTTATCGTGTACTGTGTCTTTTTCTCTAGCCACACGAATTTGGTTACATTTCTCGCCAATCAGTGTGTATCAATTCTAAACTTACACATATAAAGGTAAACACGTATTCGACATTTACTGTCACATACATGTATATATATACACACCTAGAGAATGAACGCACGAAACTTGCCACTGTTTGTATCGACTTGGTTGGTACATGTCGAGTGAATGCATTTGTAGCCGGAAAGCTCGATTTGTTAGACCCTCTGACGAATAACACGTTTAGTTAGAATACACACACACAGACAAACAGACAGGCTGACAGACACACTAATAAAATGCCAATATGTGTGGGATGCACTTGAAGCGTACACTGATGTATTTCGCATTTCAGTACGACTAACGACAGTTTGAACTCTCGTCATGATGATGCGTTTTCGTACTCATCGTGATGCCTATGTGCATACGAAAGGCGTTGATGCGATCAAGAGAAGGGGGATTGAATATGAATAATTTCCACTAATCTGAAATCGTTAGGCTTCTTGTCTTCATATTCATATGCTGAATATATTGAAATCTCTCCTTTTGCAAAAGTTTATTAATCAAGTACATTTTTCTTTAACCATAATCTATATATATATATATATATATGTTTATACACTAAACGAAATTTTAATGTCATGTCTAATATTCATGGCGCTTTCTAAATTTATGAACAATTTCATTACGTTTAATATTCCGTGCTCTTTTAAAAAGTATTTGATGAAAAAAAAAAAAATGTATCTCCTTTTTATTCCCTACGAAGCGCATGTGGAAACCAAAATTGAAACCTTTATTTAAAAATTAATGGCAAAATTTATTCTGAAAGTAGAAATCTAAAACTTTCCCTTTATATGATTATTCTCTATATAAAGCGTATTTTGACTCGAAAATTATCCACGAAGTTAAATTAAAAATTGATGTATAAAAGGTTTTTGAATAATAATTGAGAAAAAGTTTTAAACGCTATACTCTCTAAATCAAAATTTGAAAATAACTAATTTTTTTTAGTAAAGATTTATAAAAAAAATAAAATATGACTTTTTTTTAGTTTTGATTTTGCAGTCAACAATAGATAAAAAAAAAACTCTCAAGAATTTTAATCGTATTTAAAGCAAAAAAATTCTTTAATTAATTCAGTAAATAAATAAAATTAAAAAAAATTTTTTTTTTTTTTTTTGAAGTATCTAAAATCATTTATGTAGAATCCAAAACGATCTCGTTTCCAATTCCTGGGAAAAGCGAGCAAGATAAAGTGAAATTGGATCGAATCTTTTGAAAATATTGCCGGAGAAAAATTGTAATGAAAATCGAAAAACATAAAAAGTTATAAAAAAAAGAATGAAAAAGAAGAAAAAAAAAACGTAAAAATAAGTTTTCATCTTTTCTTTTATAGTCCGATTTTTTTTTCTTTTTTTCGAGTGTTGAACTTAAATTTTTGATGGACTTAACATTTTTTTTTTCATTTTTCCAATTTTATTTTTACAAAGAGAAAATATATTAATAATTAAAAAAAAATGATCTTATTGGTAACAACTATTTTCCTCTATTTGGAAATATATTTTTGCATAAACTTTTATTTTAATAAATATTTTCTAAATTAGAGTATATTTAGAAAATAAAATATTTAACCATGTTGAGAGTATAAAAAATTGGCTTCATTTCATTTATATATATATGTGAAATAATGTTAATAATACAGATTTTGTGTAATGATATACGATGTGGAACATCGTGGAACTCTATAAAATCCTTCTTAGAAGGATTTATGTCCCGAATGGAAGAATATGACTATCATCGGGTAACATCGTTTTATATATATGTATATGTATAAATTCTCGACGAACGGGGGATAAGCAGATGAATAGAAAAGACCGAGAGTGAAACGAGATAGATAGATAGATACCAACATATAAAGTTTAGCTGCAGTTACTGGAAAATGTAGAGTGAGTGGTCCAACCTCACGCCAAGAAAATGTGTCCACAAAACTAAAACGAAGATAGAGAGAGAAATGCCAATCTAAACTTTCACAGCTCCTTCTATCCAATTTTCTAACTTTCAATTTTCTTTAAACATTTCCTATATTATTTCCGTAAACACGTTTTTATATATATACATATATTTATTGTAGATTGAAAAACAGATTTTTTTTCAATTCACTTTCAAATATACAATCAGATTAATGATAATTTGAAAAATTTTACAAAAAAAACTTTTAAAATTAAGAAACGATGTAAATTAAATTCCAAAAAACAGTATTAAAAGTTCAGTTAAATATATTTTTTATCTTTACATTTGATAAACAAACGTATTTCGCAGAATCCGTGACCTAATCTTACGAAATCCGCAATCTAGTTTCATCGAATTCGTGATTTAATTTCACGAAACTTATGATCTAATGTCACGAAATTCACGACCTAGTTTCGCGGAATCCGTGATTTAATTTCACGCAATCCGCGATCTTGTTTCGCAGAATCCGTGAACTAATCTCACGAATGCCGCGACCTAGTTTCACGGAATCCGTGATTTAATTTTACGAAATCCGTGATCTACTTACGCGGAATCCGTGATTTAATTTCACGAAATCCGCGACCTAGTTTCACGGAATCCGTGATTTAATTTCACGAAATCCGCGACCTACTTTCGCGGAATCCGTGATTTAATTTCACGAACTCCGCGATCTTGTTTTGCAGAATCCGTGAACTAATTTTACGAAATCCGCGACCTACTATCGCGGAATCCGTGATTTAATTTCACGACATTCGGGATCTTGTTTCGCAGAATCCGTTAACTAATCTTACGAATGCCGCGACCTAGTTTCATGGAATCCGTGATTTAATTTCACGAAATCCACGACCTACTTTCGCGGAATCCGTGATTTAATTTCACAAAATCCGCGATCTTGTTTCGCAGAATCCGTGAACTAATTTCTCGAAATCCGCGACCTACTTTCGCGGAATCCGTGATTTAATTTCACGAAATCCGCGACATAGTTTCACGGAATCCGTGATTTAATTTCACGAAATCCGCGACCTACTTTCGCGGAATCCGTGATTTAATTTCACGAAATCTGCGATCTTGTTTCGCAGAATCCGTGAACTAATTTCACGAAACTCATGATCTAATGTCACAGTATCCACGACCTAGTTTCGCGAAATACGTGATTTAATTTGTCGAAATTCGCGATCTTGTTTCGCAGAATCCGTGAAATAATCTCACGAATGCCGCGACCTAGTTTCACGGAATCCGTGATTTAATTTCACGAAATCCGCGACCTACTTTCGCGGAATCCGTGATTTAATTTCACGAAATCCGCGACCTACTTACGCGGAATCCGTGATTAAATTTCCCGAAATCCGCGACCTACTTACGCGGAATCCGTGATTTAATTTCACGAAATCCGCGACCTAGTTTCACGGAATCCGTGATTTAATTTTACGAAATCCGTGACCTACTTACGCAGAATCCGTGATTAAATTTCCCGAAATCCGCGACCTACTTTCGCGGAATCCGTGATTTAATTTCACGAACTGCGCGATCTTGTTTTGCAGAATCCGTGAACTAATTTTACGAAATCCGCGATCTAGTTTCGCGGAATCCGTGATATAATTTGTGACAAACCCGTTGCGAGATTCAACTTGTCTTAATTAATTTAATTAATGATTATTTACGCAGAATTCGAGTTGCAAAGTAAATGAGAACAAAGATTCAAACTTACCAACGATGATAGTAGATTATTGATTTAAAAAACGTTGGATTCCTGATAAATCGTTATTCTACGATATCCAAAAGATTTAACTATTAAATTAATTCACAACACAAAAACGCTGTTGTTATTATTATAACAATATTATTTAATTATCAACTCAATTATTTGGACAAAAAATAATATAAAAAGTTGCAATAATGCACAATGTGCACATAAATCTTGTAAAATTGACTCACTTTGACGAAATTTCGGCAACCTGACAACGGCGTGGTTTCGTCGTCTGCTAAGAAATGCAATGCGCGCCATCTACAACTTGATGGCGCGTTAATATAAATTGTATGATAATATTAATTAAAAATAGTAAATTTAAGAGACGAAAGGAAGCGGTATATTTAAATAAAAATTAGATTTAGTAAAAAAAATTCGTTTGTTACGTATTATAAGAAATCCGCAACATTATTTCGCAGAATCTGTAATTTAATTTCACGAAACTCATTATCTAATATCACGGAATCAGCGACGTAGTTTTGGAAAATTCGTGATCTAATTTTACGAAACTCATAATCTAATTTCGCGGAATCCGTGATATTATTTTACGAAATCCGCGATCTAGTTTCGCCGGAATCCGTGAACAAATTCATAAAATCCGCGATCTATTTTCGACGAATCAGTGATCTAATTACACGAAATTCATAATCTAATGTCACGGAACCCGCAATCAAATTTTGCAGAATCCGTGAATTAATTTTACGAATTTCGCAATCTAGCTTCGCGGAATTTGCAATCTAATTTCACACAATCCGCGACTTAGTTTCGCTGAATCTGTGATCTAATTTCGGCCAAAAACCGTGAAATAATGTCACGGAATGCGCGATCTAGTTTCGCAAAATCCGCGATCTAGTTTCGCTGAATCCGTGATCAAATTTCACGCAATTTGTGATTTTCGTTGAATCCTCTACTTTATTTCGCGGAATCCGTGATCCGCGAGTAGTAATGACCATTTTTTGTTAGATTATAATTATTCTGTAAGTAGTAAAACTAAATTTTTTATTATATACTACTTTTTAAAATTCTTCCAATTTAGATTCAAGTAGTAAAAGATTTTTTGGGTCAGACAATGCAGTGTCTGTTTATCTATTATTCATTTGAAAATACCTGCTATTTATTTTGTTTCGTTGTCCATAAATATCTTTTTGAAATTTCCTCTGGAGTTACGTGACAATTTTTTTTTTTTCATTTTCTGTCTACATTTATATTTTCAATCAATATTTTTTTTTGTTTTTATTGAAAATTCTTTTTCTTCCATTCCACTCTCCTGTGTCTATATATTTTCTCATCATTTCTATATTTCTTTTCTATTATTTCCTAGTAACATCTATACATATAGATATATGTATTCTCCTATTTTGATTTTGCGTCTCATTCTCAAATGGTCATACAACATCGAGGTCCATAAACCATTGGATCCCTGTCACGTACGTGAATATAAGCCGAGCCAAACATCATATGTGAGTAACAGAATATACCATTTCGAGCTTTTGTTACTCGGCAAGGACAATGATATGGACAAACCAGATCAACATGACGTTTTGACTGTTGAAAAAGTTTAGTCTCACTATATGTTCATGTGGTTTCCATGCAACGGGATTCGATCTTTCGTTTGACTACATATATATATATATATATATATATATGTGTGTGTGTGCCTCTACACTACTACATTTACAGAAATATGATATTTGTGAATCGATGCGTCATTCCCTGTCGCAAATTCCAATAAAATGTGCTTTTATGACAGAATTCTCTGTTTAAGTCAAAAACCGACAATGTTTATTAATGAAAAAGTAATTACTCGTTAATTAAATGAATTATTGTTTGCATTCATATTGTTTGTCTCACATTGATTTATTGATGAAATTTCCAAATATATTATATTATTTTCTCTTATTTTTCTAATCACGTATTATAATAAATCACAGAAAAAATTATAATTAGTGTTCAAATTACTTTTTGAATCTAAATTTTCATCAAACAAAAAAAAAATATATATATTCACTGACAAAAGAAAATATAAAATCTAATTAAGAAAAATAATATTTCAATTTAAATTTTGACTCTGTAAAATAATTTTCTATTTTTTGTTGCTTTAAAACATAATTTATATAAATACATTATTAAAAGCTAAAATCTGGAAATATTTTTAAAAGCACATTACGATTCAATAATATTTGAAAATAAATAAATCAGTGATCCGATAGTGTTCAGTCAATATTTTCAGATCACTGATTTAAATTAAATTTCTCGATTCAATAAATACAAAACTCTGAAAATCTGTGCAAAACAAAAATCACTTCACAAAAATATGTAAGCAAAAGTTATCCAAAAAAAAATAACATCATTTTTTTTAAATCAATTAATGTTGGCATACAGATAGTAATTTTTATTATATTTCAATAACAGAATATATATATATATATATATATATATATATATATAAATTTCTATACATCAAACACAATAAAATATTATCTAATTAATTTTTTTAAAACCTGAACAATAGGAAGTGGAAAAAAAAGTTTTCGTCGACAAACAATAGAAATTCTTTTTTGGTTTAATATTTCACGATGAAATCTGATATTTGTCAGTTAAAAAAAATTAAACTAAAAATTCACATTTTTGTTTCAATCGAAAAAGCAAAAAAAAAAAAATTGGTCAAGTACGAGTTATACTCACTTACCTAGGATTCCGTTCACGACTATTTAAATTTAAATATTTAAAACTTTTATTTCAAAAAGATTAGCTATATTTTTCGTAAAATCTACGCTTAAAATTAAACATCTGTACCAAATTTAAGCTTCTTAGCTCCAAAACTCCAAAAAAATTCAATTTTTCTTAGGCAGACGATTTTATTGCAAATTCTTGCACAACATACACCTAAAAGAGTAGAAAAAAAATTAACAGCCCAATCCGAGTAGAGGAAGACACATTTTATCACCAAAAAGTCAACCATAACCTGAAAAAAGTGCCCACAAAAATTCAATTTTTCTTAAGCAGACGATTTTATTGCAAATTCTTGCACAAAATACACATAAAAGTGTAGAAAAAAATTGTGAGCCAAATACAAGTAGAGGAAGACCCTTATTACTGAAATGTCGAGTTTTTGGAATATAATAATATTTAATTATATTCCAATTGGTTTCGTTATAATTTTCCTCTAATCTACTCGCAAAAATACGTATGTATACCCAATTTGAGCATCGCAGCCTAATCGTTTAAAATGGCTCGATTTTTGAAAAGGGGACAGTATTTTGGGACTGACATGAGTGAAACCATAAGTATTCCGTTTTAATTTACTGCGTGAACGGAACCCTAAAAAGAAGAAACTGTGGGAAAAAACCATCCCAACTCTTCTCTTAATTGAATTTATATTCTTTTATTTTATTTTTTTATTGCGCCTTATGATTTATAATAGGTGAAAAAAATGAGTCCACGTGACTTTCAAAAGAAAACAAAAGAATATTTAAATATACACAAAATGTTTGGTGTAAGTGTGAATATGTATATATATATATATGAATATTCGTGAAATTTAGTGGAATATTTTAGAAATGTTGGTAACTATCTCCGGTAGTATTTCATCTTCCAGAAACTGACCACTCATAAAGTGTTTGTACTTTACTTGCATTATTTATGTCTTACTAGAAATGCATGCACAATAAGGGGAAAATAAATTTTTTATAAAAAAAATCTTGAATTAAATAATAATTCTAATTTTCTACATTTGAATTTCCTATTTCCACTTTTCTACTTTCTACTTCCCACTTTTCTATTCCTACTTTTCCACTTTCTATTTTCCACCTCCCAATCTCTACTTTCCACCTTCTAATTTTTTATCCCTACTTTTTCACTTTCTACTTTCCATCTTCAATTTTTCTATTCACACTTTTCGACTTTCCACCTTCTACTTTTACTATTCCACATCCCCATTGAACCTTCAACTTTCCACTTTTCTGATCTCACTTTCTCCTTCCTAACTTCAAATTTTATTTTCTTACATTTTTCTATTCTACTTTCCATATTTCACATCCCACTGTTCATTTTCTACTTCTTATTTTTCACTTTCCACTTCTTATATTCCACCTCCTACTTTTCTTTCTCACATACCACTTTATTTTTCATTATTTATTTCTGGTTAAAAAGGTAGGAAATAGAAAGTGGACAGTGGGAGGTAGAATGTAGAAAAGTGGGAATAGGAAATTCAAATGTGGAAAGTAGAAAGTGAAAAGTGGGAATTGAAAATTATAAGGTGGAAAGTAGAAAGTGGAAAAGTGGGATTAGAAAAGTAGAAAGTGGGAGGTGGAATATGGGAAATTGAATAGTAAAAATGGAAGGTAGGAAGTAGAAAAGTGGGAGGTGGAAAGTATAAAATGGAAAAAGGGAATATAAAAGTCGAAGGTGGAAAGTAGAAAAGTGGGAATAGAAAATTAGAAGGTGGAAAGTAGAAAGTGGAAAATTGGAAATAGAGAAGTAGGAGGTAGAAAGTGGATATTGGAAAGTGGAATATGGAAAGTGGAAAATAAAAAGTAGAAAATGAAAATAGAAAAATGGAAAGTAAATAGTGTAAAATGTGAATGTTACCGAATTGACCCCCTATACTTTAATAATCCAAAAATCTTTAACTATATTCTTCGAATAAAATGGAATCTCAATTCTTGGAAGTCGTTGGCACACCTTTTTTCTTGCCAATAGACACAAAATATCAGCTTCCGGGTATAAGAACTCGTTGAAGCAATTCTCATTGGTCTTGAACCTCGTTACAATCATAGGGTCTCGGGGTAATAAATATCCACAGGACTTTATCAGGGTTATAAAGAGGGGGAGAGAGTAGAGAGGGTCAGGGCGAAAAGGCGGAGTCAAATGGGAAGAGGAGAACTGTAGAATCTACGTTTTGGAATGGGAAACCTATATATATGTATATATATTGGAGGTTGGTGGATATACCCCAATCCCGAGGGTTATAATTTGGCTCTATTACCGTGAGACACGCTCGGCATAAGCAACCAAGGTTCCCCAGCATCTGTAACCCGCCCTTGTACTTCCTTTTCTTGTACTGCCTCACACAATGGGGCGAGACCAAAATTTACTGGTTCAAATAAGTCCACAGTCTTCAATTGTTATCCGATTTTAACAAAAAAAAAGAAAAATTTTTTTTTCAAAAGAAAAAATAAATTTAAGATTGGAACGCATTAATAAGTTTATTAAAATAACAAATTTTTTTTCCCCCTAAGTAAATGTAAATATAGAGATTTAAAATTTTTGAAAATTTTTTTCTTGACATATTCAACTCAAAAACCTTTCGAAATATATTTCACCACCCCTGCTCCTCCTCCTCCTCCTTCCCCCCTTCTCTATCACTCTTTTAGAATTGCTGACGGTATATATTTAAATTTCAAATAAGTTGCACTGGAAAATGCTTTTCCGTTGACATTCCGTGCTTCCGAAAGGTTGTCCACGAAAAGGCGACGTATCGTGTATTTTTCGCGTCGCGATGGTAATATCGAGGCATGCATTGAACATCACAGCCCCCCTTTTCCTTCTTCCCCCCCCTCTCGCCCCACCTATCCCTTTTACCCTAACCTATACAGACTCAGGGAATACTTAAGATTTCTCGGCTTTTTCTGCTATTTGAAAAGCAACGCATGTCTCTCGTTGCTCTTGGAAAAAAATTTATTCTGAATCCACGATCGTATGTTTTATAAAATTTCCTGGACGAGTTTTACATGATAGAGCATTGAACATAAATTTTCATGATATAATACTCATTCCCCTCTCTCATTCCGTGAAATAAAAAACGAAAAAAGAAAAATTAATGAACATTTTAAATTTTGTATTTTAATTTCTTTTTAATTAAACACCGCAAAAAAAAGAAAATTTTATTTGAACTAAATAAATATTTACTTGATTCAAATAAATATTTACTTGAAACAAATAATTTTTATTAGGGTTTCGTGGCCCAGGAATAAAAGCCTTATAGTTTTGCTTTGGTGTCCGTCCGTCCGTCGTACATGGTAACCGTTTCCATGGCAATAGTTATTTACTATGTCAAAAGTTACTATTACAAAAGTTACTATGGCAACAGTTACTAACTATGGCAATAGTTACTATGGCAAAAGTTACTATGGCAACAGTTACTTACTATGGCAATAGTTACTTTGGCAAAAGTTACTAGGGCAATAGTTACTATGGCAACAGTTACTTACTATGGCAAAAGTTACTATGGCAACAGTTACTTACTATGGCAAAAGTTACTATGGCAACAGTTACTTACTATGGCAAAAGATACCATGGAAAAAGTTACTATGGCAAAAGTTACTATTACAAAAGTTACTATGGCAACAGTTACTTACTATGGCAATAGTTACTTTGGCAAAAGTTACTATGGCAACAGTTACTTACTATGGCAATAGTTACTTTGGCAAAAGTTACTATGGCAAAAGTTACTATGGCAACAGTTACTCACTATGGCAATAGTTACTTTGGCAAAAGTTACTAGGGCAACAGATACTATGGCAACAGTTACTTACTATGGCAAAAGTTACCATGGCAAAAGTTACTATGGCAAAAGTTACTATGGCAACAGTTACTTACTATGGCAATAGTTACTTTGGCAAAAGTTACTATGGCAACAGTTACTTACTATGGCAATAGTTACTTTGGCAAAAGTTACTATGGCAACAGTTACTTACTATGGCAATAGTTACTTTGGCAAAAGTTACTATGGCAACAGTTACTTACTATGGCAATAGTTACTTTGGCAAAAGTTACTATGGGAAAAGTTACTATGGCAACAGTTACTCACTATGGCAATAGTTACTTTGGCAAAAGTTACTAGGGCAACAGTTACTATGGCAACAGTTACTTACTATGGCAAAAGTTACCATGGCAAAAGTTACTATGGCAAAAGTTACTATGGCAACAGTTACTTACTATGGCAATAGTTACTTTGGCAAAAGTTACTATGGCAACAGTTACTTACTATGGCAATAGTTACTTTGGCAAAAGTTACTATGGCAACAGTTACTTACTATGGCAATAGTTACTTTGGCAAAAGTTACTATGGGAAAAGTTACTATGGCAACAGTTACTCACTATGGCAATAGTTACTTTGGCAAAAGTTACTAGGGCAACAGTTACTATGGCAACAGTTACTTACTATGGCAAAAGTTACCATGGCAAAAGTTACTATGGCAAAAGTTACTATGGCAACAGTTACTTACTATGGCAATAGTTACTTTGGCAAAAGTTACAATGGCAAAAGTTACTATGGCAACAGTTACTCACTATGGCAATAGTTACTTTGGCAAAAGTTACTAGGGCAATAGTTACTATGGCAAAAGTTACTATGGCAAAAGTTACTATGGCAACAGTTACTCACTATGGCAATAGTTACTTTGGCAAAAGTTACTATGGCAACAGTTACTTACTATGGCAATAGTTACTTTGGCAAAAGTTACTATGGCAACAGTTACTTACTATGGCAATAGTTACTTTGGCAAAAGTTACTATGGCAACAGTTACTTACTATGGCAATAGTTACTTTGGCAAAAGTTACTATGGCAAATGTTACTATGGCAACAGTTACTCACTATGGCAATAGTTACTTTGGCAAAAGTTACTAGGGCAATAGTTACTATGGCAAAAGTTACTATGGCAAAAGTTACTATGGCAACAGTTACTTACTATGGCAATAGTTACTTTGGCAAAAGTTACTATGGCAACAGTTACTTACTATGGCAATAGTTACTTTGGCAAAAGTTACTATGGCAACAGTTACTTACTATGGCAATAGTTACTTTGGCAAAAGTTACTATGGCAAATGTTACTATGGCAACAGTTACTCACTATGGCAATAGTTACTTTGGCAAAAGTTACTAGGGCAATAGTTACTATGGCAAAAGTTACTATGGCAAAAGTTACTATGGCAACAGTTACTTACTATGGCAATAGTTACTTTGGCAAAAGTTACTATGGCAACAGTTACTTACTATGGCAATAGTTACTTTGGCAAAAGTTACTATGGCAACAGTTACTTACTATGGCAATAGTTACTTTGGCAAAAGTTACTATGGCAAATGTTACTATGGCAACAGTTACTCACTATGGCAATAATTACTTTGGCAAAAGTTACTAGGGCAACAGTTACTATGACAACAGTTACTTACTATGGAAAAAGTTACCATGGCAAAAGTTACTATGGCAACAGTTACTTACTATGGCAATAGTTACTTTGGCAAAAGTTACTATGGCAATAGTTACTATGGCAAAAGTTACTATGGCAATAGTTGATTTCCGTACCAACCGTTTCCATAGCAACCATAGCAATTCACAAATAATGTAATTATAAATTATTTATTATATTCAAGTAACTTTTGATCTGATTTTAAAAAGCCACGAAACCCTAGATTCAGGCGCTTTGTGCCTGTTTTTTTTCCTGATTTTTTTTTACTTCCTTTTCCTTTCTATGTAACAATTTTCCTCCCTTTTAATAATTTATTCTTAAAACAAAGAAAAATATTTTTCATTTTTCCTAACGCAAAAAAAAATTTAACCAAAGAAAAATATTTCTCAATGTATTTTAATTTACAGAGAGATTAAGTATTATTTTATATATATATATATGAAAAATAGAATATGTCAAGAGCTTTTTTAGGATGAAATGAAAAGCGAGATGAAAACATCTGTTGGGAAAACTTTTAGAAACGATGGAAGGTAGGAGACATTAAAGCTTATACCTCGAATGGAAGATCGAAGGACAAGAGAGAGAGAGAGAGGAGCAAAGCTGACCTTTCAAAGTTTCACGTTAATCACGGTTACCGCAGGAAGTGCCAGGAAGGACTTACCAACCGGAAAGGCAAACTCGAGACTGATCGAGACGTTAATCCGATCTCAAGATCGAACAAGCCGTTACCACGAACGTACCGGAAACAATACCAATAAAACAACTGTAACTACAACTACTTCACGGTCACTGACAATTATTCAACAAAATTTACATTGCGAAATAATTATTTTTAAGAATCGCAAACATATATAGAAAAAAAAAAATTTCCAAAGAGAAAACATTCAAAATTTCAAGATTCAATGAATGTCAATAAAAAATAAATTTTTTTTTGTCCGATTAAAATCTCGTATAAAAATATAAAGTCTGACTTATTATTTACTTTTACTACTGATTTTTTATTCTGCAATTTAGTCTGACTAAAATCGATTAGATCTACTTGTAAATAATACAAAACATATAAAAGTCTGATTAAAAATTTAGTTTTACCACTAATACAAGTCGTGTCTGACTAAAACCGATTTATACTACTTAGAAAATTGTAAAAATAAAGAAAGTCTGCTTAAATATTTATTTGTACTACTGAAAAACAACAAAACACTTAAAGTCTGATTAAATATTTACTTTTACCACTGATTTTCTAATATTGCAATTATGGCCGACTAAAACTGACTTATACTACTGAAAAATTAAAAAAAAAATTCAATGCCTGACTATATACTTATTTTTACTACTGATACAAATTTTAATAAATTATTTAAAGTCTGACTAAGTATTTACTTTTACTACTGATTATTTAATAAATTCATTTCAATTAAGTAAAACTAGTAAAATTGCAAAAAGAAAATAAAAAGTCTGACTAAATATATATTTGTACTACTGTTTTTTTATTCTGCAATTTAGTCTGACTAAAATCGATTAGATCTACTTGTAAATAATACAAAACATATAAAAGTCTGATTAAAAATTTAGTTTTACCACTAATACAAGTCGTGTCTGACTAAAACCGATTTATACTACTTAGAAAATTGTAAAAATAAAGAAAGTCTGCTTAAATATTTATTTGTACCACTGAAAAACAACAAAACACTCAAAGTCTGATTAAATATTTACTTTTACCACTGATTTTCTAATATAGCAATTATGGCCGACTAAAACCGACTTGTACTACTGACAAAATAAAAAAAAAATTTTTTTTTAAATATCTGTTTAAATATTAATACAATTTGTTAAAATTAAATTTGGAAAATCGTAATATTTTTTTGTTATCGTGGATTAAAAAAAAGTGGTGAATAATTTTTTTTTGTTTGTTTGCATATAAATTCGTTTATAATTTAAATATAAATAATAAACAGCCATGTTATTTTGCATTTATTTGATAATCAAATAAATATTTGACGGCAGTTGCAATATTAAATTAAATCCGATAAAATTCATTTATATTTTGAACATAATATGGAAATTTTGTTACAGTGAAAAATGTCAATTATTAATTTTAATATATATATATTTAACATTCAATAAAAACAAAATTCAGGCAAAGAGTTTCAAATTAATATATAATGAATGCAATTTTTCCCATCTCAGTGAACTGTCTATCTCAAATAATAATAAATATAAAATTTTCAATTACACTCAACTGGATAAAAATAATAATTCATTTATACTTAATATTAATAAAAATAAAAATAATAATAATAATAATAATAATAAATAAAAATAATAATAATTAAGGGAAAAAATAATAAAAATTATGAACCCCATTAGTTTATCAAAGCACGTTTATTAAAACATATATATATTAAACATAAATAAACGTTAGTCAGAATAAATAATTTTGAAAAAAAACGTTAAAACTGAATTCTAGTAAAAAAAAAGAATTTATTTCTCCAAGCTGTAATTCAAGTATTCGCTTTCACATTTTCAAATGCAATGAGTTATTAAACTAGAGTACTCTTTTTTACGTTTGCGAAATTAAAATTCCATCTCTCTACGCAATGTTTTATCACGATCAATTTATTAATTTATAATTCTTTCCATATTAATAATTTCATTTTAATAAAAGTAATTTTTCCCCCATTTCATTAGTGAATTTAAAAAAAAAATTCAATTATTTCACATATACTTATTATATAATTTTTTCGTTTATTAATAATAAATGAAAATAAATTTTTAATTTTTTTTAAATTTAAATAAATAGTTTACTAAAAAATTCACAATTTCTAAATAGGTAAATAATGATAAAAGGAGAAAAATATTAAAGACACTAAAACTAAAAGAAGAATATAGAGAAAAAAAAGAAAAAATTTCCATCTCTTCATAACCATTTTCTTTGAGGAAGTAAAATATTCATAAAATGAACATAGTTCTTTAATAAGAAAAAGAGAGTATTTTTGTTCTTAAAAAAAAAAATATATTAAAAAATTAAAAAGTAATGTCATATTTTATTTTTATATTTTTAATTATATTTTTTTATTTATTTAATAATAAAAAAAATAGAAATTTTCTAAAAATTAAACGATAATAAATTTTTGACATAAAAATAGTTTAAATCAATCTATATTTATTGGTTCGGAAAAAAAAAACAGAAAAAAGGTTATAAAAAAATTGTACTAAATTTTCTTTGTCTAAAATTCAATTCACTCAAAGGCAAATAAAATTTTGAAATATTCCATCTAACAAGCTAGTTCATCAATTCAATTTGTTCTCATTATTTCAAATTTTTTAGTTGATAAAAAAGAAATACCTTTGTCCCTTTTATATTCTTTTGACAAAAGATATACTGAATTTCAATGAAAAGCATCAATGTCATATTTGTACAATTCTTAAAATAAAAATGAACTATCTTTTCTCCAATTTGCAATATCAATAATTTCAATTTTCCCTTTCATATTTATTTTTCAAAAAAAAAAAAAAAAAAACCTCTCCAACTTGTTATTCATTAAAAAAAAAAAAAAAAAATAAAATTCGTTAAAAAATAAAATTTCTTTTTTGTAAAAAAATATTTTTGATAAATCTTGGTATTAAATTGGTTCAATTTTAATAAAAACTAATATCATTTTAATTTTTGCCCCAATTTTACGTAATAGGAAAACGAAACAATTTTAATTTTTACAGAATAGTAATTTTGCAGTAAAAAAAAATTTTTACATAATTTTCATTTAACCGATTATCAATGTTAAAGAATTTTTTAAATTAGAAAAATAATATACCACAAAATAAAATTCTATTAAAATATAATTCTAAAAAAAAAGAAAAAAAAATTAGCATTTTAGTCCTTATTCGTGCCTGACGAATGAAATAAATATTTTTTTCTCAATGTATTAATACATTTACCCTATATTTCTGCAAATAGAAATCGCTAGTGAGGAAAACGATATACATATATATATATATATATATATATATAGTATTAGTGTTTCGGGTACACTTTATATTGAAGAAGCTAAAGTTAATTTCTAATGTTTGCCAAGTCGACAGTACCATCTGGTACGACTGGAGTTTCTGTTCTCGGATTTAGCCGATAATACACAGTGGGGAAGGTACGTGAGTTTGTCATTCGTGACACGCCAGTGTCTCTCAACAATATATATTGTCGTGGGTTGAATGACTCATTCGCAGGAAACTCCGTTTCAACAGAGAGAGAGAGAGAGAGAACAGTATATATATATATATATATAGAGAGAGAGAAACATCTCTCGGAAAAGACGAATTCTCCCTGAAATATGAAATATGTTTGAAAGGTGCTTTAATTTGTGAGCTACAAAGAGCAGCTTTATTATTTATTTCACTCTGTCCTATTGTTTGGAATGTTAACATTCATCCATTTTACAAATGCTGACAGAAAATAATGAAAACACTCAAAATTTATGTTCTCCAATTACCTCAAGGCCTTGTGAAAATACTTTTCAAGTGTCTCGAATATTATCACTGAAAATACTTTTGCAGTTGAATTATTATTATTATTATTATTATTATTAAATAGTTGAAATTTAACAAATAAAGCAATTTAGTAAGATTTAAATTAAAATTTACTTGTATTTTTATTAAAAATCAATGGAATTTGCTTTACCGATATAACAGATTTCTGATTTACCGATTAATAATAAAAACAGATTTCTGATTTACCTACTATAGATATAAGATTTAAATTACCAATAAAAGACTTCTACTTTACCGACTATCGTTAAAACAAACTTCCATTTTACCAATTACCGATAAAGCAGACTTCAATTTTATCGATTACCGATAAAACAGACTTTCATTTTACCGATTATCGATAAAACAGACTTCAATTTTACTGATTACCGATAAAACAGACTTCCATTTTACCGATAACCGATAAAACAGACTTCCATTTTTACCGATAACCGATAAAAACAGACTTCCATTTTACCGATTACCGATAAAAACAGACTTCTATTTTACCGATTACCGATAAAACAGACTTCTATTTTACCGATTACCGATAAAAACAGACTTCCATTTTACCGATAACCGTTAAAAACAGACTTCCATTTTACCGATTACCGATAAAAACAGACTTCTATTTTACCTCTTACTGATAAAACAGTCTTCAGTTTTTATTGATAAAATATAATTTTAATAATAAATAAAATTCTAACTAATGTGCATATATTGCTAAATTCTAATCTATTTTATTGAGTAAAATTTCATTAATTCAAAGAGATATTTGTGTAATAGAAATAACTAAAATATTTCAATTATATAACGGAATATTAATTTTGAAAGGATGTTCCGCATGACTAATTCAGATAATGTTTAAATGAAAGAACCACATATATGAATAAATATATATATATACATTTGCGAATGAGCAATGAACGTATATATATTGAAGTGCATCCATTTACAAATTTCAGGCAAATACTTAAGCGTTCTCACCGCGTAGAGATGCGGTATGTTCCCGCGGTGGGAAGATGTACTACAAATTTCAATCACGCACACACTTATGCATGTGCGGATAAATTCTCTCTCTCTCTCACTCCCTCTCTAAGAACACTTTTACACATTCCAGAAAAACCAATATTGCCAGTGTCATTATTTACACTATTTTCAAATTATTTAACTTAATATGTCGTTTATTGATTTTCCATGAATCGCAATGACAATAATTATTATCGACGGTAGGTACAATGAATGGTAATTATTACCGATAGTAGTTAAAATCGATGGTAATTATTACTGACGGTAAGTAAAATGAATGGTAATTATAACCGATGGTAGGTAAAACCAATGGTAATTATTACCAACAGTAGGTAAATATTTATGGTAATAATTACCAATGGTAGGTAACATAGATGGTAATTATTATCGACGGTAGGTAAAATCAATGGTACTTATTACCGATGGTAAGTAAAACCAATGATAATTATTACCAACAGTAGGTAAATATTTATGTAAATTATTACCTATAGTAATTAAAATAGATGGTTAATTATTCCCGAAGGTAGGTAAAAATCAATGGTATTTATTATCGATGGTAGGTAAAACCAATGATAATTATTACCAACAGTAGGTAAATATTCATGTAAATTATTACCTATAGTAATTAAAATAGATGGTTAATTATTTCCGAAGGTAGGTAAAAATCAATAGTACTTATTACCAATGGTAGGTAAAATCGGTGGTATTTATTACCGACGGTAGGTAAAATGAATGGTAATTATAACCGATGGTAGGTAAAACCAATGATAATTATTACCAACAGTAAGTAAATATTTATGGTAATTATTACCTATAGTACTTAAAATAAATGGTTAATCATTTCCGAAGGTAGGTAAAAATCAATGGTACTTATTACCGATAGTAGATAAAATCGATGGTATTATTACCGACGGTAGGTAAAATGAATGGTAATTATTACCGATGGTAGGTAAAATCAATGATAATTATTACAAACAGTAGTGTTAACGACAGTAGGATTAAAAAAAATATATGCTAATTATTACCGATTGTAGGTAAAATCGATGAATATTACCGACAGATAAAAAAAGTATGGTAATTATTACCGACCGTAGATAAAATCGAAGGTAATTACCGATCGTAGGTAAAATCGATGGCAATTGTTGTCGACAGTAGGTAAAAACGATGGTAAAATCAATGTTAAAATTAACGGTATGCCTTTTTTTCATAAAAAACAAATTAAATGCCAAAATTTATATATCTTAAAACCATTATTAAAAAAAAATTTGATATAATCCACGAATATTTGCTCCCTGAAAATTTATTCAATATCGAATAATATTATTTTCTATAATGCGTTTGTGAGTATTTTTCGATTTCCCTGCCCCCCTCGTCTATATTTTGTCTATAGTTTCGGCGTGGAAATATCCTAAACCATATATGTGTGTGTATATATATATATATATATATATATATACGGCTGTTTGCCGCAGTGCAAAGTAATAATCCTGAATTCCGACGAAATGCATTAATTCACACGGTACATTAGTAGATGCCCTGAGGGGTTGTCCTAGCGCATTAATGGAGGTGGTTTCTGAGGTTAGGCTACCTCCGTCAGGACATTCCATAAACCAAAAGGTTCCTTTCACACACACATATATATTCTATTATGAACGCCTATCGTGCTTCCTGCTTCTGCTGATGTTAACGCATTCTCAGAGAATCCCGTTTTAACATATTCATTGCACTTTGATTGAAACTTCATTAATAACGACCAATTTTCAAATTAGCCGCGAAAATTGATAATAATTCAAATCTCGAATCTTATAATTATTTCTGAAATGAAAAATTTCAGCTGAAATTCAATAAAATGAAAAATTTAATCAATGAAAAAAAACAAACAAATTTTTTTTTTGTTTGTATTATATTTCTATTCTACTTTTTTTTAACTCTTTATACTATAATCAAATTACTCTGAATTTATTATATTAAAAAAAAAAATTATATTTCAACTGCACGGTAATTATTTGATAAAATAAGCTCCGAGTTTATATTTGAAATGCTCAATAAAATACAACTCACGTATATAGTTGTTATATATATATACATAGTAAAGTTAAAACAATATCAAATTTTTCCAACGAATTTCCAAGTTTTGTCAGATCTCAAACTTATTGTTTTTGATTTAATTCGCAGAACAAACAAAGTTCGAGTTTTAACCACAATTACAAACTTTTCATGTTTTTGTTTTGCAAAAAAGGCATATTGAATTTTAGACACAATTATTCCGTGAATTTATGCGAAAGTCTTTATATATACAAAATTTCCTTGCGGCAACGATGAAATATTTTGAGAGTTTATAGAATCTTAATAACTCGATCTCTTTACCAGAATACTTTTCATAGTTATCTTAATATTAAACTACTTTTCTTTCTTTTATTTTTTTTTTTCTGCAAAAACAAGCAATATTTAATCTCATCCTTTAGTATATACAATTTTTTGTGTTTTTATATAAAAAAAAGAATAAATGGCATAAGTCCGAATGAAATAATAATCTACAAATTCTGAGAGTCAATTTAGAAAACCAAATGAAACTAAAATGAATAAGAGAGTTGAACTTTATTTGTCTCTCGTGTATTTCATTTTCTTTCGATTCTATAAATAATCATTTTTATTGCATGCTTTAGATTATTTTTTTATTTCATATATTTCTAGAAATATCACACAAAAAATATTATAATTCAAATTCTTATTTTTTTTTTTTTGTTGAAAAATATCATTAATTCTCCTCTATGTTTTCTAACAATAAATTATTAATGAACACAATTATAAAGATACGGCAAAAAGCTTCTACAATGAAGTTTAAATCAGCAAGTTCCTGTTTAATAATGCATATTCTTGATACTGTTGTCATTCCTACATTATTCATTACTTCAAATATATAAAACAATGTGGTACAATTGTATAAATAAAGAATGAAAAAACTGGAATATTTTCTAGAAGAAAATGTATAAAGAACTGCGACAATTAAAATCAGTGGAAGTAAAAAATTAGAACCAGTGTAAGTAATTATTACCGACAGTTGATAAAATCGATGGTGATTATTACCGACAGTCGGTAAAATCAATAGTATTTATTTCCGACAGTAGATGAAATCGATGGTATTTATTACCGACAATTGATAAAATTGATGGTATTTATTACCGATAGTCTGTAAAATAAATTGTATTTATTATCGACAGTAGGTAAAATCAATGGTAATTATTACCGACAGTAGATAAAATCGATGGTACTTATTACCGACAGTAGATAAAATCGATGGTATTTATTACCGATAGTCGGTAAAATAAATTGTATTTATTACCGACAGTAGGTAAAACCAATGGTAATTATTACCGACAGTAGATAAAATCGATGGTATTTATTACCGATAGTCGGTAAAATAAATTGTATTTATTATCGACAGTAGATAAAATCGATGGTGATTATTACCGACAGTCGGTAAAATCAATAGTATTTATTTCCGACAGTAGATGAAATCGATGGTATTTATTACCGACAATTGATAAAATTGATGGTATTTATTACCGATAGTCTGTAAAATAAATTGTATTTATTATCGACAGTAGATAAAATCGATGGTATTTATTACCGATAGTCGGTAAAATAAATTGTATTTATTACCGACAGTAGGTAAAACCAATGGTAATTATTACCGACAGTAGATAAAATCGATGGTATTTATTACCGATAGTCGGTAAAATAAATTGTATTTATTATCGACAGTAGATACAATCGATGGTATTTATTACTGACAGTCGATAAAATCGATAGTATTTATTACCGATAGTTGGTCAAAACGGTAGAAGCTATTATCGACAGTAGGTAAATATTTATCATAATTATTACAGATGGTAGGTAAAATGGATGGTAATTATTACTAATGGTAGGTAAAATCAATGAAAAATGTTACCGACAGTAGAGTTAAAAAATATATGCTAATTATTACCAATGGTATTTTCTAGAAAAAAATGTATGAAGAATATTATCGACAGTAAATAAAATAGGTGGTAATTATTATCGACTGTAGGTAAAATCGATGGTATTTATTACCGATAGTCGGTAAAATCAATGGTAATTATTACCGACGATAGATAAAAATCGATGGTAATTATTATTGACTGTAGGTAAAATCAGTATCATAATTATGGGTAGGTAAAATCGATGGTATTTATTACTGTTGGTAGATAAAATCGATAGTAATTATTATTGACTGTAGGTAAAACTAGTAGCAATTGTTACCGACAGTAGGTAAATATTTATCGTAATTATTACCGATGGTAGATTAAATTGACGGAACTTGTTACCGACGGTAGGTAATGTCAATGGTAATTATTACTAATGGTAGATAAAATCAATGAAAAATGTTACCGACTGTAGAGTTAAAAAATATATGCCAATTATTACCAATGGTATTTTCTAGAAAAAAATGTATGAAGAACTGACAATAAAAATCAGTGAAAATGAAAATAACATTGAAAACTAGAATCACTAAGTAAAAGTGAAAATAAAATTATATAATTGACCGATTTGTTTTTGTTTACAAAATTATAGTTGGCCTAAGTTTTATTTAACATTGTCTAGAAATAATTAAGAAAAATTTCTTTTCTATTGAAAATTTAATTTTCTTTATTTTAATTATTTTTTTGAAAATTCAGAAGAAAAATTTTTAAATGTCTTTTACAGGTGTACGAGTGTTGCGCCCTTATTCGGCTGAAATGATCGGTCTAAAATGAAATATATTGGTCTCGTATCAGAGGCGTGCCTGGCACGGCTGGCAGTGCAATAAGAATCGAGAGTTTCAAATACATAAAATAGATTGCGTGAATAAAATGACTGTCGTCTGTTACATTGTGCATGTTAACATACACACACGCACATTGAAATAAACTCAATTTCTGATATTACGCAAAATATTCAAAATTTCGATATTTAATTTTTTTTTTTTTCATCTTCAGTCAAATATAAATTCTATACTATGAAAAATATGGAAATTCTGTCAAATAATAAATTAAAACAAATAAAAAATACGGCTAAGAGAAAATTCTATCAAATAAAAATTCTATCGAATGAAATTTGTAACGATTTTTAGATACTTATTCATGTGTCCCTTAAAAATTAACACTAAAAATGTTTTATTATTTTTACCCAAAATAATAAATGAAAAAATATAACAAACAACCCAAGGGCTATTACAAATATTTTCAAAAAATGATTTCCAATTTTTTCCAATATAAATATTAATATCTAAAATTTAAAAAAAAAAAAAAAAAAGGAAAGTCGAGATAAATGAAAAATGTTTTTTGTTTCTTAAGGGCTGCAATATGATTTGCTAGTTGTGTAAAAATTGAAATGAGTTTTTCATAGATGCACCAAATGTACATATATGTTTAGGTGGAAAATTTGACACAGACACACATTATATTTGCACATTGAAACACACCAATGAATTTGTGTGTGTATGCATGAATAGAAGTTGCTAGACATTCAACGATATATTTTCCTCGTGTCCCGAGTTTCCATGAAACGGAACGTTGATAGACGAGCGCATAATTTCTCTCAACGTGTTTACGTTTAATGTATATATATATGTATATATATGACACATGAAAATAGTGTGGCAAACGCAACGTGTGTCTTGAAAATGAGTTGCTCTCTTGAGAAATGTATATATATGTATATATATATATATATATACGCGAAAAGTTGCCAAGACAAAAAAAAAAAAGAAAACTTTCGAAAAAAGAATACAATTAAAAAAAAGTGCTGATAAAAACTCAAGAAAAAAAATCTCAAGACAAATAAAAACGACCAATAAAAAATGAAATATCACCAACATTATATAAACGAAAAGAAGAATTTTAAAAAAAGTAAGAAAATACTTATAAAATTTATCGTTTTCACAGTAAACAACTTTCATTATAATTTATTTATAGAATCATGAAAAAAAGAGAGAGAGAGAAAGAGATGCACTGATTGAGAATACTTTCAAACAGCGATCATGAATATTTCATAAAACTCATTTGTTCGAGTCTTTAAGTATTTTATAAAATTTATAATGCTGAATTTTTATTACTCCCGAATTTTAGGAAATAAAATTTTCAATTAAATGAATTTTTTATTTAAAAAAAAATCTTTATTTACAATTTTATTTTAATTAAAAACAAATTTTTATTTAAATAAATTATAATCCATGAGAATTTTTTTCAACGATGGGTAAAATCGATGGTAATTATCGACTGCACGTCAAATCTATGACAATTATTATCGACAGTAAATAAAGTAGGTGGTAATTATTATCGACTGTAGGTAAAATCGATAGTATTTATTACCGACGGTAGGTAAAATGAATGGTAATTATTACCAACAGTAGGTAAAATTATGGTAATAATTACCAATGGTAGGTAACATAGATGGTAATTATTATCGACGGTAGGTAAAATTAATTGTACTTATTACCGATGGTAGGTAAAATCGATGGTATTTATTACTGACGGTCGGTATCTATGACAATTATTATCGACAGTAAATAAAATAGGTGGTAATTATTATCGACTGTAGGTAAAATCAATGGTAATTATTACCATTAGATTAAATTAGTAGATAAACATTTATGGTACTTATTACCGATGGTAGGTAAAATAGATAGTAATTATTATCGACGGTAGGTAAAATCAATGGTACTTATTACCGATGATAGGTAAAATCGGTGGTATTTATTACCGACGGTCGGTAAAATGAATGGTAATTATAACCGATGGTAGGTAAAATCGATGGTAATTATTACTGACGATAGATAAAATCGATGGTAATTATTATCAACTGTAGGTAATATCGGTGACAATTATTATCGATAATAGTCGGTAAAATCGTCGGCAATTGTTATTGGCTACAATGATCATCGACAAAAGATAAAATCTACGACAATTATTATTGAAGAAAACTATTATTTACGGTAGGTAAAATCTATGGCACTTATTATCGACGGTAGATAAAAATAGATGATAATTATTATCGACTGTAGGTAAAATTTATGGCAATTATTATCGACTGTAGATAAAATTAATGGTAATTATTATCGACTGTAGGTAACATCAATTGTAATTATCGAGTGTCAATTTTTTTATTGATTGTTATTGAAATTTTTTTATGTATAACATAATTTGCGTGTATGACTACTAGCATTTTCTTGTTTAGACTTTTTTTTCCAAGGCAGAAAAACAATTTTCAAGCAAATGTAAGGAGAGTGTATTTGAAAAGAAAGCTTTCACGTTTTTCATAAATTTAATATCTTTCATGAATCTGAATGCAGTTGAGAGTTGGTAGGACATTCATCTGAATTTTAAGCATTCTCTCTCTGTCTATGTATATATATACTAACAGCAAGTAGCTTCGTTGGTTTCAACTTCTTGTGACCCCCTAACTTTATTTCTGCTTCTCTACCACCTGAGTTTTCCTTCGAAGTCTTGGTGAATGATTGGAAGTTATAATAAGAAAAAAAGAAGAAGAAGAATTGATTTGCAAAAAGAAAAAAATAAAAGAACGAGGCACGTCTTCTTCGTCCACGTCTTTTGCGTCATGCATAATTTGCCAAGTTAAAGATGCTACTCACACAGAACTTTCATTGATTGAAGTTACTGGGGAAAAAAACTTTTTATTTTTAAGAAAATTAAATTTACCGTATAAATTTTTTTTTACCCTACGAAAAATTTGTTTGAGTAATTTATTTTTAATTTAATTCTCAAGGATCATTAAGTTTTTCTTCTTTTTTTTTTTTATTAAATGGAAAAGAAAAAATTTTGAGGAATAATCGAAAAAAACAAATTCTCCTATATAAGTAATGGTTGCGATCTAATTCAAATTTCAAGAATACGAAAACGACTCTTAAAGTCCATACGAGGTTGAAATGTTGAATTACAATTTCAGAAGAGACTGTTAAAGAAAAGAAATGACCAAATGTCTAAAAGAGTTTTACGATGCTGACGTGATTTATGTTGAAGATACTCTTTTGTTGTTTGAACGGTTGAAAGTCTTTTCTCGTCACTTGGTCCAAATGGACCCTAAAACGGAAATGCACCGTTGACCAAACTGGGACACGAAATGTTGGGCACTTTCTTGATTTTACGATTTAGTTGGGGAAAAAGAATGAGAGTCAGAGAGACTTTTAAAATTAATGCATTTCCTTCGCCGAAAATTACTTCAATTTAACCTAATCCTTTTAGCTGTCGAACTATTCTTTAAATTCTTTCAACTCTATTTTCAAAACATCTTTCAATTTCATTCTCCTAATTTCATAGATAAAATCGATGGTATCTATTACCGATAGTCGGTAAAATCGATGGCTTTTATTACCGATAGTCGGTAAAATCAATGGTCTTTATTACCGATAGTCGGTAAAATCAATGGTATTTATTACCAATAGTCGGTAAAATCAATGGCCTTTATTACCGATAGTCGGTAAAATCGATGGTATTTATTACCGATAGTCGGTAAAATCAAGGGTCTTTATTACCAACAGTAGATAAAACCGATGGTATTTATTACCGATAGTCGATAAAATCGATGGTATTTATTACCGATAATCGGTAAAATCAATGGTATTTATTACCTTTATGGTTGCACCCACATCTAAGTTGTTGAAAAGTATCTCCACTTACCTAAAACATAGAAAAAAAAATTTATTAATTATAACCAATCAATAATGATAAAAATATAAATTGTCTCAAATAATAAACAAATATTTAAATTATTTCTTGTTTTTCATGTTAAAAATAAAGTTTAAGGTTAACGATTTTCAATGCGACAGGTTAAACATAGAGATAAAAATATTAGAAATACAAATGTTTGCTCTGACAATATTGAATGATCGATTCCTCAATCTGTAATTGATCCTATAGGACCTCTACACTAACCGTCAAGGACATTAGAGTCCTTCTCTCATGTCCTAAGGATTAGAATCGTTTGACACTTGTCGGTGAAGAGAAGCCCATGAGCAAAAATTGTGTCACAGTAAACACGATCGTTTATCACAGAATGAAAGATGTTTCTAAATTTTTTTTTTCCTTTTAAAAGCTTTTTTTTATAAACGTCATTAAAAAATAAAATGCTTTATACATATCAGAAAAACGGTTGTATTTTTAAACAATTTTTTTTTTAACAGCATACAAATTTTTTTTTTTTTTTACCAATTGCAGAATAATTTAATATGAAATTCTCAGGGGTAAAATAATTTTACGCTTATTTTGAAAATTATAAATAATTGATTGTGAGCAGATTAATTTAATTTCTTTTTTTAAACAGATGTAATTCCCAATACAACGATTTGGCGAACCCAAAAAATTTTATTGATTCTGCTCTTGTATTTATGAATGCCAAAATGTATATATATATATATATATATATAGAAATACTATCATCATTTTATGGAATTTGTTATTATATTCACGATCTTATCGCGATCAAACGCACATAGCGCGTATAATGTATAACCGCACGCCCTAATGCAATTCCGTTTTTCAAATTAAAAATTCATTAACTCGGAAATGTCCAAACCGATAAAACTGACATAGACTACTCATGGGAATGATTAATGGGATTAAGGTCTTTCTAATTATACACCCGAGTCGAAATATATATATATATATATATATATATATATATATATATATATATATATATATATATATATATAACGAAACATCTGAAATAATAAAGACGTTAATTTTTCAACGTTTCTTTATTACTAAATTAATTGAATATCCACGCGGAGATAAATTCTGATTTAATGTGAAACAAAAAAAAAATGGTTATTAATAATACAGGCCTGTAAAATAAGTTTTTTAAAAAATTTTCTCCGCTTAATACGATGCTGGATCCAAAAATTGTCTAGCATATCAGAATTTTGAAAAAAGACCCAAAAACACGTTTTTTGAGTCTTTACCCCCACTTTTCTCAAAATTTTGACATGCTATACAATTTTAGAACCCGGAAACGTGTTCAGCGGACAAAAATACATTGAAAACCACTCCGATATCACTTTTAGATCCACATTCGCAGGACCAAAAAAAAATAGAGAATTTTTAGAAAAGTGGGGGTAAAGATTTCAAAAAACGGTTTTTTTTTTTTGTTATTTTCGATATCGGAGTGGTTTTCAATGTATTTTCGTTCGCTGAACACGATCCCGGTTTCCAAAATTGTCTAGAATATCAGAGTTTTGAGAAAAGACCAAAAAACCCGTTTTTTTGAGTCCTTACCCCCACTTTTCTCAAAATTTTGACGTGCTATACAATTTTAGAACCCGGAATCGTGTTCATCGGACAAAAATACATTGAAAACCACTCCGATATCACTTTAAGAACCACATTCGCAGGACCAAAAAAATAGAGGATTTTTAGAAAAGTGGGGGTAAAGATTTCAAAAATCGTTTTTTTTTTTTTTTTTTGTTATTTTCGATATCGGAGTGGTTTTCAATGTATTTTTGTTCGCTGAACATGATCCCGGGTCTCAAAATTGCATAGCACTCCGAGATTTTGTGAAAATTGGTGGTAAAGACTCAAAAAAACATGCTTTTGAATCTTTACCTCCACTTTTCTCAAAACTCTTACATGTTAGGCAATTTTGGGACTCAGCATCGTGTTCAGCGGATAAAAATACATAGGAAACCACTCCAATATAAAAAATAATCAAAATTGTACAAAAAAAAAGAATTGTTTGCCAGTACCAAATGTTTTTTTTTCACTGTATTAATTCTTTCCTTCTACGTTCGCATTTACTGAGACGGAAATTAAAAATTCATAAAAGCAGAAAATAAGCAATAAATAATTCTCTTTGACGATATGATTTAAGGACGCGAGGAAACATTGTGGATGCTGTGGTTCCGTTAACATTTGGTTAGAGTTCGAACCGACTTTGGTGGTCAACAGTTCAGGTCACTTCGAACTTGCAAGCTTCCGCAAAGCTCAAACCACAAAATTATGTACACTTTCTCCCTCTCTCTCTCTCTCTCTAGGAATAATATAGTTGGCTTTTCGTGGACCTGTTAATTATACACGTAACATGATGATCTGACGACGTAATCTCTCCTAGAGACTCAATAATTATCTTTTGAATAATAATATTCAAAAAATTACAGAATACAATCTCAAAGATTAGAAAAAAAAAAATCAATTTCCACTACTTTAATAATAAAAAGAAAATGAGAATTTAAAAAATGAAAAACTATATATACTAAGATAATATTTAATCACCATGTATTTTTCTTGGCATTGCAGGGATAATCATGAGAAACGATCTCAATTCGTCATATAATCGTAAAGAACTAAAAGTCACAAGAAGTGAATTACTCGCGAAGCTCAAAATGAAATTGGAACCGTATTTCAATCGACGATTGGCCATAAAGGGTATATAGGAGAGAGTGAGAGGGAACAAGAGGAAAAAAAAAAAAAAAAAAAAAAAAATGAAAACTTGACGTGACATCTCCGGTGGTGGAATCTTTGCTCGTCGTAGTCGTAGTCGCTTGAGAACTCGAGAAGAACACGAAATGGGTTAATTAAAATTTTCCGCAGAATTCCCGATAATAAATTCTCTTTTTATCGTATAAAGGTCGAAGGCCTCATCGGATATAAATTCCGGTGTATAAGAGGAACAACCCTCACCCCCCCCCCCTGGAGAGTTTAATAACGGGGAATCGACCCAAGTTTCTTAATTACTCCTGAGACTGGACCGGATTGCCAGTGGCACTGAGGAAATGGAGACGAGAGAGAGAGAGAGAGAGAGAGAGAGGCCTGAGGCATTCTTACGTTTCGCTATGCCATGTTGTTTCATCGTTATCCTGTCCAGGACACCTCGTTTACTCTCACCTCTCTCTCTCACTCTTGCTCTGTGTTTCAGTCCTACCCTATTTCTCCTAAGAAAACTCGAATCCTTCCTTTTTTTAAAGTTATGGTTTTTTCTTCCGGCGAAAGCTTCAAATTGTCTATTTTACTTTTTACGTCAATCGTTTAACTTGCATTTGATCATAAACTAAAAGACACACACGAGAAAGAATCAAACAATTGTATTTTTAACCTAAGTGCAACTCATTTTACGACATAATTTGATAAAGTGTCTTCCTCAATTTTTTTAAGACAAAATGAACAAAAACTGCTTTCAAACATTATTACCGACGGTAGGTAAAATCGGTGGCAATTCTTACCGACAGTAGATAAAATCAATGGTGATTATTTCCGACAGTAGGTAAAATCGATGGCGATTATTACCGACAGTAGGTAAAATCAATGGTAATTTATAACCGACAGTAGATAAAATTGATGGCGATTATTACCGCCAGTAGATAAAATCAATGGTAATTATTACCGTCAGTAGATAAAATCGATGGCGATTATTACCGACAGTAGGTAAAATCAATGGTAATTATTACCGATAGTAGGTAAAATCAATGGTAATTATTACCGATAGTAGGTAAAATCAATAGTAATTATAACCGACAGTAGGTAAAATCAATGGTAATTTTTTACCGAGAGTAGGTAAAATCTATGGTATTTATTACCGAGAGTCAATAAAATCAATGGTATTTATTATCGACAGTGGATAAAATTGATGGTAATTATTATCGATAGTGGATAAAATCGATGGTAATTATTACCGATAGTAGGTAAAATCAATGGTAATTATTACCGATAGTAGGTAAAATCAATGGTAATTTTTTACCGACAGTAGGTAAAATCAATGGTAATTATTACCGACAGTAGATAAAATTGATGACGATTATTATTGACAATAGGTAAAATCGATGGCGATTATTACCGACAGTAGGTAAAATCAATGATAATCATTACCGACAGTAGATAAAATCAATGGTAATAATTACCGATAGGAGATAAAATCAATGGTAATTATTACCAACAGTACATAAAATCAATGGTACTTATTACCGATTATCGGTAAAATCGATGGTAATTAATACCGACTGCTATGATTATCGATGGTAGATAAAAATTAATTACCAACTGCAATAATAATTGACCGTAGGTAAAAACGATGACAATTATTATCGACGATAGGTAATTGGTTGTAAAATTGTTACTGATTGTAAAGATTATCGACTGTGGTGGGTAAAATCGACGGTAATTATTATCTACTACAATAAGTATCGATAGTAGGTAAAAATGTCTATAGTAATCATTACCGACAGTAGGTAAAGTCGTTAACTATTATTACCGATGGTAGGTAAAGCCAGTAACCACTATTATCGACGGCAGGTAAAATCATTGACCACTATTATCGACGGTAGATTAAATCTATGCTAATTATAATTTGTAATTATTTGTAATTATCAACAATGTGAATTAAAAAAAAGATCTATTTTGAAAATAAACTTCTCTTTTTATTTTGAGGGCGATGTTTTAAAATATTTCACTCGAATGCAAATGAAATTGAACGCTTTTGATTTCCATTACAAAAGCTTTTGAACATAAAAGCAGGCTGAGCTTAATAAGAATTAATATAAAATGAAATTGAAGGACAAATCTTTCATTTGGAAAACCGTACATTAAGCATTCGATAGAATCATTTTTAATTTATCGAATATTTTTTGAAAGCCTTCGATATAAAAGAGAATAATTGAAATTTAAAAAAGAAAGTAAAATGAAGGGTTTATATAAAAAAAAAAATACCGACTATAAAGTTAATAAAAAAAAAAATTGTCTTGATAAATATTCTAGTATTAGAATTTTTTTTTAGATTTTGCATAAGAAAATTTCTTTTTTTAAATTTTATTTATGTATAGTTATTTTTCTTCTTTTTTTTTCTTCAAATATGGAAAATTATCATTTTCTGTGAAACAATCTGGCTCGTTAGGTGCAATTAGAATATACTATACACACGTTAAATATATGGTTTACCCACATATATATGGAAGCATACGAATTCGCTGATCTGCATAATATCAGGGAGCTTTGCTACGTCAATAACGATCTTAACATCTCGAAACACCCCTCGAATGTTTGGTCTAGCAAGTTAAGTGACGTGTGAGAACTTTTACTTCGATTCACAACTATGCAGATTTGTTTTATACACTCAAGGGAAAAACTTGAAACATTCAATAATTGAAAACAAATTTAAAAAAAAAAAAAAAAAAAAAAAATTTGTCATTAAAATATGTAAAAAAAGAATTTTATTCCTTTTTTTCATTTTAGCAATATTTATAAATATAAAAACTGTTTGCCTAAAAGAAGTAAGATTCGGGATTCTTACAAATTTTAAGAGTGATATCTCAATTTTCTCTGATTTTATATTTCTGAAGAGGATTACATTTCCAAAGAAATTTTTTTTTTTTTTTCTTTTTTTTTTTGCTTTGCCTGCTGTTGCTCGAGGGAAAAGTATCAAGTGAAGAAGAAAAAGAGATGAAGCACAGAACATTACATTGGTGAATTTCCCCTGAGAATTTGTTAAGAGATGGCAAAAATGGCAAATGGTACACATCACAGGAAATGAGATATTAAACATAAGTGTTTGATACTACTCTAATGAAGACATATTTGTGCCCAAAATTAATTTAATCGACGTGTTGTCTCCTTTGAGAAATATAGAAGAAAAATTGGCTAAAGTTTCTTTTTTCTTTTATATGTTCGAAATAATTTTTTGGTTTAAATTTACCAAAATAGAAAATTTTCTACTAATTTCAATTATAGTGAATGAATTCTCAATTAATTTTTTATAAAATATTTCTATTATAATAATTTGAATGAAGAAACAATTTATTTCAAAACATATATATAGTATACTACATTGATCTCGTTTGATTATAGCCAAATATTTTGTTAGTCTAACAAAACATTTGTCAGGAATAATCAAACGTACTGTAATCATACACACCACTACAAATATATATATAGACTCAATTGGTCCTTATATAGATTAGAAATAAATTATTATAAAAAACAAAATCTATATTATTTTCAAAATTCTAGCAAATTTACAACAAAAGAAAAATTTTCCGTTTAAATATTTATCAATATAAAAAAAATAAAATAATTTTTATATATATACAAAATATAAAAAAAATTATATATATATAAATAAAAGAATTTTGTATAATCTATAAAGTACACACTATCGCAGTGAAGCATCCTTTCTAAAACTGATCCGCAATAAATTTTATCCCGCGATTCAATCGAAAGCTTCCAATGGATTTTATTCAGCTAAAGTTTATTTATTGATCAGAAAATCTAGTTTGAATTATTCAGAGTGGACGCATAAATCTTTTTGCAAAGTGTATAGGTGTATTTGTGTGTGTATATTGTATATATAATAGTATAAAAGAAAATATGCATATGGAGGAGATATTTCGCAAAATTATATAAAGAAACATGAAATGATATTTTAATAAAAGATAAATGAACCCGGGTACAATTATATACATATAGTTTTGATTTGATTGGTTAAGTATTTACGTCAAACTTTACAATCTGATTGGAGTATTTATCGACACCGACCAAAGCTCTCTCTCTCTCTCTCTATCTCTCTCTTGGTGAAGATTCACATTTAATCCTGGAATAATGTCCAGCACAGTGAGAAAGCCCACAGGCGCTGGGTACACAATGCGGCGTGTACATAGACTAAATCTTGCCCCGTTATATAGCAAGCTTTAATCCTCAGACGAGCCAAGATATCCCGGTTTGCACAAATTTTCGATAAATCATAACAATAACACATCAATGAATAACGAAAAATAACTTCAAAAATCATAAACTCAATATTTCACATAACTCATAAATTTATAATCTATAACTCATAAATTCATATTATCAATGAATTTTTAGTCATAACTGAAAAAAAACTCATTAACTCATTATACAGTAGGTAAAATTAGTGACAATTATTATCGACTGTTGATAAAATCGATGGTATTTATTACCGTCACTCGATAATATCAATGGCAATTATTACCGATACTCGGTGATTTTAAAGGTATTTATTACCGATTGCAATCATTATTGTCGATGGTAAGTAAAAATTCGATTATTATCGACTGTAGGTAAAATCAATGGTAATTATTACCGATAGTCGGTAAAATCTATGGTATTTATTACCGAGAGTCGGTAATACTAATGATAATTATTACCGATAGTCGGTAATATTAAAGGTAATTATTACCGACTGCAATCATTATCATCGATGGTAGATAAAAATTCGATTATTATCGAGTGTAGGTAAAATCAATGGTAATTATTAACGACAGTAGATAAAATCTATGGTAATTATTACCGTTAGTAGATAAAATCGATGGCGATTATTACCGACAGTAGATAAAATCGATGGCGATTATTACCGACAGTAGATTAAATCAATGTTAATTATTACCGACAGTAGATAAAATCGATGGCGATTATTATCGACAGTAGATAAAATCAATGGTAATTATTACCGACTGTAGATAAAATCTATGGCGATTATTACCGACAGTAGGTAAAATCAATGGTAATTATTACCGATAGTCGGTAATATTAAAGGTATTTATTACCGATTGCAATCATTATTGTCGATGGTAGATAAAAATTCGATTATTATCGACTGTAGGTAAAATCAATGGTAATTATTACCGATAGTCGGTAAAATCAATAGTAATTATTGCCGACTGCATTGATTATCGACAGTAGGTAAAAAGTATAGTATTTATTACCAATAGTCGGTATAACCAATGGTAATTAAATTTATGGTAGATAAAAAAACGATGATAACTATTACCGACTGCAATGATCATCGACAGTAGGTAAAATCGGTGACAATTATTATCGATGATAGGTAATAGGTTGTAAAATTGTTACTAATTGTTACAATTATCAACGGTGGTGGGTAGAATCGACTGTAATTATTATCGACTGCAATGAGTATCGATAGTCGGTTAAAAAAATCGATAGTTATCATTACCGACAGTAGGTAAAGTCGGTGACTATTATTATGGATGGTAGGTAAAGTCGGTGACCACTTTTATCGACTGTAGATAAAGTTGGTGACAATTATTATCGACAGTAGGTAAAATTTATAACTATTATTATTTCAAGAGTCATAATTACTCCTAAAAAAATTAATACTTTACAAAGTTATTAGTGACATTATGAATTTTTGAAATTCATGTCCAGTAACTTAAATTATGGACTGTAATAATTTGTTGGATATAAAACAAAATTCGAAAATAGGGGAAAAAAAAAATATGTGAGGGAAATTTCGCAAGGGGAAAATTATAATGATTTTCTGGCAACCCTCAGTAAATACAGAAAGAATACTCATAATTTATAATCCTGATAACGTTCCCAAAAAAGAAATTTTTTTTCATTTGGTGTGCAATAATGCCCTAACATAAAGCACGTCCGAATTTTTTTTTTATTTTTTTAATAATATGTAAAACATTAGTCATGATGAAAAAGATGGCGAGAGCATCAACTGAATTTAAATTTTAGCCGTTAAATTTTGAAACGCTCACGTTTTGCCAGTCGAAATTATTTTTTGATGACACGACACTGTGATATTGTTTTTCACAAGAGGCACCTGAGAAATTATTGCTGATGATATGAGCCAGTAAAGCTGAAAACGATGGAATCTGGTCATCGACTAGATTCCCATGTAATCGGATTTTAGTAATTCGCACAGGTATATACTGTAAACTATCGACATGCACGTTCAATGCACATACAGTGGTTGGAGAAAGGAGAATGAGATGGGGCGGGGGGGAGGGAGGGGGCAAATACTCGAAATGTTCACTGTGTTGGGTTATTTCGAGGAAATTTAACGAACCTCAGTTCGACCTGGCCTCTTTGAAACGACTCGTAACTACGCCAGACTCTTCGAACTTTAATGTGTAATGCATCCCATGTAATTTCATGGTGGGAATAAGGCAAGTAACGATGTAAATAATCGTTACTGGAGAACTGATGTAGAAGGAAATGCAGCACCTGACTCAATATAAGGTCGTATAACTCGAATATATATATATATATAGACATAAGTGTGTGTATTTATACACAAGGCACACTTCTGTGGTAGATGATACCGGAAAGCGAGTGCGAGAACTCCAAAAGGGATTTCCTCGGGAATTTGAGAACACGTCCCATCCGGCGCTCGATCCCATACAAACTTACTTGTATTTTATTTACAACGCAACGGAGCGCGATTTAACGTGTACTTTGACAAGTGAGACTCCTGAAGGTGCATTAAATTCCAGCGGAAACTTAAGTGCAATGGAGTTTTGTGTATATATATATATATATATATGTATATAATACTTCTGTCAAACAAATTTAGTTCTATATAACAAATAAAGGAATATATAGATGTTGTAAGTAATTCATCTTTGCTTTATAGTTTGCAAATAAAATACTTCTTGAGTTATCTAAATGTATGGGAGAAGTACACAAACCAAAAACTTTACAACCATGTATACGTTGCGCGAAAAGTTTATTTTACATAATATTATTTATGTTTTACGACTCGAAAATTGGTAATAAAAATTTTCATTTCAAATATTACTAACCCCTTTTTGATATTTGCTAAAAGTCATTAAATTTTTTTTTTAAGTTACTCAATAAAAATTTGATTTTCGTAGAAAGTCTGACTAAATATTTCCTTCGACTGATTATCTAATTCATTACGTCTCACTATAATTGACTTTTACTACTGATAATATTTCATTGATTTCTGACTTAATATTAATTTCTTCTACTGTTTTTATTTATACCATACGTCTGACTATATATTTACATTGACTACTACTAATGGTGTAAATAGTTCATGCTGACAGCAGTATAAATAGCAGTTTATGTTGTAAGTAGTTTACAATAGTAATTTAAGTCGTAAGTAGTTCATACAAACAGCCGATTTTGCTAATCAGTAGTTTATGTTGCGAGTAGTTTATGTTACAAGTATATACAGAAACTTAGGACAATGGTAGTTTATGCCAATAGTAGTTCATGTTAACAGTAGTTAGTGTTGACAGTAGTTTATGTTGTATAAGTAACTTAGGTCAATAATACTTTATGCCAATAGTAGTTTATGTTAGTAGTAGTTTTTAATGTAAGTGGTTTATGCTAACAGCGGAAAATACTCATAACAGATTATGGTTTAAGTAGTTTACGTATTATGTAGTTTATCGTTTTCGTAGTTTACGTTGTAGTTTATGGTTTTCGTAGTTTACGTTGTAGTTTATGCAATATGTAGTTTATGTTGTAGTTTATGTTCTAGTCTATGTTGTAGTTCAGGGTAACAGTAACGTTTGCTAATAGAACGTTACATTATCAACAGATACTGTTTGTAAGTAGTTTATGTTACAAGTATATACAGAAACTTATGACAATGGTAGTTTACGCCAATAGTAATTCATGTTAACACTAGTTAGTGTTTACAGTAGTTTATGTTGTATAAGTAATTCAGGTCAATAATACTTTATGCCAATAGTAGTTTATGTTAGTAGTAGTTTTTAATGTAAGTAGTTTATGCTTACAGCGAAAAATACTCATAACATTTTATGGTTTAAGTAGTTTATGTATTGTGTAGTTTATGGTTTGAGTAGTTTACGTTGTAGTTTATGCTATATGTAGTTTATGCTATATATAGTTTATGCAATATGTACTTTATGTTATATGTAGTTTATGCTATATGCAGTTTATGTTGTAGTTTATGTTCTAGTGTATGTTCCAGTCTATGTTGTAATTCAGGGTAACAGTAACGTTTGCTAATAGTACGTTACATTATCAACAGATACTGTTTGTAAGTAGTTTATATTACAAGTATATACAGAAACTTAGGATATACATTATGCCAATTGTAGTTCATATTAACAATAGTTTAACCTGTCAGTAGTTTATGTTGTATAATACAGTAACTTAGGTCAATAGTACTTTATGCCAATGGTAGTTTATGTTACGAGTAGCTGATAATGTAAGTAGTTCGTGCTAACAGCGGTAAATACTTAGCAGTTTATGGTTTAAGTAGTTTATGGTTTTAGTAGTTTATGCTGTAGTTCACTGCTGTATGTAGTTTATGGTTTTAGGAGTTTATATTGTAGTTTATGTACTTTATTTTATAGTTCATATTGTATGTAGTTTATGGTTTTAGGAATTTATGTTGTAATTTATGCTGTATGTAGTTTATGTTGTAGTTCATGTTGTATGTAGTTTATTATAGGAGTTTATTTTGTAGTTTATGCTGTATGTAGTTTATGTTGTAGTTTATGGTAACAGTAACGTTTGATAAGAGTACGTTGCATTATTATCAGATTCTGTTTATAAACTTGTTTATGCTATAGCAAAAGTTTATGTGATTTGAATAAAATTTTGATTTTTGTAGAAAAATGTAGAAAATCTAAATATTTTTTTTTCTAATTTATTCATTGTATCTGACTATACTAATTATCAAAAAAAAAGTAGATGAAAAATAGTAAATTCAAAATATGTGACGTATTTGTCATTGAGAGTCGAGTAGAAAAATTACAAGAGCACATTCCCTTGAAAAGTTTCCAGCAATTATTCGCTAGCAATCAGATTCGAGTGCCGTAACTTTTGAACAAGGGGGAAATTGGAATTCTTTTGGTTTTCAAGATTTTTTCAATCGCGGATATATACCAACCGCAATGGAAAGAGGAGGGAGTTTGAACTAAAAATTAGAGTTTCACAGTTGTCCTCCTTTAAACGGAAGTTCGTGCTTTTGTGATCATGGTTTCATGACAAAAAGAAAAAAAAAACAACAACCCCCGGGAATATCTTTTGTTTGAGTATAAAACCACCGCTTACTAACGCTACTGGCGAAAAAGAACAATAACGTTTACAGGGATCGAGCGCGGCTGACCGCATCACATTGTCTGACCACTAGTACCAGTTTTACACCACTTTGTCCGTGACTGAACGTATAACTGCACTTCTATTTCTTTTTTTTTTTATTTCAAGCGAGACCGAAACTATTCGCCACGTATTTTTTATATATATAAAACTTTTAGACCTGTCGTTTTAGAATTCTTTCTTTTCTTTCTTTTTTTTTGCGAAACGACCTCGTTTTCTTGGAATACGGCTTGCGCTTGAATAAATAAAAAAAAAAAAAATTAAAAAAAAATGGGTGAGACAATTAAAAATGTTCTCTGAAATGATTTTACTTTAATTATTCTCATATAATTTTTCTTTTCTTTTTTTTTTTTTTTTGTAAAATGCCTTTTATATTATCGACGAGTCAGCTCGCATTTCATTCATTGAAAATTCCATGGCACTTGAGAGCTCTTTCACTGAAAAATTAGTGGAAGCCTTATTGCGAGTTTTACCACCAATAAAATTCCCCGCCTGATACGAGGGTAGATAAAACTCGATGGTTAATAAAATTAGGCTACCGGAAAACAGGTGATAAAAAAGTAATGAGGAAAGATAATCAACTATTGTATACTTTACATTATTATTTCAATACTGAAGAATTAGATCAAAAAAAAAAAAAATGTTACCTTTTTTCTTTGGATGAAATAAATTTATTATATTAATTAATTAATAAAGAATTAAGCTTTTAAAGTATTATAAAAATTCAAATTGATCTTGATCTTAAAAAAAAATATATTAGCGTCTCAATAATTTATTCTTGGATCCAATTAAAAAAATTCAAAATTTTGATCGTTGTCAGAAATTAAATAAAACAATTGAAATTTACAAAAATTTCAATTTCAATTGCTGCAAAAGAAGAGGAAACCTCTTTTAATGAGAATATATTTTGTTTTTTGTATTCAGAAATAAAAAATCGACTTTTTTTTGCGCCTTAAAATCAATCTGAGGCCTGCATATATAAAAATCAATTATTCGAGCTTTCGACAAAAAAAACAGGAGAGACAAAGATAAGGTAAGATTAAATTTACTTGAAGCAAAGAGAAAAAAAAGGGTAGGGGAAAAAAAAAGTTTGACGTTTATTTCTCGCGATAAGAGAGCCAAAAACATTTATCAAAGTCAAAGATTTTGTTGTTGCGCCTCTTATCGGTATTGTATCACATGAGTGTTACATGAAGGCATTCGTGCTTGACAGAGTGAATTGGCAATCTCATTTTCGAGCATGACGTTCCTTTCTTATACCTATATATATATATATATATAACATTTCCTTCGGGTGACCGGCGTGGCGCGCGCGCGGAAGCAGAATGTAAATTTTCCAAGTTATGCTCAAACAATCGTGACTTCCGTGGTACTGATAATGACTCTCGACAAAAAGGACAATTACCGCTTTTGTATAAAGTTCGTTATTGCGTTTGCCCAGCAATTTGGAACTTGTACAGATCAATTAAGAAAATCTAATAGTTTCTTTGCACGCAAAACGTTTGTCGTTTTCCTCACCTTTATTAAAGAAAGCAAAAAAAAAAAAAAAATTAAGTTCACTGCTTTTATTTTTCTATGTCTTTATGACATAGAATTGTTTTGACTTGAAAGATTAAATGATTTTTAAAAGTGCTTGAAAACATGTTACAAAAATTGGACAATTAAATGATAAGCAACATTACAGTTTTAAAGTGTTTCTTAATTTTAGATATAAATGTAATAGTACTTTATGTTAATAGTAGTTTGTCTTGTAAGTAGTTTACGTTGTAAGTAATTTTAGGCTCACATTAATTTACGCTAATAGTAAATTATGTTATAAATAGTTTATTTTAACAGTAATTTATGCACTCAGTAATTTATGTTGTTAACAGTTCATGCTGTCAGCAGTATAAATAGTAGTTTATGTTTTAAGTAGTTTATGTCGCTAATACTTTATGTTGTAGTTAATGTTTTATTTAATAATACTGTAACTTATATCAGTAATACTTTATGCAAATAGTATTTTATATTGTAGTGTAATTTATACTATTATAGGTAAATGCTAATAGTAGTTTATAATGCAAGTAGTTTATGTTTTAAGTAGTTTAAATTTTATTTAAAAATACAGTAACATAAACCAATAAAACTGTACATCGACAGTAATTTTCATTGTAAGTAGTTTGCGACGATAGTAATTAAGTCGTAAGTAGTTTATGCAAACAGCAGTTTTTGCTAATTAGTAGTTTATGTTGTCAGTAGTTTATGTAAAAAGTATATACATGAACTTAGGTCTATTATACTTTATTCCAATAGTAGTTCATGTTAACAGTAGTTTGTGTTGTCAGTAGTTTATGTTGTATAAGTAACTTATGTCAATAATACATTATGCCAATGGTAGTTTATGTCACGAGTAGTTTATGCTAACAGCGGTAAATACTCATAGCGGTTTTTGGTTTAAGTAGTTTATGTATTATGTAGTTTATGCTTTTAGTGGTTTATGTTGTAGTTTACGTTATATATAGTTTATATTGTATGTAGTTTATGTTGTAGTTCAGGGTAACAGTAACATATGCTAGTAGTACATTACATCACCAACAAATACTGTTTGTAAGTAGTTTATGTTACAAGTATATAGAAAAACTTAGGATATACATTATGCCAATGATAGTTTATGCCAAGAGTCGTTTATAATGTAAGTAGTTTATGCTAACAGCGGTAAATACTCATAGAGGTTTTTGGTTTAAGTAGTTTATGGTTTTAGTAGTTTATGTTGTAGTTTATGTTGTAGTTCAGGGTAACAGTAACGTTTGCTAATAGTACGTTACATTATCAGTACAATAGTAGTTTATGTTAACAGTAGTTTTTGTTGTTAGTAGTTTATGTTGTACAAGTAACTTAGGTCAATAGTACTTTATGCAAATGGTAGTTTATGTTGCGAGTAGTTTATAATTTAAGTAGTTTATGATAACAGCGGTAAATACTCATAGCAGTTTATGATGTGAATAGTTTATGTATTATGTGGTTTATAATTTAAGTAGTTTATGTTGTAGTTTAGGGTAACAGTAATGTTTGCTAATAGTACGTTACATTACCAACAGATTGTGTTTGTAAGTAATTTATATTAATAGTAGTTTATGTTAAAAGCAGTTTAATTATGAGTAGTTCCGGTTATAAGTAGTTTATGATAGCATTAGTTTATGTTAAAACTACAAATATTTTCTTTTTAATATTTTTTTTTCACTTTAAATTCCAATTTCACTTAATTTTGATAAAAATAAATTTTAATTTTTCAAATCAAAAATTGTTTCAATGAATTAAAATATATACTAAGTTTCACGTTCGGTAAACAAAAATATAATAAGCATTTTGAAATTTCAATTTAAAACGAACAAACGAAAAGCAACTCCCAAGGGATAAGTTTCATGCCAACTGTATATATATAGACTTTTCCCAGGCAATATCAATTTTATCAACATCATTTTAATTTGTCGTTGAAATAAAATTTTTCACTCGAGAGAAATGAAATTTTTGTTTGAACAGAATAAAATTTGTACATTTCCCTTTAAGGGGAATATGATTTATTTCAATTTTTTTTTTTTTTTTTTCATTTTAAATCGAAAGTCACATTTCACGATATATACCTATATATATATATAAATATAAAACGCTCTGGGTTTGTTTGTAAAGCATTTTTTGAACCGGAAATTTTTGTCCCCAAACTTTTTCTGTAAATATAAAAAGCAGCCTTCTGGTATCACGCATATAATGAATATTGCACTTGGCATTTTTGCAATATTGCACACAATAAACGTCAAACGTGTACAAAATGACAGAAAAACTTGGACAATTGGCGAGGAAAAGTTTTACAGAATAACACACACACATACATACAGGAAAAAGTTTTACACCCAAGAAAAAAAGAAAGTTCCCGCAAGGAATATTATGAGACTTGGGTCCCTCGTTCATAATAAAGTTTCTTTCAAAACCACATACACACTAACACATACATACACACAACTCTTTTTTTCAAACGATTCTAATTTTGTTTCAAGCATCAGTTTTCAAGTATAATATAAGATTTTTAAAAGACAGTTAACAAACGAGACGTGACGGCAAGGGATGGACAAAAAAAATTGTCTCGATAAATTTTGTTCAACTTTTTTTTTTTTTTTTTTGTTCAAAATTAGTTTTTAATAACTTAAAATTGATCGATGTTGAAAAGATGACCGCACCATTCGTGTTTGACGTAAAAAAATAAAAAAAAAAACTTTTTCGTCACGTGTATTGCAAAAGTAACAGAAAAAGAATTTTTGAAAAAAGTTACACGACTATATAGGTATATTTATATATATAAGTAGGGGTCGAACGTCGATATACGCGTCAGGGCAGAACAGGAAGAAAAAGTCGAGAGATGAGAATAAAATAGAGAAAGAGAGGGGGGGGGGAGTGAGGGGAGGGGAGGAAAAAGAGAGGAGAATAGTTGGCTCGCGAGAAAGACTGAAGGTGAAGGATGAAAACTTGATTGGTCGATCGAATCCAGACACTCCAAGTCGTGGCACCTTCGAAAATGAGAAATCGATCTTATATACAAGGCTACTCCGAAAGACTACAAACCAATAAAGGCGCGTGAAAAAACAAGAGTAAAAAGCAAAGCAAAAAAAAAAATGAATAAAACTAGGAAAAATTGTAGCAGAAGGTGAAAAATCTATTTTTCCCTTACTAGATTTTTTTTGCAATATATACTTTACATTTTCTAAATCAAATACAAAAAATGTATTTTTAAAAAAATTTTGAAAAAAGTTTTCATTTTTAAGTTATCTCAACAGTGGTTTGTGTTGAAGTAGTTTATGTTCTAAGTAGTTTATGTCAAAGTAGTTTTTGTTTAAGCAGTTTATGTCAAAGTAGTTTATGTTATAGGTAGTTCAGGTCAAAAAAGTTAGTGATATAAGTAGTTTAATTCAAAGTAGTTTATGTTATATGTAGTTTATGTCAAAGTAGTTAGTGCTAAAAGTAGTTATTGCTACAAGTAACTTATGCTATAAGTAGTGTATGTCAAATTAGTTTATGTTGTATTTAGTTTATGTTATAGGTAGTTTATGTTATAGGTAGTTTATGTTATAGGTAGTTCATGTTATAGGTAGTTTATGTTATAAGTAGCTTATGACAAAGTAGTTTATGTTATAAGTAGTTTATGTCAAAGTAGTATATGTTACAGGTAGTCTCTGTCAAATTAGTTTATGTCAAAGTAGTTAGTGCTATGAGTAGTTTATGTCAAATCAGTTTATGTCAAATTAGTTTACGTTATAGGTAGTTTATGTCAAAGTAGTTAGCGCTACAAGTAGTTTATGTCAAATAAGTTTATGTTGTAGGTAGTTTATGTCAAAGTAGTTAGTACTATAAGTAGTTTATGTCAAAGTACTTTATGTTATGAGTAGTTTATGTCAAAGTAGTTTATGTTATAAGTAGTTCGCGTTAATAACAATTTATGCTGTACTATGTAGTTTTAACAATAAGTAGTTTGTGTAATAAGTAGTTTATGTGAAAAGTAGTTTATGTTACAAGTAGTGTATGTTATATAAGTAGTTTATGTTATAAATAGTTTATATTAACAGTTTCTTTTATAATCAGGTTATTTGAAGTAGTTTATGTTTGCACTACACGATGTTAGCAGTAATTTATGTCAATTATAATCTTGTCTGTAGTTTATGTGGACGGTAATTATAATCACTACTTTAATAACTATATAAAATGGATCAATATCAATTTTTTTTGAACGTAGTTTATGTAATTAATTTTTTTTTACCATTTAAATCTAATTGGTTATTTCATCTTTCTAGAGTAATTTATGTCATTGGTAGTTTATGCTAATGGCAATTCTATTCAACAGAGTATTTACAGTACAAAATTTAATAAAACAAAAATTAAATCTCAAATAATTTCCTGAAAGAATAATATATTTTGATTTCTAAACGTTTTGTGTTTATAGAAACGCGAAAGTTTTTCAAATGAAATTGCATTTTACACGTTTTTAAGAGTGTAAAAAAAAAAAAAATAAAATAAAATACAACGATGTTATGGGCAAACCGCAAGATGCCTGAGGCCAATTCAAAAAGTCGTTCACACCATTGGCGAGTGAGAAAACCTTTAAAAAGGTGCTGAATTTACAGGCAAAAACCCGCACTCAACGTGCGCGCAACGATAGTCAATCCTTTGCACTGGATTTCTCCGATAAGATGAAAGTTTAGATTAAACCGTGAATATTTAAACCCAAGCCTCGTTGAATTTCGAGACTAAAGTATATGTGTGTCGGTGTGATTTTATAAACATGTCTGGGTGAGTGGCGCGAGGAGATTATGCAAGTTTGTTTAACGGATTAAAAAGGGCGGAGCTTACACCGTTAGGTTGGTTTTAAATGAATAAGAAACAGCGACTTTGTCGTTGCCATTCAATTCATTGCTATATATGAAAATTCACAAGCCTGAGGTTACTGGGAGCTACATTTATTATTCAATTATAAGAGGGATGAAGGGGTCAATATACTATAGAGAGCAATTGGAAAAAAAAGAAGACGTTACTTCTCCCAAAAGATCGATAAACGGAGGAAATGTTTGTTTTTATAAAGAAGAAGAAGAAGGGTGAGGAGCTTGGGGTTAAAGTTCGTGCTTAATCGCCAGATTTGATACGACACTGAGCACTTGTTAAACACTGAGAGGATTATGAGAACTGTGCTCGATATTTATTTGCAAGATTAATGCTCACTCGTAAATAAATACTTTGGATAAATAATAATGTAAAATATATATAGAAATTGTTGTTTTTAATAGCTATATAATATTATATATTCCATGAAAAAGAATCATAAATTCTTATTACGAACCTATTATTAAATGTAAAAAAAAAAAAAAAAAATGTAATTAAAAACTGATATTGAAGATAAAAATGCTTTTAATTATCAAATTTCATTATTCTAAGAATATATTTCTACTTCTATTTATAAATATAAAAAAAGTATCATTCTAATTAGAATAAAATGAGAAAATAATTTTTTATTTTTATAAAATAAAAGTAAAAAATCATATACATTATTAGAATCATATAATTCCATCAGTAAATAATCTAAATTTTTTTTTGATATTTTCCTCTTATTAAAATTTCCATCGCGTATGAAAATATTGACATTAATTTGCAATAAATTTTCTTTGATAATAATTAACAGTTTATCCATTATATATATTGTATTGTTATCTTGTAATTAAACATTTATTGCAAAAATTATATTTTCTCTTGTGTAAATATATATCAAAATTTTTATCATCTATGAGATAAAATTTTTTCCTCGAAATTAAATAAAAAAAAATTTTGCATCAATTTCCGAAAATGTTTTTTTTTTTACTTTTGTTACTTTACTTTAAAATAAAATGTAAGATTTTACAATTTACAAAAGTTAATAAATTACAAACATTATTAAATTTTTTTTTCTAATATTATTACTATTATTTATTATTATTATTATTATTATTATTTTTATAATATATTATTGTTATTTTATTATTATTTTGAAATTTATAATTTAAATTTTTTAAATTTATATGGGCATTTTTAAATTTATATAAGATTATAAAAAAAAAATAAAAAAAAAAATTTTCATTAATAAAACAAGATATTATAAACGGTTAGCGAGCATTTTATGAGATTACTGGAGGAAAAAAATAGATAAATATAAATTTGGATCGATATCCATGAATGGTCAGTGGCCAAATCCTTTCACATCGTTTCCGTGGTGTAGTGGTTATCACATCCGCCTAACACGCGGAAGGTCTCCGGTTCGATCCCGGGCGGAAACATTTTTTTTTCACATTCACTACAAAATAAATTTATTTATAATTAAATAATATTTATTTTATATTATTATTATATTATTTATTTAATATTTATTTAAAGAAATATATATATATATGGGTAATATATAATTTTTTTTTCTATCCAATAATAATAAAATAATAATTTTCATATCGCGTATTATTTTTTAATTTAAAAAAAAAAAAAAAAAAATTCTCAGAATATCATTATATAAAGGGCAAAAATTAATACCATAATTACATTTACTCAACTTTTTCCCTAATTAGTGAAAAAGATTCTTTTTAATTTCAATGTTTGTTATCAAAAAAAAAAAAAAAGCATAGCAAAAGCAAATCACATTACAAAAAATGAGATATAACTATTCATAAAAATAAATTAATCTCGCGAACCATAATGTTTTAAATTTAATTAAAAATGATAACATTTTTTTATATACATATATACGTTTTTCCTACATACAAATAATTTCCAGAATTTTTCGCATTGTTTTCAATAAAAAATATATATATATATATATATTTTTAATATAAAAATTTTTTTAATTTAAAAAAAAAGAGAGAGAATATTTGGCGCAGCACCAAAAAAAAAAAAAAAAATTATTGCTTTATTTGGAACAATAAATATTATTTTCTCGACGTTTGTAGATGACATGGTGCCTGCGGTCACGTTGTCAGTAATGAATTCCTCTTTCATCCATTTACCTTTCTCGATTATTCAAAATTACGTGGGCGCGGGGAGTTCATTATCAACATAAATATTCATCAACGTCCAAGTACCGGTGATGGTAAAGGGGAATGGAAAAGAGGTGGCGGGGGGGGAGGGAGAGAGAGACACGTATATGATTTGTTTGACGGAGGAATGGGTAACTTGTACACACACAAACATTTCCCAGTTGGTCCATATTCGGGAAGAGAATGTAGAATGTGAGAGGGAGGGAGGGGGGAGAAGTGTTGTACAACACAATCGAGTGGGTATATAACGTGGTTGCATGCGATCACACTTGCCGATTAATATTAATCATGAGATTAGGCTGTGTTGAAGCACGCACATAATCATGTATTGCATGTAACGAGCGAATTATATCGCCGACACCAAGCTAGGTTACGAACAATCGAAATCCTTTGTGAAAGTATTTAATATTCATATGTGTAACACACACATACACATAACATATTGTTTACAACTATATGTATATTTATATATATATATATATATACTTGAAATCATATTATCATCACTTTCGGACATAATGTCATTGAAACAATCAATTTTAATAAATACCTCGTCTCCTCTATCTTCATTAATAAATAATATCGATAATTGAAAACTCATTAACACTACGATCAATTTCATTTCCATCTATGTAATGAAAGATTTCTATTATTGCGGGTTTTCAAAAAAAAATTTTCTCTTTACTTCCATTTTTCTCAAAATCATGATTTTCTAGATAATTTTAGAACCCAGAATCGTGTTCAGCGGATAAAAGTACATTGAAAACGACTCCGATATCAAAAATTAGGATAAAAAAAAATTTTTTTTTGGATCTACCCCCACTTTTTTCAAAATTTTATATTTTTTTTTATTATGCGCCTAAGAGTCTTAAAGTGTACGATTCAAACTTTTATTGAAGTCCTCATGGAAGTCTATAGTATGTCAGGTTAGAGAGAAAAAAAGAATATTGAAAATCCAAAAACACGTTTTTTACCCCCCACTTTTTTCAAAATCGTAATTTATTTTTGTTCTTACAATATGGGAGTCGTTTCCAATGTATTTTTCTATGCTGAACACGATTCTTCATCCCAAAATTGTTTATCACTTAAAGATTTTGAGAAAAGTGAAGGTAACGATCTCTAAAAAGGTGTTTTTGGTTGTTTTACCCCCATTTTTATAAAAAAAATTATTAATATGTTATTGTTATTATATTTACTTTTATTCTCTTTAACTGTACTCTTTTTTAAAAAAAGTATTTTCTTTTTTTTTCTATTTTTGAGGGTATTTAAGAATTTTTTTCTCTTTACTTCCATTTTTCTCAAAATCATGATTTTTTAGACAATTTTAGAACCCAGGATCGTGTTCAGCGGACAAAAGTACATTGCAAACGACTCCGATATAAAAAATTAGGATAAAAAAATTTTTTTTTGAATCTACCCCCACTTTTTTCAAAATTTTATATTTTTTTTATTTTGCGCATATGGGTCTTAAAGTGTGTGATTCAAGCTTTTATTGTAGACCTCATGGAAGTCTATAGCATGTCAGGTTAGAGAGAAAAAAAGAATATTGAAAATCCAAAAACACGTTTTTTACCCCCCACTTTTTTCAAAATCGTAATTTATTTTTGTTCTTACAATATGGGAGTCGTTTCCAATGTATTTTTCTTTGCTGAACACGATTCTCCAACCCAAAATTGTTTATCACTTGAAGATTTTGAGAAAAGTGAAGGTAACGATCTCTAAAAAGGTGTTTTTAGTTGTTTTACCCCCACTTTTATAAAAAAAATTATTATTTTATTGTTATTATATTTATTTTTATTATCTTTAACTGTACTCTTTTTTTAAAAGTATTTTCTTTTTTTTCTATTTTTGTTTAAATTAAAATTTTCAGTAAAAAAGACTGTGACAAGTTTTATAAATATATATATATAAAATGGATTCTCGAGAAAGTTTTGCGATAAGAAAATGTTTCACGTATTCGTGTTAGGTATTGTAAAATATACGTGATCACGGAAGCATAAAAACAATAAAGCAATGTACGTTCTCCATTTGTCGAACCGAAAGCTGTTTCAATACTTTAGGTATAGAAAAGCCACAGGGAAAATCTCGGTGGTAGAAAAGTTAAGTTTTGATCTCACACTACTGTATATATATATATATATATCTATATATATAAAGATGCGAGACATCCCGAATGTCCTGTGAAATCCTGTCTTAAGTTTCTTATTCTTTCTGTCTTTTCCCCCTTCTCTGTCTCTATTTCTGTATACGACTTATTGTCGAAGAAAAAAAGAAAACGATGAAAACGCATTGCTGTAAATCTGCCACTACCTATCACAAAACTTTGGTTACTTGAAACTCTATTTTCTGATACATACATTCTCATTCCAAAAAAAAAAGAAAATAAATAATACCAACTTCCTCCAACTATAGGGAATTTAAGCCAAAAAATAGTAGAAAAAAAATTATACAAAAAAATTACTTCAAAAAAAAAAATTATACAAAAATTCTTATCATTTTGATAAAAACCATTTATATACATATATATTTATTTCTTCCTTTTTTTTCTATAAATTATAAATGCCGAATATAAAAAGAATTAATCATTGAAATTGGCTTCTTTTCATTTCCACTTTTCGCTACTCGATACTTTTAAGTACACTTCACAAAACGATCGATGGTTTTAATTACAAATTCTTGGATTAAATGGGACAAATAAAATTGGCTTCGACTCAAGAGTTTCATAAAAAAAAAGAAAATTAAAAATAGAAAAATACTCGAAAAACCAATTGTTCTTATTAAATTTTTATTAAAAAAACTTCAAACAAAAATAGAAGTGAAAAAAAAATGTGAAAAGGCGATTTTGTGTGACAAAACTATTATTATACTTATTTACAAATTAAATGAATTACTTTTATTACTGATTTTCAAATATTTTACAAATTTAGAACAAAAAATTAATTAAAAAAAGCAGATTTTTTATGAAAGTGGGAATGAAACAAACAAAAACACTTTTTTTAGAAGTCTTTACCTCCACTTTTTTCAAAATCATCGAGTGATAAACAATTTTGGGATGGAGAATCGTGTTCAGCATAGAAAAATACATTGGAAACGACTCCCATATTGTAAGAACAAAAAAAATTACGATTTTGAAAAAAGTGGGGGTTAAACTCCAAAAAACGTGTTTTTTGATTTTCAATATTCTTTTTTTCTCTCTAATCTGACATGCTAAAGACTTCCACGAGGACTTCAATAAAAGCTTGAATCGTATACTTTAAGAACCAAAATTCGCAAAACAAAAAAAAAATATAAAATTTTGAAAAAAGTGGGGGTAGATCAAAAAAAAAAATTTTTTATCCTAATTTTTGATATCGGAGTCGTTTTCAATGTACTTTTGTCCGCTGAACACGATCCTGGATCCTAAAATTGTCTAGAAAATCAAGATTTTGAGAAAAATGAGGGTAAAGAGAAAAATATTCTTAAAAACTGTCATAAACACATTTTTTGAGGTCTTTTTCTCCACTTTTCTCAAAATCCTAACGAGTTAGACAATTTTGGGACCCGAGATCGTGTTCAACAAACAAAAATACATTGAAAACTACTCTAATATGGAAAATAAAAAAAACTATACAGGCCCGTGTAATAATAATAAAAAAATAATAATTATTATTATTGTTATTTTATAACAATAATAATAATAATTTATTGTAATTTATTTCCACACTAATTAATAATTAAAAAAATGATGGAGGATGTAAAAAGAATCGTAATGAAATGAGAAAATCTTCTAAAAAGCAAAGGTGTAGGAAGACTATTCATTATTCCTTAGCCACATCTACAATTCGTAGTTGCACTAAAAGCCCTCGTCTAAATAATAAATTGGTAAGGCTAAAGGCAAAAAGAAAATAAAATAAGGTATATATATAGTATACACAAAAGTGGAATGAGGTACAAGAAGATGAGTAAATTAATTCGCATCTCATTAAAGATCAGGTCGCAGTCGACTGTACTCGTAATTGTTTCTGTAAATCATTCTACTTCCCTTTCTTTCTCTCGTATCAGTTCAAGAACAGAGAGCAAACAAAACTTGGAGAAAGACTTTCGTTGACTCGATGTAAAGCAGTTCGCCAAGCAGAAGAACAAGAAGATAATGAAGATGGGAAGTAAAAGATGGTATAGAAATGAAAATTTATCACCGTTTCAAAAAAAAAAAAAATAATACTAATAAACTATTTCAAGTTTTACTTTTTGAAAAAAAAAATTTGTAACTTTTTTTTATTTCTTTAATTGGAAAAAAAATATTAAAATTATTCTTTTTTTTTATCCCTTGGGAGTAAATTTGACATATTTAATCATAGTAAAAGAATTTTTATTCATCTTAGGAATTAAAATGACACCTTTAAATCTAGAGAAGTAAAACGACCCATTTTTAATCCTAGAGAAAAAACTATTCTTTTTTTAACCCTAGAGAGTAAAATTATACTTTTTTTTAACCCTAAAGAGAAAAACTATTCTTTTTCTAACCCAAAGGAGTAAAAACTATATTTTATTTAACTCTAAGAAAAAAATATTCTTTTTTAACCCTAGGGAGTAAAACCATACTTTTTTAACCCTTGAGAGAAAAGCTATTATTTTTTAACCCTAGGGAGTAAAATTCCCTTTTGCAATCATAGAAGAAAGATTTTTATTAACACTTGGTATCAAAACGATCCTTTTTTAAGTCTAGGGAGTAAAAAGACACTTTTTTAAGTCTAGGGAGTAAAACGACACTTTTAAACCCTAAAAAGTTCTAGGAACTTTTTTTTAACTCCAGGGAGAAAAATTAACATAGATGACACTATAATTTAAAAAAAAAACTATTTAAGAAAATCATTTCAACGTTATTTAAAATCGAATTTCAAACATCAGGTATAAAAAAAAAAATAAAATTGGAAGAACAAAGATAAAAAATAGAATCTGATTATTTTGATTCCCATTTTCTCAGAGAGAAAGAGTAGATAGATTCCTAATACGATTTGGAAGGTAAAGAGATTGTTTTTTTTTTTTTGTTGTTGTTGAAGATATGGAAAAATAGAGAAAATAATAATAATAAGTGAAGATCGAAAGTAAAAAGGAATATAACCGGAAATGGAGCCGTTGGCGATAGTCAAGGCACATTTTCCCTATCTCAAATACAAAGTATTATAAGTTGCAAGCTCGATAGCTGCAAGGAAAGTCACTTCCTTTTCTCAGACGCTCAAGTCACAACTCCACGTGTATCTGGGTCAATCCTTTATCGTAAGAGACGAGCTCCACCCCTTGTGTTCTATCCTCGTCTATTCTGAGGCTCGTCCGAATCCTGGCCTTCTGCCCAGGAACGTATCAATTCATTTTTTTTTTTAACACATCTTTTTTTTTCTTATTTCTTAAATAATAAAAATTATCTTAGAAAATTTTTTTCAATTATATAATTATAATTAATTTAATTCCTAATTTATCATTTATTCTTAACAATTTGTTACTTATTTAAAAAAAAAAAATTAATAAATTATTTGCGTTTGAAAAAAAAAATTTTTTTTTGTAATTAATAGTACATAATTTGTACCATTATTATTTAAAAAAAAAAAAATTTTTTTCTGTATTAAAAATAAAAGAAAAATTTAAGCACACTATAGGTCAGATTTTGTGATACAGAATAGTTTTTTAAAGGAACGTTGCGATTTTATGGAAAGAGATTTTGCCCCATAAAAGTGGCTGTGCAAGCAACAAGGTTTATTTACATTTATGGATCGCAGCCGAGTAGGACATGTGAGTAAATCGATAAAACTGGCACGATTCCCATGGAAATGGGAGTAAAATTACTTTTCAGCACATCGGATCTATTTCAACGTGGGGGAAAAGTTTTTTTTTTTTTTTTTTTTTTGACCATCGCGTCCTTTACGGTTTACACTCATGTCGTTTACAGCTATGTACCCGTCACCGCGCGCTCGCTTCCGGATTCTCGGATAATCTTCCAAAGCGATTCAGTTGCTCCATTCGTCTATAAAGATACCAACGCGATTCGGTAAGGGATGGAGAGAGAAGAAATTGTGCTCACAAAAAAATGAGAGAGAGAGAGAGAGAGAGAGAAGGAGAGTAAAGAATTTAGCCATAGTTAAGAATCATTTTAATCGCAACATACATTCATCGAATTTTTTCAATTCATATTTTACGATTTCGAGAATTTAAAATTTTTTTTGCCTATTTTAAAAAATTTTAATATTGCAAAATTATTTTTGAAATTAGAATTCATAAAAATATATAAATATTTTTGAAATTTAAAATACAAAACAATTTCTGAAATTTAAAATTTTTAAATTATAAAATTTATAATATTTATAATTGTAAATAAAAATATTTAAATATTTTTCTGTTACAATATAAAATTATTTCTAAAATGTGATATATATTTTAATTTAAATTACTGGCACAGAAATCTGCATTATCGACTATTGGTAAAAGCAGAAGAATATTGATATAAAGAATTACCGACGTGGAAATCTACATTACCGACTGATGATAAAACAAATTTTAAAATGAATTTAAAATTCAAAACTATTTATGAAATTTAAAATTAAAAAATTATTTCTAATATTTGAAATAAAAAATTATTTCTGTTTAAAATTATAAAATTTGAAATATTAAAAAAAATATTTTAAAATTTAAAAAAAAAATGGTAAAAATCGAAAGAAGACGAATAATAATTTGAAGCGCAAAATTTCTGATAAACATAATTATGATACTTCTCATCTTTCTCTCTCTCTCTCTCTCTCTCTCTCTCTCTCTCTCTCTCTCTCTCGCTCTCCAGGTCGAGAATTTAACAAAGATTCGTATAATACTTGCAGCCAACGAATTAAGCCAGCTTAAGTAGTATTTTAGGTGGCGCTTACACCTCGACTGATATTTTACAGCCACTTGCAGTTTTTCTATCTCTTTTTTTTCATGGGATATATAATTCTCTTAGTCGAAATCTCGAGAAACGAAATAGATTTTTGCCCCCTGACTTTTTTTTCGCTATTTACAAAGGAAAACTTTTATCAGTGATTTTTTTTTTTGTTATTTTATTTTCCCCGGGAATAACTTTGATGAAGAAATACTTCAGGATACAGAATTCAACGTTTTAATCTCCTTAAGGAAGTTTTAAAGTTCTAAATGCAATTCTACTCGCTCGTCTGTCGCTTTTTTTTATTTATTTATTTATTTCGTCGTCTTTTCTTTTTTGCTCAGATAAACGAAATAAGTTTATAATATAAAAATGTAAAAAAAAGAAGAGAAAGGGAGGAATATCACCTTTTTTTGTCTATTTTTTGATGCCGTATGGCACTTTTTAAATATTAAACATGGGGGATAACAAATGTTTAAAAAAAAGCCTTCGATTTTATCGAAAAAAGTAATTTTTTTTTTTTTTAAATTAAAACTTATTTTTTTAATTACAAATCGATTACTGGCACAAAAATCTACACTATCGACTGATGGTAAAAGCAGGAAAATGATATAAAACATTACCGACATAGAAATCTACATTACCGACTGATGATAAAACAAACTTTAAAATAAAAAATCTTCCTCATTATCATCAGTCGGTAATGTAGATTTTTATGTCCGTAATTTTTCATATCATCATTTTTCCTGCTTTTACCATTAGTCGATAATGAAGATTTCTATGTCGGTAATTTTTATACCATCATTTTCCTGTTTTTACCATCAGATGATAATGTAGATTTCTGTGCTGATAATCGATTTTTACTTTAAAAAATAAGTTTTAACTTTGTATTTAAAAAAAATATTACTTTTTTCGATAATTTTGAAGGTTGTTTGTTTTAACATTTGTGGTACCCCATGTTTAATATTTAAAAAATGCCATACGGCATCAAAAAATAGACAAAATTTGCTGTAATTAAAGAATGTTTTGTATTTTTACATTCGCTTTAAATGTTAAATTCTTTGCGTTTAAATTATAAATAGTGGTTTTAGAAAACATATTAATAGCCTCTTGAGAATAATAATAAAATCTTTTGTATTTATTCAACTAGCGCTCGTGAATCGAGTATTAAAGTCAAGATATATAAGAAGAGGTTATCATCGAGCTAAGAACTTGTACATAAGATTTGAGAGCCCTCGAGTGCTATTTAAAGTTAAGTTTCTACGCCTCGGATTTCAAGAGTATACATACCACTGTATATCATATTCAGTCTCCAGATACAGATGGTCAACGATACCGGGGATAACTTTCCCAGTTTCGAGTTTCACAAATTCACCTAAATATATCTATATCTATATATACATCCCCACAATACGAAAAGGTAATTCAATAAACAGTCTAACTAACTTTACTAAACAACCAACTATTCAACAAAGACCTCCAATTACAATAAACGAAACAATATTCCCAATTGAATATTTCTTTGAAAAATTATATTCTATACAAAAAGTGTGACTTTTGCAAAAATTTCCCTCCAGTCCTTAATTAAAAAAATTAATAATTAATTAATAATTTAAAAAAATGGTTAAAAAAAATTTTTTTATTATAAAAATTCAAATGTTTAGGGAAAAAAATTTCTGATTTGCATACTTTATATAAAAGAAACTGAGTATTTATATATAAAAAAAAAAACAATGTTTGAAAAGTAGTAAATAGTGCTTATGGTATTTTATTGAAGTTGTTTTTTACAATAGATAAATTGAATAAAAGGTTAACAAGACTTTTCATTTTAAGTTTTAATTCAACTGTAAAACAGTAATTATCGAAGGCGACGAAACTCATCAACGCTCGACTACATTAACTCGCGGGACTATCACTAGATGCAAAATTAAAAAAAAAAAGTCTGGTAATTAACTTTTTCCATTACTACGCGAAAGCGACCGTTTAATTATACTCAGTTTTATAATTTTTTTTTTTTTTTACAATTTTCCAGTCCACTTGAAAGTCATTTTAGAAAAACAAAAAAATATTGAAAATTCTATTCTTTTGATTTTGTATCTTGAAAAAAAAAATACATTTATCAATTTAGAAATAAAATATAAGAAAAAAAGAGAGAAAAAAATTATAAATTTTTAAGTTGAGAAAAAAAAATATATATATATATATAAACAGAATAAATAAAAAATTAAATTATGAAAGAAACTAGAAATCAAATGAAAAAAAGATTTTTTTTTTTGATCAAAGAGAAAATATTATATCATTTGAAAAGATTGCTTTTGAAGTAGAGGATGTCTTTTGAAAAATATAAGATATCTTATCAAAACACACATTCAAAATATCTGTAAAATCAAGTACTTTTTCTACTTTCCTCTCGAACAGAATTCTTTCTCAACATAAAGTTTCCTAAAGGAATCTTTGTACAATGAATCTCAAAGGAACTATCTTTCCTTTCTATCGCAAAAAACAATAAAGAGAACTCTTAGTCCAATATAACATTGTGTTTATTTAATATAATGAATTTTTGATAAAAAAAAAGAATTTTTTTGGTAAATATTTTATTTATCTAAATTTAAAAAATTTAGACAAAAAAAAATAATTAATAATTAATTACTCATGAAAAAAATCTAAATTCTTTGTGAATTTTAAATGTTTTTAATAATGAACATCAACTATTCTTTTTGATATTATTTTTAACTTAAAAGGAAAAAAATTGAAGGCTATAAATTTAAAAATAAATTCTTTGTAAATTTTAATATCATTAATATTGGAAATTAATCTATTTAATTTTTTATCATTATATGAAAAGTAGATTAATTAAAAATGAAGAAAAGGAATAATTTATAAAGAAAAAGGTAATTAGAAATGAGGAAGTAGAAATTCTTTATTATTAAATTTTTTTTTTGCGTTTAATAATAGAAAAAAGTTTTAAAAGTACTATTGCAGCAAAGTAACAAAAACAGTGCAGAAAAGTACAATTTTCTGTATAGCATGCAGCAAAATTATAAAACAGTGCAGGAAAGTACACTTTTACGTACAGTATGGAAGAATCATAAAAACAGTGAAGAAAAGTATATTTTTCTTCACAGTATATCAGAAAAGTAATAAAAATAGTGCAGAAAAAATACACTTTTCCGCATGGTATTCAGCAAAGTAACAAAAACAGTGCAGAAAAGTACAATTTTCTGTATAATAAACAGCAAAGTGATAAAAGTGCAGAAAAGTACACTTTTACGTACAATATGGAACAATCATAAAAACAGTGAAGAAATCTATAATTTTCTTCACATAATACTGTAAAATTATTTTAAAAAACCAGTGCAGAAAAGTACACTTTTCCGCATACTATGCAGCTACCAAAAAAACCGTAAAGAAAAATATACTTTTCTTCACTGTTACATAACTTTGCTGGATACTATAAGTAAAAGTGTAATATTCTGCACTGTTTTCATATTTTTTTTCTGCATATTATAAAGAAAAATATACTTTTCTGCACTGTTTTCAAGATTTCTGCAATCTATACGTAAAAGTATACTTGTCTGCACTATTTCTATAACTTCACTGCAATACTATGAAGAAAAATATACTTTTCCGCATTGTTTTTATGGTGGCTGTAAACTATGCGGAAAAATATACTTTTCCGCATTGTTTTTATGGTGGCTGTAAACTATGCGGAAAAGTGTAATTTTCTGCACTATTTTTATTACTTTATTGTATTTTATAAAGAAAAATATTTTTTTCTCCACTGTTTTTATGGTTTTTGCATACTGTACATAAAAGTGTAATTTTCTTCACTGTTTCTACAAACTTTACTGCATACTATATGAAAAAAAATATACTTTTCTGCACTATTTCTATAACTTTGCTGCATACTATTAAGAAGAATATATTTTTCTGCACTGTTTTTATAGTGGCTGTAAACTATGCGGAAAAGGGCACTTTTCTGCACTATTTTTATTACTTTACTGCATTTTTTAAAAAAAAAAAATTATTTTCTGCACTGTTTTTATGGTTTTTGCATACTGTACATAAAAGTGTAATTTTCTTCACTGTTTCTACAAACTTTGCTGCTAACTATGAAGAAAAATATACTTTCCAGCACTGTTTTGACGATTGCTGTATACTATGTGAAAAAGTGTACTTTTTGGCACTCTTTCGAATTAAAAATTCTAATACAACTATCTTATAAATGAAAAATTACTTTCAAAAGTCTTATTTCACAGAAAATATCAACTTTTTTGAAAAAAGAAACTCTATACATAAACTACACGACAAAAATTATTTTCCGATAAATCTAAAAATAACAAATATATATATATATATATATATATATATATATATATATATATATATATATATATATATATATCTTTCGTCAAGATTGGAAAACAAGAACAAGAGGTTTTTAGATAAGGTACAAAATGCCATCTATATATCGTTGCTTGGGTCTTGTGTATACGCGTTAAAGTAGAAGTGCTGAATAAGGTAGAAGGAGGTGGAGGGCATATCGCACGGAAGCTGGAGAGAGAGTCTCTGCTTAATCTATGATCTTGAGGCTGTACCTTGAGGCTCTCAAGCGACAGGTCCGTACCTTGATATTGTATATATATATACACGCACAAGTCGTAACACTCATATATATATACACATGAGAAGAAGTGAGCTAGGTGAAAAGTATATCTTCAAGCTTAGTAAAGGGTATGTAACATACTTTCACTAAACTGATGCCTTACACCCTTTGCTCATGAGTAAAGAGAGAAGAGCATTTGGGAACAGGAAACTCCAAGAGATATTCACACGATTTATGTTCAGGGAATGGGTATGCATATAGGTGAACTTTTGTTAGTGTGTTGCTTGTACTATATATATATATATATATATATATATATATATATAAAAGAGAGAGGGGGGGTATATGAACAAGGACAAGTTATGCATGTGCATTTGCGACGCATTGCGCTTCTACTTTAAGAGAAAAGTATTATGCGAGACGATAGAGTTCCTTGTACAAACTTGCTTGAATCATAACTTTCAAAGTCTCATCATTGTCCAGGTTCGTGGTTAAATTATCATATTTAATAGAGCCCTTAAGAAGCTTCTGTCTATTTTACAAGTTAAGTTCTTTGGATTTATAATATTCTGTGTTGCTTGTTATTGTATTAAAATGTTAAAATAATAACATTGTTTGACTGACTTATGTAATTTTAGAGGAACTTTAAATAAAAATTTTTGTTAAAAAAATTATTTTAAAAAAACATTTTTTTAAAAATCAAATTGATGCTATTTAAATTCAATGTTGTATTATATACTGTGATACTATTCTGTAACTTTAATTTACCTTCATTTCACTTTCACTATCATCATCACTTTTACCAGCACTTTTATTATCATTTTACTTTGAGTCCACTTTGACTTTGTAACGTGATAGAGAAGCGATAGTAAAAGTGAAAGTGTAGTAAAAGTGTAGTGAAATTTTAGTAAAAACCGAAGTTAAAGTAAAGTGATAGTGAAATGATAGTGAAATGATAGTAAAAGGTGAAAGTGAAAGTAGAAGCGAAGTGAAAGTGTAGTGAAAGGAAGTTAAAGTAAAGTGATAGTGAAATGATAGATATAAATTATAGTGAGAGTGATAATAAAAGTGAAAGTGTAGTGAAAGTGAAAGTATAGTAAAAGTGAAAGTGTAGTAAAAGTGTAGTGAAATTTTAGTAAAAACCGAAGTGAATGTAAAGTGATAGTGAAATGATAGTGAAGTGATAGTAAAAAGTGAAAGTAAAAGTGAAAGTAGAAGCGAAGTGAAAGTGTAGTGAAAGAAAGTTAAAGTAAAGTGATAGTGAAGTGATAGATATAAATTATAATGAAAGTGATAATAAAAGTGAAAGTGTAGTGAAGTGTAGTGAAAGTGAAAGTGTAATGAAAGTATAGTAAAAGTGAAAGTGTAGTGAAAGTATAGTAAAAGTGAAAGTGTAGTAAAAGTGTAGTGAAATTTTAGTAAAAACCGAAGTGAAAGTAAAGTGATAGTGAAATGTTGTAAAAAATGATAGTAAAAAGTGAATGTGAAAGTGAAAGTAGAAGCGAAGTGAAAGTGTAATAAAAGGAAGTTAAAATAAAGTGATAGTGAAGTGATTGATATAAATTATAGTGAAAGTGATAATAAAAGTGAAAGTGTAGTGAAAGCATAGTAAAAGTGAAAGTGTAGTGAAAATGTAGTGAAACTGAAGTGAAAGTAGAATAAAAATACAGTATAGTTTAATTAATTTAAAATAAAACTCAAGTAAAAAAAAAGTTTTTTCTACTTCTAATAAAAATTCACAGAAACAGAAATAATAAAGTTTTTTAAACAATTAAAAACATATATAAAATCTACATTACCAATATGTTGCAATTAAATGATCAATAATTACTCTGACTCACCTGAAACATAAAAAAGAATCATTCATTATTATTATATCAATACTCCAAAACATTTTATTAATATTATACTCATGTACAATTTTTCTCATTACTTTATTAATATAAAATATTATTAATTAATTTTATATAACGAGCTTTTTACGGTTTTAACCAAAAAAAAAAAAACAAACAATTTTAACAAAAAACAAATATATTTATTAAAAGTAAATAAATTACTATTATTTTAATTTAAATTTTTATCGATTAATTTCAACTACCACCGATACGATACAAAATTAAAAGCTTTTTCAATCCAAGATTGTTTACATTTGAATTCCTTTTTTTTGGGGGGGGGATGGGGGGTGGGGTGAGAGTAGTGAAGGTTGAGAGGTTTTACAGTCTAAATCTAGCATCGACTATTAACCTTTCCCGTCTGCCTTTGTGCACTTTTTTTTTCACAAAAGTTATTTTATATTCCAAGCACGTCTAGAAAAAAGTGTAAAGTCTGTGCTACAATCACCTCTCCCACTGAAATCCCACCTCTTTCTTCTCTTCACTCTTTCCCATCTGGAAAGTTTTCCTGCCCTTATTTCAAGCTCAAGATCTTCAGTTCTTAGAAGGAGGGGAGGGGGGGGGGTTGAATGAAGGGGAAAAGGTGAGATTCCGTTGGGAAAGTTTATTTCACACGCTCCCATGCGAGACTCCATTTTACAATTTTTTTTTTTTTTACATCTTTTTGTGCGTTCGAGTTTAAAAGGAACACACTTTTGCATTTATGTACAACATATACACAGCCTACTTATTTCCAAACTATTTTTAAAACTGTAAAGGCAATAAACTTGTGCAATTTTTACCATTTTCCGTGCAAACAGTTTCACATAAAAGTACTTGAATATTCTCTCGCGCTCACTCTTAAAGTCTCGCATTTCAAATATTGGCGAATGACACAATAATGTATATTTGAATATAAAAAATGTAATTATATTTATTTTTGTTTTTTATAATAAATACATAATTACTGTTTTGTTAATAAATAATAATTTTTTTTTTATAATTTAGTAATCAGTAATAGAAGTCGAGTTTAGTCAGACATAAATTTGAAAAGTCTGACTAAATATTTACTTGTACTACTTAAAGAAGTTAGAAAAATATAAGTCTGAATAATTTTAACCTTTTTTTAAACTGTTTTTTTATTTTATTTCTTGTGTCTGACTATAACCAACTTGCACTACTTATAACATTATAAAAATATAAGTTTGATGGAATTTTTAATTAAACAAACATTGACTTCTATTTTTCTAATATTACAAGTAGTACAATTAAATATTTAGTTAGACTTTCAAAATCTATATCTGACTAAAATCGACTTCTACTACTGATTTTTAAATAGTTAAAAAAAAATTATCAGTAGTAAACATCGATATTAGTCAGACATATTTTTTTCAACGTCAGTAATATTAAAATCAGTAGTGAAAATTTCTTTTAGTCAGACATATATATTTTTCTAAATTTTAGTAATTTAAAAATCAATAGTTAAAGAACATTACAGTTAAACAAAAACTGTTTAATTTCTATAATTTGAGAATCAGTAGTAAAAATCGGTTATAGTCATATCCAATAATTTAAAAGTTAGTCCACTTGAAAAGATTTCCCGAAATGTGCCCTCTATGGAGGTTCTATCAGAATTCCACCGGAACTTCTAACATAATTTCGTCGGAATTCCATCGGAGTTCCAAAGAATTTCCGATGGAATTCCGACGGAGTTCCGACGGAATTAGGACTCTAAAAATTTTGAAAAAAAAATTAATCGGAATCCCGTTAGAATTCTGTCTGAATCCCATCAGAAATTCTTTGGAACTCCGATGGAATTCCGACGGAATTACGTTGGAAGTTCCAGCGAAATTTTGATAGAACCTCCAGGGGGCACTTTCAGGGGAACAATTTCGCAATAACTGAGTTTTGTTTTAGTAGTAAAAGTGATTTTTAATCAGACATAAATTTTCTCTTCTTAATTAAGAAATCAATAGTTTGGGTAATAATAATAATAATAATAATAATAATAATAATAATAATAATAATAATCATCATTTGTAATAATAATAATAATAATAGTAATAATAATAATAATAATAATAATAATAATAATAATAATAATAATAATAATAATAATAATAGTAGTAGTAGTAAATAATAAAATATTGCTATGATAATAATAATATTAATGTAAATTCTGAAATCGCGTCTCATGAATTTAAATAAAGATCCATTTGAATGGAAGAATTCAAAACAGATTTGCAATGACGATTCTCGCGCTCGCAAATAAATCAAGGGAATTTTGTGTCATCTCCCGCTATTATTCTCTTCAACGACTCTAACATCGCCTTGGTTTGTGTTCTTCTATTCAAAGTTGGCAGCCCTATATGCTTTCTTCCTTTAACAAACCCCCTTGAATAATTCTAATGAGAATGAAACAACCTATACTGACTTGTATGCAATTTTGGCATTGCGCCATATTATGCATAATAAAACAGATAAGATGTTAATTAAGTTTTGACTGCATATATACCGCATTGTTTAAAAAAAATTTTTTTTTTCCAATCTCTTTTCCTTAAGAAACAAAAAAAGAAAAAAAAAAAATTCCACCCCTTTTTCCAAGAGTTAAAATTTTCATTTACTTTTATTTCTTCTCTAACTTTTTTTTACCTCTATTGGGTATACAATATTTCTCTAACATAATTTACGATTATTGAATAAATAATTTATTTTTTTTTTTTAATTTTTGTATAAAAATTTCTTTTCTCTTCTCATATAGAATAAAAAAATGAAAAAATAATATTCTATAGAAGATACACAGAAAATTAAAAGGCATTAAAATAAGCTGCAACGCTTATTATTTTAATCCAATTTTGCTTATTTTAATTCATTTTGGTATTAAAATAAGCAAAATTGGATTAAAATACTAAGCATTGCAGCTTATTTTAATACCTTATAATTTTACACGGAAAAAGCAAACTTTTATGTGGAACAGCAAAATATTTGACTAGAATAGTGAAAAATTTAACTGAAACAATTAAAACTTTTGTAATTCTAGAAAAATCTTTCGCTGATCTAGATGAATATATACATATATTTTTTTTCCGTGTAAAATTTAGAATTTCGTTTTTTTTTCAGTTTACTTTTTAATTTGTTGAGAAAAATTTGAATTGAGGTCATGTCCAAGGGTCGAGGACCGAGATTATAAATAAATTATACATTGTATCATGTATTTTTGTTAACCGTTGAGTTCCGTTTTGATAACGTCAATCGTATAACGAAACAGTGTGTATGTGAGAGAGAACATATATTTCGAGGCATGGTCTGACCATAGCGTGACTCGCATCACTTGCTATTTGATTTAAATCTAAATCGGACTTTCATTTGTGTGTGCTCGATTTCTCCAGATAGATGAAATTACATATAAATCTACTTATATGTACATATATCTACCTATATGACAAAAAAAACCGGCCGCCGCTCCTGTTTCAAAAGATTTGTTAGTATTTTGGCTCTGATTTTAATCTCAAATCCACCGGCCTCACGACCCAGAAATTAACCTAATGAGGTTATGTTAGCCGATTTTAAGCTCAAACCCAGCGTCATCTATGTCCTTAACATTTAACCTTGAACTATGAGGTTATGTTTGCCTCTTTACCCTAACTTATCACCTAATTTTGAGGTTATGTTTTCAGGTTTGTTGGAATTTTGCCATTAACATGTTGTAAGTCAACCGACCGGTTTAAACATAACCTTAAAATTAGATCAATGTTCAGAAAAAAAATACAATAAATACTACACTAAAAAAAAATTTCTTTGATTCAAAAGAAATTATCTTCATTTCAAAGAAATTTTTTATTTAATTCAAATAAATTGGTTTCTTTAAATCAAAGAAATCTTTTTTTCTAACTGCACTATAATACTAAAAATACTATAAATACTATTAAAAAAAACACTATAAATAATAAATATAAAAAAAAAACTATAAATTTCTTATATGAAAAAATAAAAATCAGTAAAATTAAATCAAAACTCAAAGCTAAAATACGAACATAACCTCAAAAATTTAAGATTTACGTGAGCGCAACTATATATATATATATCATATCGCATTAACAAAAGTCACGAAATGACGATAGTTTTGCAACAATGATGATGTATAGAAAATGAAGAAGCTGTCATTTACAATTGTTGAAAATCATGAGCATTTTCAAGAATGATCCTGATAGGATAGGTGAGATTGGACACGGAATTTGATTGGCTGGTTGCTTCGGCAATTGCGTGACCGCAACCACTCTAATGCCTCTCCCCCATTAGTGCTGACTACGGTTCTTCCAATATCTATATATATATATATATATATATATATATATATATATATATATATATCTCCTACGTTCAAATTACTCAGGCATCGAGTTCAAATGGACACCGACAATCCCTCTCGAGTTCGTTTCACGGATGATCAAGCCGACGAACGAGCAATTATGTCGTTTCATTCGTTGCGTCATTCGAAAACACTCACTTCAAACTACACCAGTGTATGTACTACACATATATATATATATATATGTGTGTGTGCATGTTTCATCATTCTATGCATAATACAATGCGAACACTTCAAATCATCACTCGGGAATTTACTTTTTTTTTTTTTTTTTTTTTTTTTGTAAACCCTCAACAAAATTTCAATATTCTAGTATATAGCTTCACTTTCAATGAAAATCAAAATGCCCTGTAATTCCATTCATACACGACAAAGTGGAATATTATCTCAAATTTTTTTGAAAAAATAAAATAATAAATACAAATGTAAAATAAACGAACAATACTAGTTTCTAGATAGTTGAACTATATAGAAACTATTTACAAACTATATGGAAACTATTTTGTTTCCATTCTATTACGGTACAGGTATGCTATTTAGTTTCTAGATAGTTGAACTATGTGGAAACTATCTAGTTTCTGATCAGGTACGGAACAGTTAATCTACCTAGTTTCTTGAAGTATGTGGAAACTATCCAGTTCCTATACACTTAACTTACAGATATACTATGTAGTTATTGGATAGTTAAACTAAGTGGAAACTATCTAGTTCCTGTACAGTTACGGAACGGTTATACTATCTAGATCATAGATTTTTTGAACTATGTAAAAGCTATCTAGTTTCTTTACAGATACGGTACAGTTATACTATCTTGTTCCTAGATTCTAGAAATATGTGAAAACTATCTAGTTTCTATACAGAAACGTTACAGGTATGCTATTTAGTTTCTGGACAATTAAATTACGTGGAAACTATCTAGTTTCTATACAATTACGTTACAAGTATACTATCTAGTTTATGGACAGTTAAACTATGTGGAAACTATCTAGATTCTTCCCAGTTACGTTACAGTTATACTATCTAGCTTCTGTACAGTTACGAAGCAGTTATATTGTCTAGTTTCTGTACAGTTACGAAACAGCTATACTGTCTAGTTCCTAGATTCCAGTAAAATGTGAAAACTATCTAGTTTCCATACAGTTACGTTACAGGTATGCTATTTAGTTTCTGAACAATTTAACTATGCGGAAACTATCTAGCTTTCTCAGAGTTACGATACAGTTATATTATCTAGATCCTGTACAGTTCAATTATGTAGAAACTATCTAGTTTCTTTAAGGTTACAATACAGTTATACTATATAGTTTCTGTAGACCTATGGAGCACTTATACTATCTAGTTTCTGCAGACCTGTGGAGCACTTATACTATCTAGTTCCTACATTCTAGAAATATCTGCAAATTGTCTAGTTTTTATACAGTTCCTTTACAGGTATGGTACTTAGTTTCTGGAAAGTTGAACTATGCGGAAACTATATAGCTTCTTTAGAGTTACGATACAGATATATTATCTACATCCTGTACAATTACAGAACAGTTATACTATCTACTTCCTAGATTCTTGAACTACGTGAAAACTAACTAGTTTCTGTACAGTTACGGAACAGTTATAATACTTTGCGTCTAGATTCTTAAAGTATGTGGAAACTATCTAGTTCCTATACACTTAATTTACAGATATACTATTTAGTTTCTGTATTGTTGAGCTATGTTGAAAATATCTAGTTTCTAGACAGTTACGGTACAGTTATACTATCTAGTTTCCGGAGAGTTATCGACTGTTATACTATCTAGATCATAGATATTTGAACTATATGGAAGATATCTAGTTTCTTTACAGTTACGGTACAGTTACATTATCTACTTTCTGTACAGTTACGGAACAATTATACTATCTAGTTCCTAGATTCTTAATCTATATGGAAACTATCTAGTTTCTACACAGTTACATTACAGGTATGCTATTTAGTTTGTAGATAGTTGGATTATGTAGAAACTATCTAGTTTCTATACAGTGACGGTACAGTTATACTATCTAGTTTCTGTACAGTTATGGAACAGTTATACTATCTAGTTTCTTTACAGTTATGGAACAGTTATACTATCTAGATTCTAGATTTTTGAACTATGTGGAAGCTATCTAGTTTCTTTACATTACGGTAGAGTTACATTATCTGGTTTCTGGACAGTTATGGAACAGTTATACTATCTAGTTTCTAGATTCTTGAACCAAATTGAAAACTATCTATAGTTTTTATACAATTACGTTACAGGTATGCTATTTAGCATCTGGACAGTTAAACAATGTCGAATCTATACAGTTTCTATACAGTTACGTTACACGTATGCTATTTAGTTTCTGGATAGTTGAGAGATTAGATAAAAACAAAACAATATTTAAAAAAATAAAAAAAGAAAAGAAGCGTAAGATAAAAGTGTTTTGTACGATCTTGTAGGATCGAAGTGTATTTGTATGTCAAAAGACGACGCGAGAGAAGATTGCTTTACCGTGGCTGATGAAAAGAAGCAGTGCATTCGTGCGGGATAAAAGAAGCTCGACGTCCTTGAGAGCTTGTTAGTACGGACCGCTCTTGAAAGACACTTTTCTCTCTCTCTCACAGACACTCACACTCTCTCTCTCTCTCTCTCTCTCTCTCTCTCTCTCTCTCTCTCTCTCTCTCTCTCTCTCTCTCTCTCTCTCTCTCTCTCTCTCTCTCTCTCTCTCTCTCTCTCTCTCTCTCTCTCTCTCTCTCTCTCTCTCTCTCTCTCTCTCTCTCTCAGTCTCACCCTCGCCAAACACGAGCTTATTCAACACCCCAATCCAATTCCTCTTGTTTCTTGCGCGTCGTACGTCAATTTTGGTCTGTTCAATGTATATATATATATATATCTACGAGATGAAGGTAAAGGAGCAGAAGCTGCACGTCAAGTAAAACATCCTCTATAGGTTATGGATGAGCATTGGCGTAAGATTAACGGCTGTTCTCAAATCGAGGGTAAATGCTATGGTTGAACTGATCTTCCTGGCAAGGGTTCGGGAATACATGAGGGGGGGAGAGAGAGAGAGAGAGAGGATGTTGCTTCAAGTTGAAGGGAACTTTATCGCTTTGAGCTCCATTGTGAAGTGAGCTATATATCGATGAATGGTTGAGGTGATAGAAGCAAAATGCACTGATGGTTAAATTAAGGCGCGAGGCGCGCAACTTAGTTTCGAGATCACGTTTATTCCGCCACATACACACATACACACAATAAAGTTATATAGTAAAGCGAAGAACATAGTTTTGACATTTCTCTACTATTCAACTTGAAATCACTGCGACTAAATGACGATTGCAGGAAGTTTGGTACGCGATTGCTTAGTGCGGAGAGGGGGGGGGGGTGGTAGAAGATGAAGAAGAAGAAGGTTCACTAAGATCAGTCGTTGTTATCAGTCCGACACTCCTTGCCAACTACATTTCGCTAATGACATCAAACGATGCTCTGATACTAACGTTAAGAGCTGGTTAAGACGATCGTAACTATTTCAGTGTCAGATCGTTATCATTTTATAGTACCCGTTACCATTCAAACCTCGCTATCGCACTGTTATACATATATATAAATTGCAATTAAGAATATATAATAATTTTATCAAATCTCATCTAATATTTAAAAAATACAACAATAATTTTATATTTTTATACAAATTTACATTTATCTGAATATTAATGACGAGCTAAAGAAATATTTCAGGTTTCTATAAAGTTTCGGTAAAATGAAACAATCTAGTATCTCGTTAGTTGGACTATATGGAAACTATCAAGTTTCTAGAAAGTTGGACTATATGAAAACTATCTAGCTTGTGGATAGTTAGATTATATGGAAACTATCTAGTTTCTGGATAGTTGGACTATATGGAAACTAACTAGTTTCTAGATAGTTGGACTATAATGGAACTATCTACTTTCTAGATAGTTGGATTTTATGGAAACTATCTAGTTTCTGGATATTTAAACTATATTGAGACTATCCACTTTCAAAATATCTAAACTATATTTAAAATATATGGTTAAACTATCGACTTACTAGATAATTGAACTGTGCAAAAACTATCTAGTTTCTACACAGATACGGTAGAATTTTACTATCTCGTTTCTAGGTCCTTAAACAATATCGAAACTATCTAGTTTCTAGATACTTGAACTATGTGGAAACTACCTACTTCAACTATATGAAAACTATTTTGCTTCTATACAGCTACGTTAAAAATATACTATTCAATTTCTGGATAGTTAAACTATATGGAAACTATCTAGTTTCTGAACAGGTACGGAACAGTTAATCTACCTAGTTTCTTGAAGTATGTGGAAACTATCCAGTTCCTATACACTTAACTTACAGATATACTATGCAGTTACTGGATAGTTAAACTAAGTGGAAACTATCTAGTTTCTGTACATTTACGAAACTGTTATACTACCTAGTTTCTAGATTCTTGAAGTATGTGGAAACTATATAGTTCCTTTATATGTAAGTTACAAATATACTGTTTATTTTCTGGTTTATTGAACTACGTGAAAACTATCTAGTTTCTATATAGTTATGATACAGTTATACTATCTAGTTCCTGTACAGTTACAAAACGGCTATACTATCTAGATCATAGATTCTTAATTTATGTTAAAAACTATCTAGTTTCTTTACAGTTACGGTACAGTTACATTAGCTACTTTCTGTACAATTACGGAACAGTTATACTATCTAGTTCCCAGATTCTTGAACTATGTGGAAACTATATAGTTTCTATACAGTTCCGTTACGGAAATGCTAATTAGCTTCTGGACAGTTAAACTATGTCAATCCTATCCAGTTTCTATCCAGTTACCTTTTAGTTTCTAGATAGTTGAACTATGTGGAAACTATCTAGTTTCTGAACAGATACGGAAAAGTTAATCTACCTAGTTTCTTGATTCTTGAATTATGAGGAAACTATCCAGTTCCTATACACTTATGTTACAGATTTACTATATAGGTACTGGATAGTTAATCTAAGTGGAAACTATCTAGTTTCTGTACAGTTACGAAACAGTTATACTACTTAGTTTCTAGATCCTTAAAGTATGTGGAAACTATCTAGTTCCTTTATATATAAGTTACAAATATACTGTTTATTTTCTGGTTTGTTGAACTATGTGGAAACTATCTGGTTTCTATACAGTTATGATACAGTTATACTATCTAGCTCCTGTACAGTTACGGAACGGTTGTACTATCTAGATCATAGATTCTTGAACTATGTGAAAGCTATCTAGTTTCTTTACAGTTACGGTACAGTTACATTATCTACTTTTTGTACAGTTACGGAACAGTTATACTATCTAGTTCCGAGATTCTTGAACTATGTGGCAACTATATAGTTTCTATACAGTTCCGTTACAGATATGCTATTTAGCTTCTGGACAGTTAAACTATGTCAATCCTATCCAGTTTCTATACAGTTACCTTTTAGTTTCTAGATAGTTGAACTATGTGGAAACTATCTAGTTTCTGTACAGTTACGGAAGAGTTATACTATTTGTTTCCTAGATTCTTGAACTAAATGATAACTATCTAGTTTCTTTGCAACTACGTTACAGGTATGCTATATAGTTTCTGGATAGTTCAACTATGTGGAACCTAGTTTTTCAAAAAAAAAAAAAAAAAAAAACAGTTAATGAAGTTTATACAGTGAAACTATACAGAATTTAGACAGTATCGGTATAGCTTTACGTGCCAAGTTAAAAGAAAGATTTACTGTACAGTAACTATCTTGATTTTAGTTTACCAAGAAATTTTTCCACACCAATGACAGATTTCACGCTATTCATTTACTTCTGACAGAGAATTCATTGTCCCTGACACCCGGTGGCTATTCGTTTAATAGAACTACTCGATATTCCCTATGTGTGTGTGTGTGTGTGTGTGTGTGTGTCGCGGAGACTGTATCACACTCAGCGTGCGTGGCATTACTCGGTGAAAAAGCGTCAGATTGGAAAAGCAGTGAAATGATAAGAGAATACAGCGTGAAATCATTGCTTGTGATTGACACGTCATAGACGAGCAGTTCTTTGACACATAGCTAAATGGAAATGAAAAATATATTTCTATCAACTGACAGAATCGTTAGTGAATGACAAATCCGGAAAATTGAGGTTCACAGTAATACATGTGTCAAGAGTTAACAAAAAAAAAAAAATCCTATTACAAATGTCATTTATTTACATCGATGATCCTCTATTTCAATCAATTTGAAGAAAAAAAAAATGTCGAAAAAACATTTTTTTTCAAATCGTTCCTATATAAAGTGTTTGTCTACTTTATTTTAAATGACAATTTCAGTTATAAAAAAAAAAATTAAAATTAAAAAAATTTCATTTATTTGCGAAAATTGTTATAGAAAAAAAAGAAAAGAATAAAAAAAAAGAAAAACAATATGAAAGGTAATTTAAAAATGAATTTAAAAAAGAAAATTTGTCTGGTTCTAAAGGAGAATGAAACACATTTTTCTCAGTGTGACGACACATCTGAATTTAAATGACGGAATTAAAACTTCATTTCCTTGAAGCGTTGCCATCTAAATACAGTAATTTAAGTTTACAATTTTGTATCATCTAGTTATTTCAAATTATCCACTCAAGACTACTTTTCTCCAGTTTTATAGTTTTCAATTTAGAAAAGACTTATTCTCCTTTGTCTTCATTTAATTACTTAATTATAATTACAAAACGGGTAATTGCATTTCAAAAGGAATATTATTCTTTTTCAAATTATACACGTTTCATATATAATTCCACTAAGATTTCTCATTTTTAATATATTACGCTCCATGAGTTTAAAAATGAAACTTTATTACAGTCTCATAAAAAATTATTCAAACTATTTTTAATATCGAAATCAAAGTTAAAAAAAAAAAAAAAATTTCATTAGGAAGAATCGAACCCGGTTTTTTTTTGTTACAAGTCGAATAGGGTATCCACTGAGCTATCACACGATTTTCAATGCGAAAAAAATGACAAAAAAAAGCTTCTGAATGTAAAATTCAAATTCATAATTAAACAAGTAGAGTGCAATGTGCTGTCAACGAGGGAGCTCACGAGACGTGCCTGTTGATTGTATATATATGCGTTTCGCTGTGCGGAATTAGTATATTTTAAATACTTAATGTCGCCGCAAATACCACGAACACAACATTCGCCAAAGTGTTAGTTGCCTGCGGTTGTTATCACTGAATTATTTTCGCGCTCGACGTTAATCCGTCCATGTTATCGATTCCGTGATGACTACTCTACGACCGAAAGTCAATTCCATTAGCGTAAATATATATATATATATATATATATATATATATATATATATATATATATATATATATATATATATAAATAAAATTCTAACAATATCAATAGAGGAATGTATATTAATTACCATTTTTATTATATTTTTGCAAATATTTGCATTCCATTAAACAATACTTTATTCATTTTAAATTCCACTGTATAAAATTAATAAAATAACTGCTGTGAAATCTCAAAAATAGGTTAGAATAACAGACAATTTCCCAAGAATAATTCCATATAATTAAATGATATACTTATTTCTGTAACTTTATTTTGGTATTTTAAAATCCAATTAGAAAGATTTAAAGAGCATTAAAACAATTTCGTCTGAAATGAACTCGAGTAGAAATTGCCCTACCAAAGCCCTAATAGGAAATGAAACGCCACACCTGATAAGGGCCACTTGCGGCTATATTGAAAGTCTTGAAATTTACATAACCTTAAAATTTATGTCATTTTTGGCGCGAAATACAGAGAGAGATGAGGAAAGGGGGAAGGACTTACTGCTTTATTAGGGTCTTAAAACAAACATAACCTCAAAATTTAGGTCATTTTTGGCGAAGGAGGGGAAATGAGAGGAGGGAGGGGGGGGACTTGCGGCTATATTCAGAGCCTTGAAACGAACATAACCTCAAAATTTAGGAGGGGGGGCTCCCCTCTCCTACGTCAAGAATTCTTGAAAAAGCGGCGACGATATCTTTTTGTAATATAGGAAGATTAAGAAAAATTAAAAATTATATTAAGAACGATGGAGGCCCTAACATAACCTCAAAACTGAAAAATAGTTTTTAAAGCAAATAAAAATGATAAATCAAACCAATTTTTTGTTCTCAGTAATTAATTTTTCATTCAAGGTGTTAAAAAAAGAGAATCAAAAAATAACCATTTCCTAAAAAAAAAAAAAAAAAAAAAAACTTTCATATACAAAAAAACAAAAAAATCTAAACTATATTAAATGGGATCGCATGCTAAGAAAATGAAAACTATGCAACTCAATTTTCGACAATTACACATCCCGAAAGGAGTCCAGAGCATGGTTTTTGCGCTCGATATTATCATTTAATTATTATTTTATTTCGCCAGAGGCACGATAAACTATATAAATTTTAGGCGCATACAGTTTACACAATATTAAAGTCACCAAAACTTTAACTTTGTATATATATATATGATTTTGTCTCTGAGGAATGAGAACCATGAAGGAATCACATTCGTGCTCAGATGTTATCATTCAATTACCCGAGTAGATTTCATCCCTCACGCGCGCGCGGACCAACCATGAAGAAGTGTATACTATATATTGTATATATATATATATATATATATATATAGACGCGTGGATAGCGTTAGCAATTTAGCATCGTTTCACCTTCATTAAATTACCCTCTCGCAACCGCAAGAAAATTTATACTCGCACTCAGATTGCGATATGAAGCGCATACAGTTATCCTATTGCGGTGAGCTTGGGAAATTACTGGAGATCCTCATGCCGGGAAAACTATTTAAACTCTTGCCTCTCGGTTCAATATTATACAAAGGTAAAACAGAAAGAAGCAACGGAAATGAACGATGTATTAAGGAATAATAATATAAATCAAATATCGTATTTTCGTAATGAAAAAAAAAAAAAAGGTACTGAAAGATTAAAATTTTTTATTCCATTTTTTAGAACTGTTTTTTTTTTTAATTTTGATAATTAAATATTCTCCTTTAACAGTGTTAAAGATGTTCGATTACTCATTTAGATTATAGTAAAAAAATATTTTCTTATTTTAAAAATATATTCACGGAAAAATAAAGTTTATCTAAAACGAGCAAAAGATTTCACTAGAATAGAGAAAAATTTAACTTAAACGATTTAAACTTTTGCTATTTTAGTGTAACCTTTCGCTGTTTTAGATAAATCATTTTTTCCGTATTCTATAAAAATATATTCTTATTTTAAAAATATTACATACAGTGAAAAAAAAAACATTTATTTGATTCAAATACTTCGATTATCCTATCAAATAAATATTTACTTGAACCAAATAATTTTTATTTGAATTAAATAAACTGTGTTTGAACCAGTAATTTCTATATTTGAAATAACCCTCACAGCACCAGATATCCTAGGATATTCCAAAAACATCCCTTGGATATCCTAGGGATACCCCAGGGATATCCTAAGGATACTTTAAGGATATCAAAGTAGCGGCGGTTAGGATATCCTAGGGATATCTAAGGATGTCTCTAGGACGTCCCAGGGATATCCTAATCATTTCCCCGGATATTATTAGGATATCCTTAGAACGTCCCAAGGATATCCTCAGGACATCCTAAGGATATCCCAAGGATATCCCTGGAATAATTAGGGATGTTCTTAGGAAGTCCTAAGGATATCCACAGTATGTCTATATTATCTTAAGGGTTAGAATATCCTTGAGTCGTTCTAAAAATGTCCCTAAGTTATCCATTAAACGACCCTAACATACAAATTAATGAAATAAAAATAGACGTTTTCAGGATATCCTACATTAGTTTAGGATATCCTGAGGATATCCTCAGGATATCCTTTTGTTGTAAGGGAAATATCATCTCAAATAATAATTATTTGATACAAATAAATATTTATTTGGTCAAGTAATCGATTATTAGAATCAAATAATTTTTTTTTTCAGTGTACTGAATTTAAGTATAAAATCCTTATATTCTACAGAATATTTTTTTTACAGTATAGAATTAATCTAAACGAATAAACAAATATCTTTAACTGATAGAGAACACGAAATATTTATTAACAAAATTAAATTTTTTTCTACATTTTAAAGGCAAAAAAATAGAATTATTTCTTTTATTATAATTTACACTTGGAAATCGAAGTTAAAAGAAAAAAGTTATTCAAAATCAAAGATACAATTTCCTTTTCTATTGAAAAAAAATACTTTACAATAAAAAAAAATTCTTTAAGTATAAAATTTTTTTTTTTCAGTTTTACATCCCAGACACCTTATCTTTTTAAAACAGCTACCACTAGTTGCATTAAACATTTTAATGTAAATTTTGAAAGCGATAAAATTTAATGCTAACATAAATCTATATTGACCCATATTTGGACCGCGATTCATACGCAAGAAAAGTTCACGTATTAGAATATCAGAAAGCATTTTATCTTTTAGAAAAATATTCTAATTTCAATCTCTTTTTTTAACTTTTCTTTTTAAAAAGAAAAATTTGGCAAATTATTTTCTACCTAAAAAATATTTTAAATGGCAAAATGTAATATTTCAAGAATTTAAGTATAATAAGAAGTATAAAAATTTTTATTTAATTCAAATAATCGGTTACTTGGCTATTATATTAAATAAATATTTACTTGAACTAAATAATTTTTTATTTAAAGTAAATAAATTTGTATTTAATTAAATAATTTCTCTACTTAAATACCATTTAATTGACTCAAAAATTGTTTATTTATATTTATTTGAGTCAAATAATCGAATTAATTGAGTCAAATATTCGAATTATTTGAATCAAATAATTTTTTTCAAATGATAAATATTCCAATTAAAAAAAAAATGTGTATCAAAAAAAAAAACTGTTTTTGTCCTTTAATTACACTTTTATCAAGTCATTGCGTAAAGTTACTAATGTTTCTAATTATCAACAGTAACATAATTTATCATTATTGCATTACAGAGAAATTCTCACGAACGACAAAACATGATTCGTTCTGTATGTCCTAAAGTTAAATGTCACGTGCAAAGTTTTAATTGATCCAACTTCTAAGCCACGTATTCTCAAAATTTTCATACATATTATCACTAAAATATAAACTTTTAATACGAACAAAACTGTTAACACTATATATATATATATACGTTAATGCCATATATACGCAAATCTAAGAAGAAATTATCAATTTACGAATTATTATAAATTTCCTATGGAAAATTAAATATAAAAAAAAATAAACACTAAAATAAAAATTTAAGCAAAAAAAAAAAATAGATTCCATTTGAAGTGGATTTGAAATAAAGGAAAAATAAAAAAGTTTGATAGCTGTATATGTCAGTTCAGCGAAAAAATTTTTGTAACAACGAACACCCAGAAAAATCAGTGAAAACTGCCTCTTGTTCAAATTTTAATTCCCAGGATGCTGTTTCATGTGCTCTATATATATTCCAACACACAGACAGAGATAAAAAAAAAAAAAAAAAAAAAAAAAAAAAGTGCACACGTATAGGGAAACCTGCGTCAGAAGGTGATTGATACATGAACCACACAAATCTACCCACGCATGCACGTCATGCACAAAGACGAGCAGAGATATCCAACGCATGAAGCCATAATTAATGGCAGTTAACTTCACTGCCTCCGCTGATGGGTCAACGTATACAGTATTACAATTTCGAATTTCCAAGGCTTTCGATCAAAAACCATGCCACATTATGAGCCCCTCATTATTGCCCTGTATGTCCATTCTACCGAATGCAATTGATTCCTTTGTTCATATTTCACGTGTGCGCTATCATCAATAAACTATTTTCATAAATATTTAATAAGATTTCAATAGAATAGATATATGAAATATATTACGTTTCATGGGAATATGTTATCTAATATTATTTGTTTAAATATGAAAATTATTATATTAAAATTACGATAGTATTTAGTTTTAACTAAAATATTGCTTCTATTTTAAATTGGACCTAATTTCATATTATATTGAGTCTAAATTAAAACCACTTGAAAGCTATTTTAAATCTGTAATATAGATTTAAACAGGTTTAATGTAGATTCAAAGCAGATATAATTTAGGGCTAATGTAGGTTTAATCAAGGTCTAATAAAGATCTAATATAGGTTTAATGTAGGTTTAATGAAGGTGTAATAAAGATTTAATGTAGGTCTAATTTAGGTCCAAATTAGACCAACATTTAACCTATATTGGACCTACAAAAAACCTACATAAACCTACTTTGAACCTACTTGGAAGCTAGTTAGAACCTTCATTAGACCTTCATTGAACCTTTATGGAACCTACTTTGAACCTACTTGGAAACTAGTTAGAACCTTCATTACACCTTCATTGAACCTATATTGAACCTACTTTAAACCTACTAGGAAGCTAGTTAGAACCTTCATTAGACTTTCATTGAATCTACATTGAATCTACTTTGATCCTATTTGGAAGCTAGTTAGAACTTTCATTAGACCTATATTAAACATACATTAAACCTACATTGAACCTACTTTAAACGTACATTAAATGAACTTTGAACCTATATTTATCCTTCATTAAACCTATATTAAACCTACCTACCTCTAATAAGGGTCTAATAAAGGTCTAATAAAGATCTAATAAAAGTCTAATGAAGGTCTAATAAAATTCTAATTAGAAGTTCTTAAAATCTAATTAGAAGCCACATTAAACCTAATTTGAACTTATATTGCACCTACTAAAAACCTACATTACACTTACTAAAACCTACATTAGAACTACTTTGAACCTATTAACCTACACTAAACTAACATCGAACCTACATTAAATCTACATTAAAGCTAATTTAAACTTTTAATACAGATTCAAAGCAGGTTTAATGTAGTTTCAAAGCAAATCCAATAAGGTTTAATGTAGGTCTAATGTAGTTTCTAATTAGAACAGAATTGTACCTTCTTTTAACCTACATAGAACCTACATTAGACTTCTTTGGAACCTAAATAGTACCTACTGAGAACCTACATTAAACCTACATTAAACCTACATTAGACCTACATTAGACCTACATTAGACCTACATTAGACCTACATTGAATCTACTTTGGACCTACATTAGACCTACATTAAATCTACTTTGAACCTACATTGGACCTACATTAAACCTACTTTGAACCTAGTTTAAGTCAACATTAAACCTACTTTAAACCTACTTTAATCCTACTTTAAACCTACTTTAAACCTACTTTAAACCTACTTTAAACCTACTTTGGACAAATGTTGAACCAACATTATACCTACATTTGACCCACATTAAGTCTATATTGAAACTATTAAACCTGTTTTAGACCTATACTGACTCTGCATAGATCCTTATTAATTCTAAATTGGATCTATTTTAAACCTATATTGAACATAGCCTATATTAGTGCTACTAGGAGCCTACATTAAGACCTTCATTTTATTGGACAGTGGACCTCCATTTAACCTCCATTAAAATCTGTATTGAACCTAAATTAAACCTTAATTAAACCTAAATTAAACCTGAATTAAACATACATTGAAACTATATTGAACCTGCTAAAAACCTACATTACATATATTTTCAACCAACTTTAAACCTAAATTGGACCTACTTTAGAAACTGAATTTTCATCTTGCTGAAAAATTTTTAGAATTCAAATTCAAAATTCTTTACATTTGAATCGCCTATAGTCAAATGAAAAAAAAAAACCGTCTCCACAAAAATTCATCTACACCGCAAGAGAATCTAATGTCCCTGGTGATGACATCTTTTTCTAGCCTTGAGAACAAGTCAAAAGTTAGCGATGCTTTGAAGCTAAGCCGCGTACATCACGCTGTTTCTCCTTTTGAATTTTATTTCATTGCTCGAGGGTTTTTTTTTATGTACCATTCGCTTTTAAAATGTTCTATTTTCTTTTATATATATATATATATTTTTTTTTTTTTCATCAAAAGAAGAAGTGAATTAATTTAAATTAAGCGGATTTCATTTGTGAATATCATCTTGAAAATTATGCGCACGAGTTGTGCATGTACTTTAAAAGCTCGTTGTGAAAACGTGTTTATAAAACAGAGTGTTCCCATTGAGGGATTAAAATTATTCTCATTCACTAAAAACAAAATTTAAAAAAAAAAAAGAAAAGAAAATTTCTTATCTATTTTCTATATTTTTACTCGTATTTTTTTTTGCTTATTAAATCTTTTAATTTTACTATTTAGTTTTTAGTCGTTTATTCTCGCTTTAAATTAATTTTTTAATCAAAATTTTATTTGTAAATATAAACAATTTGTTGATTTGACGTGTTCCGCAAAAACCGCACATAGAATATAATCGGAGAGAAAATAGAACAAAAACAATTACTGAAAATTGATGGTTTCTGTCCTTTGATTGATTTTCAAAAACCTATTACAAAATCAAAATACAGTCATACATTTATTTTTAAATTTTTTATTTTCGCAAATAAAATCCAAAAAAAAGAATATCTTATCGCAATATTAGAATAATTTTTACAATTGAAAAAAAAAAAATTTAAATCATAAACCTTTTAAGTTAGTTGACCACTTAAAATTTTTTATTAAAAATAAAAACTTCTCTCGCTTATAATGAATACTCTCACTCGCACAACTTTTGAGTGTTGAAATAAAAAAGATAAGCATTTGTTTAAACATAAACCATGAAGAAAAGTTTCACAAAAATTTAACTACTAATATTGTTATCCTAATTAAAATCTTTATTCTCTCTGATTCGCGACACTATTTTTTTTTCTTCTTTATTTATTCAAAACTCTTTAATTCCATTGTATCATTAAAGAGGAAGAATGAAAATTTTTTTATTAAAAAAAAAAAAATAATAATCATTAAAAAATGAAGCTCCTCTAAAATTTTCAAGATTTCTAACCAAGATTTTCATGCAAAAACTACGTGTAATTTCACGCCGGATTACATACGGAGAACTCTTTACATAAGTTAATGCGAAGCGTATGTCGAAAGAGGAAGTTTGCCTGGTATATCGTACCAAGCGCATGTACAAAGAGGAATCTTATTTAAATGCTAAAACAAGCGCCGTATTCCTAATGAGAGAATTAACTAAGCAGTAGTAACCCGTACGTGGTCAGACGAGGCGAAAGACTAGTCATTTCTAAGCACTATGCTCAAGTATACGAATAGGGATATATGTACATACATGAAAAGACTGACAATGGAGAAAGACAATGCACAGGATCTTTAGAAAAGCCTAGACTTGGCAATTTACCCCAAAAGCTCTTTAGCAATAATGTTATCATCTGCGTTTAAATATTAAAGTAAAAAAAAAAAAAAAAAAAAAAAAAAAATTCTGAGCATAATATTTGATGAGAAGAATAATATTTTAATGATTTCCAAACACACAGAGAGAAATCAAACAATTACTTTAAATAAATATCATTATCTAGAATTTTAATTTAAGATATTTAAATAATTTTTAAGGGGTTTACATATATTAAGAGTATCTAAAACCGACTTGTACTACTGAAAAAATTAAAATGTTTATAAAGTCTGACTAAATTTCATTTGTACTACTTATTTTCTAATTATTACGTCTAACTAAAACTGATTTGATCTACTGGGAAAATTAAAAAAAAAAATAATAAAAAGTCTGTAGCACTAGTTATCTAATTTAATTAAGTCCGACTAAAACCGACTAGCACCTTCTAATAAAGTTACAAAAAATAAAAAGTCTGACTAAATTTCACCTCGTACTACTGATTATCTAATTTTATAATAAGTCTGACTAAAACCAACATGCACTACTGAGAAAATAAAAAACGTTCCTAATGTCTAATTAATATTAGATCTTATCTTTTATCTTATCTATTATCTTATTAATATTATTTATTATTATTATTATTATTATTATTATTATTATTATTATTATTATTATTATCTGATATTTAATTTTACTATAGATTTTTTAATTTACCCTTTATGTCTGACTAAAACCAACTTGTTCTACTGGCAAATTTAAATTTTAACTTGTGATACAAGTAGAAATATTTAGAAAGTCTGACCAAATATTGATATTTACTACTGTTTTTATACTTTATGTCTGACTAAAATTCACTTGTACTAGTGATAAAATTACAAAATTTCTAAAAGTCTTAATACATATTTACCTATACTGCGATTATGTTAAAAATTTATAAATTCTGACTAAATATTTACTATTACCACTATTTTTTTGTATTTCATTTATTCTGCCTGACCAAAATCAGCTAATACTACTGATAAAATTTATTTAATGAAAAAAAAACTAATTTTAAAGTAATTATTTATACGAATTCAATTTTTTTGTTACTTTCACTACTTGTTGTATAATTTATTCATTACGTCTGACTAAAATCAACTTGTACTACTGACAAAATTTAAATTTTGACTTATACTACTGATACAAGTAGAAAAATTTAGTAAACTTATACTAATAAAATTAGAAAAATTTAACAAGTGTAAGAGTAAATTAAAAAATTTTCTAATTTTCATATACTTTAATATGTCTGACTATAATCTACTTGTACTACTTATAACATTATAGAAAAATGTACATTAAGAGAAAAAAATTTTGTTAATTCAAAAAAAATTTTCTTTAAATGAAAGAAATTTGATACATTAAATCGAAAGAACTTAGTAAATTTCCAACAAAAAAAAATTAACAAGTATGACTAAATATTTAATTGTACTACTTATAAAATTAGAAAAATCTAAATATTTTGACTAAATTTATACTTTTTCTACAACTATTTATAATGTTTGACTATAACCAATTTTTATCCCACTTGGAAAAATTCCCCGGAAAGTGCCACCTGGTGGTTCTATCAGAATTCCGCCGGAACTTTCAACGTAATTCCGTTGGAATTCCATCGGAGTTCCAAAGAATTTCCAATGGGACTCCGAATGGAATTTCGATTAATTTTTTTTTCAAAATTTTTAAAGTCCTAATTCCTTCGGAATTCCCTTAGAATTCCATCGGAACTCCGTCGGAATCCTATTGGAAATTCTTTGGAACACCGATGGAATTCTGACGGAATTACGTTGGAAATTCCGGCGGAATTCTGATAGAACCTCCAGAGGGCACTTTCCGGGGAATCTTTCCAAAGGGTATACTACTGACAAAATTAGAAACACACTCTCTAAATCTGAGTTAGTAAAAATGTTTACTAATTTAAATTAGTGACTCACTTTTTGCTTTAGAATTAGTTAAATTTTACTAATTGTTAGTAAAAGTTACTAATAATTAGTAAAATTTTACTAATTCAGAAGCAAAAAGAAAAAAATACTAATTAAATAAATAATAGTAATAATAATAATTAAATACTAATTCAAATTAGTAAACATTTTTACTAATTCAGATTTAGAGAGTATAGAGTCACACGAAATATTTACTTTTAAAAATAAATATTTACTATACTGATACAAGTAGAAATATTTAGAAAGTCTGACCAAATATTGATATTTACTACTGTTTTTATACTTTATGTCTGACTAAAATTCACTTGTACTACTGATAAAATTACAAAATTTCTAAAAGTCTTAATACATATTTACCTATACTGCGATTATGTTAAAAAATTATAAATTCTAATTAAATTACTATTACTACAGTTTTTTGTACTTTATTTATTCTGTCTGGCCAAAGTCGGCTAATACTACTGATAAAATTTATTTAATGAAAAAAAAACTAATTTTAAAGTAATTATTTATACGAATTCAATTGTTTAATTGTTTAATTGTTTATTTGTTTAATTGTTTAATTGTTTAATTGTTTAATTCTTTAATTCTTTAATTATCATATAAATTCCAAGTTATTTTTCTACTAACTAAATATTTACTTTCACTACTGTTGTATAATTTATTCATTATGTCTGACTAAAATCAACGTGTACTACTGCCAAAATTTAAAAAATCATAAGTCTGACTAAATATTTACTTTACTACTGATTTGCTAATTTACTTATTATGTTCGTCTAAAATCCATTTGATCTACTAATAAAACTTAAAAAATCACTAAATATCCTTTTACTACTATCAAAATAACAACAAAAAATGCATAATTTTTACATATTAATTTGTGTATAATTATTTTTTTTCTAACACTTAAATGAAACGTAATATTTTATAGAAAGAAAAAAAAGGAGTTCTCTATATCTCTTTTAAAAATCAAAAAGAAAAACCTTGTCTTATTTGAATCACATAAATTCCTTTTATAAAACTCAGGATAGAAAAACCTCTTTTGATCTACTGGGGGTGAAAAAAAAGTAAATCTAAATCCTTTGAATTTGTAATGAATGAAAGATATATATATATATTTTTTTTCTCTCTTTCTCTCGCAACTACAATTTAAAACTTTGAATAAAAATATTTTCCTGTTTCTTTACCTCCCTCTTATATAACAAGGTTTTAAGTGATTAAAGCAATTAAAAGAATTTTTCTATTCGACAACGAGAAGCGCGCGTGAAAGAGAAGAAAAAAAAAGAAGGGGGGAGGGAAGGATAGAACACGATCTTTGAATAAAAATCATTTCCTCTAACGCGTGTGCAGGGGCCACTAGTTTTGCGCGCACGTAAAGTTGAAAATCGTCGGGAAACAAAGTGGAACTGACGCGTGACAGCCTTGAAAGCGGAAGTAACGCGTGACAGTATAAGGTTCCTATATATATATAGTACCAAACCAACAACCAGAGTAGAAAGAGGATGAAAAACGAATATCTGTCTGAAAATAAGAAAATTCTTCTGCAAGAGGAAAACTCTGTCTTCTTCTTTTTTTTTCTTTTCTTTTTTTTTTATCTACAAGTCGCGTTTTATTAAAGAAACTGATCTTGTGAACTGTCAGCTACTTCTCAGAATATTTATGAGGGATTACAGAGACAATAATCACCACTCTTCATCCCTTAAAAAAAATTTCAACAAATTCAATTTCTCATAAATTATTCAATTTTATATCTTACATAATTATACACTTTATATAATTTTAAAAATATAACAAATTATTTTTTTTGTAATTCTCGTTTCATTAAAAAAATTACAATCTATTATATTCACTGAAATACAAAATTTACAAACAAAAAACAAATACTGAAACCGTTAACATCTTAAAAATAAAATGTCTGGAAACTAGTGTAATTTTTATCTTAAAACTAGATTAAGTCAATTTTAGGACTTAAAATAATTCACTCAAGGCTGAAATTCAGTAAAAATAGTTCTAATGTTAACGGTTTTAGTCAAATGTGAACTGAAAGTAAGTATTATTTTTTAGTATGTACTTTAATATTATCAAATAAATATATTTTGAAGCAAATTAATTTTTAATTAAATAAATTTTGATCAATAATTTTTAAATTTGAAACAAATATCATATTTTTAATTGACTCAAATAAAAAATATAATCAAATAATAAATTAATAGAAATAAATATTTATTTTGATAATAGTAATGGATTATCAAATAAATTTTTATCATTGAATTATACTTAGAATAATAATAATTATTTATTAAATTACATTGAATAACTTAATTATAGAATAAAAAATTTTCTATAGAAATTGTGAATTTCTTTATTTTTTTTTTTCACTGAAAATTGCTTTATATGACAATGCAAATTTTCTTCTAACAATGGAACATAATTAAAAAAGATATCCTTAGTTAAAATTCATGAAACTACTCTACATCTAATATTGCAATAAGAATGCGTTTAATTGTCTTTACCGTTCACAGTGGACAGTTAATTTTTTTCTTTTTTTTTTGTCAACCAAGTATTTTTTAATTTGACGTGCACCTACATATATATATATATATATAAACGCAAAATAGAAAAAAAACTGGCACTTTCTTTCGCGATATTAAAATTCCACCGGCGTTCTTTTAGAATAGTTTAATGATATCTTTTCGTTTTTTCGATACCCTACTAGTATTATTTTAACCGATAAATTGTTATTTCGATTACAAAAAAAAATAAATACCCAGTGGGAAATATACTATTGGCAAAATAGTGGCCCAATATTGGACCATCATTGTTTCAGAATGGCCCAATGTTTACCATTGGCAATTTCCCACTGGATAATTATAAAAATTATCATAACTTATAATAAATAAAATATAATAAAAAATATAATAAAAAATTGCTACAAAATATGTAATAAAAAATGTAATAAAAAATATACCAATAATAATATAAATAAGAAATAAATAATATAATTTTTTAAATGAAATAATAAAATTCAATTGATATTAGTTGAAAGCCTTTTTTTAACATTTCACTTTTGAGAAACATACGTAAATGAAAATTTTCCATTTCCGGCGAGTTGAAATTTATGTGTACGCATTTAACTTTATAATCTGAGAGCTTTTACAATTACGCAAATTACAAGCTTTTAATTTTAAATACTTTTGACTTACAGAAACTAGTCAAATTTTAATAATATTTGAATAAAGTTTTTTCACTTTAAAAGTTTTTTTTTTTTACATCCGTTACATATATATTTTACTAATAAAATATCTCAAATGAAATTGTTATTATCTTTTTTTTTTTTTTGAAACAATTGTTAGAAAATTTTGACAAAAAAAAATTAATAACTAAATAATTAAATGACTGAAAATTAATTAGTTAATTTAAATAATTAAATATTTAAATAATATAATTTTAATCATTTAACATTCTTTTGAATTAGTTAAAAGTAACTATAATTATCTATTTATTTCCCACTTTTTACTTTCCATTTTCCAATTTCCACTTACCATTTTTCACTTCCCACTTCCTAGTTTCAAATCCTACTTCCCAATTTTCACTTCCTACTTTCCACTTCCTAATTTCCACTTCCTACTTTACACCTCTTACTTTTTACTTACTACTTTCCACTTCCTTCTTTCCACTTCCTACTTTACCACTTCTACTTTTTACTTACTACATTCCACTTCCTACTTTCCACTTCCTAATTTCAAATTCCTACTTTCAACTTCCTAATTTCCACTTCCTACTTTACACCTCCTACTTTTTACTTACTACTTTCCACTTTCTACTTTCCACTTCCTAATTTCAACTTCCTACTTTCTACCTCCTACTTTTTACTTACTACTTCCTAATTTCAACTTCCTACTTTCCACCTCCTACTTTTTACTTACTACTTCCTACTTTCCACTTCCAACTTTACACTTCCGAATTTCAAATTCCTACTTTCCACTTCATAATTTCCACTTCCTACTTTACACCTCCTACTTTTTACTTACTACTTTCCACTTCCTAATTTCCATTTCCCACTTTTTACTAATATTGATAAAAAAATAAAGTGGAATGCAGGAAAAGGAAAGTGGGAAGTGAAAAATAAGAAGTGGAAAGAGAAAAGTAGGAAGTGAATATTGGAAAATAGGATGTGGAAGGTGGAAATTTGGATGGAAAAAGTGGAAATTAGGAAGTAAAAATTTGGAAGTGAAAGTAAAGAAGTGGGAAATGAAAAGTGGGAAAAGGAAAGTGGAAAGTAGGAAGTGGAAAGTGGGAAATGTAAAGTGGGAAATGGAAATTGGGAATTAGGAAGTGGGCTGTAAAAAATCGGATATACGAAATGAAAAGAAGGAAATGGAAATTAGGAATTGGAAAGTGGAAAATAAAAAATAGATAGTGGAAAGTGGAAAAAAAAACGGAATTTACCCCCTAAAACGGACACTTCTCTTTAAAAAATAATTTTTTTTTGCAATTTTATATACCATATAAAATTATATTCACGTGTTAATTGTGTAAGAGAATGAAAACCTAGTTAAGTTTTTACGAGTCTTTTCTATATACCTACACCTATATGCAGCGACTTTTTTCGGAAAAGTTGACCGAGGTCGACCATAAGAGAGGTAGTTAAACAGGATTTTAGCGTCGAGAATATGCGTTCGAACACGAGCTGACAGCTTGCAAACAATTGTTTGTATCTCGCTTGTTCGTTTTGCATTCAAACAATTTCTCTCTTTCTCTTTGGTTTCCGAATGTGTGAACGTGTGGTAATTGAGCAAATGAGAATTTGCCGAAACACCACTGATTCGCAAACGAAATTTACATGTGGGACGGGCGCGTCACAATGTTGAACGAGCACAATCCCTACCTCCCTCCCCCCCCTTCTCTCTCTCTCGTCTCTATACATCTCGTACTTCTTTCTTGTCCTTCATTCACAGAATTCCAAAGTAAACGAGATTTTTTTTTTTTGAAAAATTTTTTTCATCTCTTTCACAATATTCTCCCGACGACCAACGATTTTCCACACAATTGAAATTCCCTGCACTTATCATTGGATTCTTGTAAATAGACTTTTCTCTAAATAGAAATATTCTCTGTGGGAAAACTATGTCTATTTCTACATTAAATTGCAACTAATCACCAAAAAAAACTATTCTCAAATTGAAAGGGTAATTTTGAAATTCAAAACTAATTTTAATAAAATAGTAAAAATTCATAAAAAAAAATTTTGGCAAACCGAAATTTTTGCTTTGGCAACTATTTTTTCGCTCAAATTTGAAATATTAATTATATAATATTTGATTTACATTACCAATTTGTTGTAATCCGTTCAAGTCATCATTTTTAGCCAAAAAAAAGGACTTACCTGAAACATAAAAATTAAATATTATAAAAAAAAGAGCAAAAGAAAATTTTATAATAAAATGTAAAATAAAATTTTTAATTAAATAGTAAAAAATTTTAATTTTATGACTTTTATTCATTTGAGACAGTTCTAAAGAATCTTCTTTTAAATAAATCTATAATTATAATTTAATTTTTTTAATTAAAAATATATAAAATTATAATTTTAAAATACAATTCTTAAAATATTATATTTAACAAAATTTTAAATTATTGTGCACGTAAATTTATAAGATTATAAATAAATTTCTATAATGTTTAAAATTATAATTTCAAAATACAATTCTTAAAATATTATATTTAACAAAATTTTAAATTATTGTGCACGTAAATTTATAAGATTATAAATAAATTTCTATAATGTTTAAAATTATAATTTCAAAATACAATTCTTAAAATATTATATTTAACAAAATTTTAAATTATTGTGCACGTAAATTTATAAGATTATAAATAAATTTCTATAATGTTTAAATTTATAATTTGCATTTAAATTTATGACAGTCAGTGACGAGTATAATGGTTGCGAGATACCTTCATTAATATTATATTTCCCACGGAATTGAATACCTTTGTATAATTTCTATATGTTGAAAATAGATTATGTAAAACAAGAATATTACACTTCTGAAATTCTAATCAAAATTAACCAAATCCTTATTATATATATATATATATATATATATATATATATATATATATATAAATTGATAGCTAAAAATAACTGAATTTGATAAAATTATTTTTATTTTAAATTCTAATTTAATTTAATTATTTATCTAATATAATAACTATTAATAATTTCATTTTGATTTCAAAATATTTAATTACCTATAAACACGAAATTGATATCACTTTCTATAATTATTTTCAAAGTGAAATATTATTTTTAAAAAATAATTCCCGATTACCTTTGCGAAATTATATAATTCAATGAACAAAACTATTATCACTATAATGCAATTATCGTTTATCAAATTGTAGATTAGTTTCAAATATAAATATATCCTCTTTTTAGGAATACAACAAACAATATTAAATTTCATCTAATATTAAATTAGAGATATTAAAGAGAAATAATTTTCGAAGCAATTATTCAAATATTATAGTCAATTAAAATATTTAAAAAAAATCTAATTTTCCACAAAAGAGTTTATACTCTATAATATAGGAATTTAGTTTCAGTAGAGAGAACTAAAGGGTTTTGAAATTTAGAAGAGTTTCTCTCAAGCGACCACAAGAAAATTTGGCATAACACTGACAGCACAAAGCATTCCATTCAAGAATGAAAGCTTCCTTGCGGTTATATTGCATAATAATTATTCGACAGGATCATATTATACAAGAAAATAGAAATTAAAGAAAAGTTTAATAATTAAAAAAAAAAAAAATAGAAAATTCCTTAAAATATTGTTTAAGAAAATAATTTAAAAAAAAAATTTTTTTTTTCTTTATAAAAACAAAACAGCAAAACAATTATGAATAAAATATGTTTGTAAAACTAAGCTCAAGGAAGAAGCTTTTTACATTTCCAGGAAGCTAAATAAAAGGATAAACAAGAATGGAAGCTGGTTATTCCGGTAATGCTTTTCCATTGTCCTGCTAAGAATACCGTGATGGATGTTTGAGCGAAATATATATACTGCCCAAAAATACAACAAAATAAATTCTTAGAATAAAAAGAGGAAAAAAAAAAAAAAAAATTCACACAAGTTGACACTTCAATTAATCTAAACAGATTCATTTTTCTCTCACAGTTATACAATTCTTGCAAAAAAAAAAAAAAAGGAAATGAGTTCGAAAGATCTCGCGTGTCCCATGAAATTTATGCTCAACTTTTCTGCGTGACGAAGCAAAATGATTTGTCGGCTAAGAAAATTTTCTCCCCCGTTTACGTGTCTCGTTAGCTTTTTCATCCTTTGATTTTCTTTTTTTTTCTTTGCTTCCTTTACTTCACTTATCTCGTACATTTAAACTAGTTGCTGGTTAATTTGAGAGGTGAATTCAAGGAATGAAACTTTTAAGGAAGGATTGAAAAAAAAGAAGCACAGGAGCTTTTTACTATATCAGATGCTTCTTTTCTGCTCATTGCAGCGATCGTAAGGAGGGAAGAAAAATTTTATTCCTCGTATAAACTTATTTTAAGATCCGTAAAAATATTACTTTACTATTATTGATTTGTTTTCTCTTATTGTCAGTCACTTTAGTTTGATGATCAATTTGAAAAAAAAAAAAAAAAAAATGCCTTCTACTTTTTTACAATAAGTATTCACCAACTGGAATCTAATATCCCACTTGGAAAGATTCCCCGGAAAATGCCCCCTGGAGGTTCTATCAAAATTCCGCCGGAACTTCCAACGTAATTCCGTCGGAATTCCATCGGAGTTCCAAAGAAATTCCCCTGTGATTCCGACGGAATTAGGACTCTAAAAATTTTCAAAAAATTAATCAGAATTCCATCGGAACTCCGTCGGAATCACATTGGAAATTCTTTGGAACTCCAATGGAATTCCAATGGAATTACGTTAGAAGTTCCGGCGGAATTCTGATAGAACCTCCAGGGGGCACTTTCCGGGGAATTTTTCCAAGTTTGATTATTTAAACACAACAATTTATTATAAATAATTAAAAATTAATTAATTAAAATTTTTTTTAATTTATTAAATTTTTTTTTAATTAATTAATTTTTAATTTTAATTAAAATTAAAAGTTTATAAGAAATGAATTTCTTCAATATTTTTTTTTCTGCAAATATTTGTGCAAAAAATTTAAAAACCTTAAAACAACAACAAAAATTGCCTTTTATCAACAAATGAAAATTTCTTAAATTGTTAATAAAAAGGAAAATATTTCGAAAAGAGTTTTTCTTTTTTTTTTTTGGGAATTGAATGCGATAATGGTTTTTGAGAACAATTTATTGAAGCGAATTGCGAGTATCGCTTTACAAAACAATGAGCTCATTGTTTCACGTGTTGGAATTCATTGTTGCAGCAGTTTCGTTGAATTGGTTTTTCCTCGTATTGTTAGTTTGCATTCAAAATATCCAAATGCAACACGTTCTAAATATACAATAGGGATATAAATGCTCAACGAGGATCCTCAATTCGGGAGGATGAAAAAAAAAAAAATGAACGATAAATATAAATTAATATTTTACTATATAATATCCAATTCAGTACACGATAATAGAATCCCAAAGTTTTTTTTTTTTTTTTTGTAGTGGTTTTTCTCATCGTTTATTTCAAAAATTAAGTTTTTAGGGATTAAGTTTCTTTTTTATTGACGAATTTTATTGCTAAACAAATTTTGTTCAGTCAAAAAAAAAAAAGTAAATCCAATTTAAAAAGCATATTTCAAAAAGAATCGACTTTTTTTTTTATTTTATAAAGAGAAAAAACGAAAAAAACCATCATATATGCGACATAAAATCAATTTTCGTAAATGTGTCATATATGCCCCAAGGGCGTGATGGGTTTGAATAATTCCAGTTAAAATTCAATTTCATCAATAGACGAAAAAAAAAAAAAAATAAAAATAGATGACAATTTTTGCAAAAAAAATTTGTTCATTTGTCATAAATGGTTTACTATTTTTAATGATAAAAATGAATAATTAAAAGAAGTTTAGAAAAAACGCTTAAATTGATTTTAGTTGTTAATTAATAAAATACTATTAAAAAAAAATAATATTTACTGAACTAGTACTGCAATTGTTAGTAACAAGCAAGTATTTAAATACAGAATTAGTTCTGAATTTTATTACGGATAAAATTACCGGAACCAATACAGAACCAAATTATCAGTACTGGAAAATAGATTCTGAATCAGTAGTAAATCAATACTGATTGTAACTACTAAACTAATTCTGTTAAAAAAAATACTGGCAAGTTAGTTCTGCAACCAGAACCAATACAGAACCAATAATGGTTACCAGTACTGGCTAATCAGTTCTGTACTAGTAACCAGAACTCCTACTGAACCAATAGTGGTTACCAGTACTGAACAATTAGTTCTAAACTAGTAACCAAAACCAAATTAGTTCTAATTTAGTAACTAAAACCACTACTGAACCAATAGTGGTTGTCAGTACTGGCCAATCAGTTCTGAACTAAAACCACTACTGAACCAATAATGGTTACTAGTACTGACCAATTAGTTCTGCAATAGTAACTAGAACCATTACTGAACCAATAATGGTTACCAATACTGAACAATCAGTTTTGTACTAGTAACTAGAACCAATACTATCAAATTAGTTCTGAAGTAGTAACCAGAACCACTACTGAACCAATGGTGGTTATCAGTACTTGCCAATCAGTTCTGAATTAGTAACCACAACCAATAGTGGTTATCAGTACATGATAATTAGTTCTAAACTTGAAACCAGAACCAAATTAGTTCTAATCTAGTAAATAAAACCACTACTGAACCAATTGTGGTTGACAGTACTGGTCAATCAGTTCTTAACTAATAATCAGAACCAATATAGAACCAACAGTTCTTCACAGTACTGGCAAACTAGTTCTGAAGTATTAACCATAACAAATACAGAACCAATAGTGGTTACTGGTACTGACCAATTAGTTCTAAAGTAGTAACTAGAACCATTACTGAACCAATAATGGTTACCAGTACTGGACAATCAGTTCTGAACTAGTACCCAGAACCAATATAGAACCAATAATGGTAACTAGTACTGGCAAATTAGTTCTGAAGTATTATCCATAACAAATAAAGAACCAATAGCGGTTACTGGTACTGGCAAATTAGTTCTAAAGTAGTAACTAGAACCATTACTGAACCAATAATGGTTACCAGTACTGGACAATCAGTTCTGAACTAGTAACCAGAACCAAATTAGTTCTAATCTAGTAACTAAAACCACTACTGAACCAATAGTGGTTACTAGTACTGACCAATTAGTTCTGCAATAGTAACTAGAACCATTACTGAACCAATAATGGTTACCAGTACTGAGCAATCAGTTCTGAACTAGTAACCAGAACCAATACTGGCAAATTAGTTCGGAATTAGTTACCCAATTAGTAATCAACCTCTACTGAACAATTGGTCGTTATCATTACTTGCCAATAAGTTCTGAAGTAGTAACCACAACCAATAGTGGTTACCAGTACTGGCAAATCGATTTTAAACACACAATTAAAACCAATAACCAATAATAGTCATCTGTACTGATTAATCAGATTTGAACTAATGCTGAACTACTATTATTTGGCACTACTAAATCAGTACTGAGCCAATACTAAATGAAAAATAAATTTACAGTACGTCAATTCTACTCTTCATAACTGTGACAATACCAGTACTGCGTGACAGTATTTAAATTCCAATTTTTTTCTCTCTCTTATTTTTCAAAACTCACCGTTCTCCTGAGGACAGTTCTGACAGTCTCAACTTCCTGTGTTGGCCAACGTGCATAAACGACCGCTGACAATGCAAGTACAAAGATTCCTATCCAAATTGTCCATGCCATTACATTCTTTGACCTCGTAAGAAGCTTCCTTGCCGTCTTAGTTGAAATAACTTCCTGCGTTGGAATCTCCAACTTTTGTGCCTTTCTTAGAATGTCTTGCAATCGCCTTTTGGCCTGATCAACGTCAGGAATCCCCATTCTTGTGTCCTTTTCACGTTTGCCTCTTCTCTACTTGAATCGTGAAGGGCAATTCTTTCACAAATGAAGCACACACTATCTCTTCAGGACGGAGGCATTGGAATAAAGCTTCAAAGTCAAATTCTCAATAGACTTTCTCTCTCACTTTCTATTTCGATTCGTATAAAAAGATTCTTTCTCTTTTTCTTTTTTCTCCTTTATAAATGTGTCGAATCTCTGTAAAAAAAAACCAACCCAATCGTGATCCTATTCTAATATGGTGTGGCACTCGTCAACGCCTGGGAATGTCTGGTAAGGAATGAAAACGAGAATATGAAGGAATCATCTATAATCGTCCATTTGAATTCAAGTCACGTAAAAAGAGTTTTAATGGAAGAACCTGCTCTCCTTTATATGTATATCTATATTTTCCTTGATAATTAATTCACAATATATACCTCGTCGTCTTAGATGGAGGAATTCCATCGATATATATTTTTATATATATATATATATATGAAAAACGAAGACTATAATATCGAAAATTAATGTGACATGAGATATTTGCCGAAATATCGCGTAATCGAGGAAAATTGGAATGTCATTACTCGGCTTATCAGTATCGATTAATCTGATGGTAATTAGAACAATTTCGATAATCTCGAATACTGCCACACTGATAATAATCTGCGCGCGAGTATATATATATATATATATATATGGAAGGGAGAAACTCGAGCCAATTTCAATCATGACAAAAGTAATTTCTGGGTCATCAGAAACAGTGAACACACAATGCCCGCAATTGTGGTAAATGGTAAATGAAAGTGTCATACGTTTTAGTCCCTCCCCAATACAATGCACACATTTAAGTTCAACTCTAACTTTTATTACAATATGCATATATATATATATAGTAACTCGAATATTGCAAAATTTCCTATATAGAATCCACTTCAAATCTGACAATATTATTTCCTCTTTTATACATATATATATATATATAGAGAGAGAGAGAGAGAGAGAGAGAGAGAGAAAATTCCACGCAACAGGACGTTGCTTTTAACGAGATTCGATCCGCAAGGCGCATCTGTCTTCATTCTCTTCTTGAAAGGATTTCATAACCCAACTATGAGAAGACATTTATGGCACATAAAAACCTTTTCTTAAAACCTTTTTAGAAACGTCTAAGAGTTTTAATTAGAAAGATCTAAAATTATATCAATTACTGCTTGAAACAATAGAATCCCTTCTTTCCAAAAAAAAACATCTATTTTTTCGAAATAAAAAAAAAATTTTTTTGCTTTCAATATAATATAATTTTATAGTTTTAATAAAGTTTGAAAAAAAAAAATCTTTTACCGATAAGATTCCCTGGAAAGTGCCCCCTGGAGATTCCATCGAAATTCCATTGGAATTTCATTGGAGTTCCAAAGAATTTCCAATGAAATTACGATAGAATTCCGCTGAGATTCCGATGGAATTCCAATTAATTCTTTTTTAATTTTTAGAATCTTACATTAAGGAAATTATTATATTATTATAAAATAGAATTTTTATCATAGAAACCTTACTAAAAAAAAAATTTTATTTTTTATGAAATATTTATCAGCAGAGCTAGAAATCAATTGGCTTTCCATTGTCCAGCATTCATTTGAACAAACATCTAGAAATTTTTTTTTTAATTTCTCTAAATTATTAATAATTTTGATAATAATAACAATAACAAATTGAGTGCAAAAAAAAATAATTTAAATATTTAAATAAAAAAACTAAGATAATATTTCATAAAAAAATAAAATTTTTTAGTAAAGTTTCTATGATAAAAATTCTGTTTTATAATAATAATAATAATAATAATAATAATAATAATAATAATAATAATAATTTTCTTAATGTAGGATTCTAAAAATTAAAAAAGAATTAATCGGAATTCCATCGGAATCCCATAGGAAATTCTTTGGAACTCCAATGAAATTCCAACAAAATTCCGTTGAAAGTTCCGACGGAATTCTGATGGAATCTTTCCAAATGGGGAAAAAAAAATATTCTCAAAAATAGAGGAAAATTCCTCTCTTTGCGAAAAATTCTCTTGTATCGAAAATATTACTCTCAATTGAAAGAGTATTTTTCTCTTATTCTAAGAGGAATATTCTTGAATAGAGAATAATCCTCTTAAAATAAGAGAATTTGTGTAAGGAAAATATGCATTAAAACAAGAGGAATCCTCTTTGCAAACAAGAATATATTTTTTTTTCAATGTAATTGGAATCTATTTTAGAATATTTTATATGCAAGTAATATACTAATTTTAAGAATATTTCACACTAAATTTAAAAATTCTTTGTCCATTCATTCAAAAGTTAATAAAATAAAATTTTTATTTTTTATATCTCTAAAAAAAATCATTATTTAACAAAAAAAAAAAATCAGAATTGAAGAGAATCTTTTAAGGAGAAAAGAAAAATTAAAATTTGAATTAAAAATTTAAGAAAATCTTTCAAATAGAAAAATAGAGGAATTTTTAATAATGTACATAAAGAGAAAAATTTCATCAAAAAAAAAAAAAAAAAAAAAGAGGAAGAATCCACATTACTTTTTTCGTGATTAAAAAAAGGAAAAAACCAATATTAAATAAAGATTTAATTAATTATTAAGCTAAATTCAAAAACAAAATTGCCGAACAAAAAAAATAATATAAAAAGAACAGTTTACTATTATTTTCTCTTATTTTCATTTTTTTTTCTTTTTTTTCACAACGTTTCAGTATTTTAAAAATTAAGTCATGAATTTTAATTACAACACATGAATTAAATTCCATGCACGTTACTTTCATTTACTACGGTAAAATAAGTTAAATTACATATTACATACGTAATTTAATAACTAATTCACTTTTAATTTAAACTACCGCAAATTTTTTTTTTTTTTAGTAAAATTCTTTAAATACCTGAAAATATTTTTATCATCTCTAAAATAAAATTTTAATTTAAAATTTTTTTTTCCATGAAAAAAATTTGTTTAAAATAAGTAAAAAGAAAGAATTAGAGGAAAAATTTGCAAATATTATTTTATACAACATCTCTATCAAATCTCTATCTAGATTAAATCTCAAACAATTAATAATCAATTTCAGTATTATATATAGACTTTGATTAATGAATACGTAAAATACTCATTAATTATAGAAAATAATTTAGATATATAGTTAATTGAAGTTTCAAAATTAACAAAATTTATTATCTATATACGAGAATATAATAATTGTTTAATTTTTTTTTTTTAAAATGCATTCAATATTTACTAAAACTAATTAAATATTTTTATATTTTAAAAAAAAAGTATGTTTAAAATTTTTGTATGTATATTTTTAATAACTTATTTTTCCATTAAATAGTTTAATAGAACAAATATTATTACTGCGAAAAAAGTAATTTTTGTGAAAAAAATTTATTAAATCATAAAATGCAAATATATATATATAAATATATACATTGGAAAAACATAAAAGTAAATAATCAAATTAAAATGTAATTAAATTTTTTATTTTTAGAAAGGTCAAAAGTTTAATAGCACAGTTCACTGAAACATTTTAATTCAAATTTCATCAGCAGATTGTTATTTTAACGAAAAGTTATTAAAAGTTACATTGTAATTTTAATAGACTGAATACTGAAAACTTTTTCAATTAAATATACATATTCAGTTCCAATTCGTTGGTAAATCAGTTTTTTTTTCATTTTAATAAATTCGTTGTATAAAAATAATAAATCATTGATTTTTCACAAAAATTTGAAATATTTTACTAAAAAACAAATTGTTCTATTTTCTTTTTTTTAATTAGTAAAAAAATAATCGCATAAAATTCCTCTATTTTTTCCTCTTAAAATAAAAATATTTCTTTTTTTCTTTCTACAAAATTCTCTTTATTTTATTTTTTTTTAAATTAACCTAATATTTAATTTTGCATATTTAACAATTTTTAGTTTATGAATAAGTAAAAGAAAAAAAAAAAAAAAGAGAATAACAATTTTTTGTGTAAAATTTTTTTTTTTTTCCTTGAGAAAAATATTAAGAAAGGTGGAATAAACAGCTGTTATGGATATGCACCCTGAATAATTCTGCATGAATGAATAGGAAGGTCAAGTTAAGCAAGAGGGAAAATCCCACTGAGTCAGATCAAAGTGGTGGGTTGGTACGAGAAGTGGTTCACCGCGTCAGAATTTCTATTGGCAACTTGACAACCACAATACCAATTTGCCCTTTGGGGATTTAAATCTTAAAATTAAATACTTCTTCACTGACAATTTCATCTAGAGAAAAATATAAAATTCCGAAAAAAATATAATTTTGATATCTGTTATATATTACAATAAAATTTATTCTAAAATCCACTATATAATACTCTTAACGTAAGAATATATATATATTTTAAATGATAAATTTATTCTTAATTTAAGAATATATTCTGAAATAAGAATTTATTCTACAGAATATATTCTAAAATATATGAATATCTAAATTTAAAAATATATATTCTAAAATATAAATGACAAGAAAAGGGACCTTAATAACAAAATATTTTAGATTATGTTTGTAATTTTTGTACTTGACAATAAAAAAAATTACAAATTACTAATGTTTATATCTTCATTAGATCCAAAATATTCAATAGAAATTAATTTTGATTTTATACATAATTAAAAATGAACGAAGCTAAAACTATCAGTAAACATAACCTAAAATTTTTTGCCATTAAGATCCCTTCTCTTGTGAAACGTCATAAAAAGAAAAAAAAATCTCTCAAATAAAATGCAATTAAAAAATAACAAATACCAAACAGAATTTAAATATGAAATATCAAAAATATATTTATAAAAAAAAATTCCAACCACCTAAAGTAAAAAAATCAACAAAGGTTTTTTTTAAAAAAAAAAAAAAAAAAACAGGAATTTAAAATGAACAAGAGAAAGAGGAATCTACCAGCAGAATTCCGAGTTCAATATCAAACGGGACGATTGATCAAATTGAATAGAAGCCAATGTTGAATTTTCGAGTCTTCATTCCTCGAAAATTAATCAGAGATATGCAGACAAGAAGCTAATTAACTGGAATCCAGAGTCGCGTTTTGTTGAAAGTTATCTCTCTCTCTCACACACACACACACACACACATACATCGATATGGAGCATTCCAAGATTTTTTCGAGTGTGAAATTTCACGCTCTATCTGCTGTTCCAATTTCGATTCTCTTTAATAACTTGCAATCCATTGGGCGAAGATTTACTATCGAAACGAAAATGGGAAACAGAATCTATATATATATATATATAAATATAGAAGAGAAGAGGGCAATATTCTTGTTTTATCTAATATTACCCTTCTGCCATGAATATCTTATGATTACAATATACCGCATTCTATATTTTCATTATGGAAATGGGTTCGAGGATATTATCTTACAGTAGAGTATTACCAAAACAATGATCAATATAATATCTATTTATATATCTACTAAACGAAACAATACAAATTTTTACTCAAAAATCAATTATATAATTTTTATATTTATTTTTTTATATCAAAAAAAATTTTATAGCCCATTATTACTATTTTTTTGACACTAATTTTTATTGGTACATATTTATCAATAATTAATGTTAAACTCTAAATTTGAAGTCAGTGAAAATATCACTGATTTAGATGTAAAAATAAATTGTACTTAACTAAATAAACTAAATTTTATTTGCTTGCCACAAATTTGTATTGTTACACAAATATATTACTTAAATAAATATTTTTAATATGTACAAAATTTTACTGTTATAACAAAATTTTATCGTTTCTTACAATAATGTATTTTTAAAACAAAATATACTTTCTAAATCTGAATTAGTAGTTTTTCTACTAATTAAAGAGTGCGGATTCGTTTATCAATTGTATTAGTAACAGTTTTGAATCTTTTTTAGTAGAAAACTACTAATTGCTAGTAGAAAACTACTAATTCATGGAGTAAATCGTATTTTTTATTATTTTAGATTAGTAAGCCGATTTACTCCATGAATTAGTACACTCAGAAAAAAGATATGTTTAAACCAAATGTACCATTTTTTTTTTATATTTACCCAATTTTTTTGGTTAGTTCAAAACAAAATTTGTTTAATTCAAATAAATATTTATTTGATCTAAATAAATGTTTGGTTTATTTTAATAAATTTTTTTGAACAAAGAAAAAAATTAAGCTAAATAAACGTTTGGTTTATGCAACCAAATGTTTGGTTAACTCAATGCATTTATTTTGTTGATTTAACCAAAATTTGGTTGCTTCAAACGAATTTTTTTCTGAGTGTACACTGAAAAAAAAAAATTTATTTGATTCAAATAATCGATTACTTGACTATTATCAAATAAATATTTATTTGTATCAAATAATTGTTATTTAAATCAATTAAATGGTATTTGTTTCAAATAAAAAAATTATTGGTTCAAATACAATTTATTTAATTCAAATAAAAATTATTTGGTTCAAGTAAATATTTATTTGATAATTCTCGAGTATTTGAATCAAATAAATTTTTTTTTCAGTGTAATTTTCTATTACTCTCTAAATTTAAATTAGTAAAAAAGTTTACTAATTTGAATTAGTGACTCACTTTTTGCTTTAGAATTAGTTAAATTTTACTAATTGTTAGTAAAAGTTACTAATAATTAGTAAAATTTTACTAATTGAGAAGCAAAAAGTGAGTCACTAATTCAAATTAGTAAACATTTTTACTAATTCAGATCCGCAACCGTTTCATTAGTAGAAAAACAACTAATTCAGATTTAGAGATTAAATAAAAAGAAATTTAATTTCAGATTTGAACAATACAGATTTGTTGTTGCGATCAAACAAAATTTCTTGATTCCAGTTTTAGTAAATGTTTGTTAATATATTTGTTTTCCCATCTAATAACTAAAGAATTCCGATGAAAATCTAACTAGAAGAAAAATTAACTGTCATTCAACATTAAAGAAATCTTTAAAATCACAAGTGTGCGGAAAAATCTCCAAACCCCATGTGTTTGCACATGGGTCATTCGAAATTCGATCAAATGCCTCCCTATCATCACGGTTATTGATCTCCCATCATGTCATCACTAATCACATAACGATTGATTTCACATCACATAAGTGACCTTTCTCATAACAAAACAAATCTACCTACCACAATAAAATAATTCAACTTTTTTTGGGGGAAAAAAAATACCTAAATTTCCGAAACCTATCCAAAAATTCCAACAGGCGATGATAGTGCTTTTTTTTTTTTTTTGATATATAATTTCGAATTTCGAACCCTCTCTGACCTTTTTCTCCAAATATCCGGCTTTTGGTTTGTGAACATCTGCACTGCGGTTCGTTAAACTATTTCGTTATAATATTTTTTTTTTACCCAAAAAAAAAAAAAAATAAATATTTAATCAAAATAATGGATTCCACAAATATGAAAAAAAAAATTTCCTCAAAATTATGAAAATACTTTATATATATATATATATATATACACAGAGAGTGACGAGGGATAGAAAAGTGAAGGAATTTTGTTTTTATTTCCTAGAGAGTACTTGTTCGACAACTACTCCCGGGACCCGCGACGGGTGCGAACTAACCATCTTCAACGAGGGTAGCTACCCTTATAGATAAAACAAAAACGTAGCGCAAGCGCCACAAAATACCTCACAGTAGGCGCAAGCGTCATTGTGGAAATCGTAGTTAAAGCCTAAAAACCGTTGTACGAAATACATACACACACACACACATATATATATATATATATATATATGTATATATGTATGAGGTATTATATCTCAAGTCCAGAAGCAATAGTGAACGGCGATTGGACGTCGTCCAGTTTCACTGGGATGCTCTCTGTTATAAATCTCTATTAAATTCGGTTCTCGCGCGAACCAGATAATGACAGCGGCGGCGGTATATAAAAGGGGTACAATCGGAACCGAACGCTCGCGATATATGGATTAATAACGGATTCCTGTCGAAAAATTTAGAGAGTCAGGGGAGATGCGGACAGTTTTTACATTTCTCGTGTGAACGTACAGAGAGATATATTTATGGGAGTTTCCTCTGAATGGATCGAAAAGAGAAAGAGAACTTTTTATTTTTTTTTTTTTCCTTTTTTTTTTTTATCCACGTCATAACCGGAAACTATGGGAACCAAACGCGGGGAATAATTCATTGACACTCTACTATTTTTTTTTTTTTTTTTTTTTTTTTTTTGTAATTGAGGAAATTGTAAATATTGACAATCCAATAAAAGACAAAAAATTAATTCAATAATAGTAAAATGAAGTAACATAAAAAATAGTTGAAATATTAAATATTATTTAAAAAATTGAGCGCATTGTGTGAAAAATTAGAGAATTTTTATTTTTCCAATTATTCATTTATATAAGGAAATATATATATATATATCAATTTGAAAAATAATAATTCGTCTTAAAAATAATTTTTGAAAAAATTTAATTTATTCCAATAATCGGTTATTTGACTATTAACAAATAAATATTTACTTGAATATAATAAAAATTTTCTAATTTAGTCTCTAGATGTCTGACTAAAATTTACTTGTACTACTGAGAAAATTACAAAATTTGTATAAAGTCTGATTAAATATTTACTTTTACTACTGATTCCATACTTTAGATAATGTGTCTGACTAAACCCGACTTTTACTACTAAAACAAGTAGAAAATTTTTAAAAGTCTGACCAAATATTTAGTTTTACTACTGATTTTCTAATTTATTCATTACGTCTGACAAAACCTAACTTGTACAACTGAAAAAATCACAAATTTGTACAAAGTCTAATTACATATTTACTTTTACTACTGTTTTCATAATTTAAATAATATGTCTGACTATAACCGACCTTTACTACTAAAACAAGTAGAAAAAATTTAGAATGTCTGACTAAATATTTAGTTTTACTACTGATTTTCTAATGCAGTAATTCTGTGTCTGGATACAATTTACTTGTACCAATGATAAAGTTACAAATATATAGAAAGTCTGACAAAACATTTACTTTTACTACTGTTTATATACTTTAAGCATTATGTCTGACTGAAATCGACCTTTACTTGGATCCAAATAATTTTTGTAACCAAATAAAAAATAATTGAATAAAATAAATTTTATTTGAACCAACAATTTTTCTATTTGAAACAAATACAATTTAACTGACTAAAATAATAATTATTTATTACAAATAAATATTTCTTTCATAATATAGTCAAGTAACCAATAATTTTAATCAAATAAATTTTTTTTTCAGTGTAATTAAAATATTTAATTTCTTTAAAAAAAAAAAAAATTGTAAAATTTTTTTTAAAAACGCTATAAATTCACGACAAAAAAAAAAGTATAAATTACTAAGAATAAGAAGAATCATCTTTTGAATTTTGGTACTGACTTTAATATGCAACGTCAATAATTGAGAACTAGAGTGGAACAGTAGAGAAAAGTTTAAGCTGATTGTAACTTGGACAGTTTAATGGAAATTTAATGACTTGTGAAAGATTATCGGTTTATGCTACTACTTTGTGTAAAATTTTCTGCAAATAATTACGATGAATATTAAATTTCTCTTAAATGTTACAATTCACACCGAAAATGTACATTTACTAACAATAAAAATAATAATTTTTTTCTAACTTTTTCATATAATAAATTATCCCAAAAAAAAAAATATTTATTTTACTCTCAGTTTCTATTCTATTTTTATTATAAAACAAATTACAACTAAAAAATTGTTAATGAAATAACAAAGTTAATTTACATTGAAATATACAAGGAAAATGAGAATTTTAATAAATATAAAATGTAGAAAATAAAAAACGAATGAAATAAAAAAAGAAGTGAATAAAATAAAAAATAAACTAAAAAATGAGTAAAAAAAAATATATATAAAATAAAAAATATATTACCTAAAGATACCCTAGGGATAATTTTAACGAGATATAAAACAATAAATATAAAAAAAAAAAACAAGATAGTAAAAATCAAAAGTAGAATAATAATAATAATTTGTTTGATATTTTTCAGGAAAAAAAAACAATATGAAAGTCTAATAAAAACAAATCGAATTGAATGTCCGTAAAAATCATAACCCTCATAATTTCTTATTTTGCCGAGTCGATACTTTAAAGAAGAAAAGGCTTCTATTGCGAGTCGATAAAGTCAGGGCAATAAAGCCTTCGGTAAAGTTCAAAGAAGTATTGAGCTTCCTCAATATCACCTCAATAAACTGACTCTACCTTTTCGGGCCACAAGTGGGTATCTACTTTTATTGGCGGATTAAGAAACGGATTTTCAACCACCTCTTTCTTTTCTCTTCATCTCTTTTGTGTATATATATATATATATATATATATATATATATATGTTTGGTCCTTTTTCTCCGGGTTGTGCTCCCTTTTTTTTTTACTTTCTTGTATGTATACACAAACGTATTTCGAAAGAGGTTCAAAGGGTCTTTTGCCTTAGGAGGGTCTTTCATCGAAAGAATTTAATCGAGAGAGTCTCGCTGTCAAGGGAGAAAGTGGTTTGGACCACAGGTTTAAGCTTCTTGAGATTAGCCTTGTTCTTATATATATATATATATATATATACGAGAGGAGATGAACCATGTGCGGAAATAAAGAAATAAAAAAAAGAGAGAGAAAAATAAATGTGAAAAAAAGGGGGACCATGAGGTCAAAATGGCACACGACGAACGAGAGATTAATGTACCCTCGTGGTCTAATTCGAAACTTCAGGATTTAGACAGGGATTTGTGTTTCTTTTCTACAGTCACTAAAGATTTAACGCCAGATTAGTTTCCATGTCCAATACACACCACTATTCCTGTGATTTACTTCATGTTACAATTTAAATTCTACATCGGAGAAAATGCCAATGAAACGTTTAAAAATTCTCTAAATTTTGTGAAAAATAACGTATCAAGTTTATTTTACAATTTTAAAAGTATCAAATTAATACCAAAAATATCAAATTGATATAAAAATTTTAATTTAATATTTTCTGTATTAATTTAATACTTTTTTCTAAATGAAAAGTTAAATATTTTTTTATTATAAATCATTTTAAATTTATTACTAAGAGAAATAATATATTTTAATTTTTCCATTAAAATTCTCTCTTTTATATATATATATATTTAATGCACTTTTCTATAATTTACTTCAACCTTTCGTGAAAAGGAAGAAACCGAGGAAAACCACACTGAATGTAAACAGTCGTCCTTTTACATTTTAAGTAATAAATATTTGAACTTGAAATGTTCAATCATAAATTTTCTCACGACTTTTAAGTTAACCTTGCGCTTCTAGAATATAAATGATTCTTGATTTTAAATATTCAACGTTACATGTGTTCTTTGAAAAATTTAGTATATAAACACGAACAAAAAAAAAAAAAAAAATTTGCCTATTCTAAATGTCACTTTCTTTTCTTCTTGCATATTAAAACAATTATGTCTGACTAAAACAGAATTTTATCACATAAACACGATATTATGTCTGACTAAAAATGACCATTACTACTGATACAAGTAGAATTTTTTTTAAAGTCTGACTAAACATTTAGTTTTACTACTTATCTGATATTATAATTATATGTCTGACTAAAATTTATTTCTACTACTGATAAAATTAAAAAATTATAAAAAGTCTGATTAAATATTTAGTTATACTACTGTTAGCATATTTTAGAAAATGTCTGACTATAACCGACCTTTATTACTGATTTTTTAATACTATCTATTTTTACTAATTTCTATACTTCTCATAATATGTCTGACTAAAACCGACCTATACTACTAAGACAAGTAAAAAAATTTTTGAAGGTCTGAATAAATATTTAGTTTTACTACTAATTTTCCAATTTCTTTAATATTTTTTTGAAAAAAACGTAACTTGTACCACTGAAAATATCACTAAAATTGTACAAAGTCTGATTAAATATTTACTTTTACTACTGTTTCCATACTTTAAATTAAATGTCTGACTATAACCGATCTTTACTACTAAAACAAATTAGAAAAAATTTAAAACGCCTGACTAAATATTTAGTTTTACTACTGATTTTCTAATATAGTAATTATGTACCTGACTAAAATTTACTTGTACCACTGATAACATTACAAAAATTTAGAAACTTTGACAAAACATTTGCTTTCACTACTGTTTTTATACTTTAGGCCTTATGTCTGACTAAAAGCAACTCTTACTACTGCTACAAGTAGAAAAAATTTAGAAGATCAAAATAAATATCTATTTCTAATACTTTCTTTACTTTTCATGATATGTATGACTAAAACCGACCTATACTACTAAGACAAGTAAAAAAAATTTTGAAGGTCTAAATAAATATTTAGTTTTACTACTAATTTTCCAATTTATTCAATATGTGTCTGACAAAAACGTAACTTGTACCACTAAAAAAAAATAACAAAATTGTACAAAGTCTGATTAAATATTTACTTTTACTACTGATTCTATACTTTAGATGAAGTCTGACTAAACCCGACTTTAACTACTAAAAAAAGTACGACATTTTTAAAAAGTCTGACTAAATATTTAGTTTTACTACTGATTTTCTTATTTATTCATTACGTCTGACAAAACCTAATTTGTACCACTGAGAAAATAACAAAATTCTATAGTCTGATTAAATATTGACTTTTACTACTGATTTGCTAATTTACCCTTTATATCTCACTAAAACTTTATTCAAAAAAAGGTGGCTTTTAAACCAAAAAAAAAAGAATCTTTTTCTGTTCCAAATAGTAACTAAAGAAGAAATATAAGAAACTAATTAACTTTTTTTTATAAGGTAGCTTTGAAAAAAAACAAGATTTAAATCAAAAAGAATTTATAAAGAGAAGAAATAATGAAAATGGTAGAAGGCGTTGAATCGCAAGACAGTATACGATAGGATATTTCTCTACGGATTGGTTGTGCGCGGAACGATTACACGAGAAATTGGAAATCAAGTATTCAATTCGCCAGTGAGCAAATTTACACTTCAAGACAAAAGTACTTTCAATTCTCTCTAATGTAGACAACTGACAGCACAAGTAGATGATGCATTTTCTTTTTTTTTTATTTAACCAATTTGTAAACATATTGCGTGTCAAGAAAAAAATTGATTAAAATAATATTTCTAATTTAATTTTCAGAATTCATTAATTTCGATCAAGTACTAAATTTTCAAAAATGAAAATTATCCAAATTTTTCAAAAAAAAAAAACTAACAAAAATTATAGTAGAGTAAAAAAAATAAGGGAAAGTCATCCAAAGACCTAAAATAATTTCGAAGGGAAACAAAGACTATTTTATCCTTTTAAAAATGATAATTCAAGAATACACCTGGTTTAAAACACACAGCTTCAACTTTCTCTCTCTCTTTTTTGCATTTTTACTCTACTTATTTGCCCTCGAGTCCGACATACGTGAAATCTGTTTAAACATTCAAAGACCAGTCTTTGCGTATTTTCTTTTCGTCGAGTAAAAGCTGTCTCTTCTGACAGGTACAAACAGCATATGCTGTTTTTTCTTGCCTTACTGACGTACTTTAACCAAAACCATCTCGTTTCGGTCTTACTGGATAAATAATGAAAAACATATATCACCGTGTCTGATCTTAAATGAAAAATTTCTATTCATAAAAAACATAACCATATAATAAGGCAAAAAAAATATCACAAAATAAGAAAATTTCAGTCTCCCTTTACAATTGCAAAAAAAAAAATTATTTTCTATATTTGAAAATTTTTTTTCCACGTCTTCGTCATATTTCTTGAAAAACCACACACAAACTGAAATCTGTCTCCGCAGATAATAATCGATTATCAAATGTAAAACGTAGTTTAAAAATATATAAAATACTATTAATAAAATTAAATAATTATAGAAAGGCTGACAAAATATTTACTTTTACTACTTATTCTATACTTTAGATATTATGTCAGACAAGGAATGACCTTTACTACCGATACAAGTTGAAAAAATTTAGAAGATCAGAATCAATATCTATTTCTACTATTTTCTATACTACTCATAATATGTCTGACTAAAACCGACCTATACTACTAAGACAAGTAGAACAAAATTTAGAAGGTTTAAATAAATATTTAGTTATACCACTGATTTTTTAATTTAGTCTCTAGATGTCTGACTAAAATTTGCTTGTACTACTGAAAAAATTACAAAATTATAAAAAATCTGATTAAATATTTACTTATGCTACTGTTAGCATATTTTAGATAATGTCTGACAATAACCGACCTTTACTACTAAAAGAAGTAGGAAATTTTTAAAAGTCTGACTAAATATTTAGTTTTACTACTGATTTTCTAATTTATTCATTAGGTGTCTAACTTAAATTTACTTGTACTAATGATAAAATTACAAAATTATAATTACTAGTAAATTTTTAAAAATATTAGCAAGTATGACTAATTATTTACTTGTACTACTTATAAATTCAGAAAACTCTAAATAGTCTGACTCAATTGATACTTTTTCTACTGCTAATTCTAATGTTTGACTATAACCAACATTTACTACTGATAAAATTACAAAAATTGTAAAAAGTCTGACGAAACATTTACTTTTACTACTGTTTCTATACTTTAGGCATTATGTCTGACTAAAACTGAACTATACTACTAAGACAAGTAAAAAAAAATTTGAAGGTCTAAATAAATATTTACTTTTACTACTAATTTTTAAATTAAGTCTCTAGATGTCTGACTAAAATTTACTTGTACTACTGAAAAAATAGTAGAAAGTCTGATTAACTATTTACTTTTACTACTGATTCTATACTTTAGATGAAGTCTGACTAAACCCGACTTTAACTACTAAAAAAAGTACGACCTTTTTAAAAAGTCTGACTAAATATTTAGTTTTACTACTGATTTTCTTATTTATTCATTACGTCTAACAAAACCTAACTTGTACCACTGAAAAAATCACAAAATTGTACATATTTACTTTTACTACTGTTTCCATAATTTAAATAATATGTCTGACTAAAACCGACCTATACTACTAAGACAAGAAAAAAAAATTAGAAGGTTTGAATAATTATTTAGTTATACTACTGATTTTTTAATTCAATCTCTATCTGTCTGATGAAAATTTACTTGTACTACTGAAAAAATTACAAAATTGTAGAAAGTCTGATTAAATATTTTCTTTTACTACTGATTCTATAATAAATAATAAAATAAATTAAAATAAAATAAAAAAAAATAAAAAAATAATAAAACCGATTTTTACTACTAAAATAAGTAGGAAATTTTTAAGTCTGACTAAATATTTAGTTTACTACTGATTTTCATACTTTTTCCACTACTATTTATAATGTTTGACTATAGCCAACTTTTACTACTGATAAAATTACAAAAATTGTAAAAAGTCCGACAAAACATTTACTTTCACTACTATTTCTATACTTTAGGCATTATGTCCGACTAAAATCGACCTTAAGTACTAACATATGTTGAAAAATTTTAAAAGTCTAACTAAATATTTAGTTTTACTACTGATTTTCTAATTTATTCATTACGTGTCTAACTTAAAACTTGTAATAATAATAAAATTACAAAAATTTCTTCTCATATAAAAAATAATAACGCAAAAAAAAATCACAAAATAAGAAAATTTCACAGTTTCCTTCTACAAAAAAAAAATTATTTTCTATATTTGAAAATTCTTTTTTTCCCACGTCTTCGTCATATTTCTTGCAAAAACCACACACGCAAACTGAAATCTGTCTCCGTAGATAATAATCGATTTTCAAATGTGAAACGTAGTTTAAAAATATATAAGAGTCAGAATATTTCTTTAAAAATAATGTGATACACGAGGGAGAAAAATAATATAGGATACAATAAACAAAAGTGCAAAAACTTCCAATAAAATTCTATATATATATATATATATAGTATTCTGTCTATTTTTGCACATTTTATTTTCTTGCTTTTTTCAATTTTTTTTTCTTTTTTATTTAGGGGAATAAAACATTGCCCTCATCTGACGAAGACACGTAAAGAGGTGAGACGCAAATCAGAGTGCCTTTTGGTGAACGATGAGGTGGAAGAGAATTGCCAGGATCGTCAGAAACGCCTACTAGAATTTATTGTATTTGCCAAGCGACGAGTATGCTTCGAGGGGCGTTTCTCGTTTTGATAATAAATGGAAGAATAATTAAAATTAGCATACGTGAAATTAGTATCAAAATATATTATTCCATAATAATCTAGAATTGAATATTATTCACGAAATAACCTACAAAAAAAAATTCAAATATATATAAATATATATGTCAACCATGCTTTTCAAAATATGAAAATTTTCCCAAAAATTTTGTTTACAATAAAAAAAAAAATTTATAATAAAAATAATATTAAAAAAAAAGTAATAAAAATTATAATAAAGAGTATAATTAAAGTAATTAAAAAATAAAAATTATTTAAAAAATAAATTAAATTAATTTCTATTTCAAATTCAATAATTAATTAAAATAATAATAAAATTAACGAAAAAAAAAAATTTAATTTAAATCAAATTTTTAATTAGACTAGTTTAACATTATAAAACTTTTTAACACGTAATTATGTGCAAAAAAAAAAATTTCATATGTAAAGTTTCTGATAGGTAAACTTTATTTCGTACTTATGGGAAATTTACCATAAACTTTCGAGTGTCATAGTAATCTAATAAATTCACGTCTTTTACAGGAAGAACTAGACTGCCAGCTTTTACAAAATTTCAGACTTTTCTCATTCCACATTCTCTTCTTCAAGTAATAAACGGCTGTCTTGTGCATATAAAGCCTTTCACCCAAGAACCTTTTATACTTGAAAGTTCGAAGTCATCAAAGAAAAATTTAAAGACCTTCTTCATATTATATATATATATATATATATATATATATAGAAATGATTAAATCGAATTTTATTTCGAGGCATTAATTTCGTTATTATATTAATGGAAATTTTTCCTTCTTTAATAATAATAATTCAAAAAATAGAAAAATTTAATTTTTCAATCAAAATGAAATCCCCAATCAAAATGAGAGAGAGAGAAAAAAAGAGAGAGAGAGAGAGAAGTGTGAAAATAAAACATTGATTTATATAACGATACCCGTCAATTAATTTCATCAGTTGAGAATGCATGTAAAACCGCTTCAGAGTTATTAATTGGACCTATTCTCGCTGTTACACAAATTTGTTTGATCGAATTTTTTACATGTCACTTCATGTACTAATTAAAACCCGCTTGTTATCTTTACAACAAATGAATTCAATTGCTATTTTGATTGTCTCTATATATATAATACTGTCAATCAAACCTGAAGTAAAAATTAATAAAAAAAAAAAAACGTATCTTATTTAAAGAAATTAATTCTCTAAAAATTAGTTTAGCTAATTTATGCCATTGAAAATTCATTCGATATAATTTACAGTAATTTATATTTAATTTTCTTCCATTACCAATTTTGGTCAAATTTCGGTCAAATTTCCGGTCGATATAAATAATTATATCAAATTACGATACCATGTAAAAATTCAATGAACTAGAAATTATATTAAATAAGAATTATGTAAAATAGAGATTCGTTTAAATTAAATCGTTTTAATTATAATTTGATTAAGGAAATTTTTGTTTTTATAAATTATGTTAAATCAGAATTCAATTACATCGAAATAGTATTAAATAATTAAAAATTTGTTTAATTTGCTTCTATTGTATTAAAACTTATTTTTTATGATTTGTAATAGTTTCCATTGTGTTGTAATAAATTGTGTGCGCACACAATTTTATAAAAATTCGAAAAAATAGAAATTTCGATTCGAAATTCCTTTAAATAATAATTCATTTAAGTCGATTCATGAACTGTCTCAAAAGAGCGAATTAAATAAAAAAAAAAAAAAAATGACTCACCGATCGATGAATAATGATAATCCACGTTGGAGCGATATCGCCCTTTCCGGATTGCTTCTTAGGCTGCTCCCAAAGATCCTGGCTTGTTGCAATCACAAAAAAAAAAAAATTCACACGATTTTAAAAACACGCACAGATTCTAAACTTTATAAAACTATCTCTATAAACGATTTAAAATTCACGAAACTATCAAGTAAAAAAAAACACACACACACTGTATCTAAATTTTTTTCAAGTGTCTCTATATTTAAAATTCACGTCACTTTTCGTTAATGAAAGAAATTCAAGGAACTGAATTTTAATTGGCTCTATTCCCTTCTTTCCTTAAGTGGCGCTGAAAATAAAAATTATTTTTAAATTAAAAAAAAAAATATATTGCAACTTTTTCTATTTTTATAATAATAATAAATTGTAATACAATAAAATCTTGAATCACAATCAATTAAATATGACAAAATTATACTAATTAAAAAGAAAATGCTACAAACAAAATTTTTCCCCAATAAAATATAAAATATTTACCTTAACGAATTTTCAGCTTCATAGAGATTCTCTCAAACTAAATAGCCCTCGGAGATCCCTACTTTCAAGTTAAATTTCCATTCAAAAAAATGTGAAAAATAACCGTAAAAAATAGACCGAGTTCTAAAAAGTATGGAGAATTTTGTGTACTTCAAAATTCAGTACTCCATCAAGTATAGAATCTGAAAAAAAATTAATTTTCAAAATTAATTAAAATTCAATTTTATAAAGAATTTTATTTAGTATATTTAATTTGTATTTTTAAAATTAAAATAAACTGACAATTTCCAAAAAAAAATTTTAAAAAAAAATTCGAAACTAAATGCCAACTGTCAGCGCTGTACTAACATGTACATCTTTAACCGGTCGGTAATACAGAAAACTATAAAAAAAAAATTTCATTTTCTTTGACAAAAAATAAATGTCGCATCGAGACTAATTAAAGTAATCGAATAACACAAAAATCTTGAAATAATTTCCATGTCAATAATAATTAAAAAATGAAATCACACAAGTAATCTAATAATAATAAATATCAAAATCTTTGATATGCTTTAAATAGTAAATCCTTATTCTAAAACGTACGTGTCGGTGGAAATTCGAGAAAGTTTTATACTTGTGTGACAAAGCTCTATACATTACAATCCAAATGAAGATTTGCTACATCATCAGAATTTCTATTTACATAATTTCCGGTTTCTATTTAGTTTCTGGGCGCACCTAATCCTGGCTAAGACATAGCCATGAATTCGAATGAGTTTGCAATTCTAGAACGATATTAGTCATGCTGATCCCTTTAACCAAATTGTCGTCACACTCGCCTCCCAAATGAATATAGTTTTATAAATAATAATAAAAAAAAAAAAAAAAAAAACTTTCCACAATAATTTTGTTATAAAACAACAAACTTTTATCCGCACAGCAATTACCAAAATTGAAAAATTCAATTCACTCGCTTCACAAAAAAAGTTTTAAAATGAAATCTCATGATTTCTTTTTTATCGTCTCTTTTGTATCTTTACTCTCATCCCTTTAAAAAAGGAAAGAAAAAGAATAGAAAAAAAAGAAAACATAATAGGCTCATCGTCGCGTAAAACCTTATCCGGAAGGAACGATGTTGGCCTTCCAAGCGTCGACAACAAACGATTTCGTTCTCTTGGAAAAACAACTTTAATCGTTTTCCACCTTACATAAGTCGACGCTTGTTACCGAAAAGCAGGGATTTATCCACCAGTTAAAGGGCACAGGGTGAACTAAAGGATCTCCTTAAAAAGTTTTCCTTGAGAGAAAATCTCCAAAAACTTTTTCCTTATACGATCGCATGTAAAGCTTGTTGCTTTTCAAGATTTCTTTAAAGTTTAACCAACCATTAATATTTTTTTAAACTTCATATATATATATATATATATATATATATCTTGAAAACTTATTTACTTTACATGAAACATCTATGTGTTTTTTTTTTACTATTTATTATTCCGTCTCTCTGCATATATGTGGAGTTTATTACATTTTCCCATTTTCCTGTTAGAAATGCGTTGCAAATTTCTCTACTTCTCACTTGTCGAGAATGAAAATACATTTATTCAGTATAAAAATTTATGTGTTTCTTTTTTCCATTTCTAGTTGCCTCTATTTTAAACCGAAAATTTTGCAAATTGTTGCCACAGCAATGCAATAGAATATACGAATTATTGCTTCAAAATATTAATGTAATATTTATATTTCATATACCAAATATTGAACAAGAATTTACTTTTCCGCAATTTTTCTGAGTTACACAAATTCTAATTAGATTACAGTTTTTTAAAAAAAATATATATTAACCACTTCTCAAAACTGCGCAAACCAGAAACTAGTTAATTTACCGACTGATGGCAATGCAGATTGCTATGTGTCCAGCAGTCGGTAATGCAGAAAGCAAACAAATTACCAACCGATGGAAATACAAATTACTATATTTCCAGCAGTCGGTAAGGCAGAAAGTACATATGTTATCGATAGATAGCAAAACAGATTACTGTCTTTCTAGCAGTTGGTAATGCAGAAAACATAAAAGTTACCGACAGATAGCGAGACCGATTACTGTTTCTAGCAGTCGGTAATACAGCCGAAGGTACGTTTCTCAAAACTGCACAAACCAAAAACTAGTTAATTTACCGACTGATGACAATGCAGATTGCTATGTGTCCAGCAGTCGATAATGCAAAAAGCAAACAAGTTACCAACCGATGGAAATACAGATTACTATGTTTTCAGCAGTCGGTAAGGCAGAAAGTACATACACTGAGAAAACTGGAGTGTTAAATTCAGAGGTTCAAAAAATGTATGTTCAACTGTCTTATCAAGAAAGTTTAATAGTCCTTCGAAATGTATTTTTGAATTAATAAAAGAAATCTGCTTTCATATTCTGTCCGTTCACGCACAGAGGGATAAAAGCTGCGCAGAAAATTTGAATTAGCTTCTGCGCACAAAGATCGCGCTAAGATATATGGTGACATTTAATTTAATGTATTAAATTTTGAGGTTAGGTTGCCATATTTATTTATTCCGCGCAAGATAAGGAAGGGATTCCTCAAGATTTATCATTTGTTCCTCAACCATAAACTTATTATCCCTCCAGGAGGGATAACACGACTTTCCCTGAATGGTGTATTCGATTACTTAGAGTGTTGTTCCATAGCCAACTCTCAAATATGAATTCTTAATCCCTCCAGAGGTTTAATCTGAACCTCCAGTTTTCTCAGTGTATGTTATCGATAGATCGCAAAACAGATTACTGTCTTTCTAGCAGTTGGTAATGCAGAAAACATAAAAGTTACCGACAGATAGCGAGACAGATTACTGTTTCTAGCAGTCGGTAATACAGCTCAAGGTATCCTTCTCAAAATTGCACAAACCAAAAACTAGTTAATTTACCAACTGATGACAATACAGATTTCTATGTGTCCAGCTGTCGGTAATGCAGAAAGCAAAAAATTTACCAACAGATGGAAATACAGATTACTATGTTTCCAGCAGTAGGTAAGGCAAAAATTACATATGTTATCGATAGATGGCAAAACAAATTACTGTCTTTTTAGCAGTCGGTAATGCAAAAAGCATAAAAGTTACCTACAGATAGCAATACAGATTAGTTTCTAGCAATTGGTAATAAAGCCCAAGGTACCAACAGACGGCAATGCAGATTATTATTCCCAGCAAACGGTAATGCAGAGAGAATATAAGTTACCGACAGATGGAAATGCAGACTACTATGTTTCTAACAATCGGTAATGCAGAGAGTATATAAATTATCGACAGTTGGCAATGCGAATTTCAATTTAAAAAACAATTGCTTACAGAAAAAAATAAATTATTTTTATTTAAGAATAAATTTATTAATATCAGAATATAAAAATATTTTAATAGTAATATGACAAAATTTAATATTATTAATTGTAACAATTTTAATGTTTTATTCACAACTACCGTTATTATTTAATTTGAAAGACACTCATAGAATATCTTAATGCTCAAGATATTATGCTGTCAGATGGTAAATGATCATCCACCTAAACCGTATCACAGCCAACAAACACACAGCTTTATTTGAATGATGTTCACGTCTGGATTAACCGCGTATACCTTAATGTTATTGCAAAATCTCATAAAGGATTAACTTCCCAAGCAAAATCCTCCGAAATCATTTCTAACTAAGTAAATGAGCATAAATGCTCTTCTGCTCACATTCCTCTTGTGTAAACGGAACGTATATACATATATATTAAACAATGCTAGCGTGTGTTTGTTTTATTATTTACATTGAGAAATGGGGAAAATTTTAATTTTCTTTTTTAAAAATTCATGGAATCCAGATATACTTAATTTTGTAATAATTAATTCAAAAAATTTTTTTTTAAAGTACCATTAAAAAAAGCTTTCTATTGACAGAATGACTATTTTCATCGGTGTTTTTTTTTTAAATCCATATCGATTATTGGTTATTGATTTATAGCTTTCGCTGTGAATTGATGTCGTAAAAGCTTTTATTTAGAAGTTTGTTCCAAAGTGAATAAAGGAAAAATAACTGGAATGTTAAAATCTGTATAAAAAAAAAACAGAACAATAGATAATCAGCTTAAAAACTAATCGGCCTATCCTTACCTACTACCAAATGAGATTTTCGTTTTGCCAACTCTCGAAAGCTCTTTTTCCGATACTCCGTTAGTATTACGCCATTAGAGTTACATTAAATCTTTAGTTAAAAAAATTATATTAATTTTCAAACATTAATAAAGATATTGAAAATTTATTATTCTTTTTTTAATAAAAATTTAATTATTCTATAAAATTTTATTTAATTATGATATTAATAGATATGTATCTTATAAAAAGAAAATTAAAATTTTAGTGTTAAAATTAATTGAATAAAGTCGGAATTTTTATCAAAGCCACACGTTTTTTGTATGAGAATCAGCTTTCGATAAAGAGAGATAGAAGTATAAATTGAGATCAAAGAATAATTCAAAGTGCAACGTGACACTATCGAAAGACTCAATTAAGGGCGGAGTCGGTTATATAAAGGGTGTATCCGGGAGAATCTAATGCTCCGTTTTCAAGGTAATTTATAGTCGGCCATTGTACTTTGAATGGGGTTCCGGGAGTCGTGGGTTCTCACAAGCTACAGAAAACCCAAGAGTGGGTTCCTGGCAAGTCGGCAGCATTGCATATTGTTTCCTATTCAACTGTTTTACAGCCTTTGGCTCTGTCTACATCCTTTTCTCTATTTCCACGTTTCTACATTTTCATACAGTTCAACGAAAACGAACACAGTGACTCACTTTCATAACCAAAAAAAAAAGAACAAATCTCAGAAATCTCCTTTTCTCAAAAGCTACCCTATTTTCTATTTTTTTCAACCAATTTTTGTTCTATTCTATCAATTGTATTCCATAAATTGAATAAGATTCAAAAATTTATATAGTCTTGAAAATATGCGTTACCGACGGATGGTAAAGTAGATTTTTGCCTAACCTACCGTCGGTAATGAAGATCGCATTCTTTTCTATGGGTGGTAAAGTAGATTTCTGTCTAACCTACCGTCGGTAATGAAGATCGCATTTTTTTTCTATGGATAGTAAAGTAGATTTCTGTCTAACATACCGTCGGTAATGAACAGCGCATTCTTTTCTATGGATGGTAAAGTAGATTTCTGTCTAACCTACTGTCGGTAATGAAGATCGCACTCTTTTCTATAGATGGTAAAGTAGATTTCTGTCTAACCTACCGCCGGTAATGAAGATCGCATTCTTTTCTATGGGTGGTAAAGTAGATCACTGTCTAACCTACCGTGGGTAATGAAGATCGGATTCTTTTTCTATAGATGGTAAAGTAGATTTCTGTCTAACCTACCGCCGGTAATGAAGATCGCATTCTTTTCTATGAATAGTAAAGTAGATTTCTGTCTAACCTACCGTCGGTAATGAAGATTTTTGTAAGAAATATATTCCTAATAGCCGCAAAGAAAGAAAAAAAACTACTTAATTTTTCCTTTATAATATTTGAAAACAAAAAGAAAAGTGAAATTCTTTTTTCCAGGACTATTTTTCAACGTGAAAATTTAATGAAGAATTATTTTCACACCAGAGGTGAAAAACATGGCAGAGAAGAAAACGAATTCTTATTTTTGTAAAGCGTGTTTATATGAACAAACATTGGAGTTTACTATTTTGTTTTTCTCTTTTTTTTTGGGAGGAAAAAATTACATGACGCATACGCCGACCACGACTGCAAAAGGGGTGATCAATTCTGTGCTTCCTTAATGCTTAAGGATGCAGGAGGCGTTAACAGGAGTCGTCCCTCTCTCTCTCTCCACAGAACAGGAGACTTAACCAGATTACAATGTTGCTACGGATCCTGGCTCGTTATCTCGCAACTCGACCCCACCAACGACCCTTTGCCCTTTGCTTCGCGAAGGCTTTTAAAGGGAAGCTCATGCTCCCCTAACATTTGCACATTTGACCACGAGCTATGAATATACCCGAGGCTGAGAAATTTCAACGAGCTTCAGTAAATGGAAACGTGATCAAAAGCATTAAATCCCTCTTTTTTTCTGTCCTTCTTTCCTTTTATCTTTCAACCCTCCAACAATTGTCTTTCAATTATTTTCATTTATTTATTATTATCATACTTTTAAACAATTCTCTTTATACTTGGAGAATCAAAAAGGGCAATTTTGAAAATGAGTCCTTTGTAGCTTTTAAAACGCCAAGAATAATTTGTCATGTTTTTTTTTAAATTCGAAATGCAATAAAACGAGGCAAAAGTGAAACTTGATGTAAAACCATAAAGCCTAGAATTTGTATTTCCGTTTACTCCCAATTACTAGGCAAAGTGTATCACATCGAGTTTTTGAAGGTAACCAATTTCCCAAAAAGTTTTTTTTTTGGCGTTTTTCAAACTACATAAAGAAATATTTTGACAAACTACTCACCGAAATCCCACGATGGAATGAAAAAGGGCTACCACTCAGGAATAACGTAGTCTTCAATTGATAAATACGACCACATTCTGTAACAAAAAAAAAAAAGAAGGTTAAATTTCTAATTAATAAACTATATAGGATCGTAAACCAATCAAAATTGAATATTCAATGGCCTTAATTAAAAAGCAATAAAAAGTTATATAATCATGCAATCTAAGTAAAGTTTTTAACTAGTAATATCCACTTAGAAAATCTTAAACCACCAAGCAGGGCTTTTACAAACTTTTCACTTTCTCAGTGTGAGCTATAAACATTGTTAGAAGTTATTCCCCCTTCATATAGCTAAGTGGCTGAAAGAAAACGAGAACAAAGAGAGACAGTGAAAGATAACGAGATTGCGGAGCGAATCTAAACTCGACTAAGCAAGCCATTAATCGTACAAAGATGAGTCAAAATAGAGAAGAGAGGAATGGGTGTCAAATCGGTTAATTGTCAACTTTGTCCTCAAAGAGATAATTACCTAAGAAGTTTCCTCTGATGGGAAAATACAGTGGCGCGCAAGTTATTACTTCCTTACAACGAAGCAGGAAGTTTGCTTGATGTGTCACGTGTAAAATGCAACTGGCAATGCTTTCCTATATATATATATATATACTAAAGGAAGAAAGATACTGAATTGCATAGATGGAGATGAGCCAAGTCATCTCGCTTTGCCAACTGATGTGAACTATTTTCTAATGCAAAAGCAGTCACGAGCCTATCTCCAGGCTTTCTTGAAAATCTTGATTAAACAGTCAACAATCAGTGCTATACACCATCCTTATTCTACTTTATTCTTTCATCTCCATTATCTTCCTCCAACAGAAAAAAAAATTACAAACAAAAAGCTAGCTTTCTAATGGAAAAAATTTTAATAATTTTCAATTATTCTTTTTTCAAAAAAAAAAAATCGAAGGTGTGAGAAATCACTGCTTATTTACACGTACACCGCAATAACCTAACAACTACCTTCGTCTTAGAAAGAGGAACGTAGAGGCACCTTTTCGATTCGTTCGTGTCATTTGCTCGTAAAAAGAGTGGTAAGAAGCAAAATGGTTCGTGCGGAAGAAAACACGTTACGAGAGAAAACGATACCAGGATGTTTGGAAAATGAAAAAAAAAAAAAAAAAAAACCACATTGAAATATGAAGAAATCATCCGCAAGAAGATACGAAACAACAATTCGTCATATATATATATAAACATGTCTAAAATTTAATGACTTTTTTTCATTAAGATTTAATAAATCAAAAAAAAAAAACGAAATTAGTTATTCTAATTTACAACAAAAGAATATAAATACCTCAAATCAGAAACATGAAGAAAAACTATTTTCTCAAAATGTTTTTTCTAAATAAGTCAACTTTCAAAAATCAACATTCAATATAAATGAGTTTAAACCGCGGTTGAATCACGAATTGCAATTGAATTTCGTGTGAATTTTCAATTCATCTGGTTATGTATGTATTGTCGATCAGACCAAGCTCTGGTTTTATATCTGAATGTAAACATTCCGCATGGAATATATAATTATCCTTTGCCTTGCTATATTTAAATTATTTAAAAAATCGATTACCCGCAAACAAGAATACAAAAAAAAACACGAATGAAAATTTATTTCACTTTTAAAGCAACCCATTTTACAATAAAAAAATTTTTTAAATAAAATCATCTTAAATTTTAGCTAACAAAAACAAATCATTTCTTTTTGTTTTTAGGGTTTCGTGGCTCAGGGCCGAAAGCCTGTCTCTGTCCATCCGTCGTACACTCGTATGGTTTCCATAGTAACCGTTTCCATAGTAATCGTTTCCATAGCAACCATTACCATAGAAACCATAGCAATTTACAAATAATGTAATTATAAGTTATTTATTATATAGAAATAACTTTTAATCTGAATTTAAAAAACCACGAAACCCTAGATATAGGCGCTTTGCGCCTGCTTCGTTTTCTGATTTTTTAAATATTTCAAAATAAATTAACACAATCATCTGCTCTAAAAATATTCAAATCCATCCAAATCAGCACTTAAAAATTAAATGAACACGTTTAAACAAGAGGAATCACGAACTTCTGCTGTAAAAAAAAAATTATATTAATATACAGATATTTTGCACATTAAAATTAAAATTTTAAATATTCTAATTCAATTACTGATTTTCAAAATCGAAAACTACTCTTTGTCTTCTGATAAGATTTGTATTTCAAATATATAAACTCATGCAATATATTCGTTAATAAAAATAAAATCTTTCAACAATCGCATAAAAAAAATTGTCAATTTAAAAAAAGCCTTTATAATCTTGCACTAAAAAACAACTATATACATATATCCTAGGGAATAAAATCAGTTTTTGAATAATCCCAAGAGTATATATGGAAATTCATGTCGATAAACTTTCCATAAGATCATATATGACATTTCTCTGGAGAATTCACCACTTTTACTGAAGGGAATTTACTTCTAGTTGAGTACAATTCTTGAGGGAGGCAAAAAAGAGGAGAGAGTGGGTTACGAGTGCCAGGGGTTGAAGTCATCACCCCCCGCCACCCCCAACCCTCAGCTGACAAGCAAGCTCGTCTTCTTTCCGTTTTCCGTTATGGTAAGAGAGATGGTACTGTTATTAGGCTTATGACGGTACTGGTAAAATTGAAAAATAAATTGTCGAGGGACTTGAGCTAGTCCCGCTTGTTACGAAAGGCGAGGGTCGAGAATCCCCGTTTGGTTCGGAAAGGTACACACTACAACTAGTCTATGTGAATTTATACATTTTGCATGCCACACGCGTATATACCATCCTTGTTTACTCCTCTGTTTCCACTGGTGCATGAACATACAAACGGCGTGCAATATTTGCAAGACTAATGGAATACTTTATTACATTCTGTGGTTGGGGTTTTTTTTTTTTAATTTTTGGTGGATCTGTATAATCAAAAATCTACATCGAAAAAAAAAACTTGTTTCGCTTGTGTAGGTGAAAGAGAGATATATATATATTCCCACCGTCACTTACAGGGAGCCAATTCCGACAAGTACCGACGCAAGCTCTAATTTCATTCGCGATGAGGGGAGGAGAGATCAAAATTGAGAGAGACGGATAGTCTGTCGATCGATTGGGAAACTAATGGATGGATAGGCTAGAACTCCTCGACTTTTGGGATTAATGAAAGTGACAACGCGAGCAATTACGATCGGGCACGACGAGTAGAGCGATGGGAATAAACTTACACATCAGAGCGAATGTGTTAATCGGATCGGAAGGTGGATGATCCCTATATTTTTTACCTATCCAAAAAAAAAAATGTTTTTTTTGTAGCAGAATCCTTTATTTTGTTTCAATTTTCATGGTTTCTTCTGTTTTTTTTTTAGGTATTTGCCAGTATTTGAAAAGCTAAATGAAAGTTTTCTAAACATTAAATCTGATCTAGATCACCTATTTCTGCCACCTCTTCATGGTTTCTTCTGTTTTTTAGGTGTTTGCCAGTATTTGAAAGGCTAAATGAAAGTTTTCTAAACATTAAATCTGATCTAGATCACCTATTTCTGCCACCTCCTAATTGTACTTATTAAATCTGGAACCTAACAAATTTTCTTTGATCGCTACAACAAATCTGTACAATATTTTTTCTGAGTACAACAAAATTTAATTGGTATACAATAAAATTTTTATTGTTCTACCAACGAATTGTTAGTAATACTAAGGAATATAAATACAGATTTGTAGTAACCAAACAAAATTTGTTAGGTTCCAAATTTAGTAAGTTCTGCTGATTTTTTTAAGATTCTGCAGATATAGAAAAAAGTGCTTCTAACAATTCTGGATCTTTAACAATTTCTTTTTTATCACTGTTTGCGAATATTCAACTCGTCTTCAATATTCTCACCCGTATAACTTTATATTTACTTCCGTTCGACATAGAATTTCACAAGAAGGACTTTTCACTCGTCCTGCTTTCGTCAAAGTATATATGTGTTTCACTATACTATATATATCCTTGCCAACTCGGATGGTATATATCGTGTGGGTAAATAAACAGCTTCCAAATTAAACCCAGGACTAGTTTCACGTTCTCTCTCATTCTTTTTTTTTTTTGTCTTTCTCTAGTTTCCACTTCGATTTGGTGAATGGTTGCCACGAGAAAGAAGAGTGATAAGAAGAGAGTGAAATAAATAGAGAAAGGAAATAAGGATTGAGGGGGGGGGGGGGAAGAGGCAACTGAGCACTCTAACAGCTCTTGATTCTGGGCTTGGAGCCAGGTTGATAGAAAAAAAAAGACTCGCAACCATGAACCAGAGAAATTAAAAAACGGGAGGGAAAAATGAAACTGCGAATTAACCGGAAAGCCGCGAGGCCTCAACATACGCCACTGTGGTTAGACACAGTCTTACAGAAAAAAAGAATTTAGACGCTTGCTTCCGACTTTGGGAAAAAAAAAGAGTACAAAAATCCTAACGGAATTTTTTCTCAAGGTGTTGGAATTAAATAATTAAAATTTTGTTTTAAAAATCAAGCAATTTTAGACAAATTATATTGAAAACCGTTTTTAAAAAAAGGGAAATAACTCTATCAAGCACATTTATGAAGTGCTGGGCCTTTAAATCTCAGCAACTATCTCTAGTAAAGAGAACACTTTCGAAAGTTATTGAAGTCAAGAATGACGTGAAATAATATATATATGCACAAACTTTTGCTCTTGTTCTATATGAAGCGCAAGTCTGTTGTTGACGTAAAGTTGGTACTTTCTTGTTGATTGCTGATGGCTTTCAAGAGTACATAAGAGAACTTATCTTAAACTATATTATATATATGAAGAAGTGATTGCTTATTTCAATATAAATAAATGCATCGCTAGAAATTCCTCATATAGATATATAATAATAAGCTTCTCAATATTCTCTCTCAAAAAAAGTCCTATTTTTTCATCTGTGAAATTGAATCTCCATTTCGGTCTTCACTTGGACAAATTTTTTTTTTTTCGGTGTCAAGTACAAAAATACCCTTCGTCGCCAGTCGTAAATGAGATTCCGCATCGACATCGTTTTACAACTTTATCCTGACTTTTTCTTTTTAAATAATTCGATCGATAAATACAGAGAGAGAGAAAAAAAAACTCTTGACCTATTCTCATTAATCTTATTAAGAACACAAGCAATTAAAAATTGATGATATTGTATCTTTATAAATACTAGAAAAACGAAAATTTTTAATTCAAATAACTATTATCAAATAAATAATAAGTATCAAATAATTATTGAATCAATTAAATAGCATTTGTTTCAAATACAGAAATTATTGGTTCAAGTATAATTCAATTGGTTTCATTATTTGATAATAGTGAAATAAATTTTTTGAAATAATTATGTTTGATATAAAGCACAAAAATTAGTAATAAAAAAATATTTTTGTTTTAATCTTTCAAAGAAATTCCAAACACGTCTACCGTGATATTCTTTTATAGTTTACGGCTTTTATGGCTTATATAAAAGAAGTGCACATGAATAGCGTGACTTAAAAATAGAGGAGAAATGTCATTCGTTTAAGCTGACTAAATTTTTTTTTCTTTTTTTTTTTTGAAAAATTAAACACCAAAAGTGTTTCTAAGCCTTTTCGAAATTGTTTTTTCTTCGAATAATGAAATTGAACAACGTGAAAAGTAAATTGAAAAATAATTCCTATTTGGAAAAAAAAGGATGGAAAGTGTACAAAACAATTTGTCTGAAACGATTCTCTTCGATTAATATAAAAATGGAAATGGAAAAAAAAGTAAAGTATATAAGTGAAAAGCCTTTGACATCCAGCAAAATCCAGTTATGGCAACAGTCACGAACAATTTTCAAACAGACTGTGTGTGCCTCTGGCAGTAAAATAACTCCTACTCGTCCCTCTTTTGCTTCTAGACTTCGCCATCGCTCAAGGATATTTCGATATTTACCCGACTTGCTGCATTGCCTGGTTATTGTCCCTTTTTCGCACTTATATACTTCTCTCTCATATAATTCTTCTCGCTTGTATTTCTTTCTCCAGTACTTTTCCTCTTTACCTTTTCATTCTCAGTATATAGTGAACTTTGTTCCTTTTCCCCCAAAAGCTTTTGATATTAGAAATTGTGTGCGGACTTTTTTTTTTCTTTTTTATTCTTTCATTTTTCAAAGAACGTTGTAAAATTTGTTGTTGGAATTATCGTTTGTTGTCCACTAAGTTCAAGGGAGACAAATTCACTAGAAGAATAAATGCTCAACTAGAAAGTGCGGTAAGAGGTATAGTGGAATGCATCGGGATTTAAGGAAGCTTGGAAGTCCAGGTTTAGGTAAACTTGAAGGTTCTACTAAAAGTGATAGATAGTAAGCCAACGAGAGTAACTTTCAAGACTTCCTGCTTAAGTTCTATATAGCTTCACTACTCTAAACTTTAGTCCATTTCTCGATGTTTCTATATACATCCCAGGAAACTAGAAATGTTCCAGAAATTTTCAAAAACACTTGTATTTAAATCTCTTATTGAAATATTCATTTTATCATAAAACTTGGTTTCACTTTTAACGAGGTACTTCCCGAAATCAATGAGAGGACAAAAAAAAAGAATTTAAGCCCCGAATTATATATTTAAACGATCGAAAATTATAATTATTACACGAATTCATTGTGCAACAATTTAATATCAATTTTTCCAAATGATAAACTTCTGCTATTTCCAAAAGTTCATAATTACTAGATTTCCATAAATGTCATTAAATAAAGTTGAGAAAAAATTCCGAAAAATTAAATTTTCAAGATAACCGTTCGGGAATACCACAAAAAAAATAGTCAAAAAGTCTAGAACCACAAATGTATGGAGCACTTTTTGATTGGTCCAGCGGATGCTGAGCTACACTCAAATATTATTCCGAAAAATTTTCAAAAAATTAAATTCGCTAGATAATCGTTCGGGAATACCGCCCTAGTGATTAGAAGAAAGTTCTGAACAAAAAATGTATCGCGCACTTTTTGATTGGTCCAGCAAATGCTGAGCTACACTCAGATAAATTTTTTAAAAAATTATGAAAAATTAAATTTGCGAGATAATTGTTCGGAAATACAGCCAAAGTCTTAACCCGGGAGTCTCGAACAAAAAATGTATGGCGCACTTTTTGATTGGTACAGCGGATGCTGAGCTACACTCAAAAATATTTTGGAAAAATTTACAAAAAAATAAATTTGCGAGATAATCGTTCGGCAATATTGCAAATAAAATTCGTAAAAAGGTTTCGAACAAAAAATGTATGGCACACTTTTTGATTGGTCCAGCGGATGCTGAGCTACACTCAAATAAATTTCGGAAAAATTTTTGAAAAATTAAATTCGCTAGATAATTGTTCGGGAATACCGCCAAAGTCTTAACCCGGGAGTCTCGAACAAAAAATGTATGGCGCACTTTTTGATTGGTCCAGCGGATGCTGAGCTACACTCAAATAAATTTTTTAAAAAATTTCGAAAAATTAAATTTGCGAGATAATTGATCGGGAATACCGCCAAAGTCTTAACCCAGGAGTCTCGAACAAAAAATGTATGGCGCACTTTTTGATTGGTCCAGCGGATGCTGAGCTACACTCAGATAAATTTTTTAAAAAATTTCGAAAAATTAATTTTTGCGCGATAATTGATCGGGAATACCGCTAAAGTCTTAACCCGGGAGTCTCGAACAAAAAATGTATGGCGCACTTTTTGACTGGTCCAGCGGATGCTGAGCTACACTCAGATAAATTTTTTAAAAAATTTCGAAAAATTAAATTTGCGAGATAATTGATCGGGAATACCGCCAAAGTCTTAACCCGGGAGTCTCGAACAAAAAATGTATGGCGCACTTTTTGATTGATCCAGCGGATGCTGAGCTACACTCAGATAAATTTTTTAAAAAATTTCGAAAAATTAAATTTGCGAGATAATTAATCAGGAATACCGCCAAAGTCTTAACCCGGGAGTCTCCAACAAAAAATGTATGACGCACTTTTTGATTGGTCCAGCGGATGCTGAGCTACACTCAAAAATAATTTGGAAAAATTTTCAAAAAATTAAATTCGCTAGATAATCGTTCGGGAATACCGCCATACTGATTAGAAGAAAGTTCCGAACAAAAAATGTATGGCGCACTTTTTGATTGGTCCAGCGGATGCTGAGCTACACTCAGATAAATTTTTTTAAAAATTTCGAAAAATTAAATTTGCGAGATAATTGTTCAGGAATACCGCCATAGTGATTAGAAGAAAGTTCCGAACAAAAAATGTATGGCGCACTTTTTGATTGGTCCAGCGGATGCTGAGCTACACTAAGATAAATTTTTTAAAAAATTTCGAAAAATTAAATTTGCGAGATAATTGATCATGAATACCGCCAAAGTCTTAACCCGGGAGTCTCGAACAAAAAATGTATGGCGCACTTTTTGATTGGTTCAGCGGATGCTGAGCTACACTCAGATAAATTTTTTAAAAAATTTCGAAAAATTAATTTCTGCGATATAATTGATCGGGAATACCGCCAAAGTCTTAACCCGGGAGTCTCGAAGCAAAAATGTATGGCGCACTTTTTGAGTGGTCCAGCGGATGCTGTGCTACACTCAGATAAATTTTTTAAAAAATTTCGAAAAATTAAATTTGCGAGATAATTGATCGGGAATACCGCCAAAGTCTTAACCCGGGAGTCTCGAACCAAAAATGTATGGCGCACTTTTTGATTGGTCCAGCGGATGCTGAGCTACACTCAAAAATAATTTGGAAAAATTTTCAAAAAATTAAATTCGCTAGATAATCGTTCGGGAATACCGCCATAGTGATTAGAAGAAAGTTCTGAACAAAAAATGTATGGCGCATTTTTTGATTGGTTCAGCGGATGCTGAGCTACACTCAGATAAATTTTTTAAAAAATTTCGAAAAATTAATTTTTGCGATATAATTGATCGGGAATACCGCCAAAGTCTTAACCCGGGAGTCTCGAACAAAAAATGTATGGCGCACTTTTTGATTGGTCCAGCGGATGCTGAGCTACACTCAGATAAATTTTTTAAAAAATTTCGAAAAATTAAATTTGCGAGATAATTGATCGGGAATACCGCCAAAGTCTTAACCCGGGAGTCTCGAACAAAAAATGTATGGCGCACTTTTTGATTGATCCAGCGGATGCTGAGCTACACTCAGATAAATTTTTTAAAAAATTTCGAAAAATTAAATTTGCGAGATAATTAATCAGGAATACCGCCAAAGTCTTAACCCGGGAGTCTCCAACAAAAAATGTATGACGCACTTTTTGATTGGTCCAGCGGATGCTGAGCTACACTCAAAAATAATTTGGAAAAATTTTCAAAAAATTAAATTCGCTAGATAATCGTTCGGGAATACCGCCATACTGATTAGAAGAAAGTTCCGAACAAAAAATGTATGGCGCACTTTTTGATTGGTCCAGCGGATGCTGAGCTACACTCAGATAAATTTTTTTAAAAATTTCGAAAAATTAAATTTGCGAGATAATTGTTCAGGAATACCGCCATAGAGATTAGAAGAAAGTTCCGAACAAAAAATGTATGGCGCACTTTTTGATTGGTCCAGCGGATGCTGAGCTACACTAAGATAAATTTTTTAAAAAATTTCGAAAAATTAAATTTGCGAGATAATTGATCATGAATACCGCCAAAGTCTTAACCCGGGAGTCTCGAACAAAAAATGTATGGCGCACTTTTTGATTGGTTCAGCGGATGCTGAGCTACACTCAGATAAATTTTTTAAAAAATTTCGAAAAATTAAATTTGCGAGATAATTGATCGGGAATACCGCCAAAGTCTTAACCCGGGAGTCTCGAACAAAAAATGTATGGCGCACTTTTTGATTGATCCAGCGGATGCTGAGCTACACTCAGATAAATTTTTTAAAAAATTTCGAAAAATTAAATTTGCGAGATAATTAATCAGGAATACCGCCAAAGTCTTAACCCGGGAGTCTCCAACAAAAAATGTATGACGCACTTTTTGATTGGTCCAGCGGATGCTGAGCTACACTCAAAAATAATTTGGAAAAATTTTCAAAAAATTAAATTCGCTAGATAATCGTTCGGGAATACCGCCATACTGATTAGAAGAAAGTTCCGAACAAAAAATGTATGGCGCACTTTTTGATTGGTCCAGCGGATGCTGAGCTACACTCAGATAAATTTTTTTAAAAATTTCGAAAAATTAAATTTGCGAGATAATTGTTCAGGAATACCGCCATAGAGATTAGAAGAAAGTTCCGAACAAAAAATGTATGGCGCACTTTTTGATTGGTCCAGCGGATGCTGAGCTACACTAAGATAAATTTTTTAAAAAATTTCGAAAAATTAAATTTGCGAGATAATTGATCATGAATACCGCCAAAGTCTTAACCCGGGAGTCTCGAACAAAAAATGTATGGCGCACTTTTTGATTGGTTCAGCGGATGCTGAGCTACACTCAGATAAATTTTTTAAAAAATTTCGAAAAATTAATTTCTGCGATATAATTGATCGGGAATACCGCCAAAGTCTTAACCCGGGAGTCTCGAACAAAAAATGTATGGCGCACTTTTTGATTGATCCAGCGGATGCTGAGCTACACTCAGATAAATTTTTTAAAAAATTTCGAAAAATTAAATTTGCGAGATAATTGATCGAGAATACCGCCAAAGTCTTAACCCGGGAGTCTCGAAGCAAAAATGTATGGCGCACTTTTTGATTGGTACAGCGGATGCTGAGCTACACTCAAAAATATTTTGGAAAAATTTACAAAAAAATAAATTTGCGAGATAATCGTTCGGCAATATTGCAAATAAAATTCCGAAAAAGTTTCGAACAAAAAATGTATGGCACACTTTTTGATTGGTCCAGCAGATGCTGAGCTACACTCAAATAAATTTCGGAAAAATTTTTGAAAAATTAAATTCGCTAGATAATTGTTCGGGAATACCGCCAAAGTCTTAACCCGGGAGTCTCGAACAAAAAATGTATGGCGCACTTTTTGATTGGTCCAGCGGATGCTGAGCTACACTCAAATAAATTTTTTAAAAAATTTCGAAAAATTAAATTTGCGAGATAATTGATCGGGAATACCGCCAAAGTCTTAACCCAGGAGTCTCGAACAAAAAATGTATGGCGCACTTTTTGATTGGTCCAGCGGATGCTGAGCTACACTCAGATAAATTTTTTAAAAAATTTCGAAAAATTAATTTTTGCGAGATAATTGATCGGGAATACCGCTAAAGTCTTAACCCGGGAGTCTCGAACAAAAAATGTATGGCGCACTTTTTGACTGGTCCAGCGGATGCTGAGCTACACTCAGATAAATTTTTTAAAAAATTTCGAAAAATTAAATTTGCGAGATAATTAATTAGGAATACCGCCAAAGTCTTAACCCGGGAGTCTCCAACAAAAAATGTATGACGCACTTTTTGATTGGTCCAGCGGATGCTGAGCTACACTAAGATAAATTTTTTAAAAAATTTCGAAAAATTAAATTTGCGAGATAATTGATCATGAATACCGCCAAAGTCTTAACCCGGGAGTCTCCAACAAAAAATGTATGACGCACTTTTTGATTGGTCCAGCGGATGCTGAGCTACACTAAGATAAATTTTTTAAAAAATTTCGAAAAATTAAATTTGCGAGATAATTGATCATGAATACCGCCAAAGTCTTAACCCGGGAGTCTCGAACAAAAAATGTATGGCGCACTTTTTGATTGGTCCAGCGGATGCTGAGCTACACTCAAAAATATTTTGGAAAAATTTACAAAAAAATAAATTTGCGAGATAATCGTTCGGCAATATTGCAAATAAAATTCCGAAAAAGTTTCGAACAAAAAATGTATGGCACACTTTTTGATTGGTCCAGCAGATGCTGAGCTACACTAAGATAAATTTTTTAAAAAATTTCGAAAAATTAAATTTGCGAGATAATTGATCATGAATACCGCCAAAGTCTTAACCCGGGAGTCTCGAACAAAAAATGTATGGCGCACTTTTTGATTGGTCCAGCGGATGCTGAGCTACACTCAAAAATATTTTGGAAAAATTTACAAAAAAATAAATTTGCGAGATAATCGTTCGGCAATATTGTAAATAAAATTCCGAAAAAGTTTCGAACAAAAAATGTATGGCACACTTTTTGATTGGTCCAGCAGATGCTGAGCTACACTCAAATAAATTTCGGAAAAATTTTTGAAAAATTAAATTCGCTAGATAATTGTTCGGGAATACCGCCAAAGTCTTAACCCGGGAGTCTCGAACAAAAAATGTATGGCGCACTTTTTGATTGGTCCAGCGGATGCTGAGCTACACTCAAATAAATTTTTTAAAAAATTTCGAAAAATTAAATTTGCGAGATAATTGATCGGGAATACCGCCAAAGTCTTAACCCAGGAGTCTCGAACAAAAAATGTATGGCGCACTTTTTGATTGGTCCAGCGGATGCTGAGCTACACTCAGATAAATTTTTTAAAAAATTTCGAAAAATTAATTTTTGCGAGATAATTGATCGGGAATACCGCTAAAGTCTTAACCCGGGAGTCTCGAACAAAAAATGTATGGCGCACTTTTTGACTGGTCCAGCGGATGCTGAGCTACACTCAGATAAATTTTTTAAAAAATTTCGAAAAATTAAATTTGCGAGATAATTGATCGGGAATACCGCCAAAGTCTTAACCCGGGAGTCTCGAACAAAAAATGTATGGCGCACTTTTTGATTGATCCAGCGGATGCTGAGCTACACTCAGATAAATTTTTTAAAAAATTTCGAAAAATTAAATTTGCGAGATAATTAATTAGGAATACGGCCAAAGTCTTAACCCGGGAGTCTCCAACAAAAAATGTATGACGCACTTTTTGATTGGTCCAGCGGATGCTGAGCTACACTCAAAAATAATTTGGAAAAATTTTCAAAAAATTAAATTCGCTAGATAATCGTTCGGGAATACCGCCATACTGATTAGAAGAAAGTTCCGAACAAAAAATGTATGGCGCACTTTTTGATTGGTCCAGCGGATGCTGAGCTACACTCAAATAAATTTTTTAAAAAATTTCGAAAAATTAAATTTGCGAGATAATTGATCGGGAATACCGCCAAAGTCTTAACCCAGGAGTCTCGAACAAAAAATGTATGGCGCACTTTTTGATTGGTCCAGCGGATGCTGAGCTACACTCAGATAAATTTTTTAAAAAATTTCGAAAAATTAATTTTTGCGAGATAATTGATCGGGAATACCGCTAAAGTCTTAACCCGGGAGTCTCGAACAAAAAATGTATGGCGCACTTTTTGACTGGTCCAGCGGATGCTGAGCTACACTCAGATAAATTTTTTAAAAAATTTCGAAAAATTAAATTTGCGAGATAATTGATCGGGAATACCGCCAAAGTCTTAACCCGGGAGTCTCGAACAAAAAATGTATGGCGCACTTATTGATTGATCCAGCGGATGCTGAGCTACACTCAGATAAATTTTTTAAAAAATTTCGAAAAATTAAATTTGCGAGATAATTAATTAGGAATACCGCCAAAGTCTTAACCCGGGAGTCTCCAACAAAAAATGTATGGCGCACTTTTTGATTGGTCCAGCGGATGCTGAGCTACACTCAGATAAATTTTTTAAAAAATTTCGAAAAATTAAATTTTCGAGATAATTGATCGGGAATACCGCCAAAGTCTTAACCCGGGAGTCTCGAACAAAAAATGTATGGCGCACTTTTTGATTGGTCCAGCGGATGCTGAGCTACACTCAGATAAATTTTTTAAAAAATTTCGAAAAATTAAATTTGCGAGATAATTGATCGAGAATACCGCCAAAGTCTTAACCCGGGAGTCTCGAAGCAAAAATGTATGGCGCACTTTTTGAGTGGTCCAGCGGATGCTGTGCTACACTCAGATAAATTTTTTAAAAAATTTCGAAAAATTAAATTTGCGAGATAATTGATCGGGAATACCGCCAAAGTCTTAACCCGGGAGTCTCGAACAAAAAATGTATGGCGCACTTTTTGATTGGTCCAGCGGATGCTGAGCTACACTCAGATAAATTTTTTAAAAAATTTCGAAAAATTAATTTTTGCGAGATAATTGATCGGGAATACCGCTAAAGTCTTAACCCGGGAGTCTCCAACAAAAAATGTATGACGCACTTTTTGATTGGTCCAGCGGATGCTGAGCTACACTCAGATAAATTTTTTAAAAAATTATGAAAAATTAAATTTGCAAGATAATTGTTTGGAAATACAGCCAAAGTCTTAACCCGGGAGTCTCGAACAAAAAATGTATGGCGCACTTTTTGATTGGTACAGCGGATGCTGAGCTACACTCAAAAATATTTTGGAAAAATTTACAAAAAAATAAATTTGCGAGATAATCGTTCGGCAATATTGCAAATAAAATTCGTAAAAAGGTTTCGAACAAAAAATGTATGGCACACTTTTTGATTGGTCCAGCGGATGCTGAGCTACACTCAAATAAATTTCGGAAAAATTTTTGAAAAATTAAATTCGCTAGATAATTGTTCGGGAATACCGCCAAAGTCTTAACCCGGGAGTCTCGAACAAAAAATGTATGGCGCACTTTTTGATTGGTCCAGCGGATGCTGAGCTACACTCAAATAAATTTTTTAAAAAATTTCGAAAAATTAAATTTGCGAGATAATTGATCGGGAATACCGCCAAAGTCTTAACCCAGGAGTCTCGAACAAATAATGTATGGCGCACTTTTTGATTGGTCCAGCGGATGCTGAGCTACACTCAGATAAATTTTTTAAAAAATTTCGAAAAATTAATTTTTGCGAGATAATTGATCGGGAATACCGCTAAAGTCTTAACCCGGGAGTCTCGAACAAAAAATGTATGGCGCACTTTTTGACTGGTCCAGCGGATGCTGAGCTACACTCAGATAAATTTTTTAAAAAATTTCGAAAAATTAAATTTGCGAGATAATTGATCGGGAATACCGCCAAAGTCTTAACCCGGGAGTCTCGAACAAAAAATGTATGGCGCACTTTTTGATTGATCCAGCGGATGCTGAGCTACACTCAGATAAATTTTTTAAAAAATTTCGAAAAATTAAATTTGCGAGATAATTAATCAGGAATACCGCCAAAGTCTTAACCCGGGAGTCTCCAACAAAAAATGTATGACGCACTTTTTGATTGGTCCAGCGGATGCTGAGCTACACTCAAAAATAATTTGGAAAAATTTTCAAAAAATTAAATTCGCTAGATAATCGTTCGGGAATACCGCCATACTGATTAGAAGAAAGTTCCGAACAAAAAATGTATGGCGCACTTTTTGATTGGTCCAGCGGATGCTGAGCTACACTCAGATAAATTTTTTTAAAAATTTCGAAAAATTAAATTTGCGAGATAATTGTTCAGGAATACCGCCATAGTGATTAGAAGAAAGTTCCGAACAAAAAATGTATGGCGCACTTTTTGATTGGTCCAGCGGATGCTGAGCTACACTAAGATAAATTTTTTAAAAAATTTCGAAAAATTAAATTTGCGAGATAATTGATCGAGAATACCGCCAAAGTCTTAACCCGGGAGTCTCGAAGCAAAAATGTATGGCGCACTTTTTGAGTGGTCCAGCGGATGCTGTGCTACACTCAGATAAATTTTTTAAAAAATTTCGAAAAATTAAATTTTCGAGATAATTGATCGGGAATACCGCCAAAGTCTTAACCCGGGAGTCTCGAACAAAAAATGTATGGCGCACTTTTTGATTGGTCCAGCGGATGCTGAGCTACACTCAGATAAATTTTTTAAAAAATTTCGAAAAATTAATTTTTGCGAGATAATTGTTTGGAAATACAGCCAAAGTCTTAACCCGGGAGTCTCGAACAAAAAATGTATGGCGCACTTTTTGATTGGTACAGCGGATGCTGAGCTACACTCAAAAATATTTTGGAAAAATTTACAAAAAAATAAATTTGCGAGATAATCGTTCGGCAATATTGCAAATAAAATTCGTAAAAAGGTTTCGAACAAAAAATGTATGGCACACTTTTTGATTGGTCCAGCGGATGCTGAGCTACACTCAAATAAATTTCGGAAAAATTTTTGAAAAATTAAATTCGCTAGATAATTGTTCGGGAATACCGCCAAAGTCTTAACCCGGGAGTCTCGAACAAAAAATGTATGGCGCACTTTTTGATTGGTCCAGCGGATGCTGAGCTACACTCAAATAAATTTTTTAAAAAATTTCGAAAAATTAAATTTGCGAGATAATTGATCGGGAATACCGCCAAAGTCTTAACCCAGGAGTCTCGAACAAATAATGTATGGCGCACTTTTTGATTGGTCCAGCGGATGCTGAGCTACACTCAGATAAATTTTTTAAAAAATTTCGAAAAATTAATTTTTGCGAGATAATTGATCGGGAATACCGCTAAAGTCTTAACCCGGGAGTCTCGAACAAAAAATGTATGGCGCACTTTTTGACTGGTCCAGCGGATGCTGAGCTACACTCAGATAAATTTTTTAAAAAATTTCGAAAAATTAAATTTGCGAGATAATTGATCGGGAATACCGCCAAAGTCTTAACCCGGGAGTCTCGAACAAAAAATGTATGGCGCACTTTTTGATTGATCCAGCGGATGCTGAGCTACACTCAGATAAATTTTTTAAAAAATTTCGAAAAATTAAATTTGCGAGATAATTAATCAGGAATACCGCCAAAGTCTTAACCCGGGAGTCTCCAACAAAAAATGTATGACGCACTTTTTGATTGGTCCAGCGGATGCTGAGCTACACTCAGATAAATTTTTTTAAAAATTTCGAAAAATTAAATTTGCGAGATAATTGTTCAGGAATACCGCCATAGTGATTAAAAGAAAGTTCCGAACAAAAAATGTATGGCGCACTTTTTGATTGGTCCAGCGGATGCTGAGCTACACTAAGATAAATTTTTTAAAAAATTTCGAAAAATTAAATTTGCGAGATAATTGATCATGAATACCGCCAAAGTCTTAACCCGGGAGTCTCGAACAAAAAATGTATGGCGCACTTTTTGATTGGTTCAGCGGATGCTGAGCTACACTCAGATAAATTTTTTAAAAAATTTCGAAAAATTAATTTCTGCGATATAATTGATCGGGAATACCGCCAAAGTCTTAACCCGGGAGTCTCGAACAAAAAATGTATGGCGCACTTTTTGATTGGTCCAGCGGATGCTGAGCTACACTCAGATAAATTTTTTAAAAAATTTCGAAAAATTAAATTTGCGAGATAATTGATCGAGAATACCGCCAAAGTCTTAACCCGGGAGTCTCGAAGCAAAAATGTATGGCGCACTTTTTGAGTGGTCCAGCGGATGCTGTGCTACACTCAGATAAATTTTTTAAAAAATTTCGAAAAATTAAATTTGCGAGATAATTGATCGGGAATACCGCCAAAGTCTTAACCCGGGAGTCTCGAACCAAAAATGTATGGCGCACTTTTTGATTGGTCCAGCGGATGCTGAGCTACACTCAAAAATAATTTGGAAAAATTTTCAAAAAATTAAATTCGCTAGATAATCGTTCGGGAATACCGCCATAGTGATTAGAAGAAAGTTCTGAACAAAAAATGTATGGCGCATTTTTTGATTGGTTCAGCGGATGCTGAGCTACACTCAGATAAATTTTTTAAAAAATTTCGAAAAATTAATTTTTGCGATATAATTGATCGGGAATACCGCCAAAGTCTTAACCCGGGAGTCTCGAACAAAAAATGTATGGCGCACTTTTTGATTGGTCCAGCGGATGCTGAGCTACACTCAGATAAATTTTTTAAAAAATTTCGAAAAATTAAATTTGCGAGATAATTGATCGGGAATACCGCTAAAGTCTTAACCCGGGAGTCTCGAACAAAAAATGTATGGCGCACTTTTTGATTGGTCCAGCGGATGCTGAGCTACACTCAGATAAATTTTTTAAAAAATTTCGAAAAATTAAATTTGCGAGATAATTGATCGGGAATACCGCCAAAGTCTTAACCCGGGAGTCTCGAACAAAAAATGTATTGCGCACTTTTTGATTGGTCCAGCGGATGCTGAGCTACACTCAGATAAATTTTTTAAAAAATTTCGAAAAATTAAATTTGCGAGATAATTGATTGGGAATACCGCCAAAGTCTTAACCCGGGAGTCTCGAACAAAAAATGTATGGCGCACTTTTTGATTGGTCCAGCGGATGCTGAGCTACACTCAAAAATAATTTAGAAAAATTTTCAAAAAATTAAATTCGCTAGATAATCGTTCGGGAATACCGCCATACTGATTAGAAGAAAGTTCCGAACAAAAAATGTATGGCGCACTTTTTGATTGGTTCAGCGGATGCTGAGCTACAGTAAAAAACAAATTCGGAAAAAATTAGGAAAAATTAAATTTGCGATATAATCGTTCGGCAATATTGCAAATAAAATTCGTAAAAAGGTTTCGAACAAAAAATGTATGGCACACTTTTTGATTGGTCCAGCGGATGCTGAGCTACACTCAGATAAATTTTTTAAAAAATTTCGAAAAATTAAATTTGCGAGATAATTGATCGGGAATACCGCCAAAGTCTTAACCCGGGAGTCTCGAACCAAAAATGTATGGCGCACTTTTTGATTGGTCCAGCGGATGCTGAGCTACACTCAAAAATAATTTGGAAAAATTTTCAAAAAATTAAATTCGCTAGATAATCGTTCGGGAATACCGCCATAGTGATTAGAAGAAAGTTCTGAACAAAAAATGTATGGCGCATTTTTTGATTGGTTCAGCGGATGCTGAGCTACACTCAGATAAATTTTTTAAAAAATTTCGAAAAATTAATTTTTGCGATATAATTGATCGGGAATACCGCCAAAGTCTTAACCCGGGAGTCTCGAACAAAAAATGTATGGCGCACTTTTTGATTGGTCCAGCGGATGCTGAGCTACACTCAAAAATAATTTAGAAAAATTTTCAAAAAATTAAATTCGCTAGATAATCGTTCGGGAATACCGCCATACTGATTAGAAGAAAGTTCCGAACAAAAAATGTATGGCGCACTTTTTGATTGGTTCAGCGGATGCTGAGCTACAGTAAAAAACAAATTCGGAAAAAATTAGGAAAAATTAAATTTGCGATATAATCGTTCGGCAATATTGCAAATAAAATTCGTAAAAAGGTTTCGAACAAAAAATGTATGGCACACTTTTTGATTGGTCCAGCGGATGCTGAGCTACACTCAAATAAATTTCGGAAAAATTTTTGAAAAATAAAATTCGCTAGATAATTGTTCGGGAATACCGCCAAAGTCTTAACCCGGGAGTCTCGAACAAAAAATGTATGTCGCACTTTTTGATTGGTCCAGCGGATGCTGAGCTACACTCAGATAAATTTTTTAAAAAATTTCGAAAAATTAAATTTGCGAGATAATTGATCGGGAATACCGCCAAAGTCTTAACCCGGGAGTCTCGAACCAAAAATGTATGGCGCACTTTTTGATTGGTCCAGCGGATGCTGAGCTACACTCAGATAAATTTTTTAAAAAATTTCGAAAAATTAAATTTGCGAGATAATTGATCGGGAATACCGCTAAAGTCTTAACCCGGGAGTCTCGAACAAAAAATGTATGGCGCACTTTTTGATTGGTCCAGCGGATGCTGAGCTACACTCAGATAAATTTTTTAAAAAATTTCGAAAAATTAAATTTGCGAGATAATTGATCGGGAATACCGCCAAAGTCTTAACCCGGGAGTCTCGAACAAGAAATGTATGGCGCACTTTTTGATTGGTCCAGCGGATGCTGAGCTACACTCAGATAAATTTTTTAAAAAATTTCGAAAAATTAAATTTGCGAGATAATTGATCGGGAATACCGCCAAAGTCTTAACCCGGGAGTCTCGAACCAAAAATGTATGGCGCACTTTTTGATTGGTCCAGCGGATGCTGAGCTACACTCAGATAAATTTTTTAAAAAATTTCGAAAAATTAAATTTGCGAGATAATTGATCGGGAATACCGCTAAAGTCTTAACCCGGGAGTCTCGAACAAAAAATGTATGGCGCACTTTTTGATTGGTCCAGCGGATGCTGAGCTACACTCAGATAAATTTTTTAAAAAATTTCGAAAAATTAAATTTGCGAGATAATTGATCGGGAATACCGCCAAAGTCTTAACCCGGGAGTCTCGAACAAAAAATGTATTGCGCACTTTTTGATTGGTCCAGCGGATGCTGAGCTACACTCAGATAAATTTTTTAAAAAATTTCGAAAAATTAAATTTGCGAGATAATTGATCGGGAATACCGCCAAAGTCTTAACCCGGGAGTCTCGAACCAAAAATGTATGGCGCACTTTTTGATTGGTCCAGCGGATGCTGAGCTACACTCAGATAAATTTTTTAAAAAATTTCGAAAAATTAAATTTGCGAGATAATTGATCGGGAATACCGCCAAAGTCGTAACCCGGGAGTCTCGCACAAAAAATGTATTGCGCACTTTTTGATTGGTCCAGCGGATGCTGAGCTACACTCAGATATATTTTTTAAAAAATTTCGAAAAAATAAATTTGCGAGATAATTGATCGGGAATACCGCCAAAGTCTTAACCCGGGAGTCTCGAACAAAAAATGTATTGCGCACTTTTTGATTGGTCCAGCGGATGCTGAGCTACACTCAGATAAATTTTTTAAAAAATTTCGAAAAATTAAATTTGCGAGATAATTGATCTGGAATACCGCTAAAGTCTTAACCCGGGAGTCTCGAACAAAAAATGTATAGCGCACTTTTTGATTGGTCCAGCGGATGCTGAGCTACACTCAGATAAATTTTTTTAAAAATTTCGAAAAATTAAATTTGCGAGATAATTGATCAGGAATACCGCTAAAGTCTTAACCCGGGAGTCTCGAACAAAAAATGTATGGCGCACTTTTTGATTGGTCCAGCGGATGCTGAGCTACACTCAGATAAATTTTTTAAAAAATTTCGAAAAATTAAATTTGCGAGATAATTGATCGGGAATACCGCCAAAGTCTTAACCCGGGAGTCTCGAACAAAAAATGTATGGCGCACTTTTTGATTGGTCCAGCGGATGCTGAGCTACACTCAGATAAATTTTTTAAAAAATTTCGAAAAATTAAATTTGCGAGATAATTGATCGGGAATGCCGCCAAAGTCGTAACCCGGGAGTCTCGAACAAAAAATGTATGGCGCACTTTTTGATTGGTCCAGCGGATGCTGAGCTACACTCAGATAAATTTTTTAAAAAATTTCGAAAAATTAAATTTGCGATATAATTGATCGGGAATACCGCCAAAGTCGTAACCCGGGAGTCTCGAACAAAAAATGTATGGCGCACTTTTTGATTGGTCCAGCGGATGCTGAGCTACACTCAGATAAATTTTTTAAAAAATTTCGAAAAATTAAATTTGCGAGATAACTGATCGGGAATACCGCCTAAGTCTTAACCCGGGAGACTCGAACAAAAAATGTATGGCGCACTTTTTGATTGGTACAGCGGATGCTGAGCTACACTCAAAAATATTTTTGAAAAATTTACAAAAAAATAAATTTGCGAGATAATCGTTCGGTAATATTGCCAATAAAATTCGGAAAAAGTTTCGAACAAAAAATGTATGGCACACTTTTTGATTGGTCCAGCGGATGCTGAGCTACACTCAAATAAATTTCGGAAAAATTTTTGAAAAATTAAATTCGCTAGATAATTGTTCGGGAATACCGCCAAAGTCTTAACCCGGGAGTCTCGAACAAAAAATGTATGGCACACTTTTTGATTGGTCCAGCGGATGCTGAGCTACACTCAAATAAATTTCGGAAAAATTTTTGAAAAATTAAATTCGCTAGATAATTGTTCGGGAATACCGCCAAAGTCTTAACCCGGGAGTCTCGAACAAAAAATGTATGGCGCACTTTTTGATTGGTCCAGCGGATGCTGAGCTACACTCAGATAAATTTTTTAAAAAATTTCGAAAAATTAATTTTTGCGAGATAATTGATCGGGAATACCGCTAAAGTCTTAACCCGGGAGTCTTGAACAAAAAATGTATGGCGCACTTATTGATTGGTCCAGCGGATGCTGAGCTACACTCAGATAAATTTTTTAAAAAATTTCGAAAAATTAAATTTGCGAGATAATTGATTGGGAATACCGCCAAAGTCTTAACCCGGGAGTCTCGAACAAAAAATGTATGGCGCACTTTTTGATTGGTCCAGCGGATGCTGAGCTACACTCAAAAATAATTTGGAAAAATTTTCAAAAAATTAAATTCGCTAGATAATCGTTCGGGAATACCGTCATACTGATTAGAAGAAAGTTCCGAACAAAAAATGTATGGCGCACTTTTTGATTGGTTCAGCGGATGCTGAGCTACAGTAAAAAACAAATTCGGAAAAAATTAGGAAAAATTAAATTTGCGATATAATCGTTCGGCTATATTGCCAATAAAATTCGGAAAAAGTTCCGAACAAAAAATGTATGGCGCACTTTTTGATTGGTCCAGCGGATGCTGAGCTACACTCAGATAAATTTTTTAAAAAATTTCGAAAAATTAAATTTGCGAGATAATTGATCGGGAATACCGCCAAAGTCTTAACCCGGGAGTCTCGAACCAAAAATGTATGGCGCACTTTTTGATTGGTCCAGCGGATGCTGAGCTACACTCAGATAAATTTTTTAAAAAATTTCGAAAAATTAAATTTGCGAGATAATTGATCGGGAATACCGCTAAAGTCTTAACCCGGGAGTCTCGAACAAAAAATGTATGGCGCACTTTTTGATTGGTCCAGCGGATGCTGAGCTACACTCAGATAAATTTTTTAAAAAATTTTGAAAAATTAATTTTCGAGATAATTGATCGGGAATACCGTCAAAGTCTTAACCCGGGAGTCTCGAACAAAAAATGTATTGCGCACTTTTTGATTGGTCCAGCGGATGCTGAGCTACACTCAGATAAATTTTTTAAAAAATTTCGAAAAATTAAATTTGCGAGATAATTGATCGGGAATACCGCCATAGTGATTAGAAGAATGTTCCGAACAAAAAATGTATGGCGTACTTTTTGATTGGTCCAGCGGATGCTGAGCTACGCTCAGATAAATTTTTTAAAAAATTTCGAAAAATTAAATTTGCGAGATAATTGATCGGGAATACCGCTAAAGTCTTAACCCGGGAGTCTCGAACAAAAAATGTATGGCGCACTTTTTGATTGGTCCAGCGGATGCTGAGCTACACTCAGATAAATTTTTTAAAAAATTTCGAAAAATTAAATTTGCGAGATAATTGATCGGGAATACCGCCAAAGTCTTAACCCGGGAGTCTCGAACAAAAAATGTATGGCGCACTTTTTGATTGGTCCAGCGGATGCTGAGCTACACTCAGATAAATTTTTTAAAAAATTTCGAAAAATTAAATTTGCGAGATAATTGATCGGGAATGCCGCCAAAGTCGTAACCCGGGAGTCTCGAACAAAAAATGTATGGCGCACTTTTTGATTGGTCCAGCGGATGCTGAGCTACACTCAGATAAATTTTTTAAAAAATTTCGAAAAATTAATTTTTGCGAGATAATTGATCGGGAATACCGCTAAAGTCTTAACCCGGGAGTCTTGAACAAAAAATGTATGGCGCACTTTTTGATTGGTCCAGCGGATGCTGAGCTACACTCAGATAAATTTTTTAAAAAATTTCGAAAAATTAAATTTGCGAGATAATTGATCGGGAATACCGCCAAAGTCTTAACCCGGGAGACTCGAACAAAAAATGTATGGCGCACTTTTTGATTGGTACAGCGGATGCTGAGCTACACTCAAAAATATTTTTGAAAAATTTACAAAAAAATAAATTTGCGAGATAATCGTTCGGTAATATTGCCAATAAAATTCGGAAAAAGTTTCGAACAAAAAATGTATGGCACACTTTTTGATTGGTCCAGCGGATGCTGAGCTACACTCAAATAAATTTCGGAAAAATTTTTGAAAAATTAAATTCGCTAGATAATTGTTCGGGAATACCGCCAAAGTCTTAACCCGGGAGTCTGGAACAAAAAATGTATGGCGCACTTTTTGATTGGTCCAGCGGATGCTGAGCTACACTCAGATAAATTTTTTAAAAAATTTCGAAAAATTAATTTTTGCGAGATAATTGATCGGGAATACCGCTAAAGTCTTAACCCGGGAGTCTTGAACAAAAAATGTATGGCGCACTTTTTGATTGGTCCAGCGGATGCTGAGCTACAGTAAAAAACAAATTCGGAAAAAATTAGGAAAAATTAAATTTGCGATATAATCGTTCGGCTATATTGCCAATAAAATTCGGAAAAAGTTCCGAACAAAAAATGTATGGCGCACTTTTTGATTGGTCCAGCGGATGCTGAGCTACACTCAAAAATAATTTGGAAAAATTTTCCAAAAATTAAATTCGCTAGATAATCGTTCGGGAATACCGCCATAGTGATTAGAAGAAAGTTCTGAACAAAAAATGTATGGCGCACTTTTTGATTGGTCCAGCGGATGCTGAGCTACAGTAAAAAACAAATTCGGAAAAATTTTTGAAAAATTAAATTCGCTAGATAATTGTTCGGGAATACCGCCATAGTGATTAGAAGAAAGTTCTGAACAAAAAATGTATGGCGCACTTTTTGATTGGTCCAGCGGATGCTGAGCTACACTAGAAAACAAATTTGGAAAAATTTCCGAAAAATTAAATTCGCGAGATAATGTCTCGGGATTAATGCCAATAAAATGAGCAAAAAGTCTCGAACAAAAAATGTATGGCGCACTTTTTGATTGGTCCAGCGGATGCTGAGCTACACTCAGATAAATTTTTTAAAAAATTTCGAAAAATTAAATTTGCGAGATAATTGATTGGGAATACCGCCAAAGTCTTAACCCGGGAGTCTCGAACAAAAAATGTATGGCGCACTTTTTGATTGGTCCAGCGGATGCTGAGCTACACTCAGATAAATTTTTTAAAAAATTTCGAAAAATTAAATTTGCGAGATAATTGATCAAGAATGCCGCCAAAGTCTTAACCTGGGAGTCTCGAACAAAAAATGTATGGCACATTTTTTGATTGGTCCAGCGGATGCTGAGCGACAGTAAAAAACAAATTCGGAAAAAATTACGAAAAATTAAATTTGAGATATAATCGTTCGATTATATTGCCAATAAAATTCGGAAAAAGTTTCGAACAAAAAATGTATGGCACACTTTTTGATTGGTCCAGCGGATGCTGAGCTACAGTAAAAAACAAATTCGGAAAAAATTTGGAAAAATTAAATTCGCTAGATAATTGTTCGGGAATACCGCCAATGTCTTAACCCGGGAGTCTCGAACAAAAAATGTATGGCGCACTTTTTGATTGGTCCAGCGGATGCTGAGCTACACTCAGATAAATTTTTTAAAAAATTTCGAAAAATTAAATTTGCGAGATAATTGATCGGGAATGCCGCCAAAGTCGTAACCCGGGAGTCTCGAACAAAAAATGTATGGCGCACTTTTTGATTGGTCCAGCGGATGCTGAGCTACACTCAGATAAATTTTTTAAAAAATTTCGAAAAATTAATTTTTGCGAGATAATTGATCGGGAATACCGCTAAAGTCTTAACCCGGGAGTCTTGAACAAAAAATGTATGGCGCACTTTTTGATTGGTCCAGCGGATGCTGAGCTACACTCAGATAAATTTTTTAAAAAATTTCGAAAAATTAAATTTGCGAGATAATTGATCGGGAATACCGCCAAAGTCTTAACCCGGGAGACTCGAACAAAAAATGTATGGCGCACTTTTTGATTGGTACAGCGGATGCTGAGCTACACTCAAAAATATTTTTGAAAAATTTACAAAAAAATAAATTTGCGAGATAATCGTTCGGTAATATTGCCAATAAAATTCGGAAAAAGTTTCGAACAAAAAATGTATGGCACACTTTTTGATTGGTCCAGCGGATGCTGAGCTACACTCAAATAAATTTCGGAAAAATTTTTGAAAAATTAAATTCGCTAGATAATTGTTCGGGAATACCGCCAAAGTCTTAACCCGGGAGTCTGGAACAAAAAATGTATGGCGCACTTTTTGATTGGTCCAGCGGATGCTGAGCTACACTCAGATAAATTTTTTAAAAAATTTCGAAAAATTAATTTTTGCGAGATAATTGATCGGGAATACCGCTAAAGTCTTAACCCGGGAGTCTTGAACAAAAAATGTATGGCGCACTTTTTGATTGGTCCAGCGGATGCTGAGCTACAGTAAAAAACAAATTCGGAAAAAATTAGGAAAAATTAAATTTGCGATATAATCGTTCGGCTATATTGCCAATAAAATTCGGAAAAAGTTCCGAACAAAAAATGTATGGCGCACTTTTTGATTGGTCCAGCGGATGCTGAGCTACACTCAAAAATAATTTGGAAAAATTTTCCAAAAATTAAATTCGCTAGATAATCGTTCGGGAATACCGCCATAGTGATTAGAAGAAAGTTCTGAACAAAAAATGTATGGCGCACTTTTTGATTGGTCCAGCGGATGCTGAGCTACAGTAAAAAACAAATTCGGAAAAATTTTTGAAAAATTAAATTCGCTAGATAATTGTTCGGGAATACCGCCATAGTGATTAGAAGAAAGTTCTGAACAAAAAATGTATGGCGCACTTTTTGATTGGTCCAGCGGATGCTGAGCTACACTAGAAAACAAATTTGGAAAAATTTCCGAAAAATTAAATTCGCGAGATAATGTCTCGGGATTAATGCCAATAAAATGAGCAAAAAGTCTCGAACAAAAAATGTATGGCGCACTTTTTGATTGGTCCAGCGGATGCTGAGCTACACTCAGATAAATTTTTTAAAAAATTTCGAAAAATTAAATTTGCGAGATAATTGATTGGGAATACCGCCAAAGTCTTAACCCGGGAGTCTCGAACAAAAAATGTATGGCGCACTTTTTGATTGGTCCAGCGGATGCTGAGCTACACTCAGATAAATTTTTTAAAAAATTTCGAAAAATTAAATTTGCGAGATAATTGATCAAGAATGCCGCCAAAGTCTTAACCTGGGAGTCTCGAACAAAAAATGTATGGCACATTTTTTGATTGGTCCAGCGGATGCTGAGCGACAGTAAAAAACAAATTCGGAAAAAATTACGAAAAATTAAATTTGAGATATAATCGTTCGATTATATTGCCAATAAAATTCGGAAAAAGTTTCGAACAAAAAATGTATGGCACACTTTTTGATTGGTCCAGCGGATGCTGAGCTACAGTAAAAAACAAATTCGGAAAAAATTTGGAAAAATTAAATTCGCTAGATAATTGTTCGGGAATACCGCCAATGTCTTAACCCGGGAGTCTCGAACAAAAAATGTATGGCGCACTTTTTGATTGGTCCAGCGGATGCTGAGCTACAGTAAAAAACAAATTCGGAAAAAATTTGGAAAAATTAAATTCGCTAGATAATTGTTCGGGAATACCGCCATAGTGATTAGAAGAATGTTCCGAACAAAAAATGTATGGCGCCCTTTTTGATTGGTCCAGCGGATGCTGAGCTACACTCAAATATTATTCCGAAAAATTTCCGAAAAATTAAATTTTCGAAATAATCACTCCTGAATACCGCCAAAGTATAAACCCGGGAGTCTCGAACAAATAATGTATGGCGCACTATTTGATTGGTCCAGCGGAAACTTAGCTACATTTAACAAGTGAAATAAATCTCACAAAACTTTGCCAACAACTTATTAGAAGAATTTAATGAGAACCAGAAATGTTAGAAAATTTAAATTAGAAATTTATTGCTTGAAATGCTAAAAATTTCAGCTTCAAAAAAAAATTTATTATTTTAAAAAACTGAAAATTATTTTCAACTTATTAAATTAATTATTTTATTAATTCGATTATTAAATTAACTAAATAATTATTTGCCTAATAAAATAATTAATTAATTAAATTTTTTTTGTATCAAATTTGTTCAATATTTCATTTTGATAATAAATTAATTAATATTGAAATTAATTTAAATTTAATTTTAATTTTTTTAAAAAAAATATTTGTATTTGTTTTATTATTGATAAATATTATTATCTAGAAGAAAGTTTGGTTATTTTTTTATGAGCTTTTTATTCCTCAAGTTTTTTTTTAGTTGTTTTTTTTTATTGTCACTGCATTAATTCAAAAGCACTCGGGGAAGAAAGCTCATTTATTACGTAATATGCGGAAATTTGATAGCAATTTAGATGAAACCTATCGATTGACGACATTCTAACGAGAGCAATATAAGTTATGTGTCTCGAAACATTATTGGAAGGACCATTAAAGTCTTAAAAAACTTTCATCTCCTTTGAATCATTAACAAAATATCTTCCTCAATTATAAATTTTAAAAAAAAACTTATAAATTTTACGCTAATGATGTCTTAAGATTATCATTATTGTAAAATAAGCTATAAAACTCAAAAGCAATAATTTTTATCCAATTATGTAAAAATATTAATTCCACAAATAATTTTATACACTGAAAAAAAAATTTATTTGATTCAAATACTTGATTAATTGACTATTATCAAATAAATATTTATTGGTATCAAATAATTATTATTTGAATCAATTAAATGCGTATGTGTTTCAAATACAGATATTTTTGGTTCAAATAAATATTTATTTGATAATACTCAAGTAATCGAGAATTCGAATCAAATAAATTTTTTTTCAATGTAAAACAAAATAATATATAAAAATACTAATAATTAAAATAATAATAAATATAATTTGAAATATTATTAAATTAATTATTATATATATTGTCTTTTTTTTATTAGTAAACATGTTAATTAATTATTATATTTTTTAGATTTGCAATATTTTTTTTATAATAAAAATATTATTGTAAATAATAATCAGCTTTTGTGGAAAAACTGTCAATAGAATTGAATTTATAAATAATATTAAAAATATTCAATTTGCCTGGGCTCATAAAAAAATAACCATAATTTTCATTATATATAAAATAAGAATGCAAAGAACAAATATAGTAACATAATGTCTTACCTTATTCTTTTTTTTTTGACGGAGTTTTATCTGATTTTGATAGAAATCGACTTTCAATAGAGCTGAATTTAGAGAGCATCGGTTTTCCATTGAAACCACAAGGCCTTGCATGATTTGTATATACATATATATAGTTCACTCTCGTGTTCTGAAATTACAATATGAAATTTCAAACTTAATTTTACTGGCATTTTGACGTGCATCACTCGCAAGTTTATTATAGAAATTGTGGTCACATTCTTCAAATTCATATTATAAATTTAATGTATAATGTGATAATGGCAAAATTTTCTGTTATCTAAACTATCGTATAATACAATTTTCCAACATTTCTAAATTAACCGAAATTATATAATTATGTTTACGAACAATTTTGCCATAACTATTTTCTTAACTTCCGCTCTTTTTCTTTTGTGAATAAAAAATATTTTCACTTAACATAAAGTGGGGTTATGTTATTGAAAAAATCTAATTGCAAACAAAAATTAATTACTTCGTATTGTAAAATAACTTACGTTTTCAATTTTTTGTCGATTATCTTGACTTGATTTAGATAAAAAATGATTTCCTAAAATCACATATAAATGTGAGAAATAATTGACACACTTTTCACTAAACAGATTAATTAGTTACTAATGAAGAAATAATCGCAAATTGCACTTTTTTAAGAATGAAGAAAACTTTCAAGATGGCGACGATATTGAGGAGAAAACCCCGCCAAAACTAAGCACTATGCGCCTCCTACAGAAATTATGAGCAACTAACCAGGTCGATAAACTCTGCGCCGCCTATCGGGACTACGATAAACTAACATGTCGGTAAAGAAGAACAAAATCACGCCATCTATCGATAAAATTCTAAACTACAAAACAAAATTACATTCGATAAGTAATATTAATAATTGTAAACATAAAATTATCTTTAAAGAAAAATAAATGAATAAAATAAACATTTGTTTATAAAAAATATGTTTTCATAAATAATAAATCAATAGTGAATGATTGTTATTCATAATTTCATTAACACCAATAAACGAAGACTAAATTTCGAGAAAATGTATTCTTTCAATTGTTTACAAAAAGAATAATAGAATTTAAATTTTAATAAAATTGAATAAAACAATAATAATTATTATTTATAAACAATGGCTTTTTACGATAATCAACATTGGCTTTTATCACACATTAGGGATAGTTTTATAAGTACAGATGATACAGGTTTGTGAAATACACTATTTGAGGTTATGTTTTTGGCCTGAATTTTCAATTTATAAACAAATTCCTCGTTTTACAAAATTTAAATCAATTATAAATTTTTCTAAATCCACAATTTTAACAATTAAATTTTCTTCTTTTTCTATAAGAAAACCAAAAGTAAATATATTTAAAAATAATTTCACAATTCCCATAAAAAGTAATAAAATTTTAAATCTATTTTTTGAACAATTAATTGCAATTAAACACAAAATAACGAAAATACTTTTCCATTTATAAAAATTTTCTAATTTTAAATTTATCTCATCTATTTCTTTTTTAAAATTAATTTTAACTTTATAATTTAAATTAAAATTAAATTCTCATTTCTGTTTAATTTAATTAAAGACGAGTTATTAAAGTTAATTATAAATCGTTCCAATTGTGACTTATAAATTATTCATCATCATTATATTTACAGGAATGTGCGAAATGGTAATGGCTGGTGAAGATATTCCAAAAATACTTCAATCAAATGGAACACTTCAATGTTATCCAGGAATGGAGGAAAGTGATGAAGAGGATTTAGATGCTTTATCAGAATCCTATGACATTTCCTTCAGTAAATGACAAAATTTCAATAAATTTTATTCTATTTAAAAAAAAGAAACATTTAAAATTTTCCGGAAATAATTTAATTATTTTAAATACGAATATTTAATATAAATAATTCCTTATTAATAATTTGTTACTGTATACAGTAAGGAAAGCTGCATGTTAGTCACATTTTATTAAAAATATATTCAAATTGAAAATAACATGAAGTTTTCCTTACTGTATTAAATTTTTTTTCAGACATGGAATATAGTCATCGTCAGCGATCAAATACTGCTCAACGATTGGAAAAAATGGATATAGAAAGAAAAAAGGCTTCAAAAGTAAAACATATAAAATGGGAAATTAATTCTGGAAGTTTAACAAGTGAAAAACAACAAGAATTATTTCAACGAAAAGATTTTCGTAAAAATGATAATAAAGTTAAAAAAGGCTCTCTATTATCTGAACAAATCGAAAAATGTCCTAAACTTCCACAAAATCCTTTTGCTAAATACACGAGATTCGATGGAAACGTGAGATAATTTTTATATTTAATAAATTACTAAAAAAAAAAAAGGGAAAAAACATTAAAATTTCTTTCCTTTTAGGCTCAAGTAGGAGTTCCAGTGCGAAAATACAGAATATTTATGTGCATGCTACCTAAAAAACAAAGAGCATATCCTCTTCAAGTTGTTGTAATAATGAGTGCAAAAGTCCAGGAATTCATTGGATTAATATGCTATAAATATGCTTGCAATCATTATGATCATACATTAAAGTAGGTAATATTTATTTAAAATTTTTTTCTAAAATAAATTAAAATTGTTTCTATTTTATTTTTAGACAAGATATCAGTCAGTATGGTCTCTATATAACAGAGGACGATGGTGAGGTGGATTGGGACTTTCCTTGTTTAGATCCACGTGAAACAATATCGAAATTTGAATTTACAACATTGGGTTTAGTGGAAATGAAACCAAGCGATAAAGCCCGTCATGAAACAACAAAAACAATCGTAACAAAAGATGTTGAGGAAGATAAAAGGGAGAGAGAACAAGATATTGCCGCTGAAGATTTAGCAAAGATGGAGGGCCATACAACTGCAATGGAAGCACCGCTTTATCAATTATATAGGTACTTATATAAATCTATTATATTGTTGAACGAAAATTACTAAATTTATAATCTCAATTACAATTGAAACCTGAATATTATTACATTTGAATTTAATTGTAACCATTAAATTTCACACAGGGTATACATAATAAACAAAGTACGAGCCAAAACTGAAATACATCTTGGAATTTCGGGTGAGAAAATAGAAATTGATCCAGTGATAACGGGAAAAGGTGCTGGACGCTTTTGGAGTAAGCAACGTGCAGTTAGTTATCACATTGATCGAATTGCATGGTGTGAACTCATCGAAAATAGAGGATCAAAAACAATTTTCACTTTAGTTTACACATCGCAAAATTCAAATCCAGAAGGTTTTATCGGTAGGTATTCTATTTTTTTTATTATTAACATTTTTATTATTTAAAAAAAAAATTATTTTTTTTAGTATCCTCCAGTCACCCTCTTCATCAATCGGCATCATTTAAAAATCATGAATTCGAAGCTGATTCCGCGACAGCCGAGGAAATAGTAAGAAAAATAAATCACATACTCGAACTGCGAAGTAGTTTATCAAGAAAAGAATTTCTCGCGCAAAAAGAACGTAAAGCAGCGAGACGAAAGAGTTTTCATTTACACAGATGACGATTCTATTTTATAGCTCATGGAATTTTGGAATTTTTGAAAAATTTAACAAACACAGAAACAAATCTAAAAAATTGTTTCTGACTATAGATATAATATATATGAAAATATTTCCCCCATTTTCAAAATAATCTTCTTTTTCAACAAATAAAAATAAATTCAATTCAACTAACATGAGAAACAATATTTATAATTACCGAAAAAAATTTACACTGTGTAAATATTCAACAAATTTAAAAATAATGACCGAATTTGATATTTTAATTCTACATCACCAAAGATTTTACTATCATGTTTTTTAAACAAGTATTTTGTAAAAAAAAAAAGATTTTTGATTCTATTTACTAGAAAAAAAATATTTTTATGTCTGCATTAATTTTTTTTAAAAATTCTTTGAACTATGAAAACAATTCGAAAATTATGCATTTGCCGAATAATTGTGAAATCAATTTTAATATTAAAACTTTTGTTTCTTTTGTAAAAGCCTCGAATTTGAATGTCATTTGTAAAAATTATAAATGTTATTTTGTAAATTAAATTTAAAATTACATTTTAAACTTAATTTTAAATTATATATTTAATTAATTTTGTAATACTGATAAGACTGTATTCTATATAAATTAAAATAATTCAAATAATAAAAAAGTAAAAAAATTATTTATTATTATTATTATTACCGATTAGATTTCTTAATCAATCATTGAAATAATCTTCTTCTTAGCCTCATTCATTTTTTCTTCAAGTAAAAATTGAAGATATTCATATCGTTGACTGCAATGTTGATTGAGTATTACATTTTGCATTGTCACATCCATAAGTTCTTTAACATTACTCATCAATAAATCCAAATTTGGACGAGACTCAAAGAATTTTCTCTCATCCTCTGACAATAATGTTAAATCCACTTCTTGTCCATTTTTCTTCACCTCTGCTCTTTTTTTCATAAGTTTTTTATATTCATTTTGTCTTTCTTTCATTACATCATGCCAAGCAGCAATTTCCTCTTTTAATTTATCATTATATGCTTGTAAATCAAAAGTTTCCTCGGCATTTTGTTTTACTGGCGAAATTGACGATTTTTCAATCTTTGTTTCTTCCAAATCTAAAAAAATTAAATTAAATAGTTAATTAATATAATACAATAAAATTGTAATTAATTTTCATATAACAAAAAAAAATATTACAAAATAATAATAATAATAAAGTGATAATTGATAAATTGTCACTTTGTCGGAAAATCGGCATAAAACTGTTAAAACAAATTTTACATAAATAAAAATTTATAAAAAAAATATATAACTAACAATAATTGATTAAAACAAACAATAACAGAATGTCAACATAACCTAAAAATAGAAAAAATTTTCTAACCTTCTGATACACTGTTCACATCTGTAAATAATATGGATCTTCTTTGAAAAATTGATGAACGACGCTTTCGTGAATCTTTTGGTCGATCATCCGGTGTTTCTTCCACTGTTATTTCCATTTTTATCGTTAATTTATTAAACAATTTTCACGAAGTAGTATATGGAGTCCCCACACTCTATGGGCGATTTAAAAAAGCGTCATATACAATAAGTTTCTCACGCGTGTGTCAAAGTTGAATATAAGTTAAATAATTAAATAATGAAATTTAGTGGCTATAAATTTGTAAAAATAAAAAAAATTACCATCTAACAAATAGCTTTCATCATGAAGTGTATTATTTCTGGATCAAATATAAAAAGTAAATATATTTGTAATTTTTTTTTTGTATAGGTTATGTTGAATTTATTTATATATTGTTGCTATATAGAAAAAGAATTAATTAATAACTTACAAGTTAAATTCGTTACATTTTCAGTATTAGCTAAAGCAATTCATGCTCTTGCAAAAATTGGAGATGAAATGTATGTGCAACCTCAAGAGGATTCAATTTCATTTCGAGCTGTTAGTATGTCAAATTCTGCATATGCAAATTTTACAATGTTTAAAAATTATTTTTCATATTACACTTTTGGAGATCTCCAGGATGAAGATACTTTAAAATGTAAAATTTCAATGAGAGTAAGTAAATTATTTAAAATTCTAAATTAATATGAAATAAAAAATCATTTGATAGAATATTTATGAAAAATCTATTGTTAAATTTTTTTTTTTTTAGTGCGCAATAGGAGTTTTTAAAGCACCTCATGTAATGGATAAAGTTCTAGAAACATGTCACATAAAACTAGATCCAAATGCATCAATAATTTGTTTTATTTTGAAATATAAAAACAGCATTATTAAAACTCATCGACTTCCAATTCTTGATTGTGAAACAATAAAAGTGAGATATTTTTTTATATTTAAAAAAAATACTTATTGTCTTCTACTAAAAGCTACTATTTTTTTTTTTTTTAGGCAGCGTACAAAAAAGATGGACTTCCTAATCAATTATCAGCGCAAGCAAAAGTTCTTTTGGATGTTACTCAAAATTTTCCTCAAAATATGATTGAAATAACATTAGAAGTTACTCCACAAAAAGTTTTATTAAGAAATTACGTTGATGAAACGACACGTAAGTTTTAAATATTCATCGAATTAATTGAAAATGAGTTTGTTTTTTTAATTTTATCCATTTTCAGATTTGTCACATGGTACACGAACTCAAATTGTTCTCGGTGTTGGAGAATTTGATCATTACACAATAGGTTCCAATGCAAATGTGACTTTTTGTTTAAAAGAACTAAGAGCAATTTTAGCATTTGCTGAGATTGTTAATTTGCCAATTAATGTTAATTTTGAAGACGCTGGGAGGTAATTATTATTCTTATTTTTATTACTATTTAAAAATTTTTAATTATAATTATTTTTTGTTTTTAGACCTGTGGTTTTTGTTCTAAAAAATCCATCGTTTGAAGCGAATCTCGTCCTTTCTACTCTCAATCCTGAGGTGGAAAATCAAACTCTTCCATCTCCTTCTGTGAATGTAGGTCTTAAAAAAAAGACAACCACCAAAAGATCATCGAATAAAACATCAAAGACTGTGTCTAAATCATCAAAATCGAAGAATTCGATAAAAAATAATCAAACTACAAAATCCTCTAGTCATAATAAAAATACATTAGAAGAGGAGAGAATATCAATGAATAGTGTTCAACAAGATATTTTTGGTGAAAATCATGTGCGCCAATCAACTCAAATGAAAATAAACTCTCGTGAATCTTTAATCGATTCATCATCATCATCAAATAGTATCGTAAAAAGAACTAATAGTGCTCTACAAACTTTATTTCCACCGATATCAAGGAGAAAATCAAATCCAGGTGGAAGTAATCAAAGGAACGACGATGATATAATTCCATGTTCACCACCTCGACAGCCATCCAAGAAAGCGAGATTAATATTCCAAAAATGCTTTAAAGCCACTTACGATCCAAGAATGATGCTTGATCACGAAGAAGTGTTAGCAAAAGATTCTGACGAGGAAACATGATGTATCCATAATAAATTAAACTAAAAAGTGCTCGTGATTTGTTTCCTAAAACAATTATTATTTTATTCGTGAGGAATAAGTGTTATTTCATTTCTTAAGTTAAATATCAAACATAATTATTATTTAATTTTCATTTTATAAAAATTTAAATAATATTTAAATATTCAAATTCACTGAGAATAAAGTAACTTTATTTTTATATAAACTCAAAATTTAATGTTCATTTGTGCAAGTATTTCAAAAAAAAAAAAAATGTTTTGTTCATTTTAACAAAACTTCTGTAATGTTAAAAAAAAAAAAAAAGAAAAAAATTGTAAATTATAGTTAAAAACTAGACGAAGGGGGATTATTTATTACTATACCTAAATATATTAGCTTTTTCAAAAAGTAATTACCTTTTTTTTCTTAATTTCCCAATTTTCGTCCACTCTTTAATTTCGATGAAATTTTCAAAAATAAGATTTTAATTTCTAATTACATAAAAATTTGTAAGCTTGGTAGAAAATTTCGAAAAAAATTAAACTTAATACGAAAATATGAAATTAAAAAATATATCACACTTTGTGATTTTATATAATAAACATTTGGAGAAAGGCCAATTAATTTAATACTGCGCACAAAATACAAATATACTTTTGTAAATAAATATATATTTAATTAAGAAATAAATTTATTAATAAAGAAATATATTTTTTTTTTTATTAATTTCGATTTTTTGAATTTAAATCCCATTAGTCACGTGACTAGCAGACGATATTTTATCGTATGACATTATTGTCGTCTGCTACTAGTGCAACACGAGTGTTTTTCTTTTAGTATACAAAAAAGTTACAAAAATATAAATTTGTTGTTTTATATTGAAGAAAAATAAAATATATAATGGTACGTGTGGGAAAAATATTTTTACAATTTGGTACATTGACGGGAGTGGGGTTAGGAGGATGGTTTGCCGGAAAACATTTCGAAAGATTGAATGATGAAAAAGATGACAGCATATTTTTGAACGTGAACATAAAGAGGAAACCCTGTCTGCCGATTTTTGGCACAGTATCGGCAGCTTCGCCGATAGTAACAGCTAATGATCACGCGAATATGGGTGCTAAATTATCTGTACCAGGGTCAAGAATAACTCAAGTAAGTGTTATCAAAAAAAAAGTTTGTCTAAACATAACCTATTCTAAAGTTTGTTGTCTCAAAAAAAACAACATTAACACGTTTATTAAAGTTCTTTACTTTAGAAAATGTTTCCTTTTTTTGTTAACTGTGAATAATGAGATAAAATATATTTTTATTAATTTAATTTAGATTATGAAGTATGGATTTCCAAGTCTCGATAATGTCAGATCTTTTGAAGATTATGTTCTTTCTTACGATAGACGAAATAGAGTTGCTCATTGGGTTTTTGAACATTTAACAAAGGAAAAAATACATCTAAAAAATAATGTTGATCGTTCAAAATGTGAATTTATTGTTGATAAAAGTATTCATCCATTTTTCAGGTAAAAAATTTATTATTATTTTAAAAATTATAGGCGAAATAAAAATTATTTTTCTCTAAATTAATTCGAATCTATATTTTCTTAAATTGTAAAAGCAAAAATTGTTAGTTATTTAATTTTTGTAATTATTAGATCAGAAAATAGTGATTATAAAGGAAGTGGTTACGATCGAGGACATTTAGCAGCTGCTGGAAATCATAAAATTTGTCAAAAACATATAGAAGAAACATTTCTTTTATCAAATATGGCACCTCAAGTGGGTCGTGGATTTAATAGAGACTCATGGAATCGTTTAGAAAAATATGTTAGATCTTTAACGAATATTTATAAAGATGTATATGTCTGTACAGGACCTTTATATCTTCCAAAGTTCGTATTTTTATCATTTATATTTTTTTTAATTAATTTTTTTAATTAATAGTTGATTTTTTATTTTAAGACTTGAGGCTGATGGTAAAAAATACGTTAGATACGAAGTTATTGGCAACAATCATGTTGCAGTACCGACTCATTTTTATAAAGTGGTCGTAGGTGAAACTGCCGATAATAAATTAGAAATGGAGGCTTTTGTCATGCCAAATACGCCAATTGATGATAAGGCGCCACTTAAAAATTTCCAGGTAATTTTATTCTCTTTAATTAAATTCTTCGATTTAATATTTTGAATTTATTTAATTTTTATTTTATTTATTATGATGAAAAATTTTTATTTTTAGGTTCCACCTGAGAGCATTGAACGAGCAGCGGGTTTATTATTTTTTGATAATTTATCTCGCGAGAAACTCAATAAAATAAATGGAAAAAGCGTTAGTTGGAAATGAAACAAGTAAAATTTTAGAATCAAATTTTAAATCAGTCTCGAAAATTTTATTGCAAACATTTTTTTTTAAAATATTTTGATGATACTTCTTTACGTGCAATATTACAGTTGACTATATACATTAAATATTTAAACATTTAGGAAAAAATTGATCTTGAAGATTACATATTGTAAATGTTTATCATTTCAGAATTTTTTTTTTTTCGAAACTGTTATAGTATTATTTATTTTAATTGAAAAATGTAAATATCTGTAAATGAACTGTTTTATATATAATATATACATATATATTTTAATGAGACGAATTGCATATTATTTAACATTAAAATTACTTAAGAATTGGATATGTATTTTATAACGGTAAAGTCTTGAATGTTAAAATATATTTATCCTCCACACATTCGAGTTTGACGAATTTATTAAGAGCAATTATTTTTTTTTTTTCAATTTAATTCTAATCGTTGAATAACAATCTCAAAAATTGAGTAAATTTCTAAAATATTGCAAGCACACAGTGCCTCAACAATTAATCACACATCCACATCTCAGTCTTGCGGAATCGCAGATGTACAAATAGATTTACTTCACGATAATTTTTTTTTTTAAACAATTAGTCAATATTTAAATAATATTAAATATATAATGGGATTGAAAACAAAATGATTGAATTAAAAAAAAAAAAAAAGTGTAAAAACTGTAACAATCTGCAAAATTGTTTAAAACTTTGAAAACAAATTTTTTCATTCACGAATTTTCAAAAATCGAGAATCACTTGGGCTTTTATTCCCACGATCAAAATATATACTTTGGTCGCAACGGTAAATATTCAATATTATCAAATAATAATACGTTTATCGTTAAATACTATTCTTCATATAAAATATCGTTAAAATAGTTAATAATTAAATCTGATAACTTATCAACTACAATATTTACAAAATTAACAATCTGAACGACACGACAGAATTTAATACAGTTGTAGTTAAATTTTTGTTTTATAATTAAAAAAATGAGATTTCTATCAAAATAAATTTTTTTTTTTTTTATAAAATGTATATAAATATAATTTACTGAGCATTTCTTTTCAAAATAAAACGCGTCGTTCAATATTATTTTTAGATTCGATAAAAATTGAGCACATGATTATCTTGCGAATTTTTTAGTTTAGAAAATCAAATAATTTATTTTCTAATAAATAATTATTTCATGTTTTTGATTTTAAATATTTTTTTCTATAATTCAAATTATTAAAAAATGTATAAATTTTTTTTCAAATTCCAAGATAAATCATGAGTTCTGTTAAAAATACATTCGCTTTAAGTACAGTATAGTTTTATCGCAGCGAATGAATTTATTTATTTATTTTTTTAGTCACAATTATGCTTTGGAGATCTTGTCCTAAGACACGTGATATTTCGGAATGTTTTATAATTGCATTAAGTTTCGTTTGCCTATAAATTATAAAAATTTTTAATCAATTGAGTACATTAGGCACTAAATGGACGGGTTTTGTTTCTGCTCTAGAGCTTCAATCTAACAATAAGATAAGAACACTTTAATAGTATTAAGTACACTTTAAACAGTTTTCGATACGAAAACCAGACGAGTCTTATTTTGTCTTCGAAGAAGACTTTCATTAAAGCTCAAACAATTTATTGATAGAGTTGAGAATGATTAATTGATAAAAAGTAAAGAGCCACAATGGAATTCTTATTATCATTTCTAATGAAACTTTTATGATAAATTTTAACACTGCTATTAGATAGAAATGAATAAGTTTCTTAGAAATTACATAAAATCGAGACTAGAAAAGCGAGAGAAACTTTGTCAAAGTTGATCACGGCTCATAAAATCTCTCGTGGAGATGAATTTTCTATTGAATTTTTTTTTTTTTCCAATTGAAAGAAAAGATGAAGTAAAGCAACTTACACGAGGGACTAGGATATTTGATAACGAAAAATTTAAATCAATCTTTCCTCTGGCGGAGGCTTCATCACATTGTCCATTTCAACTCGTGGATTGCTAAATTCCTGAGCACTTGGACTGTAAGTTCCACGTGTCGCTCGTTTTTTTCTAGCCATCATAAAGAAAGCGATCAACGATCCTGCAGCTACGAGGAATAAACAGCCAATTATAGGTCCAACAATTAATGCAATATCCAATGCTTGACTTCCTAGAAGATTCTCTTCGGATGAATCCACTTCCTGTTTGGAGATAAAAATTTTATATTTTAATTTAAAAATACATTAAAAAATTCTAACAAAATTAATTTTAGAGCTTATTTATTTTATTCTATTGATTATTATGTGAGAAAATTACCTCTCTGCATGGTTTTTCATTTAGACAATTTATACCACAATATCCTTCATTACATTGACAGCGGAATGTTCCATTTAAATTTATACATACGCCATTCCCACAATTTGTTCCTAATTCACATTCATTTATGTCTTCTGTACAATTTGGACCCTCATATCCTGTGTTAGTACAGTTACAAAGAAAACCCTTTACTAGATCAATGCAGTAACCATCGTTTTTACATGGAACATTGCCTTGATCATCGGGAGCGCAATCGTCAATATTAAATTCACAATTCTTTCCATTGAATCCAGGAAGACAAGTGCATTCTGGTGGCTGAATTTGAATTTTTAATTTAATTTCAAAAAGTTAACATTAGAAAAAAAAATGAATAATTACTAACAGAAGAAACTTACATCAAATGAGGTTGTACATGTTCCATTATTTTGACAGCCTTGAATAAGACAATAGGGAAGGCAATTTTTTCCTTCATATCCCTTCATACAATTACAGGTATAATTATCTCCTGTTTCTAAATTAACAACATCAAGACACGTTGATCCATTTTTGCAAGGATTATCTTTACAGGTGATTAATTTTACAGTTTCACAAATATCACCAATAAATTCATTTGGACATTCACAATGAAAAGAACCAGGTAAATTTTTACAAGTTCCTCCATTTTGACATGGATTTTTTGTTTCACATTCATCTATATCTTCATTACAGCTGGATGATAAGAATAAATAAAAATTAGAAAATTGAAATTAAAAAAAAAAGTAAATAATTCTATTTCTAAATAAATACTTACTGTAGACCCTTCCATCCCTCTTGACAAAGACATTCGTATTTTGCAATTTTATCAACACAAGTGGCATTATTTTGACATTCATTATTTTCACACTCATCAATGTCCACTGAACAATCATCCTCAGTAAATCCTGCTGAACATTCGCAGATATAACTATTGAATTTATCTTTACAATGACCATTATTTTTACAATCATTTTCAAAACAGAGACTGCATCCTATTTCATCTCGATTATATGTTTCTGTTACGTTATCTCTTTTAAGATATAAATATTCTATTGGCGTAAAATTTGCATTTTGATAAACCTCTTCCATTGTGAAAAAGTGCAATAACATTTTTCCAATTCTTACTTCTCCCAAACATCCTTTAAACGGTTCACCTGTTGAAAAAAAAAAAAAAATTATAATCACAATTATTAAACAATTACAATGGAAATTAGAATTCAACTTACCGGACATAATGCTGTGTGGAGGTAATGCAGTCGTCAAACGTTGATCACCAAAATCAACCGAATTTCCATTAATTCTGTCTCTACTCTCAATATGCCTTTCAGTGCCAATCATATCATAAGTATGTTTATCAGATAAAGTTGTTCCCAGCCCACCAAGAGTGACAGAACCATTGACAAGCAATTCGTACCAAAGTGAAAAATTAAAATTCTGACTCGAATGTGGCACCGAGTCATCGTTCATATTATTAAAAATACTCTCAATTGAATGATTGCTCAATCTCAATATAATTGAAGTCCATTTTCCATCAGGTTCAACTTTTCCAAATGTAAGAATTCCCGTGTCTTCGATACTCAATTTCCAAGAAACTGTCACCATATCCTTAAATACCGAAATAGTGAAATAATGATCACCGGACGGCGAAGCAACATGCATGAGAGTTCCTCCTGTATTAGATCTATAAGTGATTTGAATTGAATCAATGACCTCCTCAAATTCATTCAATCCAAAGTCTTCTCGATTGTAAACATAATTGAAAGATGTATTAATTCCATCAAATGTCGCATTAGCAAGACACTCATATCCATCGTCTAAATTCTGACATTTCGAACCAATTGGACAATCTTGAAGTTGACAAAATTCCATTTCTTGACATGTCTTTCCTGTATATCCACGAGGACATTTACACCAAAAATCATTCCAAGTCACATGACATTTCCCATCGTGAAAACAAGGACTACTAATGCAAACATTGTCCGATCTTACATTCTCCAAAACTTTTGTCTGATCAATAATAACTTCACCAAAATCTTTTAAACGTGGACTAATTTCTGCCTTAAGAGGAAAAAATTCCACTACCATTGTTTCCATGCCATTTGATATTTGAACATCCTGAATAATACCTTTAAAATGAACTTGAGATTCTGGCGTTTCCATTGTTTTACTTTCGACTTGTCGAATATTACGAGAAAAATGAGGTGAACCACCTAAATATAAAACTGTCACATTGAGCGAACCACTTGCATTTATTGTTTTTCGAAAATATTCAGTTCCATTTATCTTCACCTGAACGAGGGTTACATTTCTAATTACTTGTATTAAATGATTATTGCCATCGTTTAATTTAACTCCAACGACATTATAAGATTCAGTTTCATTAAATTGAATCGTTACACGAAGTTCTCCGCCTTTAAGTTGTGCGGCGATATAATTTTTATCCTGATTCTTGAGATCAAATGGAGTATTTTGCTCTGAACCTAAATAAAAAATATCTCCTCTCTCTTGTCTTGTTCGAATGAACATTGAAATGTCGATTATCGATCTCACAGCTCGTCTGGCAGCATCGTGAACTTTTACAGTTACAAAACCATCGGTTATATTCTCATAGCCGAATGTCGCCGCTGTCATATTATATTGACAGGCATTTCCCAAATAAGGTCTTTCGCAAGCGCATTTATAGCTTTGCCAAATATCCGTGCAGTGACCTCCATTTTCACATGGATTTGGTTCACACTGATCTGTTCTTGAGCATCCTGACTCAACGTTTTCCATTAAAACAGTTTTTGATTCTGTTCCAGAATAAACCTGAAAAATTATTGATAATAAGAAATATTAAAAAAGAAATATTAAAAAAATAACAAGGAAAAAGAGAAAAAAAAATTACCCATTCGCCATTAATGACAACATCTTCGGTGCATCCAACAAAGAAAGGTGGTCCATGTGGAAGTTTTCGTAAATTTGTAATCGTACCACCGACAAAAGTTGTTGGAAAAGAAGTGTGAGACGCATTGGAGCCTTCATTTAAATTAATAGGATATATCGTTTGTTCTTCATTCGCAGAAAGTACAACATGCGTTGCATTAATAGCGACAAAAACTTTCTGCCAATTTGAATCATTCAATCCACTACCAATAAAAACTCCTTCCCATTTATTTAAAAGACTTGAATGTAAATTTAATTTTCCATTCACAAGTTCCAACATATAATAAGTCAATCCCTTTCCCATTGCCAAAAGACCATTTGGCAATGTTGTTCGAAATCGAAATTGAATATCATATCCTTCGTCGCGAGTTGTATTTACCATTACATAAGACTTTCCACTCAGGGACATTTTTGTTATCTAAAAAATATTTTTTTTGTAATAAAATTAGTTTTTTGTATTTGAAAATAAAAAATTTGTTTTTTTACCTTATCACAAATTTCCCCGTGATATCCATTAGGACATGTGCAATTGAATTTATGTTCCGTTTCATTAACAAGATAAGGCCAGCAGGTACCTTCATTCTGACAAGCGTTGCCCTGACAACCAGTGAGTTCTACTGAACAATTTTTACCACCATATTCAGGTTCACAAGTACAAAAATAATCAGCTCGACCATCGATACAAGTTCCATTTACACATGGAGTATAACGTTTACATTCATCAATATCGTGTTGACAATATTCTCCTTCGAAACCTTCATTACATTCACATGTGTAACCACCTATACGATCAGTGCACGTACCCTCTTCACATGGATTACTTTCGCATTCATTGATATTTATTTCACAATTCTTTCCTGTCACACCCTGTACACAAAGGCACTCATATCTGTAAATTAAAAAAAGAATTTAATTTATTTTTCTCTTAATTGTTCAATATATTTAGAAATATTTAAAAATTTAAATATAAATAAAACAATTTCTTACCCGCTTGCATTAGAATAGCTGAATTCTTTTTTAAATATCTCAGGTTTATTAATAGCATCACTTTTGTAATACATTTCATTTGATCGTTCCAAGCAAGTGCCATTAAATTGACATGGAGAACTTTCACATTCATTGATATCAATTTCACAACGATTTCCCATATATCCTGGATAACATTGACACTTAAAGGATTTGACATCATCGATACAAGAAGCGCCATTCACGCATGGATCTGAGATACAATCATCAATATTATTCTCACAATGTTCACCTTCAAAACCAGTATTTGAACAATCACAAGTGTATGAATTAAGACCGTCAATACATTTTCCATGATTCAAACATGGATGAGATTCACAATCATCAATATTTGTTTCACAATTATATCCAGTGAATCCTAATGAACAAATACAATTATAAGCGGCAATTCCATCAACACAAGTGGCACCATTTTTACATGGATTACTTTCACATTCATTAATATCAATTTCACATGTTTTTCCCGCATAACCTGCTGAACAATCACATTCGAATGTATTAATTTTATCAATGCAGGTAGCATTATTTTTACACGGTCCACATAAACATTCGTCAATATCAATATTACAATAATTTCCAGAATATCCTGGTTTACAGTAACATTCAAAGCCACCTTTTTTATTCACACAAATTCCATTGTTACAAATAGTATTGTTATTCAATGCACATTCATCGACATCCTCGTCGCATAATTCACCTGAAAATATTAAATTTTACAAAAATTAATCGTAAATTAAAAATAAACAAAATAACAAAATGAATAATCTTTTTTGAAAATACCTTTATATCCTTCATGACAATTGCATTTAAATGTTTTATTTCCCTGATCTTCGCATGTGCCATTATTACAAGGTTTCATAAAACATGGATCAATTAATTCAGTACAATTTGAACCAGTGAAACCTTCTCGACATCTACATTCATAACCATCAACAATATCGACGCAAACTCTTCCTTCTGGACAATCAATTCCAACACAATCATCAGTATTGAACTGACATGTTTTTCCCTCAAATCCCTTTGGACATTTACAAACAAAATCTCGTCTCGATCTTGGCATTAAAGTACAAGTTCCATTATTTGTACAAGGATTCACAGCACATGCATCGAATTCAAGCTCACAATTATCACCCATATAATCACGTGTACAATTACAAGAATATCCATGTACTTTATCAATGCATTGTCCTCCATTTAGACAAGGTTGAGATACGCAATCATCAAAATTTATTTGACAATTTTTACCTGTAAATATAAATATTAATAAATCACGAATTCAATTTGCAAATTCAAATTAATATTAAAGTTTCGTAAACGTTTTAGAATTTTAACAGAATTTCTTTTTTAACAATTTTTTTTAACCAAACAAAATTTTTAGCTAACGAATTTTATTTTGAAAAATTAGGCTAAAAAACTAAAAATTTTCAAGAAAGCAATGGAAAACGTGAAATTGTAAGCAAATATGACAGGAAAAAAAAGCAAAAAAAAAAAAATTATGTTACCGGTATAACCGGAGAGACACTGGCAATAATAATTATTTGTCTGATCGATGCAAATTCCTCCATTACGACAAGGATCGCTGATGCATTCATCGATTTCAATGCCGCAATCTGGTCCAGTCCAGCCAGGCTCACAATTGCAATAATAACCGCCAGGCTGTGGATAATGAGGGAAAAAAAAAGGATTTTGCCATCAAGACAGACACATAAGCACACAAACATTGAATTCACAAAAAAAAAAGAAAAAAAACTCACATAATCGCGACACATTGTCGCTTGATTGCAAGGCATATCACGACAAGTGACTGGTTCTTTGCATTGCGTTCCTGTCCAAAATCTCGTACACTGACAAATTGTACCATAAGGAGTATCGATGCATGTACCTCCATTGGCACAAAATGAACACCAATTTGAAATGGAAGTGAGACAAGTGGGTCCTAGGAATGTGTGAAAAATGCGACAAACACAAATTAGAAAAGCGGATTAAAAAGGAAAAAAAAAACGTTATTCACATTACAAAAAAACACAATTAAAAATATACAAAAACAAATTATCAACAGGAAAGCAAAAAACAATAATGGCTTTTTTTTCTAATTACTAAAGAAATTTTTCCACTATGAACTATAAATATCCCAGAAAATGAAGAACTGAAAAAAAAACCAAACAAAAGCATTCTAAGAAATTGTTCGCTCATACCTTTAAATCCTGATAGGCAAGAGCAGGTAAATCCTTCTTTAGTATTGTGGCAGGTACCTTGATTTTCACAAGGATTACTGCTACAATAATTGAACGAGCAATTAGGAGGACTACCAACAAATCCAGGTTTACAAACATTTGGTGAATATTTTTCATTCTCCGAACCAAAACGCGCTTGAATTGCTAGGGAATGTTCACAATTACGTCCAACAAAACCATTTTGACAATTACAATGATATGAGCCAACATCATCGACACATGTTCCACCATTTAAACAAGGTGTCGAGAGACATTCATTAACATTTTGTTCACAATTTAATCCATCAAATCCCACTGGACATTGACAAGTGTAACCTCCATAATGATCAAAACATTTGCCATGATTCAAGCAGGGATTATCCTCGCATTCATCAATATTTATCTCACAATAAGGACCTCGATATCTAATAAAAATAAAGAAAATTACATTTAATACCAAAAAAATATTTTTTAAAAAAAATTAAAAAAAAAAAAAATAGAAATGAAAATTACTAACCCAGTCTTTTCGCATTTACAGGTATAATTATTAATTCCATCAATACAAATTCCGGCGTTTAAGCAGGGATTTGAGTAGCATTCGTTAAAGTTGACATCGCAATTTTTTCCAGTCCAACCAGGTTTACACTCACATTTGTAATCGTTGTTTGATTCCACACAGATAGCGTCATTCCTGCAGGGATTGTCCTTACACAATCTTTCGCCCATCTTTGTTTCACAATGAGTGCCAGTATATCCAGATAAACAGTTGCAGCTATAATCACCTTTTTGATCCTCGAAACAGGTGCCTCCACTTTGACAAGGATTTTTCAAACATGGTGAACCTAAATTAAATCACAAAAATATATTAATAAAAATATTCGCCAAGTGATGTATCTGTTAGTTAAGTGAAATTAAAAGCCAAGAGTGTTATATTCATGCACATTCGTGTAACCACAGATCTTATATACGTGATATCATTTAACGTGAGAAAGTTTTCCCCTTCAGCTTCACTCAATTATTATTATTATTAATTCATTAATTACAATATTCTTCTATAAATACAACATTTTAGAAATATTTACATTATTTATCATGCAACAAGTTATAGCAAAAAATTTTTTTTTTTTTTCACAAAAATTATTTTTTGTACCAAACATTTTAATAATAATTATAGGAATTAAAAAAAAGATATTTTCTAAACTCACAAATGCAATTTATATGTAATTAAACATTTTTAAATTATTTTAATTTTAATTTAACAATTTTGCAAGACTAGAATAAAAAAAAAAAACAAATAATTTTCAAAAAAAATTTGTGCTGAATAACGCTGGACTTTGAGAATTCAGCAGTAAATTTGTTTTTTTCAAATAATAAATAATTGCTGAATATTTCTTAGAAACAATTTATTTTTTAATATTAAAATTAAATAATTTTATTTATAAATTTTGTAATTTTTTCTAAATATTTCTTTTTCTGCTCGACAAGTATAATTGTAAAATAATAATTTTTCAATATTTCTCAGTTTAAAAATTGGTAATTTAAATTTAAATAATAATTTATTGGTAAAGATTTTTTGAAAATTTGATCTATGAATTTCTTTTTGTTTCGGTATTGGAGAATTTTTTTTTTTATCACAAAACAATATAATTTAAAAATTTGTAACTAAATTTAATTATTATTTTAGGTACATCTTTTCAATGAAAGATAAAATATATCAGATATAAATAAATATGTAAATATAAATAAATATATAAATATTTCATAATTATAAATCATTTATAATAAAATATACATCCTTTTTTTTCTTTTAAAATCAATAATACTAGAGTTCAAGGTTTAAATAAAAAAAAAAAATTTATAGATAAAATGACCAATATTTTAGTCAATTTTGATAATTTCTATAATAAATTTTTTTTTACTAATAAATAAAATGTTTAAATAAATAAAATTGTTAGTTAAACTAAACTACGAAAGGTTATAGGTATTTTATTAAATAAAACACCTGAAAGTAAAAAAATTAATTACGTTATAATAATAATTAGTAAATTTCGAAAAAAAAATGGAAAATTAAAGTGTAAATTTGTAGCGTTAATATTAAATTAAGTGTTTTGACCAACGTAAGAATTCTTATTCGATAAGGCAATGCACCCACACGTATTGTGAGACCGAAACCGAAAGAGGGTGGATCAATTCTTAAACCTAGTATATACAGTTAGTAGCTTCATAGTACAATGCACGATTGAATCGATTAATGTACTCATATCGTACACCTGCCAGTTATCGTCTCTGCCACAATTTCCTCAATTATTTAAAAGCGCCCATTTTTTTTTTATTGTACTAAACAAATATTTACGAGAGACAATGTAACAAAATAATTTATAAATATTCCCCAAATTAAATCTCAGAATTTTGTTGTTAAAAAATGATTGAATTTATATTTAGCAAAATTCGTTCTTCTCTTTTAGTGAAGTAATTTAAGTAATTGTGGACTTCCGTGACTGATTATTAAATATTTAAAGAGCATTGACCGGGTGAAAAAAAAATAAACAATTTCTAAAATAAAAGCATATTGTCCCCATGAATAGAAAGGTCATGCGAATTGGGTCGTGAAGGATCAGTCGAGATCTACCATTGTCAATTTGGCAGTTGTTGCCGGAATATCGTTTGTAACAGTGGCACTCGTAACGGTTTTGCCTCGACACGCATTTTCCGTGCCTCAAGCAGGGCTCGTGTTTGCAGTTGTCCATTGTTGATATTGGGGTGGAAATTTCGTCTCCCTTTCCGGAACCACCTGAAATTTTTATAAGTACGCTCTATCTAATGAGGTCTACAATCTAAATACTTTCAAAAAGTCTAAAAAAAAAATTTATTATTTAATTCTATAAATTTTATTCCTATTATATATTTATCTATAATCAAAATCATTTTTTTATTTACGTATTTAATAACCATTTCGGATTGTAATAGCCTTGTTGAAAATAATTAGACACTCAATTAGCTATAGACATGCATTCTTAATCAAGCGAAAATTCCTTAGAGGGAAAAATAATAGTTTCAATTTAGAAACTCTTTACTTGCATTTACGAAAAATATTTTCTATTTTGAGAAATTTCTTTTTGAAAAAATTTTTTTCGTAAAAACAAAATCTCATTTTTAAAAATAGAAAACAATTGTACTCTCAAACTGTGTTCTTGCAAAAAAAAATGTGCTTTTCTAAAAATAAGAACAATTAATCTATAGTACTTCTCGCTTGAAAACAAATAATTTTTTAACTGAAGATTCTGAAATTAATTTTATTTAAAAAAAATCCGTTCGGAGACTTACATCCTGTGAAATTTGATGGACAGTATCCAAAAAAGGCGCCTGTGTTGATCGAATCATTAAAAAGTATTCCAGGTCCTTGGAGAATGCAACCTCGAAATTTGTCCCCAACAATCAAAGAACTATTCACACTGTGATCCGGAAGTGTAAGAATTGCCGAATTGTAAGTGGCATTTGCTATTATCTGAAAATTTCAACAACAAAAAAATAATTACGATTTTTCAAAAAATATAGTCTTTGTTTTAAAAATGATTTTTCGATAATTTAAATGAAATTAGGTAATTTTAAAATGAATCCGTTTAATTGCAAAAAAAGTAGAGGTAAATTTTTTTATTTTTAATTACCTGATTGTGATTAGCTGCATTGAGAGTTAAATTTCCAAGTTTGAAAAATAAATTAACATTGTGCCAAACATTATCCAATAATTTGGCATTTAATTTAACTTCGTATCGTTTTTGATTAACAGTTGCAACAAAAAGAAGACCCTCGGTATTAACTTTAAGACTTATTGAATCGCTTTTGAACCATTGTGTAAAAAGATTTCCCGATTCACAAGTTCTAAAACTAAGACCACTGTGTCTATGAACTGAGACAAAGGAACTTAATATTAAATATCCTGAACCATTGAAATAAGCCTCCCGAGGTAATTCCTGTGATCTTCCATCCTGGGAATTTTGTTGCGTCGACACCCAAAGAATTGAGAGAACTGAAAAATAGAAATTAATTTCTCTTTTTTTATTTTCAAAAACCAAATTTTTTAAAAATAATTGAATAATTGTTTTATTAAATTCGTCTTTTTTTCTGTATACAAAAATGATTAGATAGAGGTAAATTTATGTCACGATAAAGTATTTTAACGATCGAACGTTAATCAGATTGTAGTTGTACTTAAAATCGAATGTGTAAGTAATGCGTCACCTTTTTAAAAGTAGAGCAAAGAGAATATTTATGAATTATAAAAATTTCTATTTTTGTCATGTATTTTTTTTTTTTTTGTATTTTAGTTTGAGTAAAACTTTAACTATTTCTTGAAAAAGAAGATTAAAATTGAAAGTTAATGCGCTTCCTTTCATGCTGAAGAATTAGATTTGAAGACAGTATAATTTATACATATATATATAACAAAAGGAAACAATCTGGAACAGAATATGAAACGTAAGATACTTGTAATTAGACTACTTCAGAAATACAACTACTGCAATTTACATTTGACTAATTATATACATCCTTTCGACAAGAAATTGTAGTGCGTACTTGTATCTCCTTTTGAGTCTTTGCATCTTAAATTTTATTGTATTCTTATTTTATTTTAATAGCGTTTCGAAAATTGTTCATCTTTCAAAAAGAAGCAGTCTGCAATTTTTTTTTAAATTAACAAAATTAACTTTTATTTCATTAACCTTTAACTTTTCGCTAACGAGCTGTCACAACAAAAAAAAAATTGTACAAATCTTATTCGTTGTCCACAATTATGTAGACAACCAATCAGATTTATGCATTTTGTTTCTGTCGGTAATTTTTTTTTTTCACCACTTGTAAATGCTCCTTTACATTCTAGTATCTTCACTTTTGTTTATAACTGAAGATTCAGAAAATTATTGATTTGAAATTTTAACGCAAAAAGAGTTGTTTTCGAAAACTAGAGGTAGAAATATAATCGCAAATCTGGTGAGGCAAAAGTTATAAGTTTAGTTGAAAGAAGAAATATACCATATTTTCTAAATCCGGTCTTAAAGAAAAACCACCGGCAACGATTCGCACGGAAGCCTTACTCAGTGTTTATACTTTACGAGCACTGATGATACCACGCGGCTCAAAAAAAGGTAACTTTCGTTATTGCTATACACAATTTATACGACCATGCAAAATTGGCAAGGAATTCAAGCTTAAGCTGTGAAGCACTCAAGGAAGCGATTTTATTTCCAGCCCCTTTTTTTTTATATATAATCCCAATGAAATATAGAAACCGATAATTCTATAATTTTTTTCTAGGGAAATACTTTAAAATTTAACAATGAAGATTTTAAGGAAAAAACTTATTGTCAAAAAATTAATATAGAATTTTATTTGTATTTAGTAATTTAAAAACAAATCGAAAAAAAAACTACTACTTATTAATGTGTAACATGTGTGTTTTGAAATAAGAACCTTTTAGATTATTACAATGACAACGAGGAGATTCCTTATCACTTTCTTAAAGCGCTTATAGCTACTGTAACAATAACAAAAGATTGTAAGGCTTAAGATTTATTTTACAACTGACCGAGAATCGTGGGCAGCTTTTAAATTTTTCAAACTTCGGGAGACTTCGATGCTTCGTATAGCTAGCTATATATATATATATATGTATATAATAATTCAAGTAAGTATAAACATCAAAAATTTAATAAAATTCAAATTTGATACAAAAAGAAGATATATTTTTTTTTTTCAAAAATTAAAATCTATACAATTTTAATAGCTTTTATTAACTGATAAAATTGAATTGATTTTTGTTCGTGTGACTCATTTTCCAGTTAGAGTTCATTGGTATGAAAACCGGTTTCCTAACAAGAATTTAAAGTTACTTCACATTATCAATCAAGTTTAAAATTAATTATTTATTATATTTGCAAATATTTTAAAATCCCGTTTGTAATCTTAACATTTTTTTAAAATTCAAAAATTAGTTATATGAGATTTATTTGTTTATTTAGTAGTTGAATCTATTATTTATTTTTAAAATTCTTTTATTAAAATAAATCGTTTTTTTCTATATATATGTCCTTTTTAAAAAAAAAAAAGAATGAAAGTTTTCAGCTCGTGAAACGAAATTATATATTTCTTCTGCATTTTCATCAACCGAGTGGAACGAAAAGCCTCAGACAAAATTATCTCTTTCTCTCTCTTTAAAAGAGAATGCAAATTTTACTGTTACGGAGGATTCGACATGTTAACGAGACCTGAATCCCGTATACGTGATTTGAGTGAAAGATGAGAAGACACAACGGAAACCGGTATTTTTGTTTTTTTTTTTTTTTTATTTAAAATCATATTTTATTAATTTTCAAATTTTTTTAAAATAAAAATAAGATTTGAATTTCTATTATAATCTAATTATAAAAATCTTATTTTCATATATATATATATTCATTTAATTATTATTTGTATTTGTTTTGAATTCAATTTGAAAAGAGAAAATTATTATTATAATATTATTGAAAGAAAGTTTTGCTTATTTTTGTGATCAATTTTATTTACGGTGCACCATGACTTTCAGACGGTCAGTGATCCACGATGATGATCCTTCAAGACTAAAAGAAAACCGTTACGAAAGACATTCTGTATATATACCGCATTCTCTAGTATAGATGAAACTTTCATCTCGTTTTCATAATATTTATTTCTTAATTTACAATAAAAAAAAAAAAAATTAATTTTTCAATAATTATTCATTTTTTCTTTTATAGATTAAATTCTCAGCTAGAAAATTGGAGCATCATTTTGTAATGTTATATTTGTTTGTAAGAATATAAACAATCAGTCAACCATTACAATTTCTTCAGATCACCTTGAAAGAATTGTGCCATTTTTAAAAGAAAGAAAAAAAAATGCTTTTTAGGGCAAATCGATTGCGTGGGAATGCATAACGACAGTTCTTTATCTAAACCTGTTTACTATTTTTATATAATAATAATAATAATAATCTCATAATGTCTCTATAGACTTCTTTTAATATCAATTACAAGTTCAGTAGAATTTGCAACACTTATAGTTGAAAAAAAAAAGATTGCCATTTTTTCATCTGATAATTTTGGAGATTTGTTTATAGAAAATTTATAAATATATATGCAATTTTCTTGAATAAAATTCTGCAATCGAGTTATGCCATTCATTTGTTACTTCAGCAATTTCTCACGGTGCACATTGCCTTTGGCGACTGTGTGTGGGAATCCAGACATTATTTCTATTTCTATAATGACCATTTAAGGAATCAAATATATCTATTATTCGCAAGAATGCAAATTAAATTTTCATATTTCAATGCACTAGACCATGACCAAGAAAAATATTGACATTGATAATATTATACCATTAGAAAATAAAAGAGAAAAAAAAATTAAATTCAACACTATGGCAATCATCCAAAAACGATACGATAATTCAGAACCAAAATATTTCTTTAAAAAAAAAACACTTTGAAAGAATCTATTTTTAAAAAGAAAATTTTTGAAAAAAATAAGTCTCAAATAATTTTAATTATATAGAAAGACTTAAAACGTGCGCTTCGGAAAATTTCATGGTGCAAGAAATGTAAAATAAGCATTTTTGCATAAAAGAAACCGAAAGCGTGAGAACGAAAAAATTTCATAAATATATATGAAATTTTATTTGATTAAAATTCACTCGCATTGAATTTTTAATTTTGTTTAGAAAACAAAGAGAATTATTTTTTTTTTGTTAATTTTTTTGATAATTTTTATATGAATTTCAGATCAATTTTCGAGTCGATTGAAGAATAATAAATCTATACAGCTTTCTATCTTTCATCGACATATATAATTAACAAGTAAACGCCCATCATATATGTAATCCGGAATCGACATCGAGAAAAATTTATGGAAAGAAAGTGTTGCATAAACACTTGAAATAATTTATGGAAACAATGAAAAAGGATTTATCGAAACTAAAAACATCTTCTGTAATTCTAATTGTAAGTATGAGCTTCGATATATGAAAAATTACTATTTTCTATATACATCCGCATTTAAATTCTATTCGTTTTCTTGTCAAAGAAAATAAAAATATTGCTTTTTTATTCCTGAGTAAAAAAAAAACAACAAATAATAATCTCAATTGTTTAATCTTTTTTCAATTACGTCAGCGATTTGCTTCCGCGTGAATTTCACTCTATTGTTCCTTTTTGCAAAAGGACCCATTATACTTTGCAGATGAGTTTTGTTTTTTAATTTCTTTCCGCTTGATATTACTTTTTTTTTGTAAAATATTCATTAAAAATTATAATTTACTAAATAAATTTACAATTGCAAAATTCAATTTTTAAAAATTTTTTGTTGTCTGAATATTTCTCAGCAGAAAAAAAATTCTGTGACTAATGTATATATATATATTTTTTTTTTATGTTTCCAACGTGACTATAAGGATGACTTCCTGGAAGCCAAAGACGGTCAAGAGAGGAACTCACGATTTGGCGCACAACTATCGAAGAAGGCGCAAACTTTGCCAACCGGAAATGACGCATCTTTTACAATATGAATCGTCGAAAGAAAAAAAAAAAATTCTGAAACGAATTTTACAAATATTCTCAGTTTTTTTTTTTTTTTATTATTCATAAACTGGAATTTTCGTCAAGTGTTTGGTATAATGCACACATTACACGGGTTGCGAGTGAACCGTAACGGAAATATTACACTGAATTCACGGTGGATGATCTCCGTAACGTTAGACTGGTGTCGATTACATTCTGGTGGGTATCAGCAACGATTTTGTAATTTTTTTCTTATATTACAAATATCGACTTTCGAAGGGAGGAATAAAAAAAAAAAAGTTTCAACTTCTCTTTTTTTTCATAAATTCAGTTCAATCGTTTATTTATCGTATCCATATACAATCGGTGGCAATTAGCGACATATTCACTATATATTTCTCTTTCTATATCAATTGTTGAGTATATAAAGTTACGCTCACTTCACCATGAAAAGCCAATTATTTTTTCACTGCTGTAAATTATTATTTTACTGCAAAAGTTTTGTTCTTCTTTTGTTTAATAAAAAAAAAATATATATTTACGTGCAGAAAAAATAAAATAATAAATTAGATAAAAAAATAAGTTTTTAATTAGAAAAAGAGTAGAAAAATAAATAATTTCATCATATAATTTATAGTAAGCTTATAATAATTATTTGATAATAATAGATGTTGAAACTTCTTTTTATATTCCAAAGAAATCGAATTCGTTGCGTAATAGTTTGCCGGAAGCCCTAAAATTGCACTATTCGTTGTGTGCCCATAACACAGCTTTGTCAGCGAAACGTCTATGGCGTATAATAATAAAATTAAACATCAATCATGTCATTTACCTTTCTTTTAATTCAAATCAAAAAAAAATATAATAGTATAGATAAAAAATTTATTCAATTTAAAAACTTAAAAAAAAATGGTTTTAATTAAAAAAAATTATTTTTATTTTATTAAACGTTAAAAAATAAATATTCATGTTTTTTATTCTTAAACATTACATCAATGTCAGAATTTTAATTACTAAAGAAGAAAATTTATTTTTACCGTAAACTTGTTTATAAATTCTCGTGCAACAAACAAGAAAATAAATGCAATAATAATAAAAAATAAAGGAAGATATTTATTTTTAGACAATCTTTTAACATTAATATTGAAAAATAAAAAACAGAATAAGAATTAAAAAAAATAAAGAAAAATCGTTAATTGAATTAAAAATTTCGTTATTAATTTTTTATATTATTGTTTTAGATTTTATAAACAAATTTTTCCTAAAGTGTTCACAAAGAAAATTATACACAAAAGAAAAGAAAAAATTATAATTATTTAAATTTTAAATGAAAAAAAAAAATTGTTTTCTTCATTATATTAATATTATTCTTTAATTATCAAGAAAATATAAAAATAACTTTTTTAACAATTATCCAAGAAAAAATTAATGAACTTCTAGAATCTAGATTTATGTAATGTTATTTACATTTCAATGAATTATTAATTAAGAACGATTTCCTTTTTTTTTATTTTATTTTGAAAAAATAATTTTTCTTTAGTAATTTTATTTTCAAATATATATACATATATGTTTCCCTTTTATTTTATATTCTTTATAAGTGCTCATCTTTATTCTCTAGTTTGCAAAATTTTTCTTTCAAAATGGCCACCAGAATAATGTTTGCACGAAAGTAAAATATACTTATGGCGAAGGCACTTAAGTTACGCATCTAAGCGTGAAGAGAGACTCATTAATTCAAGCCTATTCCACCTGTGCTATATGACTTAAAAATGTTTCCTTTAACTTAAAAATAAAATCCGTTAACTAAACTTTTTTAGTTTATTTCATAAGAAACTAACTTTCCCGAAAGAAAAACATTTTTAAAGACTTGCATGACTTTTAATGATTTATATTAAAAGCCTTGAATTAATAATTAACTGAAAAAAAATCAAGGCCAAAATACAATTGCGATTGAAATTTAAAAAATTAACACTCTTTAGAAAAAAATGAATTTACTATTATAGAAAATAGTGAAATAAAAGCGCATTAAATATTCGAACCGATAAAAAAAAAAAAAAAAATCAACAGTGATATAATTATACAGAATATAAAATGAGCTTTTAATCCAGATCATATCAGACTTTTCAATGGTGTAGAGAATCTCCCGCAGTGTGGGCAGAAATGAAAGTTAGGTAACACGCGAATGGTAATTTTAATCTCGAATATTATATACATAGTGAGAACTTGGATGAATTTCTGAATAAAGTGAACAATCACGTCTCTTTTTTAGACAAATAAAATATAATTCTAAATTAATTGATATTATAATTCAGCAAAAGGAGATTAAATTTGAAAAAAAAAATTCCCACGCAATAAATAAAATTTTTCTCCTGGACCATATATTTTTGGGGTCCATGATTTTTCTCGTGACAAAAATATACCAATGCATTTCATGAAAATTTCTCCCTTGGAGCATTATAATCGCAGGTAGAAGATCAGGTGCACTCCTAACCCATGGAGATCTCACCTGTCACGTATTTTTCATTTGAAAACCAGAACTGAATGGTTCCTTGAATTTGAACGGGAAAAAAAAAATTCTTTTCTTTTTTTTTTTCTCTCTCTCTGATTCTATACGCTTCTTAGTGCATATACCAGTCCTAAACAAATTTCCCTCCATTTATTACTGACAAAGATGCATTTGTTATTTAAAAATGAATAAACAATAATGATTCAAATTTAAACATGTAAATTTGTATAATAAATTATTTTATTTAAAAATTTTATAAAAGTATTTTCAAGTCATAGAAAATATGGTAAGAAAAAAAACTGAATTCTAAACAATTACGTATTTTTGAAAAAAAATTTCACTAATGACAATAAGAATAGCTAGTAATTATTATATGATACAATAATAATAGCAATACTATAAATGGGTTATAAGAGTTTAAATACAACTGCGTTTTGGTATTTTAAATATCCAGTTAATTTTGCTGACAAAACAAAAGAAATGTCATTAGCAATAATAAGAAATTCCTTAAACTAAACTAAGGAATTTATTAATGATATATTTCCGCCATTACATTCGAATTATGAGGAACTTTCTAGTCATTGCAAAGTAAAAACCAAAAAAAACTTTTTCCATTAGAAAAGTATTATTATCAACTTAAAAAAACTGTTTAAATATTTTTAAATACCTATAGGTATCAAAATTTGTCACCAACTTTTCTTCTAAGTTTAACCAAAAAATGAGATTTAGTTTTTTTTATTAAGATTAAGATCTATGATTACGAGTGACTAAACAAACTATAACCTATAAAAAAAACTGTCAAGACTAAAAAAAAAACTATCTGTCAAAAAATACTGCTCATAATCGTGTATTTTTTTATTTCACAATAAAATTTAAATATTCTCAAAAGAGTTAAGTTATAGGAATTATGGAGAACGCGCTAGTTGTCAGAAGAATCGAGAGGGGGTCATAAAGGGGGAGTGCTCACCTGTGACAACGTAAAGCGTCCGCATTTCTCCGGCCGGACTTCTACTGGAAATCCGTGGGAAATTTAATTTAACACAAAGGGAAGAAATAACTTCCTCTCAATCCACTCACTCACAACACATTATTGCGTGGCACCTTGTATCCATTAAATTAGCAAAAATTCACAACAACAAAAAACACTGGGTTTTTGAGCGGCGCGAATCTTCTTTCTTTTTTGATTTTAAACTATACACATCCACCCGCACTCACGGCACAAACATACCGAACTACTGTCCTGGAGAACGCTTCAGCACGGCCCCCTGGTCCCCCACCTGACCCCAGTCATCGCCATCGGTTTTCAGTGCCCCTTCCCGCGACAATAGCAACTCCACGCCACCAGGTGCGTAGCAACAATCTTTATTTCCTCCACCCACTGAATTCCTTACTGACGAGTCACTGATGATGATGAACAAATTCCACTCTAAAAAGTCATTGAAACTCATTTCCTTTTCAAATGTTGACAGAAATGAGAAAACTAATTTTTAATTTTTAATTTGTTAGCTTTAGTAAAAAAAATAAATTTTTTTTAATAAAAAATTTTAAATACATTTTTTAATGAAAATATTAATGTATCTTTTTGAATTTAAAAAAAAAAAATATCCTCTACCGTGACAATGTCATCGAAGACATTGCCGTGACCAGGATTCGAACCTGGGTTACTACGGCCACAACGTAGGGTCCTAACCACTAGACGATCACGGCTAACCGAGGACTTGATGCACGATTCAAAATGTTTCTTACTAAACTAGTCCAATAACACATTTTTTAAAATTTTCCACATTTTTTAAAGAAACACTTCTTTTAGTTCGAATTTATTATTAATTTAACATTAAAAATTAGTACAATGATTGATTATTCTCATTTTTAAATCAAAACGTTTTTGAACACACTGCGCCATCTATTAGCAAAATTGTGTAAGTCTCTACCGAAGTAATTTACCGACAGTATTAACGATATGAAAAAATAATTTCAAAATTTTTATTTTTTTATTTACATTCATAATAATAAATTACTAATTTAATTAAAATATTAATTTTTATATCATTAGGAAATAATTCGTTTTGAGAATCTATATATAATATACTATACTATTTTGAGGTTATAAAATTTTTGTTACGCAAATTTTTTTTTTTTTTACAAAAAGAAACAATTGTAATGGTTTTTTACCGTCATTTGTAAAATTTTTGATAATGGAAGTCTGGAGAGGTTGCCATTCTCTTTGAATTCTACCTCCTCCTCCTCCTCCTCTTTCACCCCCTCTTGTATTTTCCAAGTTTCCGGTTCCGCCACAGCTTTGACAAGAAAAAAAACTACTCTTGTATTTATAGATTCGTGAAATCGTTCTGGTGTTATCGTCATAGTTTTTTAAACAAAAAAAATTGAACAAATAGTGCGTGAATGTTAAATGGAGGTGTAAAACTCATCGAAAAAAAAAACTTGATTTTCATAATTTGTCTTTGGATTGTCAAAATAAAAAAGAAATGCCAGAACGCTGGTGAATCACTTGATTTTGCTTTTTCATCTTCATTCCAGTGGCTAACAAAAGTTCGTTGATCTCGTGGCACAGGTAAAGTTTATAATTTTCATTTAGAATTATTAATTTGAGAAATTGGAAAAAAATTAATTTATGAATATTTTGCAATTGAAATTACTCCCACTTGAGCAAAATTTAATTTTGATTATATAGGTTAGGATCACCGGTTTTCTAATTTGGATTTATTTTTCTTTTTCTAATTTGTTATGTATTAATGATCTCTTACAAATTCTTGCACGAAAGTAACTTTCTTTTTATGGCTTTAATTATATTTCTCAATAACTTTCTAGTTTTTCCCTTTTAAATTGTAATTGTTTAAAAAATTACTCTTGAAATAATTTAAAAAAAAAAGAACAATAATTATTTTTTGTAATTTAGAATGACGGAGGAACCAATAAGACGATGTACCTCACCATCGGGAGAGAGTAATCTCTCTGGAAGTGGTGAAATTCATGCTTCGGCAATTGTCGCTTCTCTTGAGGAGAGATTAATGGATATCACATCACGTCATTCTCTCAATTCTCTACGAACACCGCCAACAAAAAAGGCAAAAAGAGTTCGTTTTTTTCGCAATGGTGATAAATTTTACACGGGCGTGGTTATGGCCGTTACTCCAGAGAGATATAGAAGTTTTGATAGTTTAGCATCGGATTTAACACGTGCCCTCGTCTCAAGTGTCACATTGCCAAGTGGAGTTAGAGCAATTTATACAATGGATGGAAGAAAAGTGTCAACAGTTAATGATCTTGAGGATGGAAAATGTTATGTTGTCTCCGGTCAGGGTGAAATGTTCAAAAAAGTTGAATATTCATCATCAAAAGTAAGAAGAGGTAGTTCTCTATCTGGTTTACCACAATCGCCGGCTGGTACCGGAAGACAAATAAGTGCAATACCTGCGTGCGTTAAGGCAAAAATTATAACACTAATAAGAAATGGCACTAAGCCAAGAAGAGTTGTGAGACTTTTATTAAATAAAAGAAATGCACCAAGTCATGAGCATGTACTTGAGGCAATAACAAATGCTGTTAAATTAGATTCAGGCGCTGTGAGAAAAGTCTATTCACTCTCGGGTCAACAAATAAATTCTTTAGATCAATATTTTGATGATGAAGAAATATTCATTGCCTATGGTACCGAAAAAGCTAGTCAAGAAGATTTTGAACTCGATTTTGAAGAATCAAAATGCGTTCAAAGTTTTCGACGTGGCGTTTGGCCTGTTAAAAAACAAAATGGACCAATGCCAAAAATGCCTCGTAAATCGGGAAAAAAATCATTGACCGCTCCACAAGTTAGAACACCAAGTCCTGCTTCGCTTATTTTACCACAACCACTTAGATTGCATTATACTGTTGGTCATGTAATTGGAGATGGTAATTTTGCCGTTGTACGTCAATGTGTCCATAAGTAAGTCGATTTTTTTTGATAGTTTCAAATTTTTTACAATTATTACAAATTTTTTTCTTTTTTTTACAGAACAACTGGAGCCGAATATGCTATTAAAATAGTTGACAAATATAAATGTCAGGGAAAAGAGACAATGTTGGCGAGTGAAGTTGCGATTTTAAGACAAGTTTGTCATCCAAATATTATTAGCTTAATTGCCGAGCAGGAAACAACGGATCAATTATTTTTAGTTATGGAACTAGTAAAGGTAAGGCTCGAATAATGAAAAAAAAATGCAAATAATTTAAAATGTGCTTTTTTTCTATATCAGGGTGGAGATTTGTTTGACGCGATAGCGGCGGCGACTAAATTTTCAGAATCCGAGGCAAGCGTTATGATAGGACATTTGACATCAGCTTTGGCTTATTTGCATTCTCATCATATTGTACATCGAGATGTGAAACCAGAAAATCTTTTAGTTGAAATGGATGGAAGTCGAGTTCGATGTTTGAAATTAGCTGACTTTGGACTTGCTCAAGTTGTTGTTGAACCTTTATTCACAGTTTGCGGTACACCCACATATGTTGCACCTGAAATTCTAGCCGAAATGGGATATGGCCTAAAGGTTAAAAATCAAAAAAAAAATATAATCTACAATTTTCATTTTTAAAACTAAAAAATTTTGCGCATAAATTAATTATAAATTTGATTGATTTAGATTGATGTGTGGGCGGCTGGTGTGATATTATATATTTTGCTCTGTGGATTTCCACCTTTTGTTTCACCAGACAACGAACAAGAGGAATTATTTGAGAGAATATTAAGCGGACAGTATGAATTTACATCACCTTATTGGGACAATATATCCGATTCGGCAAAAATGCTCATTTCAAATATGCTTCAAACACAACCGGAATTGAGATTCAGTGCTGAAGATGTTCTCGATCATCCATGGCTTACGGTAAATTTAATTTTTTTTTTTCATTTTGCTACGATAATAAATAATAATATTCATAATAGAAAAACCCTTTTTCTATTTTCGCATGTTCCAACTTGGTACGGAAAATGAATTTCTAAAAAAAAATAATGGCTGATTAATTTGAAACAAAAAAAAATCTCAGCTTTCTCTTTTTTCAAAGGGATTTTCAGAAAGGATTCACAATTTAACAATTATAGTTAATGATTAATAATCATAGTTATTTGAAATTTTTCTCTAAATAGAATTATTATTTTCCAAAAACAATATATTTTCAAATATTCCTCTGTAAATTAATAAGCACAGTTAATTAACTTTTATAAAAATTAGTACAGTTGATTTTTTTAAAAATATGTAGTGAATTTTCGTTATTTTAAACTCTCTTTAAATAGTTTTTTTTTTTTGCATTGCTTAAAAATAATGTTTTTCACCAAGTATAAAGCTTCAGGTTGTGGGCTGTAATTATTATCATTTTTTTGGTTTTAAGTTTTTGTTAAAAATTTGTTTTTATCTTTTTTTATTATATTTAGAAAGGAATATTATTATGATTTTAGAAAATTGGATTTCATTGAAATTATTTAATTTTCCTCTAAATCTTTAATTATTTTAATTTTTCAAAAAAAAGTTAATTATTTTTATATTATTATCTAGTTTTTTGGAGTATATGTTGAAAAATTTCTCTTATGTTCTTTTTTTTCAGAAGTTTTAATGTCCTAAACAATCAAGAGCTTTTTCATTACACTATTAACTGTATATAGGTTTATGGGATTCTCTTTGGTTGTTGGTCTTTTTTCACACTTATCTTTTTCACTTTTCTGGGGCATAAAAAAAAAAGAAAAAAAATTTGCAATCTATCGCTGTCTGTCACACAAATTGTCAATTAAATAATTATAAACACGCACTGAGCTTGAATCCTGATTCTTTATCCTTGGGGTTCACGTACTAAGTTTTGGCACATGACAAAGCAAACAAATAGCTTTGATTCGAGATATTTAGGTTCACCCTTGACACAGCAAGAGCTTCAGTAGTGGTTTGTCTTATCTGTAGCAAAGCTTTTCTTTTCTTTTTTTCTGCCTCTCTACACCAGCAGAGCTTTCTAGGAGGCGAACAAACGGCAGCAGCAGCAGCAATCAATCTCGAATCACCGCAGCAATACAGGAATCAGCAGCGTCAGCCGATAAGAGTCGCCACGTTTGAATTCGACTACAAGAAACAAAGGCGTCAGACCAAGAACGAGTCGGACAATGTTCAACGATGTAGATGGACGAAAATCGAGCCCATTACGCACAAGAGCGCGGAATTAAATATGAAAATTGAAAAGGACGACGTATCTCGAGGACGGGACGAAGGCGATTTTTTCAATGTCAACAGTAAAGAATCCAAAAATAACGAAGACCTCACAACTATCACCAGATCTCTTCAGGATTTAATAATCGATCCAATATCAAATAACGAAAAAGAAATCTCCTATAGAAAAGATTTTTCAAAACCATCGCAAAGTGTTTCATCATCATTGAATAGCATTCCAGAGAATTTAAATTCCCCCAATGAGGGACATTTCCAAAAAACATTAACCACTGAGAAAAATTCTTCATCAACCAAACGAAATGGAATTTTCTCACCAAATATACATTCCATTAAATCACCCAGAACGCCATTTGATGCTATTCATAATTTTGAAACACCAAAATCTGCCAAATCAACTGCCAATCGTGCAAGACTCGCGAGAAAAAATTTATACAAAATCACCAATGGACAAACAATTTCAAACAACGATGAAACAAAAATTTGTGACAATTTTGTCAATGTTCAAATTTCGCCAGTTCAAAAATCTCATAAATCATCGGAAAGTTTTGAAAATGTAAAAAGTTGCAATAATCGAAAAGAATTGTCGAGTAAAATTTCCCTTAACAGTACACGACAAACGAGATCACAAACTGCCGAAGCATCTTCGAGAACGTGTAAATCACAAATTCCCATTCAACAAAAAAACAAAGTCCTTGAAAATTCAAAGAACGATCAAAACGAAGCTGTTAAACGACGAATTAAACAGTCCGAATCGAAAAGTGACAATTGGTCAAAAAGATATAGTTATTCAACAAAAAAAATGTCGGATTCAAACGATAATGGAAAATCAAAATCAACGACGAGAAAATATAATTCTTCAGATGAATTACGTGATGATAAACAAACGGCAAATGTTTTGGCAAAAGCAAAACGTTTTAGTTTATATCATACACCACAACCGACGAGAAAGGCCTATGAGGAGACAAAAATTGAGAAAAATAAAAATGTCACAACCAAAAATTTATTAAAAAAAAAAGATGATATTTCAACGAGTTGCGAGAAAAAGGAGATTAAAGTACGAAAATCAGTTGTTGAAAGTTCAACCGCAGCAAGTAGAAATAAAGTAAATAAACCGAATGTTTATAATCGTTCAAATGCAATTAACTCAAGAACTAAGTGAAAAAGAAGAAAAAAAAAATGTGACGAACTATTGTGAGATTGAAAGTGCGTTTTAAACGATAATTGTAATTAAATTTATAGCGATGTAATGATGCATTTTAAATTCTCGCACAAATGCAAATTTTCCCGTGGAAAGTTTAATTGAGGCGTGCAAAAATAAATTTTGCCTACGAAAAACAAAAACTAAGCCGATTGTAAGATAAGAGATAGTATTTAATCGAGGCGCATGATTAATTCGACAAAATTTCATTTTTCTCACTTTTCAATTATCTAAATTAAATTTAAGAGAATTTCTATAAATTTCGAATTTTCTATATTAATCGAAAATCAAAATTTTTATTACATTAAATTTTCATTTAACATTAATGGATATTTAAATGAATTTTTTTGTTCTTTTCGACAAATTTCCATTTGTTCGAATTAGAATTTTCCTGTTCATTGTTCGGTCAATTGCAATTTCGAACAAATGAAAATTCATCTCAAATTCTATGCAATGAATAAGAAATATTTCATTAAAATGTCTATTGTTCAATGAAAATTTGAGTAAATAAAAATTTAATTCTAATAAAAAAAAAATTTTGTCAAATGAATTTTTGTTTATGTAAAAATTCTTTAGAAAATTGTGATTTTTGTCAGCACTGAAAGAAAAAAGTCAAAATAATTGAAATATTTAACAAAAAAAATTGTAATTTTTTTTTCCGAATAGTGACTAGATCTTCTCAAATTGGTGGAAATTTGTTTAAATTAATTAATTTGTTTAAACTGCAGAACTAGTTTCGTAAATTTAAGATTTTTAATAACAATTAGAAAACGTGAACTAATTGAAATAGATATTAATTAGGGAAAATGTTTCATATTAGTAAATATTCGAGTCGGAGACATTTTTAAAAAGACAGAAATTAGAACTAAAAAATTAAGGAATAATTAGAATATATAATGAAAAATGTGACATAGTTATTTGTCTTTTATAAAATAAGGAATTTTAAGATCAAGTTAAAAAAAACTTGATCATATAAAAATGTGCATTTTTTTGTTTGTTGTTTATTTAAAAAAAAAATGGTTATTTAGAAACTAGAATAGAAAATAAAGTAAATTATTTTTATTATTATTAATATCATATTTATAATATTGTTATTTATTATTCGTAATTAAAAAACATTTTTCCGTATTTGATTTAAAGATAAATAAAAAATTGTCACATTTAAATAGAATAATTTACATTTTTTTAATTACAAAAAAATCTAATTTAAGTAAATTTAAAATTTTTGAAAAAAAATTCAGTATTAAATTTTGTGAAAAAAAAATAATTATTCTTAGATTTTAAAGTAATTAATAGTTTATTGGAAATTTATATAATTTGAAATTGAGAAAATGTAGAATTTTGTTGAAAAATCATGTGTATAATTATTGAGTAGAAAATTATTTAGGCGCATAGCGCGAAACTATGTATAAATTGGACGCTGGATTATTTTGTTGAGTCACGGAGGACAATGGAGCAAAGAAAAATACAGTCTAGAGATTAGTGCAGAGATTGAACAAAAAAAAATAGTACATGGTGAGATTGTTGTATGTTTGCTCAAAAAAAAAAAGAATTCAGAGATAAATAGAAAGAAAAACCTATTTTTATACAAAGTTATAGGAGCAATATTGAAATAGAGCATTATTAAAACAGAGAGAGAGAGAGACATAATCAAACTAAATGAAAAAAAAATGAAGCCTTAAGATGTTGAATATTAATTGTTCGAAAGAATGAAAGAGAGATACTTGTACGATGTAGTATATTTTATAAATTTATTTTTGTAGAAAGACTTCTCTTGCAATTTTTATAATCTCCTTTTTCCTCCGTTGCTCGTATTCCGTCTCAAGATAATTTAATGCGCGCCATTCTTGTATTTTTTAAGCGAATTCTATTAATTTATAAATGTTGTAAATAAATATAGATAACGAGACAGGTCTTAGAAATATTTTACACGATTGTTAGACACTCTTTCGTTTTTAAATCCATTTGTAAATCAACACATTTTTGAATTGTAAAATTAGCACAAATTGTATAAAAAAAATCGTTTTTTGAAATTTGTTTCTCCGTTATTTTATTTTTGTTAACGGCAAACAAAAATTTAAAAAAAAAAAAAAACGCTACACCTGGACTTGGTGCTTTGTACCAGTGGAAAATTATTGCATAAAAAATATAAATTTGGCGATAGTTTTTTTTTAAAAAAAACAGTATTGATTATATCAGGTAAAATATCGATCATTTTTTTTTTTATTGAAAATTATCGATGTTTTTGCAAAGTACTTGATACATGGCATTATGTAGATTGTAAGTTTTAAAAAGTGATTGATGCCAAAAATTAAATTATATATTAAGGTTCATTACGATATATTTATATTATATTATTATATATAATTATTATTACTTTGATTATTATATTTATATAAAAAAAATTTCTATATTTCCCATTTTTGACATATAAGTCCTTATTTCGAACTTTTAATTGTGATTTTCTTTTTTTTTCTTTAAAAATATCGAAAAAAAATTGCAATTAAATTTGCATTTAAAAAAAAGCGTACTTATTCGAGTTAATAGTTCTACAATGTTTTCAAATGTAGAACAAAAAATTCAACAACAAATTGTATTCTCTTTAAGATATCAAAATCGTAATTAAAAGTTAAAGTACTATTAAAAAATGGTTTTTTAATTTATTTCATTACCCAAAAAAACATTCACTTTTTGTATTATTAAATTCATTGTGTTTAATTATTTTTTTTAACAAATAATCTCATTTTTTATTAAAGATTTTTAATTAGTCTATTTCCGATAAATTATGTAAACTTTTTTTTTTTATTAGCATTACAAATAAAACACATTGATTTGTTGCAATTACATTATTTGATAATTTATGACTTAAATGTGTGAGCACAATAAAAGTACATACGTTTTACATAATGGCGCGTTTGATGATAATTATAACGGTGATGATAATGAATAATGATGATGATGATGATGATAATTGACGATATATATAAAAAAACAGTAATAAATTGATCAAAATGATATTATTGACTTGATATTTATGTTATATGTATGATTATTGTACAAGATTTTTGGTAAAGCTAATCGCAATTAACTATATTATATTTTTCTAATGAAAAAACACATTTTTTTTGTTTTTTTATTCGGTCAAAAATTGGAAATAGACCTACAATGCGATAGGCTTACGCATACTTTAAGTATTCGAGGGAGATCTTATAAATTGATACTGATGATTGTTGACTATAATGACACAAAATACAATAAAGACAGTATAACGAAGTTTCTCTATATATAATCCGTTTTATAATCTGTCAATAAAAAAAAAAAAATCGGTACAAAATGCGAAAATTTACGCAATTAAAAAAACCTATCCTACCTAAATCATACAATAATAATCACAAAAATGAGACCCATATCCAAGATGCATTTTGAGATCGTCATTATATTTTAAATGAACGGAAGCTATACTTGGACTGGTTTGTTGTTGTAAAATTAATATAAACTTATTTTTTTTTTTTTGCCCATATTTTTTTCTATTTTGTTTATAAAAAAGTCTTTTAATTTCTGAATGTTAATAAAGTTAGTCTTTTATATGAGGAGCATTATAAATCAATCTTGGCAATTTATAACTTATTTGCAAGCTTATTCTTTAAAAAAAAAAATTTATATACTTATTTTAAAATTGTTTAATGGAATTTTAAGTAATTTAATAATTTCATTATCAAAATTGTCCTTTTAATATTAATTTAATTTGTTTTGCCTCATTCAATATTTTTTTTAAAAATATATGTATATATGTATATAACAATTCTTATCATTGAATTTTAAATATCTATTTTGTAATATATAATAATCTTGTCAATTATTAAACTATATTTATTGAAATTAAATTTCAATTACTGCTTTGAAAATAAAAAAAAAAAACTTATGAAACTTAATTTTCTTTTACAGCAGAAAAAATAAAAATTTGATTTTTAATTTCTCTCAAATATTGCATATTTCTGTAGAAAGAATAATTCACTGCTATATGACAAGAGCAGTGAAAATATTTTTTATTTTTTTTTCTGTCTCACATGCACAGAAACTGTGTCATTTTATGTATATTTTTTTTGCACCACAGACGCAAAGATGATTGTGATTCGAACGAGAATTTATCTCTTGCCATTGTCACAATCATTTATTTTGAGCCCTTGATACAAATTATGTACTATTATTTTTTTTTTTAAACTTAACACTATTATAAATGTAAAAAATAGTAATATTAAAGAATAATAATTGCAATCATAATATAGATTATTAATAGTTGTAATAATAATAATAATAATAATAATAATAATAATAATAATAATAAAATATTGAGATTACAAATTGAAATTTTGATTTCAAAATATTATTATTATTACTATTTTATTGTTATAATTGCTGTGATGATCACCTTATTACATAATTTGTAATCATATTACAAAATTATCGCAGATTTTTAAAAACCTAAAATACAATGTATGACTTAAGTATTATGGCAATTGTATTATCATTTATGCTTATTTCCTTATATTGTAAAATTGGTTATTATTTAGAAGACTCTTGTTTTTTGTTTTTAATCAAAAATAAATGCAAACTTTTATGTTTTCATTGAATTTCAATTTTTTTTCGACTCTTAAATTAAAAAGAAAATTCTTTCTGTACCCGCTATTAGTATTTATATATTTTAGTAGAAAAATTTATATCTTTAAAAATGTGATACTTCCCCCCCCCCCAACAAAAGTCCATTTTGAAAACACATTTATTGTTTAAAATAAGGCACAATTAAGAATCAAGTGATTGTAAAATCACTATAGAGAAAAAATGTATTTGCGGACATAGTAAAAGTTGCGTTTTTCGACAAATTGTTTTTTTTTTTTAAACAAGAGTATTTATTAATTAATTTAACAACTTGGTGATTCCTTTGCTTCGACTATTATCTAAAAAAAATTAGATTATTATTATTATTAAAAAATTAAGTATTATTTAAAAATTAAAAATTAAAAATTAAAAAAAAAATGGTCAAGTTAATATTACTTACAGATCAAAGATAAAGAGTTCCAATACGTCTTGGTGACATGACAGTAACAGCAAGACGTTGTCCACATTTTGATGGTGGAATTAATGAAGCAATATTATTTGATAATGATGTTTCAGGTCTGGCACAATTGACACCACCGCCTCGAAGTTCCCATACAAGGTTTGTAAGAGAGCGTGGTCTACTTAGACGACGTGACCTAATAAAAAAAAAAGGAAAAATAATAAATAATAGTAATTAAAAATAATTTTTAATTTTGTACCTTTTCTCTGGAAGTTTAGCGCCTGAATCTCCTGATGTTCGCCCACCGGAATGACTTGAATCGAGAGTACCATCGAGTTCCATTGCTTGTTGTAAATTTGTTAAACTTTTATAACGTATGTTAAAAAGAGGTGAACCACTTTTTAAACTAGGTGGTGTTTCCTTAAGTGGAGAACTACTCTTTTGTCTTAAAAGTGGACGTCCTCTTTGTGTACCATTTTTAATATAAAGTTTTGCCAATGGTGGTTTTTCAATTCTAGGCATTGCTGGTGCTTCTTTAACAGTTCGTCTTGTTCTTTTTTCAGCATTTTTTTTTGTTGGTATCGTTTCAATTGGCGGCGGTTCAGGTCGATCATCAACTAATGGAATTGTTACAGTAATTGGATTAGGAACAAGTGCCGAGGCAGTTGTACTAGTTGGAAGTGAAGTTTGACTAAGCGAAACAGGAACAGAAGCAATTAATGGAGGTGATGGACAAATTGGACGTATTGGATTTTCAAATGGTGATCTGACACTTTTCGGTAATGGTGCAAATCCCCGTACATAATCATATATTTGATCAATCTCATCGTATTCCTCAGTGGGAACACGATTTTCATCTCTATAACATGATTGATGATAATTATAATGATGATGATGATTATTATTACTATTATTATGTCGTTGATGATTATTGGAATTGTCCGAACTCACGGATCTTCGAAGGAAACCATTATTTCTCGTTTGTCTTGATTTACCATCACCCAGACGGCCATCTAAAACGTGTGCCTTGTCAGCGACATCGGCGACAAGACGTGTTGCTCGATCCACCAACCTGTTCAATTCAGGCATTATCTGAAAAAAAAAAATTGTGAAAAAATGGAAAAAAGGGAAGAAAAGAAATGAAATTACCTTAAGTGCTTCTTCATTTCTTGACTTGACCAATTTAAGTGGTGCTGCTAATGGTAGAGCTACGGCGGCACCTTCTCGACTTTGCAACGGTAGGGCAAATACATGTTCCTCTTCATAGGTTGAAAGTAATCGCAATTCGGGAATAAAATGCGATTTAAGACCTCTTGGTGGTTGGCCATGGACTAGTCTAACAGTCAAGGGTAATCGTTTACTTAAAAGTGCTTTTGCTGTATGAACACCGCTGATATTGTCCTCGCGAGCCAATGCACTGAAACGGCATCTTTGCTCCATACCAAATAGTACACTATCACCATGTGAATCAATACAGCGGAGAAATTTTCCCCTACCTGGTATTGCAACTTCACCAGCAACCGAAACTGTTTCGCCTGTTATTATTGTTTTACTTCCTTCAGTTAAAATTGTTTCATCTTCAATTTTACATGCTATTCCTCTTATTGTTTCACGTACCAATGCACCTTCTTCAGGACATTTACGTGATAATTCATTAACAGACTCAATACCACGTACAGCTCTTCCTTCTTCGCTTAAAATTTCAAAATATCCTGGATATGAATCTGGTATCGCTAATCTAGGACCAACTCCAATAACACGTCGTCCTTCTTTTATTTTAACTGCTTGAGCTACTATTTTTCGTCTACGACCAGCTGATAATAATAATGCTGTACTTTGTAAACTTGGCGCTGGCAATGTTGGAACACCTAAACCTCCATATTGACCTTTAGTGATTTTTATCACAGTTGGTAAACGATATTTGGATACAAATTCACGGAGATATGTTGCTTCATCCGCCCAACGAGCCGCGGCTACAATAATTTGCCCGTCGGTCGCAGCCATTGAATTCCAACGGGCTTTTTAAATAATTATTTAATTTTTTACAATTTTCTTCCAATTTTCATCATTTCGTTTATGCGTTCCATCTGAAACAGGAGATTCATTTTTAGAATTTTTTTTTCAATAACAATGTAAATAAATTCAAGAATATTTTTTTTGTAAATGCAATCTCGGTTGAATTCGGATGGACTCGGCTTTGAGAGCGGGTCCTGTATTACTCTATGCCACTGACACGGATCAAGGCCAAGTACTGATGCACCACCAACGATATGCAACGTGTCGTGTTCTATAGTGTATGTGCTGGCGTATATGTGTGTGAGATCATATCCAAAGAAGCTGTTATAAAATTCTCTTATTCGTGGAATTTTTAAAAAAAAAACAATTTCTTTAACATCAAAATTAAATTTTAATTTTATTTATTAAAATTTCTCTATGATTCGACAATTATTCAAGTCTAGTAAAAAAAAAAATTAAAATAAAAATAGAAAATTTAACTGTACTGTACACTATTAATGATTCAAGATCACCGGAAGTTGCGGGTTATCGAACATTAAGTCTTTAAAACATACGCTTATGTAATTTACCAAACTTGTTCTTGAATCACGCCAATTACATATATATAATCAATGAAATATTTTATTATTGCAATAAAAAGAAAAGTAAAAAAATAATTCTCATTCAAACTATTCCTTTTTTTTTTATGAGCCAAAAGTTTTGAACGTTGAAAATATTTTTGCAATCTATAAATTATTAGAAATTATAATGTCAATGTAAAATAAAATAGTAAATAAAAAAGAAAATTAAATTAATAACTTCTTTTTAGATATATTTAAAACAATATTTTGTAATAAAATTCGTAGAAGTTACAAAAAAAATTTTGAACGTTCAAAACTTTTGTCTCATTTTTTTTTTTTTATATCCTTGAAATACAATTCTAGAAAAAAAATTATTTGATTCAAATACTCGCTTATGAAATAAATAATTGAAATAATTTTTATTTAAATTATATTTTGAATTCTGTATTTAAAAATACGATTTAATTTATTCAAATAATTATTTTGATACAAATAAATTTTTTTGATAATAGTCGAGTATTTGAATCAAATAAATTTTAGTTCAGTGTAATTTTTTTCAGAAATAATTTTGAATTTTCATATTACCAATAAACGCATTCGTACAGTCAGGATCATTATGGCCAGATTCCATACTCAATTTCTTTGGGACATTCCCTGTTAAAAATTTTAACTGATTGCTTCTTGTTATTAGCGACCTGCAACAAAAAATAAAAAAAGAAATTGAATTACAATTTACAAAATAAATTATAAAAGTAATTTTCAAATAAAGAAATAAAATAAATTTTTTATATAATTATTTCTTTATATTTATAATCTTGAAAATGTGATTTAATTTTTTAAACGATGTAGGAAAACAAAATTTTTCTATTTTTTTTGTATCGAATTTAGAACTTAAAAAAAATATTTTACTTTTCTATTGGGGGTATAGAATTGAGCTTTCCTTTGTCTCGATCGTGAGTGAAAAACAGTGTTCAACAGGACCGTGAAGACCTTGAGTTGTAAGACCTCCTAGTCATGAGAACTCACAAGGCCTTGAATGGTGTGCTGCTACGCGTATATTGTTACGAGTTTCCGCTAAAAGCCAACTTTTAGACTCTACTTTATGCAAAATAGTCAGCACCACAAGACAATATATTTGTTTAAGACATATGAAATCCAAAGTTCACTAACATTAAAGAAAATTTTTAATTTCAATCGAAAATTGTATCAATTAAAAAAATATGGTATTATTCTTCTCTTCAATGAATGATTATTAATTATTAATTATTAATTATTCATTATTAATTAATAATTATTCATTATTAATTAATAATTAACAAATAAGTTTTGTACATACAATTTTTCTTTAAATAATAATAAAAAAAAAATTTGTAGACTTAAATGAACTGTTGATTGGCATTTAACTTTCAAAATGTTACCATAGTAAGGAAGAGAACTCTCTCAACAAGAGAAAGAGAAAGAGAGAGAGAGAGTAACCCGTTTTGTATGCCTTTTGTGAAATATCATCCTGCACACAGCGATAACATTTAAATGCCAGTGGCAACTGACGCAGCATTTTCAGTACACAAAAGTAGAAAAAAAAAATAGACACGACTCACGAAAATTGACTTTTTCAATGGATTTTCAATTTTTCAAAATTATTGAAATCCTCATTCAATGATTATTATAAATTTTCTAAATTTGATAAAATTTCTTTACCAATTTTTCAAATTGAAATTTTGTTTACCTAGTGCCATCTCAATTGTATATATAATTTCTCTCTGTGTGACTATGGCGCGACGTAATCTTACGCAAGTGCATATGAGACCGCCTGAGGTGTGGTATACAAGTCCGTTAGAGGTCATAAGAGAGGTCAAACGACAAGGTAATCCGCATTTGGATATCAGAAAATTTGAATGGAATTTAATAAATTTATTACTTTTTATTAAAAAAATTCACTAATTTTTTTTGTTTCCAGTTTCCACACAAAAAAATGTTTTATCAATTTCTTTTTCTGTTTTCATTTTCAAATAAGCGAAAAGTTAGGCAAACGTTTCAAAGTTAGCAAATTCTCTTTAAGAATATATGTGTAACCCCTCAGGCAAATGTATCCGTTAGTCACGGGTTTAGTTACCTGCCTACTCGATAGACATATATATATATATGTGATACCACTATTACAATCTGACATCAAGTTTTTGACCTTGATTACAATTTTTGCTTGCAAAAATTTCGTTAATATCTCTCATAATTGAAAATTTCATCAATTGGTGCAAAATTTTTCCATAATAGTAGTTTTTTCCTCCTTTTGCGATTTCAAAAATTTCTTTTCTAAATAAAAATATATTTTCAAATTCAGATGAATTTATTCAAAATGTATCTATTAAAAATTAATTTAGCTATAAAAATCAATAATATAAAAATTGTCATGCTTACTCATTGTCGATTGGAACTTTCGAACTTCAACTTTTAACCCATAACGGCATTCTGGTTTGTCTCGTCAGCACTTAAGTGTATAAAAATCTGCAAGAAAATTATAAAACGGTTTTTAATTTTTATTAAAAACAAAAGATTTGTTTTTTTTTCTATTTTTATAATTAGAAATATTTAGAAATTTATAAAAAAAAATTTTTTTGGCAAATATTAAAAAAGAATTTAAAATGAAAATTTATCATTGAAGAAAATATGAATTTCCCAAATATTGTTTTTTTTTTAATAAATAAAGCTTCAGCGATAGTTCCAAAGAGCATTAAACTGGTGCGGCGTTTGAAGGTAAGTGCAGCAAAGCAGAGTGTATAGTAATTCAGGCTGCATAAAACAAGCTGCCATACATGGGGCGACCGTCAGCAGACTCCGGGTTATAGCCAGACCAGTGTTGTACAAGTCTGTTCATTTATATAGCTTGTATGTATGCTTGCTTGCCTTTAGTCTATCTTCTCAAATTTACCTCGACAATATTCAACGCTTTTTTTTTTGCTAAATCAAATATTGTTTACTATTACATTTTTTTCATTTTCATAATTATTCTCCATTTTTTGTTTCCCCCCTCCCTTTTATTTTAAATAATTTATTCCTTTTTTTTTTAAATTACTTTTTGACTATATAATAAAAAGTTGTGTCATAATATTCGTATATCCTACTTAAATATAACATTCCCTATATCATCCTGTGATACACGTTCGTCAAGGAATCAACGATGAACAACACACAGCCTTGAAACCTGTTCCAACTCTGGTTTATGCAGGAGGGGATCTTTACACGGCGCCAACCTGATCGACGGGAAACTCGCGCACACCTATATATATATATACATTCTTTTCAGTAAAGTAAATTCGCAAAAATTCGGCTTTCATCAAATTTATTTACTATCAAAATCATTTTTTTTTTCTCATTTAAATCGCAAATAGAATATAAATTAGAATGGCAAATTTGTTTGTATTGATCAAATTTAATATTTCCGTAAAAATAGAAAAAAAGTCAAATAGCGAAACAAAAAAAATTATGTATTTAAATAAAAAAAAATTTGCAAAAATATAAACTCCCTTTCAATGAATTATAAATCTTTACTGCCTAACGGATTTTTTTTAAATATTAAATCACTTTGTCCTAAACGAATAAAAAAAAGTTAGGAATGCGAACGCTTTTCAAAATTGAAAACTATTGCAAAAATTGTTATTTATATAAACTAACATTTAAATACTTAATTCCAATGTTTAAAAACGACTAATTGAAAAAAATAGTTTTTTATATCACAAAAGTAAAAGATTAGTAAATAATTACAGAATTTTATTTTATAACGTATAAAAAAAAATATTTATCAAAATTGTAATAGAGAGAAAAATTAACTATATTAATTGTCATAGAAAAACAAGTTAGCTGTAATAGAAAATTGTGTTAGATAAAAAAAAATCCGTAATTAATTTTGATTATTTATATATATAACCCCCCACCTTAAATACACACACACAGAGAGACAAACATACATGTTACATACACATACACACAAAGAAGTAATTTATTTTAAAGTCAAAATTTCTATTACTCACCTTCAATAAAATTATTTATCCAATAAAATGTTCCTTTTCATTCATTTTTTAAAAAAAAATTTTTCTTTAATTATATAAAACACATTATAGCACTTTTAAGAAATGCGACAACACATTTAGATTGACACACTAATAATATGATGGAAAACAGTATTTTCTTTTTGATACTAGAGAATTAGAAAAAAAAAAGTTATTGTAAAAGATAACACTTAACTAATTAACTTGACCGAAGACCGACGCCAACTGAAGTTTACAATGACATGGCCTTTGTGTTGATATTCATGTAGAAAATAATAGGGTCTGTTTGCATTGTACTACAATTTTGTTATCGCTGATTGGTGGAAATATTTCCACATGTCCATATGTAACCAATCATCATAAGTCTTGTTGTAATGTGTTTAAAGAAAAAAGGCTTTTCTCTAATTTTACATAGTTCTTGACAGTTGTTTAAAGAGTAATGTTTTTACAAGAAAAAATAGTAATTTAAAAAAACAAAAAAATGAAAACCGATGCAGTAATAACAGACGTTATTGTTCTTTCAAAAGATACAAATTGTCTACAACCTATAATTGGTAAGTTTTATTTTGTTTATTTTATTATTTAGTTTTTAAAACAAAAATTTCTTAATTTTTCTAGTCAATTTTCAAAATGGACAATTAAAAGATGATGAGACTTATAATATGAAATGTGGTATATTTTCTAATGAACAATGTGAAAAAACAGTACTTGCTTTATCAAATGGAAAAATTGTATACAAAGGTTATAGGCCAAATGTTGATAAGGAACCAATGTGTACAATGTTGGCTATTCGTGACAAAATAACGGGCAAAATAAAACTTATACAAGCCGAACGATGGGACGTTGCACCTGTTTTAAATCGTAATTTAAATAATGACAATTATACAAGCACTGATAAAATTGCAACACTTAATAAATTATTTGGTTCAAAGAAAGTTAAACGAAAAACAGAATTACATGAAAAGACCAAAATAAGCGGGGATTCTGTCAATGAACTTCTGGAAAAAACTGTTTCAAGTAAATATTTTTATTAATCTTGTGTTGTAATAAATTATTTACTTTTTTTTTTTTTTATGTAGATGTAGATGTGGAAAAAATGAATGGTTCATTAGACAGTGAAGAATTATTGACAAATTCTATTTTACCACCGTGTAATAGAGAAGCATTAAATATAGCCGATGTTTATGATATTAATGATATTGTTCCAAAGGAAGTTTTAAAAAATTTATTTCAAGTGGAATTCGAATCAGTGGAGGATTCATTGGAAGGGTAAGAAAAATAATTAACTTGTAAAAAAAATTTTCAATTGTATTAATATCTTGCTTTTTTTTCAGGAAATCTAAATTTTTTATTGATACTTTGAAGTGTATAAAAAATCTTCCAAATTGCAATAAAAGACTAGCAGTTTTATTATATATTGATGCAGTAATGACATGGTTTAAACTTCCAATTAAAGATGCAAAAAAACGTGGTACTAAAATATGTGTTTATTCAAATATTGTTAATGACTATGTCATGGAAAAATATAGTTTAAACAGTGTTAATGGAAGGTAAAATAATTTTTTTTTAGTTTGAAATTAATTTTTACATTTCATTAAATTAAAAATTTTTCATCTATTTTCAGATTACGACCTAGTAGTATAAAAGATAAGGGTATTATTCATTGTATTATCTTAGCTCTTGCGATAAATGATTATTCATTAGATTTGGAATTATTTGCAACTGAAATTGGAGTTCGTATAAGTCTTAAAAAAATGACTGAATTCGCAAGATTAATTTGTGCCTTACCACTTAAAGAAAACAAAAAAATAGTTGTTCTAAAACTTCCATTACCACCTCCATTATCTTTATTCGCTAATCGAAAAAATCGCAAATAATTTGTAAAAAATTATTCTAAACTTTTATAAATAAAAAAAATATATGTTTTAATAAAACTTTTTTTCACTAAGAAAAATAGGTATTATTATTTGTTAATCAAATACAGAAAAAAATAAGTTTTGGAATCGTGTATTTATCAGAAAAACTGCGCGACTTTCATACAATCATATTTTCAATTATTTACAAATTTAACAATCGTGTGCATTCAATAAACTTAACCATTATTTCTAGTAAAAAAAAAGAAAAAAAAAAGTACATAGGTTTTGTTAATATGAATAATAATAATAATCGAATTTTTGATTATAAATTCATTGAGTACCTTTTTTTTTTTTACTTTTAAGTTAAATTTTCTTTTTAATTATATACTGACTTGATTAAAAATAAAGCTATCTATACAGATATTAATTTTAAAGCGTCCCTCGAATTTAATTTGTTTGTGACAAAACTTTGACTTTATTATGTATTTACATTAACAGAAACTTTAATAATTCACGTTGACAAAGCGTCCAAATTTATCATGAAGAAATAAAATTTCTCCTTTTTTATAAATTAATAACATTTTTTATATTTGAATTTGTTTTCGAAATTTCTCTCTGTGTGTAAAAGTATGTTTATTATCTATATTTACAAACCAACACACATAATAATAATTCGCTTGAACGCTTTTTACATAATATTATACAATAATAATATACAGTAAAAAAAAAATTTTTTAAATCAATAATATGTAAATTAAACATTATTGATTTTAAATATCCTTACTGTATATGTACAAAATATATTGACCTTTAATAATATCAGTTTTAAAAAATACCTGGAAACTTATATACTTATTACGCAGTATTATGCATATAATTTATGCTTGAACTTTTAGTGTGCATATGTACATTGATGAAAAATAATATTTGAAGCACAGAAAAAAAAAGAATTTTTTTTTTTTGCGACTGAAACCCATTAAAAGCAATTCTTCAACAATCATTTTAATAAATGATAATTCAATTCAATGTTATAGAAGATGTTTTAGAATCTCTAGATTTGAATCATGATATTCGTTTTCATTTTGACGTAGTTAAACTGATACAAACTTGGTCCAAACTGTGTATTCAAAAATAATGAAAAAAAAATAATCTTAAGACAAATGTTTAAAAAAAAAATATATATAAACAATTCGGATATCGATTTGTCTTTTTAGCGTCATATTTGAGAATATCATGAGCTGTTCAACAGCGCAATAAAAAAAAAATAATAATTCAAACATACTGTACATTTGTTTCCAAAGATATGGCATGAAAAGTCAAAAATTTGTCATTATTTTTGTGTATCCATTTACAAAAGGTAAAATAATTTCTTTCCTTTTGTGAGAAAAAAATTAATTTTTCTTTCTGTCAATTAAATTTTTTTTTTTTTGCGCTATGGATACAATAAAAATTCTCTGACAGAATAAAAAGCACAAAAAAATGGAAAAATATTGCTTGGATAATTTTTTGTTCAATAGTCATTTAGGAAAGTTTTCTCTTTTCAAAAAAAAAAAACCTATGAACTTTCAAATATGTTGCGATTATTCCCAAAAAACACTACACTTTTATCAAAATGTTTACGAAAACAAAATGAGTATCACAATTCAAGTTTCTAGATATTGGGAATTAAATGAAATAATGGCCTGCAACTATTCCAAAATTCTTTTGTAAATTTCAATTATTTGAAGCACTTTTACTATCAACAAAATAGAAACTTCATTTTTTATCAGGCATATGGTTAGAGACAGGTTTTTTTTAAAAATTATTTAAAATGGAGGACAATTAACGCCAGGATGAAGAAATTGACACTTATTTTCGGCACGGCAGTAACCACTTTTTGAAAATTGTCTACAAACTGGTGGCTGTTTAGTGTTTCCTCTCCATCCTCCACGCCATCCAACACCTCTAACTGGTGGACCGCCACGAAACCAACCAGCACCAGGTGGTGGTGGTGGTCCACCTCTTCCACGATTAACGTGCATTGGTCCACTTCCTCTGGGACCACCTTGAAAATTAGGTCCCGGTCCAAACATAACGGGAGGACCACCTTGAAAATTATTTGGAACATTATTATAACCCATATCTTCAGGTCCCAACATAAAACCATCCGGTTGATTATACATTGGTGGACCCATCATTCCAGGTGGCGGTGGTACCATTGGACCCTCCATACCTTGTGGATAATTACCAGGTACATTTGGCATTATTCCCGGCATATCGGGAACAACAACTTTACCATCACCTGTTCTCCAACCACCTCCAGGTGGTACTGGGACTCCCATTTCTGTGCCCATTTGATTCATTGGATTCATCATTGGTTGTGGCATTATTGGTCCCATTGGAGTTTGTTGAGGTGGTCCCATTGACGGTAGCATTGGATGGGGATTATTCTGAGGATACGGTTGATATGGAAAATTAGTCATTGTCGCAGGTGGAATTGGTGGATTCGGAAGTTGGGGCCTTGGTTCTGGCCATGGTATTGTTGTGAAATCTTTTTCATTTGCCTTTGTTCCTGTTAAATCATCGAGAGGAATTACTTTCGCCTCTATCACTGGCAAGAGTCGTTCCTCTTCTGGCTCTGCAGGCGTATCAGGAATCCTGTATTAAAAAAAAAAAAAATTAATAAATAAGAAAATAAATGAAAATAAATTTTTTCTTTGTAAATAATTACATGTTTCGATGGAAATATAACGCTTGAAGAATTCCTTTTTCACGAGCATATTGAATATCTTTTTCCCTACTGTCTTTGCCAGCTTCAACTAATGCTTGAGGAACGTCGATTGGAATCAAAGCTCTCCACCTCGTTTTTTCTTCCATTAAATCTTCATTACCTGTAAAAAACAAATTTTGTTAGTTTTTCTAAAATAATTCCCAGGGGGAAAATTTAATTTACACCTACTTAATTTTCTTGCCATTTGGAAGGCTTCTCTTTCATTTTGTTTGTCAATTTGTTTCATGTCAGTGAATGTTTTAGTTACATTAACTCTCTCAGTTTCGTCTAATTCAAAATATCGTACTGATTCTAATTCGACTTTCCATTTTAGACTTTTCTTAGGACCTTTACGTTTTTGTATAATTAAAACACTTCTTAATCCATCAACATAGCGAATTTCATTAGATTCCGAAACTTCTTGATTGGATTCTATTATTGGCTTGTCACTAAAACTATCTTCCGTTGGTGTTGGTGCTAAAAATAAAAATAAAAATAAAAATAAAATATTAACATTTAAATATATATTGTGGAAATAATTATTAACTCACTTGTACTTCTTTCTTCTTCATCTTCATCATTATCCTGATCCTTGGAAATTTTAATTTTATGTTCCTCATCATCATCATGCTCTTCATCGTCATCGTCTTCGTCTTCATCTCTTTCCTCTTCCGCTTCTTCTTCTTCATTTTCTGTTCTCGCTTTAGAATTCACTTCAGACTTATTCTTTGCCTTTGTTTCATCATCATCATCAATTTCCAATGTATCTTGATAAAACTAAAAAAAAATTATATTACTATTTGTAAATTGAACAATTATTAAAATATTTGCAAAAAAAAATAATCTATACCTTGAAATTTGGCTTCAATAATGCTTTATCTTCATTTTTTTGTGATGAGGCAACAGATGGTGAATTTAATGGAGGTGAATGATCACGATTATTTTCACTACTAGTATCTAATTTTTTAACATCAGGTCCAGCATCCTTTGAAATCGAAGTTCGTCGTTTTCGCTTTCTTGGTTCTTTATTCTTTGTTGATGCTGCTGTTAAAGCGTCCATGAACATATCACTCTCTTGCAAAATCATAGCTGTAAACAATTAAAAATATTATTTTTTTTTTTTAAAAAAAAGCATTTAAAAAAAGTATATATTTAATAATTAAGGCAAAAACAAAGATATTTTTTTGAAGAAATTATTTTAAAATATTTAAACCTATTTTAATTTCTCACACACACATTCTTTCTTACAATTAATATAAATATTTATGAATAAATAAAAGATAATTGCCTAAGTTTATTCAATAAATATAGAAAAGTACATAAAATCTATTTACGATATATATTTTAATTAAATAAATTACATTACTTGAAATAATTAAATACATTATATAAATAAGATCTTTTATTTTATTAAAAGAACAATTTATCCAACTTAACATTTTGATAAAAAAAAAGAAAAAAGAAAATATAACAATTCTTTTATTGAAGAATATAAAACATTTTTGTCATTTGTTAATGTACAAAAATCATAAAAAAAAAAGAAATTTTTCAGAAAAAAATTGAATAATAATAATATTATGTCAGAAATTTATAATCTATTTGAAAGTGAATTTTATGGAATTCTATATTGTTTTAATTATATATGAATTTATTAACTCAATAATTAAAAGTTTTTTTTAATTATAAAATTTTCAATATTTTCGAAGATTGTTTATTAGATCGACAACTATAATTTTCAGTTATCGTATATGCGATTTCTATTAAAATCGATTTTAGTTGTAGGCATTAAATTACTCACTTTGTTGTCTTAACAAAAAAAAAAGTTAATAAAAATCCTGAAAAAGATATTAAAATTTTCCCTGAAAAATACAATAAGATATTGAATAAAACCAAAATAATTATTGCATCTATAAATAAAGATTTAAGGAAAATTATACATAAATAATATTGCGTTATCAAAAAAAACTATTGAAGAACTAGATTTTAGACTCAAATTATACATAAATGCAATGTAATGTATATTTAAAATATTTTGAATCCACAAATAACGAATAATTAGAATTATTCATATTTTTTTTTTAATGATCAAAATAATCAAACTTGTACTTTCAAATCGTTTGTTACTTTCTTAATTTTTGAAATATTAAATTTATTTTTAATTTAATGAATTAAAATTTATACTATTGATGATATTTCTGAAAATAAAATTCATATTTATATAAATTAATTAATTTGATATTACATGATAAAATATATTTTAAAAAAATAAATAATTTTTTTACCTCAATTATTGAAGAATTTTGCAACAATTCATAATCAGAATCTGAAATTATTCTAAATTTTAATTTTAATTATTTCAGAAATTCAGCCAAAATTAATAACTGAAATTATTAAATATATTTTTAGAAAACAGAAAAAATATTTTATATCTATATTTTTAAAAATTACTTCATCCCTTTTTTTTATTTAAGATTTCCATTTTTTTTTGAAAAAAGATCATATAATAATTTCTAAATGATATTAAAAACTAATAATTGCAATAAAATTATTGAAAATGATTAAAATTATTACGTCATTTACAGATTTATAATTGAACCCAATAAAATCATTTAAGGTTTTATTATATAAATTATTTAATTTTTATTATTACTAATGACCCAATTGTTAATAAAATATAAAACTGCCAACAAATTACGACTAATTACTTTTCAATTATCATTCTATGTGATTTTAAGATTAATTAATTTTCAAATCATTTTTTTTTCCTTTTTTTGGAAAAAAAAGTCGTCCTAAGAAAATGTAAAATCAGTTTTAATAACTTTTTTTAAAAAATTACAAGGCCTTTTTCATTTTAAGAGTTATATAATTTTTCACATAATTATATTAATTAGTGAAAAATTATTTTTTTTTCAGTTTTGTCTAGAAATTTTTCTATAACAAATAAAATAATTTGGAAACAAAAAAAAATATGGACAAAAGGGGCCACTCACCACTTTTTGTTCTTCAACAGTCGACCCCCTAAGTTTTCATCTGAGGTCAAAAGAATTAAATCATCTTTTGGATTAACAAAATCTCAGAATACCACGTGCATAGCCCCAACGAAAATTTTGTTTACTGCGCACAAGTGATTAAAATCAAGCTGAAAAACCTTTATAATTAAATAAAAAAAAAAATTTACAATTTTTTTTTAAATAAATATATAAATAATTGAAAATAATACATTACACTCTTATATTAACAAAATTTCTATTTTAATTTCAATCCTCCTGTTTCGAATTAAGGGAATCAAAATAATGAGAATATTCATTAAGGCTAGCACAGCCTGAGATTTCGTTAAGTCTTTTTTTTTTTTTATTTTAAATTTAAATTTTTGATTATTTTTTTTCTTGTAAAAAAAGTGATATATTTTATCATAAAATCATAACATTAAGCTATCTGTAGAAACTTTTTAATATAGCACATTTTGCAGGAAAAATTTTTTTCTCTAATTTTTTGCGAAAATTTTATTTGCAATTTTTTCATGAAATTTTTCAGCAAAATTTGCAATGCAAACTTATCATCATGGGGAAATTTTTATATTTACCACACAAGTTTGATGCAATTTTTTTTCATACAAACTTCCAAACTTTGCATTACAAACTTACTGGAAACTTTCTTTAAATAAAAAAAATATTTGTGCTATGTTAGGGAATATTTTGAAAATAAAATTTTTTTTGAAAAATTTTATTTTTAATTAAATTAAACAATTTTTTAGTAAAATTTGTTTTTTTTTTTTTGTTTTTTTGTTTAAATTATGTGTAACAAATTATACATATTTCTTACCATATATTTTAATTGGTAAAGAAAAGAATTAAAAAAGTAATAGTTAAAAGAAACTATTTATTATAGTCAGGAAATGCTTTCGACAATAATGAAAAAATTATATTTTATATTTTGTACTCAAATTTTCATTATAACAGGTACTATGTTAGGGCAATATATTTTACTACAGTATTTCATTTATCATTTTTCCTTTCAATTTAAATTTCATCTGTTCATCTTATATTCATTTTCAATTATGAATTATCCGTTTTTCAAATTGTTTCGTTTGCTTTGAGTTATTGAATAGACCCAATTTTTTATTATTTTTTTTTTTTTATCTTTATGTAGTCCGCTAATTCTATCGCGTAAAACGCTTTCTAAATTTTATTCCTTTTTAATTTTATGCTCGATTTGGAAACATAAAGGAGGGTAAAATTAATTATTTTTTTCTTTTTTTCATCCTTCAGTCTCTAATTTCTTTTCCTTTATGAAATTTTCTTAACAATTTAATATTTATATCAATACAATTAGCAGCAAGCAAGCAAACAAATCTAGAAAATCAGGAAGACAAAAAAAACTTTTTATTATGTTGCATTTTGCAGTCAGGTTGCAAATTTCTCTTCGTTGTGTTGGAATTAAAGACCTTCATTTAGTCGTTCAATGCCCGTCGTCCATAAGACCACATACTTAAATATTCTTGAAGAGTGCTCATCCATTTGATCATCAAAATGAATGTTCCAAAATTAACGTAGAAAATGTTGCATAAAGTTGCAAAACTAGAAGAAAATACTTATTCACGGATTACTTTTTTTTCGTTTCATTTAATATTTAATCGATTATTTTCGTTAAATTATAAAAAATTTAATATAAAAAATTAATTCTTTTCAAAATTATAACAAATTAATTCAAAAAGAAGAAATAAATTAATATCAACTGTAATTTGTAGAAAAAAAAATTGTTTTTAATTCAAAAATTGTATTTGAAATAAATAATTTTTAAAAAAATCAAGTGGTAGTAAAATAATTAATTTCATGAATTTACGTTTGAACTGTGAAAAAAATAAACGCGTGGGCTTACTGAATTTTTTTCTTCGAATTAATATTTTTTTTAATTAGATAACAGTCAAAGAAGATGGTTTTTTTTTAAAAAACCCTCAGCCTCACAAGGAACTGTGAAGAAGAAAGTATGTGTAATTTATTAAATTGACTATTTCTTCTTTTTTTTAAAATAATAATTTTTTGTTTGCCAATTAAAATTTTCAATAAAAATTTGATTTTTGGAAATTATTTTTTGTAATTTTCAATTATTACTGAAATTGCAGTGACGCGGTTTGTGATCATATACAAAAAAAAATTGTTTATTAATTCCATAACAAAAAAAATTGTCTGTGATTTAATAAATTAAATTTAACTTGTAAAATTAAACACTATTTTTCTCTAGACATCTAATTTAAAAAAAAACGAATAAAATTTGACAATAAATTATTATTAATAAATATTTTAACACCGGTATTCAGAATATTAGAAAAATTGAGAATAAAAATTAGCTAATTGAAAATAATTTTATTACAACTAACATGTAAAATCAAATTCTTGTTTATTTTTGTAATATTCGATAATAATAATTAATTTTAAACAGATAATTTTCTATAAAATTTTATAGACACAAATAAAATTTATAATTTTCCTTGTAAATATGAACAAAAAATCTAAAATCAATAAAAATAGTTTTTTTGTTTTAGATGGTAAATATATAAACAAAAAAGAAAATTATAATTATTACTTCGACAATTACTTCAAATATAGTTTAAATGTATACGATCACAACTCAATGATTAATATTTGAAAATTGAAATAAATTTTTATAATCGTCCTATTAAATTATTTATCAATCTAATAAAAATATAGAGACTCATGAGTTTAAAGAAATTCAGATACTAGATCAATTTATTTGATTATTTTTTCCATATTCTACACACGAAGAGAATAAAATTAAACAAAAAAAAAAAATTTATTTGACTGTCTTACCTAATGTAGATGTTGTAAGATGTTGAAGGTGATGACCATGATAATAACAACAACGACGACGACGATAACAAAGATGTCCTATGCTGATGACGGCAGTGTTGCTACTGTTAATAGTGATGATGAAGATGATGATGATGATGATTACAATAATGACGATGATGATGATGAAGATGATGATAATAAAAATGAGGACATTCTCATAATTATAAAATTATCAATTAGTTTATAATAAATAGATTACATTACCATTAATCTATTATTAGCTGTACATGTAAAAAATTAATAATTTAATTATTATATTTAAAACATTACCTGAATTTGATTAATTTTAGCTCATTATAGATCCACGATGTGCCAATGATGAAATTAACTTACCACTTTTGAAATCTAATTCTACTCGATAATAATAAATAAAAATTAATAAAAAATATATACAATTGTAAAAAAAAAAAAATATTTTTCTGTTGCCAATCACCTGTGAAATGAATAAAATGTTAGGTAATGTAATTTTAAAATACACATTCATACTTGTTAATCTAAATCTTTGTTTTTGCCTTTTTTTTATCAATTTTCATTCATACTTACGTTTTGGTTTAATTAATTTGATTCCACCTTTTTTCTCATCATTTGGAGGTGTAACTGAATTATCAAGCATTAATCTTGCTTTTTTATCAGCTGACGAACTGCTTTCTCTTAATGGCGATGGTCTCTTCAATGATGATATTTTTGTTGATATTATTTTTGGTTTATCAACAACAATATTTGGCTTTCTCGCTGATCTTGGCGGTGGTGGTTTTGCTTCTTCCTCTAATCCAGTTGATCTAAATTTTGAATTAAATGTCTTGACTGTTTTTGGTCGCGTCGAATCTTGAATTTTTCGATTTTCTATTGATATTGAAATATTTTTTTTCTCAATAGGCAAATTTTTTTTTGTCATTTCTTTAGAATCTGTTGAATTTCGTTTTACATTAATATCATTTGGCTCATCAGTTTTTTTCTTAGGTATTTTTCCTAATTTTGAAGTTAAAGCTGGACCTTGAACTTTTTCCAATGTTGCTTTATCCTTTTCTGCTTGATCTTTTTTTTGTTTTTCCCTTTCTCTTTCCTGTTTTTCTTTATCACGTTCAGATCTACTTTTACTGTTTGAACTATGTTTACTGCTACTACTACTACTACTACTGTTACTACTAGTATTGTTATGATGTTTATCTTTCGTTTTATCTTTGGATGTTTTTGAACGATGAGATGATGATGATGATGATGATGAACTAGAACGATGAGAATTTGAACTTGAACGATGTGAGCTAGAATGTTTTGAAGAACTTTTACTGCTTGAACTATGATGACTGCTTTTTTTCTCTGTTTTTTCAACAGTTACAGTTGTAGTAGTAGTAGTACTACTACTAGAGCTACTATTATAGATTTTTTTGTCATTATCTTTTTTTGTAAAATCTCGATTTTCTTTATCATTAGCAGACTTATTGTTCTCACTACTAATGGCTGATGATTTATTATCTTTTATTTTATCTACACTATCAATAGTATCAGAATTTTCTTTTGCATTAACAATTGTTGTTATTTCATTGACACTGCTTGGCAATTCTGTTGTTTCTTCTTTATCGCCAGTTTTATCGGCATTTTCCACATTTTGTGAATAATCATCTAATTTTTCATTATTTTGAAATTCATGTATATCACCATTTATTTCTGAATTGGAAATATTGATAATATTTGTTGAATCAGTATCGACTTTCGTTAAAACTTGTTTTCCATCGCGTATTGTAATTTTATAAACTGGAACAACTAATGACGATTGTGATGATGGTACAACGACAAATGATTGTTTTTTCTGTTGAGAACATTGTGATTGTTTATTATCAATTGGTAAATGAAATGTTTTCTCTGTAATTCGATGATAATCATTTGATGGTTCTTGATTTTCTTGAGCCGCATCAATTAAACAATTATTTTGTGCAATCTGTACATCAGTCTCATTTTTCTCAGTTGCACTACTTGTACTTGTACTACAAGAACTACTTTGAATTGTAGAAATAACAGGTCTTGGATGTACAATTGCAGTTGGAATTGTTGTTGGTTTTATTGATGACGATGATAGTGTTACAATTTGTGCAGGTACCGAATTTGGTGCTGCTTCGCCTTTTACAATTTTCAACCATTGTTCAACAAGTCGGCTAGCTAATATTCTTACACCTTGATGGCTTCCTTCTTTAGATAAACCTTTTATTAATTTTGGACAATTATTGCTTTTTAAGCGTTCAATGTCCACTGGACATAGTAAAAGAAGTTCCAATAATTCTTGAATTAATGCCCAATTTTTTGCGAGAATACCATCAGTAAGCCACATATGAACAAGATTCCATCCACCTGCGCCCATAAATCTAAAACAAAAAATTTTTCTTTTATCTCATATCTAAATTATAAAGAAATTTTGTTTTACATATTCAAAAATTGATCATTTTTTTTTTAATTAGATCTCAAATTTTAATGCTCAAAAAAAATAATATTGAACTATTTTTACTTACTGGCTAAGAAGATCGGTATCTGTTGTTTTCAAAATTTGAATATATATACATTTCGATACTAATTTCTTAGAGAATTTAGTCATAAGATTCGCTAAACGATGTACTTCCTCTTTACTTTTGATACCTCCAGTGGATCCAAGTAAAACACTGAGGCATTTGAGCAGTGACAAAGGATCAATTCGTGGCTATAACAAAAAAAAAATATAAATGAAAATTAATTAATTTGAAATAATTAAAAAATTTATATTTAAAAATTTTTGCATCTCAATTTCTTTACATTACATATTCATTCATAATTTAATTTGCTTAGAGAATATTAAAAAATATATAGGTAATTAACCAGAATTAAAAATTAAGTGTAAAAATAGCCAATATCAAAATTCATTCATCTAAATCTGGTTTAAAAAAAAAAAATTTCCTAAATCGATTTGTTGCCGAATTTCTATTTTTCAAACAAAAAAGAAAATAATTTATAATAAAAGAAATTATAAATAAAAATCTCTCATATAAAAATATTTAAATACAATTGAATATTTCTCATTATCGAATTGACCAATTGATATGAATTAAAAAAAAATTTTTTTCCCATCATTGTAAAGTAAATATTGCAATAACTTTATATTTATGATCAATATAATTTGATCTAGATTTCTTCAAGAGCATTACATAAAAAATGGCTCATAGTGAACAATAAAAGATTTTATTGACATTTTTTTTTTTAAATTAAAAATATTGATATTTTAATTTATGTTTACTTGTTCCAAATAAATTATATTTCAAAAAGAAAATTTAATACAATAAATTTTATTCAATTGATGAAAAATAAAAACAAAAATTACTAGTACCACTTGATATTTTTTTTTATAAAGAAAAAAAAATAATAAATTATTGAATGTGTAACGAAAATTACAAATTTTTTTTTACAACAAGAAACGATTTTGGTAAAAAACTACAATTTTTGTCAAAACATTTCCTAATGGCAAAAAAAATTTATAAAAACGTAACTCTTGATATTTTTTAACAATTTTACTTAAAAACCTGTTTGAATTAAAAAATGGTTTTTTTTTATTTCTATTTTAAAAAAACAAAAAATATGAAATTAGTTAAATTTTTGTTTTGATTGTTTACTTTTCTGTCAATTCTTAAGGAATAAATTTTCAAATCAAGATTATTAGTTTACAAATACAATTTTATGTCAATAAAGAAAAATATCGATTGCAATTTCTTTGTTTAAAACAATTTTTTCTATTTTGTATAAAGTTTTTAAAATTAAATGATATTAAACGTTTAAATCTATATCTATGAACATTCAAAAAAAAATAATTTATTTGTACTATAATATTGACACTTTAAAAGTATCAATATTACAGCAGGTTTTAATTAGATTTTACAAATTTTTCTACAAATACAAATTATAGGTTAATATAGTAATAAAAAAAAAAAAAAATTTACATTGTTTTGTGACAGGAAAAGAAAATTTGTCTTAACAATTAATGCTTGGATTAATGTGCATGCTTTTGTTACAACTATATAATTACATATTATTATTTTATATAAATTTAAAAAAAAAATGATATATACTTTCATTTGTCAAAAAGAAATTGTCTTAGCTAAATTTTTATAAATTAAAAAGAACTTTTTTCTAATCAGGTTATTTGGGGTTATTGATCTATCCCTTCTCATGAAGGAAAACTGATGATGGACTAGAATGGAGATGGACTAGAAGCGCCCTCTAATTTTTACATTATGCTTTATAATATATTATTTTTTATTGTATATGAAATTACAACAAAAGTATTAAAAAAAAAAAAACTCACCATTTTTTCTTATTTCACTGATGTTTTCTTGAAAATTTAATTTATTTTAGATAATATAAAACACCAATAACATATTGATCTCATCAAATAAGCTATTTTTTGTACACTTATCATGTTGCGTCGCCCAACGACACGTAATCAGTTCTATAGTCAGTCGCCATTTTCTTAAGCTTTACCACGAGAGAAACGATTTGATATATATATATATATATATTTATCTATATATACACCTTCTATCGCGAATATTTCTCTTTCAAATATTCATTAAAAACCAATAAATATATATCGCGAATTAATTAACAACTTGAAAGAGAAATAAACCTATTATTTGAGAAAAGTATTACACTGACTTATTATCTAAAGCAGATCAATGTACGCCACGAGACAATGTTGCGTATAGTCCGAAATATTTATAGGAAATAATCCCTATTACCCTCGAGAAATTCTACTTTCCTTTGCATATACAATTTTTAGCAATAACGTAAAATGAAAAAAGTAATAAGTTTAAAGTAGAAAAGACAAAAATATTTAATGAAAAATCAACCCTATTGCGAACAGGAATCGTTTAGTAACCGACTGACGAGAAACTCGTTGCGCACTGAATCTGCGCATACCCCGCCTCTATTTCTTTTATTCTCTTCTACCAATCATAATTGAAAAAATTATAAAAATAATTTTATTAATTTAGTAATATTTGTCATATTTTTTTAAATATATTTTTGAAATAATAAAATACAATTTCTTTTTATTTTTAATGAAATATGTATTTCAAATGTTGAAATTGATAGTGAAAAATAAGAAGAATAATGTGAAAAGTAATTTTGATTGGACGTATAGAACTCTGCTATCCAATCAAAAGCTATTGGACAAATTTTATTCCAACCAATTATTTTGATTTATTGTTATTGAAAACTATTTTAATGTGAATTGGCCCAAAGTAAACTAAAAAACACTAAAACCAAAAATTTACTGTTTGTGAATGTTTTTTTCTTCTGATTATTAATTAGATGAATAAAATATGTGTATTTCTGTGTTTAGATACTAAATTGTTTCATAATTATTGAAAGTTTATTGCTTTTAATAATAAAAAAAAAAAATATGAGCAACATGGATTTTAATATAACCTCTTTTGAGGGATTAATGCCTGTAAGTATGAATTTTTCATTAATTATTGTTTTAAGGGTTTTTTTTTTTTTTAATGTAATTTGTATTTACAGCATATTCAAGCTCTTATTGCACCACCTACATCAGAGGATGCTAAATCAGTGAAATTAAAAAAAGATAAATTAGAAAAAAAACATGCGTACTTTAAACGACCTGGTCGTGGTCACAATCGTGATTCATGTGATGCATGTGAGGATGGTGGAGAATTAATATGTTGTGACAAATGTCCAGCATCTTTTCATCTTCAGTGTCAGTAAGTTGGAAATTTTTATAAATAACTAATTTTTTTTATATCAATATAAAGGTAAAAAATTATTTTTTTATTTTAATATTTATAAACTAGTGATCCACCGTTAGAGCCATCTGATATTCCACAAGGAGAATGGATATGTCATGCATGTAAAAGTAATTCAAAAAAGGATATTATTGGAAAAAATAAAAAAAGAAAATCTGCATTAGAAATATTAGCATTTGCTGCATCATTAGTAAATCCAAGGGAATTTGATTTACCTCGTGAATTACAACTTCCAATTACATTTCCCGGTACTGATAAGACTGATTTAATTCATAATAAAAGAAGAAAACAACAAGGTTGTAATATTGTTGGTAAGTATAATAAAGTGTGAAAAAAAAAAATTGAAAAAATCAATTATATAATAATAAAATGCTTGGTCTGTCCTTCTGTCCTAACTTGAAGTTATGGTCTTTTATGATTTCACGTGTTTTTTGAATAGTAATCTTATGTCGTGTCAAAATTAAACTTGAAAATTTTAGAAATAATTAAATTTCAAAAGATATTGTTAATTTTCAAACAATAATAAAATTTTACAGAACTAAAAATAATTTATCAAAAAAATTTTTGGAAAACATTTTTAAAAATTTAATTGAATTTTCAAAAGATTTAAAAATTGAGATTTTAGAAATTAATTGAACTTCAAGTGATTTTAATTAAAATTTTTGATGATTTCACTAAAAAATTTATTAGAAATTACAGACAAAATACAATAATTTGATAATCATTTTTAATTGAAAAATGGTTTCAGATAGTTGAATTTTCAAAGAATATTATAAAAATATTTAAAAATAATTGAATTCCCTTAGAGTTATAATTGAAATTATTAAATTTCAAAAAATTTTCGATGGAAAATTTTAGAAATAATTAAATTTTAAATGCTTTTAAATTCAAATTATTGAAAATTCAAATTTTTTAGAATAATTAAATTTTCTTTAATTTTGATTTGAAATTTCGGAAAATAATTAAATTTCAATTAAAATTTTGGATAATAATTCATTTTTAGTTGATTTTTTATTGAAAATTTTGATAATTAATTTTGAATTGAAATTTTAGAAAATAATTAAATTTTATTTGATTTTAAATTTAGAAAATAATTGAATTTTCTTTGATTTTGAATTGAAATTTTGGGAAATAATTGAATTTTAATTGAAATTTTGGATAATAATTTAATTTAAGTTCATTTTTTATTGAAAATTTGGATAATTAATTTTGAATAGAAATTTTAGAAAATAATTAAATTTTATTTGATTTTAAATTTAGAAAATAATTGAATTTTAAAAGATTTTGAATTAAAAATTTGGAAAGTAATTGAATTTTCTTTGATTTTGAATTAAAATTTTGGGAAATAATTGAATTTTAGTTAATTTTGGAATTGAAATTTTGGAAAATAATTAAATAATTGAATTTTTGTTAATTTTCAATAGAAAAATTTGGAAAATATTTGAATTTTAGTTGATTGTAAATTAAAATTTCGGATAATAATTGAATTTTATGTGATTTTAAATTGAAAATTTGGAAAATAATTGAATTTTAAAAGATTTTGAATTGAAATTTTGGAAAATAATTAAATTTCAATTACAATTTTAAATAATAATTCAATTTTAGTTGATTTTTGATAATTAATTTTGAAATGAAATTTTAGAAAATAATTTTATTTTATTTGAATTTAAATTGAAAATTTGGAAAATAAGTGAATTTCAGTTGATTTTGAATGAAAATTTTGGATAATAATTGAATTTCATTTGATTTTAAATTGAAAATTTGGAAAATAATTGAATTTTAAAAGACTTTGAATTTAAAATTTAATAATTTAATAATTAATAATCTGAGGCCTATAAACATATAATTTTTATTTTTATCATTTAATATGGAATAATATTCTAATAAATTTAAATAATTATTGATAATATTAATTTTTAATTTCTCTATAACAAATAATGAAATACTTAATTTGGCGCGCTTGCGCGCGTTTAATATTGCTAGTTTTTAAATAAAATATTGATTTTTAGGAAAGAATCATTGTATGGAAAATGGATCAATTGTACCATTACCTGCTCGTTTATGTTTTGAATGTGGACGAAGTTGTAGAAAAGCGCCATTACTTGCATGTGATTATTGTCCTTTATATTTTCATCAAGATTGTTTAGATCCACCATTAACAGCATTTCCAAGTGGTCGTTGGATGTGTCCAAATCATGTTAATCATTTTTTGGATCAACGATTATTAAATTCAAGTAGCGCAACAGAACGTGTAAAATTATGGGATCGTTTTGCAAATCGTCAAATAGATCAACATGCTGTTAAATTACAATTTCTTCGTAAAGCCCATACAAATAATCCAATGTTTAGAAAAAAAATTCATTGTGGAGAACGTTTAAAAATCAAAGTTCCATGTTCAATAAAACTTTATTATGCTCATCCACCGGAATTAGATTTTATTCATTCATATAGAAATGATGATTTTTTAACGCCAATTATAAAACGAAATAATGATGAAAAATTGAATAATGATAGTGAAATATTAACATCAAATTCAAATGAAAAGGAAATAATACCGGATATTGAAATGCAAATATGTGAACAAAAAAAGGAAAATACAAATTATGAGAATATTTTTAGAACAAATCCAGCGAAAGAAGGTATCAAATTATTAGAATGGCCAGTAGTTGAGGCATTGGCTTTACAAAGATTGGAACAAATATTAAATCCCGAAAATGAAGGATATAATTCTATAAATTGTCATTTAAGAGTTAGAGCAGTTTTATTTCCATTAACTCATGTTTCGGGTCCTCCAGTATTTATGTCCTATAAAACATTTACAGTTGGAACTGGTCCTAATTGTGATTTATCATTAACAAGATATGGAAATTGTAGTTTCATTTCATCGAAACATGCTATTATTTTTTTTGATGAGGTAACTGTTTTTTTTTCAAATTTATTCCAATTGAAAAATTATTTTAAACCATTTTTAATTTTTTCCTTATTTTTTTACAGTACACCAAAAGATACGAATTGCTCAACTACAGTGATCATGGAACTGTCGTCGACAATATATTATATTCATGTGATTATGTTAAACGTTCATTTTCAAATAATAATCTAAATAATAATAATAAAAAAACTGATTACCATTTGAGGGGTAAAAATACTGTTGAAGAAATTAAAAAAATTGCAAATAGAAATAATATTTCTAATAATAATCAATCATCGACAACTGAACATACAAAACGATTTAATTGTAAATGTATTTTAAACAAAAAATCAAATTTAATTCATAATGAAGAAGGTTGGGAGGGTAGCGCAATTATTGATCATGGTTCTACTGTAACATTTGGATGTTTAGCATTTTTATTCAGTACAGTAGAATAAACATTTTTTTTTTTTTTTTTTTTTTTGCATAACTGTTATTGTAATTATAATAAAGATTTCTTATTCTACGCCTATCATTGAATATTTTTTTCGTTAATTAGAAACGTTAATAGTAAAAATAGAAAAATTAAAATGTTTTATTTTTACAATTTTTTTTTTTTTGTTTAATTCAACAATAAATTTTGACGTGCTAATGAAAATGTGAAATTATAATTAATTAATTGAAAATAAAAGATATGAAATTTTTCCTTAAAGTTAAGTTTACTAAATATTTTTTTACTGGCGAATCAAACAAGAGTATTTTAACATTTATTGTACGCATATATATATATATTTTATCTCCACAGTTCGTATTATACCGAATTAGAATATTGGCATATTGCCAAAGTTTAAAGTTAACCAATTTCTTGAATATGGCCAAAATAACTAGATTTTAATAAATATATATTTCTAAAAATAATTATATACTTTAAAGTGGGGTTTTCCAATTAATTTCTTAAAGGATCAATTCGTATTTTTTTTCTTTTTATTATTTTATGTCTTGGTTAAATTTTTATTTTTCTATTCACATACGAAAAAATGCGAATTTTTTAAATATTTAAAGAATAATTTTTTAGACATGTTTTTTGAAGGGAAGACATATTTTATAATAGTAAAAACAGTGAGCAATCAACGCGTCGCAAGCGAAAGGGCCCAAAGCTCCGTTTAGCAATTTGAGTTCACGGAACCCAACCAAGTAATAAATGTAAGCAGTCAGCATTCGTCATGCTACAAGTGCATAAAGCGAGTGGCATCGGCGCAGTTCAGGCTTGTTAGCCTAAAAATTGAAAGTTTGCCGGTCGCCATCGTCAGTCCGTCAGTCGCCAATCGTCGGCCATACTTCTCTTTCTGTAATTTTGCCCTCTCAACCTGCCCTGCCTATATATATATATATATATATTAAATACATTACCTTTCGAAAGTTTTCATTTATTCATTGTAATCATCAAAAATCTTCAATGTGATCTTCTATTTTTTTTTATATTCCACTATTGTCATCTTTAATGAAATATTTTCCTTCCATTGTTGATTCTACTTTGATTTTTTCCTTTTAAAGTACTTTATTTCAGTGAACAACAAAAACACACTTGCATATTTATCACTGTCTGTACCGTCTTCCGTTTTTTTTTTTTTCAGCGTTTTTAGTTACTTCTTTGACACACACCCACCAATACGTGTATAAGGATTATAAAGGAGCACATCACCTTTGTAAATTTTGTAAGTATATAATAAAATTTATATAATTTCTAACTGTATTTTTTATGCTTTTTAATTTTAAAAAGAAAATTGAAAAACATAGACAAAGAGAAGTTTTTTTTTATAAGGTATTTTTTGACAAGTAGAAAACTTTTTTTTATTTAAATTCAAAATAATTTATTTTAATTAAAAGTGAATTTAAAAATTTTATTTAAAAATATATGTTTCATTTATATATAAATGTATAGGGGAATATAAAAATAGTAAAATTAAGGTTATGTATGAAAAATTTTTTTATAATTATAAAAGATATAAAACGATTAGGCTGCGCATACCGCGACTCACTACGTCATCACTTTACTTATATCCACTTGCATTCTTATTATGTAAAAGTAAATGTCTAAAAAAAATTTTCATAATTAGAATAAGATTTGAAAAATGTCAATTTTTTTTTTTTTTATATTATAATTGTATGATGCAAATATGAATTTTTTTTGCAATCGTTTTTTTAGAGGTATCAGGTTATGGAAAAATACTTTTGTCGCAGTTTTGTCAATTCAGCATTAATGAAATAATTATTAATATCTGGCATATCCAAAGTAAAAAGATACATGACAATATTTTTTGTAAAAAAAAAAAACTCGTTCTGTAAAAACAAATCTATTTTTTATAATTGATGCAAAATAAAGTAATAAGGTAATTTAAACGTGACCCTAATTAATTCTAATTAATGTTTCAACGTACAAAGTGACATGTGTGAATAAAAATAAATTTCAACAAATTGTAAACAAAAAAAAAAAATAATATTTTAAAGAAGAATTTTTTTTATCTAATTTGTTTATTTATTTTTTTCTAGACGCAGTATGATATGAAAAAGAAACATTGCAAAAAATTTCAAGATGAAACAATTTTTCTTAGTACTTGTCTTATTTCTACCGCAATTGTGCATTGCTTTCAATTCAACAGAAGATGACCTAGTATTTGTTGACGATGGTGACGAACCGTCATCGTTAAGTAAAACTGATTCTGTTGTGATTCAACATGAAGATTTTTATCGAGAACAGCGACATAGAGATCATCGATATTGGGAGCATAAATTGACTAATAAAAAAAAATTCAGTAAAATAAATGAGAAACTTAATAGAAATGTTATAGTTGGACATGTTTTTAAATTGAAATTTCCAAAGTATGCACTTGGACATATTATTCAACGATATGAGGTACAAATTTAAAAAAAAAAAAAATTAAAAATTAAATTATTAATTATTTTTTGTTAAATTTTTTACAGGTGCATATCAAAGATAATAGTAAAGGATTTCCTTCTTGGCTTTATTGGGATGAATTAACAAACACCTTATTAGGAGTACCAGCAAAAACTGATATTGGAAAATATAATGTAATTGTAAAAGCTTTGGGAAAAACGAAAAATATTATTGAAAAATATAATTTTTTTGTGTCTGTTAATGGAGATAAATTTACAAAGTTCAAAATTGAAAAAGTATGTATCTAAAAAAAAAAAAAAAAAAAAAAAATTGAATGAAAAATTTTTAATTTAATTTATTTATAGAATCATTGCAAAAATGGCCAAGGTCCACTTCAATCGGCAATTTTATTAGATGTCAAATTTGAAAATATGAATGGTAAAACAAAAGTAAAAACTATTGAAAAACTCGCTGAATTATTTCATCTTAACACGGTAATATAATAATATAAAAAATTTTTGTTTTAAATTTCGTTAATTTACGTTTATTTATTTTTTTTCTTTTAGGATTCAATAATAATGCAACAGAATAGGGAAACATATTTAACTACCATTCATTGGCAGGTAAGGGAAAATAATTTTTTTTTTTTAATTTTAATAAATTTAATTGTTTTATTCTATTTTGTTATAAAGTCTGAATGCGAGGAACTACGCTATTCAAAGAAAGAAGATGTAATGTTATCCGTACAAAATAAGGCTTTGTCGGATATTTTACAATTGCCAGTTATTCGTTGGGTAAAAAAAGCTGATACATCAAAAGAAATAATATTTGAAAGAAATCGTCGAGATGCTGGTTCAGGTGATTCTTTAAATGGTCAGGAATACGGTGGTTACGATGATGAAAATTATGACGATGATTACGATGATGATGACGATGATAATGATGATGAAGATATTAATAAAGGATCAGTAACTGAGAATAATATAAATGCACAACTACCTCAAGTTTCAAGTTCAACGAAACTCAATACGGCAACAGAATCTGAACATCCACATAGACATCATCATGGAGAGGAAACAATTGATCTGAAGGTGAATTATTTTACTTTTAATTTCTGCATGTATTTTATTCTGGAAAATTAATTTTTATATATATTAATTATTCTTATATAGAATTATTTTTTGGGAATAAATACACTTTCGTTTCATAGCAAATTGAAGAGATTGACGAGCACGACATTGTTCCGATACTCGATCATGGAGCGGCACCTGGTTTTAACAATTCATCTACCACAATTACCTCTACTGATCTTCCTTCTCCTTTTCCCCAATCTTCTTTTTCTTCTTCTTCTTCTTCTTCTTCTATTGCAAGCGTAAGTATTTATTACTTTAACGATTATAATATCGTTTAAGTGATATGTACTTAATAAGTAAACATGCTTTCAAAAAAAAAATGTGCTCAAATCATATCATTCATTGCTTTTTCTGTATATATTGGTGTCACAATCAATTAAGCAAACAGTACAGTGGAACCTCGATTATCCGAACTAAGGACCGGGTTCGGATTTCAAATGTTTTTATATATATAATTAAAATAAAATAATGTCACAGTTAAACTATATTGAAAAAGAAAAAAATTTTATTTAATTCAAATATTATCAAATAAATATTTAACTTGTGCTAAATAATTTTTATTTAAATTATATTTAAACCAATAATTTTTATATTTGAAATAAATATCACAAATAATAATTATTTGATACAAATAAATATTTATTTGATAATATAGTCAAGTAATCGAGTATTTTAATCAATTAATGAATTTTTTTCAGTTTATATATTTAATATAATATTTTAAATGAACATATAAATATTTATATTAAATTAAAAATATATAGTAAATAATAATTAAGGTATAAAAAATATTAATAAAATGAAGACCAAAAAAAAAAAAAAGTTTGGATAATCGAGGTTCCACTGTATGTCGAAAATGTTTGCTCTATTGAATTGTGTTACTAACGATAGATTTAATGCTGTACAAACGCATCTACTAACAATTTCCACAGAATACACAATCTTTATCAACTGAAACTACGAGGACTATGAAGCCAGAGACAACTGCATCTTTATTAAATCTTTCAACTTCTAATGAAACTATTTTTGGATCAATTACAACGATCGATACAACATTTAGTACATTTATTTCAACGACATTGCCAACAATTATTAATACAACTGATGATTTTATGGAAAAACAAACTGAAGAAGATGAAGAGGCAAATACAATTGTACCAATTGATTTTAATGATAATTCAACAACTTTATCATCGATAATAAATCAAAATACAGTTGATAGAACAATTGAAAAGGAGAATAAAACAACTGTTTCTATCTTAACCGTAACTTCCGAAGAGGTAATGCTTAATTGCTTTTTGCTTTATATGCTTAGTTTACTTTTTCCTCATAATAATCATTTATTTACACATTTAGGGAAAAGATTTTTATACTTTCTTTTACATAAGGGAAGATAGAAATATTTTTTTGTCTTTGAAACGTCAATTTATTTATTTCATTTATCGAACTTATTTTTTTGTAAATCGCACGTCATTTAAAAAAGCAACTTTTAATCGTCAAGTTAAATAGAAAATTTTATCTTTCCGTAAAGAATAAGAAAGTATGTAAAATTTTATTGTTTGTGGCTGTGAAATATATATTTTTTTTTTTTTGTAAATAATTGTAAATATGAAACGTTTATCATTTGTCACTCGGAGGAGATAAAATTTATTTCTGAAATTTGATTTTTCTATTTAGTCTACAGACGAAAGTACAATTTATTCAACACGAGAGGATACGACCACTCCAACGGAAATAACTGTTAATTTTTCTCCTTTCAATGTATCAACAAGTACATCGATTAGTGATACAAGCACTACACAACATTGGAAAACATTGGAAACATCGAGTTCAATTGATCCTGTAACAACAACGATTTCTACATTGAAACCAACTGTCGCTACTACAACCACAACCACTACAACTACCACCACTACAATAAGCAATGCTCCACCAGTTTTATTGAGAAGAATACAAAAAATACCAGTTCTCGCTGGAAAATGTAAAATACAAATAATATCAAATGATACATTCCGTGACGATGTTGATGGATTTACAAGAAATTTACATTTATCTCTTTCACCTAAATTTGATTGGATTAAATTGAATAATGAAACTCAGGAACTTTATATGATGTAAGCATTTAATATTTTTCGCTCCTTTTTTTTGTTTAGTAAAGGTGATTATTTTTTAAGTTTTTGAAAATTAAACATAATTTCAGACCACTGCTGAAGGATGTTTCAAGGCATGTTTTTAAATTAACAGCTACAAATAGTAGAGGACAAAGTGTTTCAGAGGACTTTGAAGTTTATGTACAACAACCATCGAAGAGAGTTCAATTTGAATTTCATTTATATTTGGATATTCTCCATCGTCATGCACTTTCCAATGATGTTGACTGGAAATTCAGGGTAAATATTTTTTTATTTTCAATCTCTCTTATAGATTCGAATAATTTGGGGTTTTTTTTTTTAGGCCGTTGAAAATCTTGTTAATCTATTTCAAGACAAGAATAATTCACACATTACTTTTACCGATATTCATATGGAAAATAATCATCGAGCTATTTTATCATGGACAAATGATACTCTTTCAAATTTCTCAGAATGTCCTGCTGAAAAAATAGAACAAATTCTTCATGTAAGTTTAAAAAAAAAAGAATTTTATATTTATGTATTTTATATTTATATTTATATTTATATTATTAGGTTCTGGTTGATAAAAATGGAAATCCAAGTTCACGTTTGAAAAATATCTTCCTGCCATCAATAAATGTGACAAATATTCTTAATCGACCTGGCGATCACAGTCAATGCAGTAATGAAATAATAAAATATGCGAAATCAGAATTTACAACTGAAACACCAGTAACAAATTACAATCCTATTCTAAGAAATCAAATTGATCGTTTAAATTGTACTCTTGGTCAATTATTTGTTTTCAAAGTACCAGATGTATGTCGATTTTTTTATATTTTTTAAATACAATATTAAAATCTTTTAATTTACGTATTAAATTTTTTTTTACAGGACACATTCTACGATATAAAAGATGGTTCAACTCGTGATTTAAATTTATCTCTTCGAAATTCTGATGGATCGGAAATTTCTCCTGATGAATGGCTACAATTTGATAGTAAAAATCAAGAATTTTATGGTGTACCAATGAAGGGTGATGTCAAGTCAAAAATTTATCATCTAGAAGCTAGGGATAAAGAAGGTTTAGCAGCTCGAGACAGTTTAAGAGTTCATGTATCAATTCCCCTTCCAAAAGAATACAGTGTTGAATTTTCAATGACATTGGAAGTTCCTTTTGAAGATTTTGCAAAATCAGCAAAAAGAAAACGTTTATTCATTGAAAAAGTATGTGAATTATTTGGAGATAGTGATACAAGTACTGTTTCATTAGAGAGTATTACTAGAGGAAGTACTGTTGTTACATGGCGTAATACAACATTGGCAACAAAAAATTGTCCAAATGAAGAAATTGATAAACTTCGTAAAGTTGTGGTTAAAGAAGACAAAACATTAACCGATCGTGTTGATAATATTATGGGAAATAATGCATTTCCTGTTAAACAAATAACATTAACACCATTGGGTAGCTGTTTAGGAGAATTGACTGGTATTCATAAACCAGATAGCATTATACCACCATTTGATGATTCAAGATCAGTTGGTGCAAGCAATGACGAATATCTTATCACATTTGTACTTCCAGCAATTATTATTTTAACAATGCTTATATTGGCCGGTATTATTGCCTGTATATTTTATAAAAGAAGACGTAGTGGAAAAATGAGTGTAAGCGAGCAAGACGACGAGAGACAATCATTTAGAAATAAAGGAATTCCAGTTATATTTCAAGATGAATTAGATGAAAAACCCGATCCAGGTAATTTAAATAAATTAAAAATAAAATAGAATATATTTAATGGAATTTTAATTTTTAGGTAATAAATCACCGATTATTTTGAAAGAAGAAAAACCACCACTTCCACCACCTGATTATCAAAAATCAGAAGACGGCGCTGATATACCAATGTTGGCAAAAGAAAATTCCGAAGAACCATATCAACCTCCACCACCATTTGCTACTAATCGTGACAATAATCGTCAAAATCGACCAAAACCAACTCCAACTTATAGAAAGCCTCCCCCCTATGTTCCACCCTAACGAAATTCATTAAATACACTGGCTATGTTCGAATAGCGAATTCCCTGCGTCTGAACTCATTAAAAATGAAAAAGGGATATTAATGACGTTTCTAAAAACAAAAATAGTTATTTTTATTGATTACAGCAGTTGATTTCTTTTTTTTTATTGTCCTTTAAAGGGACAAATACCCCGTGAAATCACACGTTGCCTTTTGCAATGAATTTTATATATTGTAAATTAGAGTTCAGATGTAACCTGGCATCCTACTTATTGATTGAATAATTTTTGTTTATACTAATAATCAACTGAATTGCAGTGCAGTATGTTAATCATAATATAGTGCCATTTAAATACAATACAATTTTGGCAGTATTGTACTTAGCGTCAGATATTTTTCACTATACTTTAATAGAAAAAAAAAAAAAGAAATTCTTTATCAAGATTTTCGCTATTTTAACAATTTTTAATCTCAGACATTTTTCTTTTTCATTTGAAAAAAGAATCCAACGAAAAATCACTGCCAAACAACAGAAGACTTGGAATTTTTTAATAATATAATTTTTAAATACATCGCAGAGAAAAAAATTAACGAATTCAACTCTGTCTCTAAGAGTCAGTATTTGCTTTATTTTACTAAAAAAAAAATGTTGGCAAAAATTTTTTAAAAAAATTTTTGTTAACATTTTATGAGAATGTGTTTTCGACCAAGTAATAGGGTACATAAATAATTTTTTTTTTATAAAACTATGCTAAATATTTTAGACAAAAAACGAAGACAATTTGCAATTTAAAACAAAAATTCTTTTAAAAAAACATTTTTTCTTTTACAAAAAAAAAAGCATAGTATGTACATTAAATTTTTTCCCCCCTAGAACTGACGGTTGTGAATATATTCCCATTTATAATTTATATACTCGATAAATACATAAATATAGTCGTCAAAGAACAATAAAGTTAATTCAATTTTTGTGTAGTTATGTACAATGTACATAATAATATTTAGAAATGTCGTTGATTTATTATTTATCAAAAATTATTTGTACGCGCATTTATGTTCATAATTAATTAAAAACGGCATAATAATTGGAAATATAATATAAATTTTAATGAAAATGAGACTGTCAAATGCGATGTGACATTTACCATATGTGGTATAAATACTATTTCTAGTAATTTTTTTTTTTTCGATCAATGCTTCCACTGATTAAGTTTTAAGCTATATAATTAATTGGGACGACAATTAAAGGCCAAAGCGTCACCGATGATACAATCTTTACTAATGTAAACTCAATCGTCCCAAAGAATTTTGTCAATTAATTAATATTTTTATTTAAATGAAAAAAAAAATGTTTAATAAATAAATTTTAACGACAATAATTGGTTAAAATCCTAAAAAACAAATTATTTTTTATAATAAAAAAGAAAATGGACGATTTTGTGAACATTGTATAGATTAGATTAACTAGGCTATTGAGATCAAGATATGTAATTTGCATAAAAAAGGAAGAGAAAATATTGCTTTTATAAAATGATTAGCAAAAATTTAAAAAAAAAAAAATTTTGTTATAGAATTTTTGCCAAAGAAAAAATTGCAAGAAAATTTTCTTCTAAAAGAAAAAAAAAAAAAATTTGTTGAAAAAGCCTGTGTTATCACATCGGAAAGGATTAATTAATTATTATTTTACAATTGTACATTATATTATTAATTCTCTGTTCGATATGTAATTGTTAAACTATTATACCTGCTATACATTTAATGTATGTACTTCGATAGAAAATAGTTTCGACTCAGAAATAGAAAAGAAAAAAAAAAAAAATATTTCTGATTATTATAATATAAAATGACACGCCGAAATACTGCCACAAGCGCATTTTTTTTTTTTTTTTTTTAACGCTTTTCGCGATACTTTTTTTTTTATATAAATCTACAAAATATTATATATACTAATACAAAAAAAAGTGCAGGGAACGCGAAATAGTTTCTTAGCGCATAATATTTTTCGGCGCGAATCTAAATTAATATTAAATTTCAATTAATGAAATTTCTATTAATTTATGAAAAAGAAACTTGACTTTTGCGAATGAAATGATAAACTTGACGCACATATAAGTTGATAAGTCAAGTTTTTACTGTGAAATTTTTTTTTTTTACTAAAACAGATATTAACATTGATTTTTAATTTTACATTTTAGCTTCTATGTAGTTACCACGCCAAAACAATTAATATATAAGAGATAAGCATATGTATATAGATACATCATCGAACTAATAAAAAAATATTTAAAAAAAAAAAAAAATGATTCGACTCACATAACACAACATGTTGCCACACGTTTGCGACTATTCAATCTTTTTTTTAAATTTGCATTTTTTTAAACAGAAATTTATTTTTTTTTTTATCTTAACGTAAACTTGTGGCATAGTGCTGTGAGAATAATGGACATGTGCACTATTTCTAAATTTTATATACTTATGCCACCAGTAAAAATATATAATTAATTATTTTAAAACGCGCGTGCATTTGTAGCTTTATATAAAATATTTTCCATGTTGTACAAGTTATGTGTAGTATTAAAAAAAAAAATGTGAGGAAACATTAAATTTCGCTTTTATTTCACCTTTTTTTTAAAAAAAAATTCAAAAAATATCAGTTACTGCGCAGATCTAAATGACAGGATGTGGACAAAATTCCTGCGCAGAGGCAAATTAAGGATTTTTTTTTTGCAACTAATTTTTTAATAAATAATACAAAAAATGAATTTAAATTATTTTTTTTTTGCATAAACAATTTTTTTTTAGCTATTTAAAATTAAAAAATAATTTTTTCTAATAAAAGAAAAATAAATAGAAAGATAAAATTGATTTTTTCCTGTCAGTCGCTAGTAAGATTATTTGAACAAGGAAAAATTCTATTCCTGGTGCACATACTATGCTTATCATCATAATTTTATAGTATGTGTAGTACCGCGCACGCGTTCAAGCCGGTTACAAGTTTTATCCAGTTCCAGTTGAGGCCAGTTGCTAACAGTCGCCAGTCCGCCGTCACACACGTATCATTGTTTTTGTTGTATTAGTGTATTACAATCGTTTCAAACAATACAACTTCAGTTTTAAAAAAAATTCCTACAAATTTTAATAATAAACTTTCTTTTTCTACATTATTTTATATCAATATACAAAAAAAAATACATACACAATATTGCATTTAACAGAAATATTTTTATTGAATATTATTCATTGGTGATCATCTGCGAGTGAATTGTTTACATATATAAAAGATATAATTCAAATAATTAAAGAAGAGTAATTTTTGTGAAAAATAAACCAAACAATATTAATATTTATCATATATATTTGAATATTTTTACGCTGTCAAGTATCTTCATTAGAAAGTTAAAGAAAGTAAGCAAAACGATTGGGAATATTTACTCGGATTTGAACTTTTCGGACCTTAATTTTTAAATTACAACTCTTTCACTGCAACCTCATCTGGCATTATGTCTGTCACCGAGTGGGATTATTCCATCCATAATGGTATTTATTTATTTCTCTTAATTAGTATTGATATTTCATTACTTATTATTAGTAAAGAGAATAGTTTTCAAAAAAAGACAATTAATCGAGTTTTAATAAGAAGATAAATAATAAAAAAGTGAAGACTTGCTGCAATCTTTCAATGTAAGTTTTACCAATTTATTTTGATAATAGTCAAGTAAAGGATTATTTGAATCAAAATCAATTATTTTTTTTTTATAAAAATTAGTAATTAAATCTCTTAAAGTAGAAATAAAAAAAAGACGGTTAATTTTTGGACTTAAATAAACAAGTTCGAAACTTATTTCTACAGTATTATTTCAAATTATCAAATAAATATTTACTTGAACTAAATAATTTTTAAAATCAAATAATTTTTGTATTTGAAAAAAATAATTCCAAATAAAAAAATTATTTGGTTCAAGTAAATATTTATTTTCTAATCAAATAACTGATTATTTTAATCAAATAAAATTTTTTTTTAGTGTCCTTTTTTAGTTTAGATAAGAGTACTAATAAAATTAAATCAGTGAAACTGATTTTAATCAGTGATGTTATGAAAATTACTGATTGAAATCGTGTCAAGTAATTTTTTTGTGGAATGATACTAATCAGTATTTTATGTATTCAAATTAAATTTAACAAAAATATTTTATTATCGTTGGGAAATAACTTGTTCTCGTAAAAATAGTTGTTTTTTTCTTTGTTTTTTTTTTTTTAATTTTTCCATATTATTCAATTATAGTATAAATTTTTAAAAATTTCTTTCCTTTGGGGGGACCTTAAACATCTACTCTTGTAAAAACTGTGTCATGGCTCTTTTTCAGGGATACCAGTTATTTATTTGAAAAAAAAGTGTATTGCAATTTTATATATTTCTCAAGTCATTTATTATTGGTTTTTATTGTTTTTTTTCAAAATTATTTTTGTATCTTGCTTAATACAGAACTGATGACAAAATATTTCGTTTTTTTTTTTTTAATAAAACAGAATATAAATACTTTTTTTGTAAGATTATTATTAATTATTATTATTATTATTAAGACACTTTATATATTTTTATACATATATGGCCTTAAATTAGAAGCGTTAATGAATGAGTTTTTACAAAATATGATGATTTTGTTTTCTCATTAAGAAAATGTTTTATTGGTGAAAGTTTTGATTTTTTTTTTTTTTTTTTTGACTTAGATATTTTCAATTTATGTGAGAATAAATAGAAAGTAATGATTTTTCTGATATTTTAGTTTTAAATATGAATTTAATTTTTTTTTAAAAAAAATATCGTTTCTTTGTTTTCGATTTGGAAAATATGAAACTGAAAATTTTGAAAAAAAGCAATAATTGGTAATAAATAAAAAAAAAAAAAGTAAAAATTGAATTAAAAATAAATTTTTTTTGAATATTTTTGTTTGCCATTAAAATTATTTATGTTATGGCAACAAAAATAAAAATTGACCAAGAAAAATATATTCTAGACAGAATCATCGACCGCAAGTGATCGATGAAAATAATAATTGGTATACTATACTATATAAGTAAAGACTGTATTTTTATTGTCTGCCCTATATGAATTATTATTATTTACTAATACATTAATTCTCATTGGAAAAAGACTAAACATAAAAATATATATAGTTAAATTATTATCTAGTTAGAGGGAAATATATTTATAGGTGTAAATTATTTATCATTAAACAATTTAAAATACTTTTGTTATTCTCCTTTTTTTTTTATTTCGCCAATTAAGTCAAATTATTACATAAAACATAAGTGTAATTTTAAAACATAATTTTTTTAAATTACTTTAATGACTTCAATTTTTTGAATTATTATTATTATTGTTCTATATAATTCAGAGAAGAATAAAAAAAAAAAAATATTGAGAGTGTACGTGAAAAAATTCGAACTTGATGTTAATGTTCTTGATTTATTTTTTTGCAAAGGTCGAATACGTATTAAATTATTCATTTATAATCAATAGTATGGGAAAACAAAGTTTGAATGTAAAATATTTTTTTTTATATTCCGTAATCAACGAATAGAAGTGATATTAGCATTGATGTCTCTCGGAGAAATATTCTCGCTTCACGAGAAAATGGATCTTAAATTACAAAAAAAAAAAATTCGGTTTAAAATTATTTTTAATTACAAAACCAAATTTTATTTTTTCATTTCCTATTAAAAAAAAAAAAAGAAAAACTAAAACTGTTTTTTTTTCAGGACCCAGCACTTGGGGGGAAAAATTTCCCATGGCAGCAGGATCAAGACAGAGTCCTGTAAATATTGTAACAAATCTTGTTGCATGTGATCATCAGGCTCTTATTGACAAACCTTTAACATGGAAATATGAATCCACATCTTCCAAGGTTTTAGGTAATCCAGGATACTGTTGGAAAGTCGATTGTGATGGAGAAGGCTCTCGTAAGATAATTTAATATTTATTAAACTGAAAAAAAATAAAATTTTTATTTGATTCAAATACTCAATTACTTGAGTATTATCAAATAAATATTTATTTGAACGAAATAATTTTTATTTGAACGAAATAATTTTTATTCGAATTAAATAAATTGTATTTGAACCAATAATTTCTATATTTAAAATAAATATAATCTCAAATAATAATTATTTGATACAAATAAATATTTATTTGATACAAGTAAATATTTATTTGATAATAATCAAGTAATCGAGTATTTGAATCAAATTTTTTTTTCAGTGTATTTTATTATATTAATTTTGTATTATTTTAAAAGGACTACGAATTTTTTTTTTTTTTTTTTGACAAAAAAAAATTTTATTATTGGTTTTTATTGTTTATAGTAAATTATAAATTACTACTATATTATAATTAATTAATTAATATATAATTATTGTATTACTATTATTATATTAATTATAATAATTAGTAATATAAAATTTATAGTAAATTTTTTTGACAAAAAGAAACTGAAACCAAAAACAATGATTCTGAAATTTTTTTATTCTCGACTTTACATTTTACATTGACGGAAATAATTTACATTTGCGATCAAATGAACAACTCAGACATTAAATTGTAAATTAGACATATCGCTTGCATATTTTATATAGAAAAAAAAAAATATATAAAATTAAGTTTCCTCTAAATCTTACACACTGCATTTCGAAAATGGAAAAAAAAATATCGTACTTATTTTGCAAAAATTGAGTCATCTTTTTTCTATCTATGTACAGTCATGTTTACAAGTTAAAATAGGTTTGTTGACTTTTTGATAAATTTCTCTTATCTGTCAATCAAAACTCTGCACCTTGATGATATTCCAAAGATTAAGTCTGGAATATTTTTAATTTTCTTTAATTATTCATTTTTAACTGTTTTTTTTTTTCAATATTTACCAAAAAAATAATTATTTTTAATTCTATTGTTCGCAAATCAATTTGCTAATTAAAAATAAATGTTTAATTAGAATGAATTCACTTATTTCCAATTTTATAATTAATGAATTTTATAGTGATAATAATAAATAATAGAAAGAAATTATGTTTATTATTTTGAATTTAATTTTTTATTAATTTGCACATGTTGATATTAGTCGTGAAAAAAAAAATATATATACATAAAACATCTCGTGACATAATGCGTCATAGAAAGCACGTGATGCCAGCAATGAATGATGTGTGTGTATATGTTCTTTATTTTATTCTTTTCGATGCACTAAATAAGATCAAAAAGTTCAAATTTCTCATTTAAAAAAAAAAAACTAATCTATTTCTTAAAAAAAAAAAATAAATATTGCTTTGCAAATAATTTTTTGCGGAATATAATTTTTTTTTATTTGCCAAAAATTAAAGAATATTTTTCTATATAATAATATAATATTTTTCTATATAATATAAAATTTTTAAAATGAAATTCTAAATTAAAAATCTATGTTTTGTTGTTAGATACTTGAATACACACGTGCTTGATATCAACATTATAAAAAGCTACTTCATTATTAAAATAGTCGTACGTAATAAATAAAATTGCTTTAGCTTTAATAGGATGTATGTATATTCACGTGGGACCCCTATAGGATATTAAGAGCATGTGATTATATATATATATATATATAATATGACAGGCATTAAAAAGAATAAATAAACGACAAGACATTAAAACATTATTATATTGAATTCAGGAAGTAATAATAATATTGATTTGCTATAAATTGATAAAAATCAGATGACAATTTATTTTTCTTTTGTTTTATTTATAAAAATTTTACTAATTTTTTCAATTAAGAATTTTTGAAATTAAAAAAATAATTTTTTTTTTTAAATAATTTTTTTTTAAAAACAATTTCTTGTATTACGTAATAATGTTCTTATAACGTTCAATCATGTATATCCGGCTCATAGTTATACTTCATTTCATTTATTAGTATACCTATCCTTATATGTAAAGTAAACAAATATATTACATTTATTTTTAACGACTAAATTGTGCAAGAAATTTTTTTTTCCTTACAAGGTGTGTTGAAAAAAAAATTTTAAATCAAAATAAAAATCTCGTCAAATATTTGTTGTATGGATTTTTATGAAAAAAAAGAATGATTCAAATTAAGGTTTTTTTTTTTTTTTGATCGTACTGTGTATTATAAAAAATTATTGAAAAAGAAATGAATCTGAAAAAAATTATTGAAAAAGAATTGAATCTGAAAAAAATTATTGAAAAAGAATTGAAAAAAAAATTATTTAAAAGAATTGAATCTGAAAAAAATTATTGAAAAAGAATTGAATCAAAAAAAATTATTAAAAAAGAATTGAATAAAAAAAAATGATTGAAAAAAATTATTAAAAAAGAATTGAATCAAAAAAATGATAGAAAAAAATTATTAAAAAAGAATTGAATCAAAAAAATGATAGAAAAAAATTATTAAAAAAAATTGAATTAATATTTTTTTAGTCCTCACTGGCGGTCCTTTGAAGAACGATGTATATAAACTTGAACAGTATCATTGCCATTGGGGTTGCAGCGATTCAAGAGGATCGGAACATACAGTCGATGGACAAGCATTTGCTGGCGAGGTAGTATTTTTCTTTATTTTTTTTTACAATTTTAATAAAAATAATAAAAATTGAATCACTCAATAATTATTTGTTATATTTTTTAGCTTCATTTGGTGCATTGGAACGTAAGCAAATACAATAGTTTTATGGAAGCGGCAAACGCATCTGATGGTCTTGCTGTTTTAGGAGTATTTCTCAAGGTGAGATTTTTTTTCTTTTTTTTTAAATTACAATTTTATTCCGGAAATATTGTTGAGAAAAATTCGAATAAAAAATGTTTTGAAAGCTATACGTAAAGCTTATTTACAAAGTGCTGCGCTCAGCTTATTTTTATATGGATGCACAATGGTCGTTACTTACCAAACTTATATAATCTCGAAGCTTGAATCCCAAACAGTTGTCTTACCAATCATCAGGTGATGGATATTGCGCGTTAATACAATTGTCTAAAACAGTTATGTATGAATATTATGACCTTCCTTTCAAAGGCAAAAGATAGCTAACAATAAGATAACACATTCACATATAGTATATATATATAAATGCAAAAATATATTTTTTTTAAAATTATTATTTATAACAAATTGATAATTTACGAAAATGGCTTTGCTAAGCGCTAAATACACTGAAAAAAAATTTATTTGATTCAAATAAATAAATATTTACCAAATAATTTTTGAAACCAAATAACTGTATTTGAAATAAATACAATTTCAAATAATAATTATTTGATTATTAAATTATTTGATACAAATAAATATTTCATAAAAATATAAATAAATTTATTTCATCCATTTTGGCTCTATATTATTCGGGTTTCTTTTTTTTCAGAAAATAATTCGATAAATTAAAGTTGTTCGACATAGTTAATTATTATTATAATTTATAGTTGCATTTATTTGTTTACTAAAGGTTGGAGAAGAACATGAGGAGATGAATAAAATAGTGCATCTACTTTCAAATGTAATTCATAAAGACGAAAGTGTCGAAATCACTGATCCAATCGATCCAAACAAACTTCTTCCTGGTAAGTTGTATATTTATTTAATTAAAGAAAGCTCTCGCATTGTAACTATCTCTCATAATTGAAAATCAATAATATAAAGGGTTTATATTTTTTTTATTTTTTAATTAATTAGATTCTTAAAAAAAAATTAATAACAATTAATAATAATTAGTTCGGGGTGGACGTGCCGGTATACAAAGATGCACAAATCCGTGTATGCGTTGGGCTGATCGAATTATTCGTCCCGATTATAACAAATCGGACTCTAAAGGTTGGTAAAAAAAAAAAAAAAAAAACTGGGGATTTTTATTGGTTCGCACATGAACCGTGATACTGCACTTTTATCACGCGATGGTATTTTTTTTTGTATATATATTTATACCCACACAACAGCACTGCAAATTACTTTTTATTTGCATAATATTCCAAAGATAAAATTTGAATTTTTTTAAAAAAATAATTTCTTGTATCGTATTGTAAAATAAAAATTATTTTTTTCTCAGATAATAATGGATATTGGACATATTTGGGTTCATTAACAACACCACCTTGTAGCGAAAGTGTAACTTGGATTCTTTTTAAAAAATACATTGAAGTTTCTCACGAACAGTTGGTCATTTTTCGAGGTTTAAGAAATTTTCCACGTGGTGCAGAATGTCCATGTCATGATAATCATGGAGTGGTAATAAATTTATTATTTTTTACAAAACTTTTTTTTTTCTATAGTGTTTAAAACTAAAATTATTTCAGGTAGTTAACAACTTTCGACCACCTCAACCAGTTTCAGGACGCATTTTACGTGATTGTGGCAGTTTTTAAAAATTTTCTTCTATACTCGATTAAAGAAAATAATAATAAAACAAAAACATTTTTTTGTCAATAAGATAATAATTATTAGAAAAAAAAGGGTTGGTGGAGGAATAGACTTTATATGCATTGAAACACTCCAATTAATTGAAAATTTCTAAATTTCATATCTAAAATTATCGTATTTATTTCCTCACAAAAAAAAACATTGCACGATTTTTCAAATTAAAACATATTCTCTGAAAGTTGAGAAAAAAAAATTATTTCTTTTAGCTTTTTAATAGAACTTCATTTCATTAAATTCCATTATTTATATAAATTTATGCGAAAAATTCTCCAATAATTTCAATTAAATCATTCGTGTTAAGTGTAAAAGACAATGTGAAAATTAGTGAATTAAAATTATATGAAAATTTATACAAATATTAAGCTGAGCTTTATTATTATAGAAAATTATGCAACAAATTTTGTTTCCAACTATAGACAAAAGTATTTCAATGCATTTTGTTTTATCTTCATTTTATTATATAGTCGTTATTTTCAATGTGCCTTAACGTACACCTTTTATGCATAATGTGTGTGCGTGTGTATGTTGGGTGTCCGAAAATTTTTTTTTTTAATATTTTCATTCCACAATTTTCTTTAATTTATTATAAAGAAATGAATTAAATACCAAATTTTCTAAAAATCTATCAATTTAAAAATTTTTGTTAAAGATTATAATAATACGTTAATAATATTTATAAAAATTAAAAAAAAAATATACAAACATTTTTTTGCCCGAAGAAAAGAAAATTTTCAATAAAAGTAACCGAGGGAAAACAAATTTTTTTGTCGGACACTCTAAAATGTGTGTACACGTGGCATTTATATTCTTTGCTATAATTTAAATATTTGTTGAATGTCCACGTGTACGCATAATTCTTTAATTAAAATTTAAAAAAAAAAAAATAACGCAGGAATATAGTATTAATAAAATTAGATGAGTGAAAATTAGTTATACTGTGAGGAAAAAAAAACCTTGTGCCTGATGATTGTAAAATAAAAAAGAATTGCAAAAAAAACGATGAAATAAGACGAAACATAAAATTGTTATATTATTCAAATTGTGTACAATTTACACGTTCCATAATTTTTGTTTCATAATAAAATTGTCAGCAAAAAAAAAAAAAACAATTTATGCTTTTTATTAATAATTGTATTAATTATAAAATGAGATTGCCTAAAACCGTTGTGTGGTTTTATATTTATTACTCCCAACTAGTTTTCAAATTTCTTTTCAAATTATTATCGAACAAAATTTTGTAATCAATGAAAAAAAAAGAAATATTTCTATATTTTTCAATGTGACAAGAAAATGATTAGATTTTGTTCTATAATCCCTTGAATAGAAATAATTACTTTAGCGAATGTTCTCTAATCATTGCTTTTATTGTAATACATAAAAGGATTTATTAACCATTTTGCGATTTAATAAATATGAATTTTTTTGAGTAAATTGATTATTGTACTTTTTTTGCAGGCTTTAAAATCGATTCTCTTATAATCAAATAAAATAGTTTATAGTAAAAAGTAACATACCTTTATTTTAAAAATTTAGCCATTACGTAGTAATTACTTCAGCTTCTTTATCGTCACCTTCATCTTCGTCATCAGATGATTCTCTTTCAAGTTGTGGTCCGTCTTCATGATATCTTTTTGTTGCTTTTTCAAGAAATTCATCTTCAACACCTTCCATTATACCCTTGTGTACACCCTAAAGAGCAAAATCAATTAATTATCACCAAAAATAATTTACAAATTTACTTTTTTTCCTAATTTTTCAATATCAAAATTCACAATAATAAAAACAATTTACCTTCATTGTGCTCACTTTTTCCATATAATAATTATAAACAAATTTAGCCATATGTGGCATATCCTCAATTTCCAATGAAGGAACAGATGGAGAATCAGTATTTAATCTTGTAGAAGGATATGTCTCATGAGGCAAAAGTACTAATTTCATTGGACGAAGCATTAGTTGATTAAATGCTGGCGTCAATTCAAAACAATTTTTAAATAACGAAGCACGAGCAAAGACATAGAGTCCCAATCGTGCACGAGACATTGCAACAACAAGACGTCTTGCATCACGTAAATGACCAACTGCTCGTGTTTTCACTAAAGACAAAATAATATAATCATTTTGTTGACCCTGATATTTGTCAACAGTCGTTACTTTATTCGGTCGACCAATCAAAGGATTATTTGCGCATCTAAAAAAAAAAAATTAATAACAATTACTTTTATTGCCAAAAAGTCATTAAATTAATAAATAAATACCTTATATTGATGACATCGCGTATCAAATGTTTTTGTCCATTGTAAGTGGTTAATATACTAATTTTATCAGCAGGATAGCCTAAAAGACGCATATACATAAAAACTGCAACACAATATTCGGCTTCGGCGAGATTTTGATAAAAATATGCACTCGGCTCACTTTCTCCCACTCCATTGAAATCCTCAACATTAATTAATTGAAAATCATAAAGAAAACCAGAATTTGCCACTAAATATTCAGAACTATTTTCCACGTGCGTTAAATTACCAAGTTTTTTATATCGCCAATTATAAAGATTACATATACTTGATCTCGCACGACCCTGACCATCAAGATCAACAGTTGGTACTCCCAATCTAACAAATCGAGCAAATAATGATTGTTCCATATTTGAATATTTTTGAAATGCCATATTTTTTATTACAGGCGGTAATTGATGATGATCACCAATCATAATCCATCGTTTCAATCGATTATATCCATCCTGGGGATTTTGTAAAAGTAAAGGAATAAATGTTTCAATTTCCAATATTTGTGCCGATTCTTCCATAAGAATATTATCATACGTAAATCCCATATCAACGAGTTCTCTTCTTTTTAACGCCGCATGTGTACAAGTCATTGCAATTATTTTAGCTTCTTTCACCAATAAATATTTCGAACGATCAAGTCCTGAGCGTAAAAGTTCAAATGCACGGAATTCATCAAGTTGAGTGAAAATTCGCTCAATATATCTAAAAATTATTTATTTATTATTATTTAAAAATAATTATTAAAAATTATTACAAATAATTATTAAAAATTATTAAAAAAAATTTTAAATTACCTAAAACAACTTTGTGCAATTTCATAATCTTCATCAAAAGACTGACATTTAAATAATGGTTGTGGTGCATTGTCAAAAAATTTATGAAAAGGAAATTCCTGATTGACAAATTGAATAGAATGACTACTTGTATTACCACCTCGTTGTTTTATTCTTGTTTCAAATCTTTCCCATCGTGTCAATACTTGATACATAAAAAAATGACCTGCTGTTTCACATGTGTAGGCAACATCACCTTTTACCTTCAAAGACTCCTGTAAAAAAAAAAAATTATTATTTTATTTAATAACTAGCAAAATTAAACGCGCGCCAAATTAATTATTTGTTTGTTATAAAGAAATTAATATTATTATTAATTGAGATTAATATTATCAATAATAATTTAATTTATTAGAATATTATTACATATTAAATGATAATAATGAAAATTATATGTTTACAGGCCTCGGATTATACGACTTTTTTCAAAAATACGACTTTTATCGACTTCTTTTAATAAAATGCGACATTTTTTTTTTTTACATTTGAAAAAAAAAATGTAAATAAAATACATTTTTCTAGTATAAAATGTAGATCTTCATCAATTCAATTAATTAACAAATTTTGAACTAAAATGATTCTTCACTAAATGAATTATTTTTAATAATTTTAATGAAATACATCACAAATTCAATTATATTAAAATTATTTTTTCAATTAAAATTTTTATAAAATTTAACAATTGTTTATAATTTAAAAAAAAAATATCACAATAAAATTCAATTATTTTTTAAAAATTTCAATTCAAAATAAACTAAAATTCAATTATTGCCTGAAATTTTAATTCAAAATCAATTAAAAATCCAATAAAATTATCAAAAATTTTCAATTTAAAATTTAATTATTTACCAAGTTTTCAATTTAAAATGAAATAAAATTCAATTATTTTCTAAAATTTCTATTCAAAATTAATTATCCAAATTTTTAATGAAAAATGAACTTAAATTAAATTATTATCCAAAATTTCAATTAAAATTCAATTATTTCCCAAAAATTTTCAATTTAAAATCAAATAAAATTTTATTATTCTCAAAAATTTGAATTCAAAATTAATTGAATTTAATTATTTCTAAAATTTTCCATCGAAAATTTTTTTTTTTTGAAATTCAATAATTTCAATTATAACTCTAAGGAAATTCAATTATTTTTAACTATTTTAATAATATTCTTTGAAAATTCAATTAAATTTAAAAAATGTTTTCCAAAAATTGTTTGATAAATTATTTTTAGTTCTGTAAAATTTAATAATTGTTTGAAAATTAACAATATCTTTTGAAATTTAATTATTTCTAAAAATTTCAACTTTAACCCATCGAAAAGAATTATTATTGAAAAAAAAATTTTTATTTAAAAATCTGTAAAATATTTTTGTCAATTTTTTATTTTTTTTGTATTTTATCCACTTTTTTTTGAATATAAATCGACTAAAACGACTTTTTGTGTCTTTAAATTGATTCGAGGCCTGTGTTTTTATAATTAATATTTAATAGGTATTCGTTGGCCTCTGGTATCTTAAAAATTATTTTTTTTCAAATTACTATCTTGTACGAAATTTCCTGGCGCATCTTTTTTCTCATCATAAATTTTTTGTATTTGTATACAATTTTTGAATCAATATACAACTTTAAAAAAAATTTCATTGGTAAACGTTGTGTACTTCAGCTTTGTGAATTGAATTTTCAAATTTGGAATTTTAAAGAAACTTATTCCGAAATTTGGAAACACAATTAATACAACTTTGGCAATAATGAGAAAAAAAATTGTCAAAATTTGACACGTCATAAGATTACTATTCAAAAAAACACGTGAAATCAGAAAAGGCCAACTTCAAGTTAGAACAGAACGACAGACCAAGAATTTTATTATTATATAATAATTGAATAAAAATTAAATTCCAAATTTTTATTTACCTTTAATCTCTGAACTTCCTCGAGAAGATTCATTCTTTTTGCCAATACATAATTAACTCGGCCGTATCGACTAAAATCTTTTTCAGTTTCTAAAGCCTCTTCACCGTGACCAAGACGCAAAAGATGTCTCTCATCAATATCGAGGGCCATAATTTTTTCAAAAAGTTGATTTAAAGCTTGATTCGAGTGCGTTACAATTAAAGTTCTTTGATTTGGAAAATTATGATAAAGATTTGATATAATTTGTACTGCCACATCCGTTTTACCTGTACCAGGTGGACCGACAACAAGAGTTAATCCTGGTTGCATTCCAGCACGAATTGCTTCCACTTGAGTCGGAGTAAATGGAATTTGATTTCTGTGAAAAAAAAAATTTTTAAACAATTTTTTCTTATTTTTTCTTAAATGAGTAATTTTGATTCTTACTTTCTTGGTTCGTTAGCTTTGTAAGGACCTCGACTCGGTGGAATATGAGGTCGTACAATTATTTCCTTTTTCTCCTCCCTTCCATTTTGTTTATCCAAAACATCTTGAAAAGTCAATCGAAATGGGCCTATTAATTTTTTTAAATCATCACTCGATAATTTTATATCATATCCAGGAAAACTCGAACGAAGATGATTTATATCCAAGAACGTGTCATTAAAATCCATATCTGCTATTTCATTTGTCATTCTGTATTAAAAAAATAAAAAGTAAAATAATTTATTTAAAAAAAAAAAAATTTATATAATAATATAGTACCGTGAATAATGTGCAGCTGCTGGATCACCATATCCTAAAATAATATTATGAAGCCAATCAGGAACAACACATTCCGTATTCATTAATTCACGAATTGTTTCCAATACTGCTTTAAAATTATTTTCTTTTGGTTTTCTTCTCATAATAATATTAAAACTTTCATAAACATCTTCGCTTCCATGACTTGCATTATCCATATCGATTCGATATTGATTTGAATCCAACCAAACTCTATAGATACGCGTATCACCTGGTAAAATAGGTCTTGGCTCTGGACCATCTTCTATAACACGACCATTTGAATCCAACATACCTTCAACTTCACAACCACGTACTGTTGTTAAACCAACTTGTGGTATAAACGCCAATTTATGACTATATTTAGTACCTGAAATTAATTTTCCATTTATTACTGTTCATTTTTTTTTTTTTTTTCATTAAAATGAAATTTTTTTAAAATTTATACCAATTGGATTTTTTGGTTTGACCGTTATGAGAAAACACACATCATGTTTTCTAAGATTCTCCCATTCTGATTTGATTTCTTTTCTGACACTTAAATTAATTGTAATATCTGCTCGCACACGAGATGGTCTTTTTTCTCCAATATTTGGTTTTGCAACTTCAACAACAGCAAATTCTGTTATTGGTTGTGCCATTCTTGCCCATCCACCAAAATAAACTCCACCGTCTTCAGCTTGCCTAAAAAAAAATTATTTCCAGTAGAAAAAAAAATAATCACAAATATTTAATATTTAGGAATATATTTACCATGGACTTAATCTACTAACTGCATCCTCGATATCTTGTCGGATTTCATCTATAATAATAAATAATTAATAATTATTCCAGAAAATTTATACAATCATTTTTGCATTTGAATTTTCATGGAATAGAATTTATAGAACAAATATATTTGTAAAAAAAAGTTATGAAAAATTGTATATGGAAAGAAAATAAATATTAAATTTTATAAAAGTATTTTCAAGTGGAAAATATTTTAAACAGCGAAATTTTCATATAAGAAATATTAATCTTTAGTAAACTTTTATAAAATTTACAATAGTTATAATAAAATTTGATAGAACGTATTTGATTAATTGAAAGTAAGTATTATATGGAAATTTCGCTTTTTACAATATTTTCCAAAATACTTTTATAAAATTTGATATTTATTTTCTTTCACTGTACTTACAAGTTGATTCAAGGCGAAATAAATTAAAATTTCTCAATAGATAATCGTGCAATGTGAGAAATTGTAAATTTAATTTTGGTAATGCAAGACATCCTTCGCCAGAAAAATATTCTGTTGGAACAATACTCTCATTCCAAATAACTTCTTCAGTTGGATATAAAGGCATTTCGTTTAATTCTTCCAATTGTGATGCTCTACGCTCGTGTCTTGATATCTAGAAAATAATAATAATAATAATAATAATAATAATAATTACTTATAATAATTACTTTAATAATAATTACTTTAAAAATAATTACTTCTTTTTTTTATTGATGTTAATGAAAAATATTTACCAATAATTCTCTCAGGAAGTCTAGATCAAGACGAAACCAATTTTCATTATTTTTACGATCCTCAGGTGGTACTAAATACAAGTAACTGGCTATTAATCTTAATTTTTCTTCACTGAAAACAAAAAAAAATAATTTTTATTAATTTCTTTTGGAAAATTAGAAAAAAAAAATTAGAAACATACCTTAGAAAACCAAAATGTTTGTACAGAGCATCCCTTGTATCAACACTAGCAACATTAGCCAATGAGAAATTTCGTAAATCTTCAAATTTTGCAAATACAACTTTCTAAAAAAAAAAAAAAAAGAAATTAATTTAATTAGAAAAATTTATTAAAAATAGGGCAAAAATTAATTTTTTTAAAAATTTATTTACCTGAAGGGATGTAATTTTTGTGTAATGTAATTGTGTCATATCATGATCCGTTAATGGCTCTCCAGTTTCTTCATTAATTTCAAATCTTGCATAAAATTTCAGCATTTCCAGAAGCTAGAAAAAAAAAAATAATTTATCCACAATATTCAAAACAGTTGAATTTATATAAAAATAAAAATGATTTTATTCAATATAAAAATGAAAATTTCTTTTCAAAAGTGTACCGCGCGTTCTACAAAAATTGACGATTTTAAACGATGAAACACGATATAGCACGACAATGTGAAAGCGTTTGGCTTGGCGTCAGTAATTGTGTATAGTTGAGTCAGAGATTAGGTATAGTACTAGTGGGATGCATGATTATTGGTCACAATACACATTGTGACTTGAATATTAAAAAGCGTACGTCATATTTGTTGAATGTCTTTAATTTTTTTTTTTTAACTATCATTCAATTCGCTCTAACTAAATTTGAGATTAAAATATATTTATAAAATAAATAGAAATAATGATATACAATTTAAAACAAGTGTTATATTGATATTTTTTATATGAAAAAGACCAAAAAAATTAAAAAAAATAGAAATGTGATTCAAATTCACAAACAATTAAAATAATTTCAAATGATATTCCTAGAGAAAAGTAGTAATTCTAGTTTGATAAGATCATGTATTTACTGATGATAATATTTTTTATATTCCTTGAAATTGGAGTGAATTTTTGTTTTGCCATTGAAACAAACAATGATTATACACCTCAGAGAAATTTAAATTTTTCAATTTTAATTGGCAAATGTTGCGAATTAAATGAATTATTAAAAGATGACAAATGCATTCCTCTTAATGAGACAAAAGAGACTCAAGTTTGGCGACCAACGGAATCAATTTTTGATAGTGAAAATCACTTTGAACGAAATAATAAACAACCTAAAGGTAATAAATATTATTATTAATAATATAATAATAAATGGAAAATAAACATCTAAACAATTTTTTACAGGAAAACTTGGTAATTATAAATTAAAAATTGGTTTGCCTCGATGTCAGAATGGAGAGCATCAATGGCATGTTTATCATAGTCAAACTGGATCCGATAAATTGTATATATTACCTTCTGGAATGTTACGACATTATGTTATTAAATCAAATGATGATGATGATGAAGTAAAGAAAGATGAAGATTTTTATTTTGACGATGATGCATTATCAAAAAATATTCATTATGATTATCCATTTGGTCATTATTGTGCGGATAAAGCAATTTTAAGTAGAGATGGAATTGTCACAACATATGCAATGGTATGTGTACCAGAATTAACGAGTAAATGGACGGAAACGGATCAATTAATTAGATACATTGTTGATCCAATATTTCATGCAATTGCCATAATAAGCTATTTTATTGTAGCAATAATTTATTTTGTTTTACCACAATTAAGAAATCTTGTTGGAAATTCAATTAGCAGTATGTGTTTATGTCTTATTATCAGCCAATGTGTATCAACAATACGAATATTTAAACAATTTGGAAATCATATTAATTTTTTAATTATTGGTAAGTGAATTAATTAATTTCTTTTTCTCAATTTTGTTGATTTAATTAATTTAATTCTATTTCACAGATATTATTTTATATGTCTCATTATTGGGTGCATATTTTTGGCTCACTGCATTTGGATATTATATATGGAAAACATTTCGATCAAGAAATGTTTATCTTCGTGTAACTGATGCACGTACATATTGTTATTATTCAACATTTGTTTGGAGTGCAACAATATCAATAGCGTTTATTGTTATATTTTCACATTTCACATTAGAAACAAATAAACCAATAATAAGTGGTGTTAATTATTCTCCACAAGAAACAATTGGATGGCTTGGACTTTCATTTCTTTTTATGTGTATTGGTTTTAGTATAATAATAAATTTTTGTTTTGTACTCACAACAGCAAATACTATTAAAAAAATGAGTACATATAGTCGAATACAACATAAAATGAAATATGGCTTTCGAATGTTTGTTTTATTATTTATAATAATGAGTGTATCGTGGATATCAATATTATTTTCACAATTAGAATACAATGCCTTAATATATTGCGATATATTCATTAATTTATTGCAAGGAATTTTAATTCTTTACGCTTGTGTATTTGGACAAAAAAGAGTGACATTTCTTCTTGGAAAAACGTGTAATTGTTGTATGTGGACTGAAAATGTTGAAGGTATCGATTGGGGTGAAGAAATGATAGCAATTAATCTTGGCTATTAAATATTCTTCAAATTTTTTTTTTTTTGTACTTAAAACTTTTTCCCAATTTTTTTTTTTTTGTATTTTTATAAACTTTTTTAGAAATAAATTCCATTTTCTAATAAATGTAGAATTTTTTTTTTACTTACTTGACCAAATAATCCACCTTCGGTTCGTTTTAGCAAATTTGATAATTGACATCGTACAACTAAATGACAATCGTCCATTACTGTGTTAAAAAATCGTCTCGTCAATAATAATGCCTCCAAATCAATCATAAGCTCTAAAAATCTCTCACAATATCTAACTCTATCCGGTAAAACATTTCCTATAAAATAATAATAAATTTTACATAATTATTATTATTAAATTAATAATTTTTGTTAAATTAATAATTTTTGTTAAATTAATAATTTTTGTTAAATTAATAATTTTTATTAAATTTTACCTTCAAATGGAATTTCTTCTAAAACTTTAATAAATTTAATCATCAATTTATGTAAAAATTTTCTCTCCCATTCTAATTTTTCCTTTAAATTTGGATTATCTTTTTTTAAAATTTTTTCCCAATATTTCTTCCATTTGGGATGTTTTTTAAATTCAAAAATTCTACGACCCTCCTGCAATGATGTCCACATTGTGAGGGCAATTAATCGTTTTATTTCTTCTCTCACTAAACTCACTTCCATTGAATTAAAACAATGATTAAGAAAAACAACAAGTGCAGTTTGTTCTTTTAAATCATAATCAAATGTACTTTCTTCAAGGCATGCCTCAAGAACTTTTTGAAAAAATCCAGAAAATTGATTTGGTTGTTTTTTGAAAGCCTCCCATACTTGTACACGTTCACGAAATTTTTCATTAACCATCACAACAATTGATATTGTATGTGCTCTTGTTGCATTTTCTGTTATATAATTTGGCCATAAATAATTTTCCAAATATTGACTAAATTCTAACATCATTATTCGTCGAATTGAAAATTTTGTAACACATATTTCATCAACATAAATATTATCAACAATTTGAGGATCAAATGGTAAATGAAATGTTGCAGTATGAGGCGCCCAATATTTATTTGCAAGCTGTTGTAAAAAAAATATTTTTTATTATTTTAATTTTATTTTTAATTATTTCCCCCAAAACTATTTTTATAGTTAAAAAGTAGTTGAGAAGAAATAATTACTGTTTGTAATTATAATGTGTTATAAACTTTTTAACATTTGAAACAATGAGAAATACCTGTGTTATTTTATCAGCGTTAATTTGTTCAACCGTTGGTGTGACTGGTGTTAAAACTTGATTTTCCATTTTCAAAAGTAATTTATTATTTAATTTATATAGTTAATATATAACCTCGTAATAGTAACGTTTTCCCCGTGTTCCGGTCGTTGTTGTTCAGGGTTGAGAAACTTAATTTAACGAGAAACCAGAGTTGCCAATGACCCTACATAAACGCTACTGCGCTTGCGTTACGACAATTCTCTTATAGGTCGAAAAAAGCGCGCTTATATAAAATGCTTAATAATAAGAAAACTTTAATAAAGCAATATAAAAATATTTTTACTATTGAATTTTTTTTTTTTTGTTAATTATATTGCTTCCTAATAAAAAAAATACTAATTTCCTTAATATACTTAAGTATATAATAATAATAATAATAATAATAATAATAATAATAATAATAATAATTTTATTATATTTATATCATTATTATAATTATTTTTTAAATAAAATATTCATAATCTATTATTATTATCATCAATATAATATTTATTATTATCATTATTTTCAATAAATTATTATTAAGTATCTATGAATGTATTACATCTATATATTTCAAAAAAATGAATCGAATTTTTTTTGTACTTTTTTCCTCATAAAAAAGTACAAAAAAATTTCGCTAAAGTTTTAAAAAAATATATATCGTCATTTATCATAGACAATTAGTAAATAACAATTTAATGATAATAACAAAAATAAATAATATATTACATAATTAATTAATAAATAATAATAGATTATATATTTTATAAAAATATAATAACAATAATGATATTAATATTATAATAATAATTATTATTATTATTTTTACATACTTAAGTACATTAAGTAAATTAATACTTTTTTTTTATTAAGAAGCAATATAATTAACAAAAAAATTAAATTCAATAGTGAAAATAGTTTTATATTGCTTTATTAACGTTTTCTTATTATTAAGCATTTTATATAAGCGCGCTTTTTTCGACTTGGGTCATTGGCAACTCTGACGAGAACGTCTATTATGTGAAAGAAATTTGTCCACAACCTTAAGATATGTTCACACTTCTCTTAATATTCATGACGAAATGTAACCGCACACTGAGCTTTCTTAAACAATGTGTTAGAAGCTTAATGTTAAGTTGACAAGAATGTCAAAAGCATCAACATTGTAATATTGTTATATTTTTGTTTACTTAAGAGTATCAAAATTTAATTTAAAAACAATTTTTAAAGGAAAAAGTCAAAATGGGCAGTACTGACAGAGCTGTGATAACTGGTTTTATTTGCAGATTGTGTAGTAAAATGAATCGATTTGTAATTCACATATACGGTGAAGAAGGAGAAAGAATGAAACTAGCTGATAAAATTAACGCTTACTTACCAATCACGGTAATTATTGCTTTTGTTATTTAAAAAAAAAAATTATTTTCTACCTTAATTTACCTATTGATAATTATTTTAATTAAATTTTATAATAAGATTGAATTTTGACTATAAATTAAATAAAAATTTACATATAGGTGAATATAAACGATCAGCTGCCAAAAACTGCATGTCTACATTGTATAGAAAGATTAGAAGCACATCACGAGTTAATGGAACAATTTATGGTTGCAAAGCAGAGGCTTAATAAATCAAATTCCTTACCCTCTTCATCAGTGACGAAAACAACTGAAACAAGCACTTCGGCTAGTTCATCTCCATGTTGACGCAATGAATCTTTCTATACATATATATATATATATTTAATTAGCAATAAAAATTAATTGATATAAAGCTAAAGAAAAAAAAAACCAATGCTTTAAATCTTGGCAATTTTTGAATTATTGTACAATCAATTTTTCAAACACTAATCTTTAAATATTATTTTTTTATTTTCTATATATAAATTTTATTTCAAGTATTATTTACTTTAAATTAAACTGAAAGTGTTGATTTTAATTGTATATCAATTTTTAATACATTTTTTTTCTTTTTCAGAGATTGTAAAAAAGAAATAAATAATGTACACACAAACTATATATAATAACTAAATTACACTATATGTTTAATAAATAAAAATTGTAACAAATTTTTGATTTTTTTTCTCTATTTTGAAAATAATTTAAAATATAATATTAAGGATTTGGTGAAAAATAGAATTTTACTTCCTTAAAAATGATTTTATTAAAAATAAATTTTTTTTTTTGTAATTAATCACATAGATTATTTAAATGCTTTATCAATGAATATAAGGGTAAACCCATTACAGTGTAATAGTCACCATTTATTTTTTCAACTAAACAGCCACCAATTCCTTGTATTCCATAGGCTCCAGCTTTGTCTCTTTAGATGAAATAATTTCAAAAATTTTAATAATTTTAATAATTAAAAAAAAAATTAAATTCATAAACTTACAATGGTTCTCCTGTTTTTATGTATGCATTAATTTGATTCTCCGTAAGATTTCCAAATTTAACGTCAGTTGATTCATAAAATGTAATTTCCTTTGTTGGTGTTTTCAAACATACTCCAGTGAATACAGTGTGCACTTTATTATTTAAACTAGAAAAAAAAGGAAATTTATAAGTACGCAAAAATTATTTATATTATATGCGAAATTTAAAAATTATCCCACCAAGATAACATTCTAAATGCATCATTTTCATCTTTTGGTTTTCCAAAAATTAAATCACCGTAACATACAAGTGTATCTGCTCCAATAATTAATTTGGCATCATTTTTTAATCGTTGAAATACCTCCAATACTTTTAATTTGGCCAAATCTTTAATATAATCTCCATGATTATTGTATTTAGATCTTTCTAAATTTTCATTATATTGAGATGGTATTACTTCAACGTTTATGTTCTGAAAATTAATTTTTATAAAACAATAAATAAACACAGAAAATTATAATAGGTATTAAAATAAGCTCCAACGCTTATTATTTTAATCTAATTTTCGCTTATTTTAATCCATTTTGGTATTAATACCAAAAAATAATAATAAAAAATAAAAAAAATAAAATAAAAATAAAAAAAAAAGAAAAAATAATAAAAATATAATAAATCTAATAATATAATTATTATAATATATTATAATTATATTATTATACATTATTATTATTATTATTATTATAATTATTATAATCTGATCTAATAATAATAATAATAATAAATAATAATATAAATAATAATTTTTAATAAAAATAATCGTTGCAGCTTATTTTAATGCCTTTTAATTTTCTGTGAAATAAAAAAAAATTTTTGGTTTTTTTTTTTTAAAAAAAATTTACCAGTTTTTTTATAATTTCTTGACGTCTTGGTGAGCTACTTGCTAAAATTACTCTACCAGCAGAAAGAAAATTAGCCGTCGTTTGTTCAATCATTTTTGATATTCATTGACTCATATTTTAATATATCGCAGCAATATCCCCCAGATTTAAAAACTGAAAAATAATGAAAATTAAATTATTTAAAATGTTTTGCAAAAAAAAAAAAAATTATATTATTTTATTTCTATAATAATTCAAATAAAGAAACAATACGGGCGACATCTAGACTGCCGTTTCAGGAATTATTGGGACCTAATGCCCTGCCTGTAAGGCCCGCATATAGTATACGTCAACAATATATTATAAATTATATATATATGATCGTTTTAAGTAAATATTGTGTTCTATTTTTTTTTTTAGTTATAATCAACAATGTAATTCATTTGAAAAAAAAGGAAATATGATTTATTTTTATCAATAATTAATATACTCCTTATAAGGAGTTTAATATTATTTTTATAATGAATATATCAAATTATTACGATGAGCAAAAAAATTCAAGATCATATCAAGAATTGGAAGAATTTCATGGGCCTGATTTAAATTCAACTCTTTCTACACGTGAATTTAATAATGATGATATGCATAGATCATTGGAACTTAATTCAGCAGTTATTGTATCAGATGGTAAATATTTGTAATAATTTATAATTATTTATAATTTATAATAATTTATAAATTCAATTTTATAAAATAAATGATAATTTATAAATTCCAATTTTATAAAATAAATGATAATTTATAAATTCAATTTTATAAAATAAATGATAATTTATAAATTCCAATTTTATAAAATAAATGATAATTTATAAATTCCAATTTTTATAAAATAAATTATAATTTTACAGATACATTTACAGTTGGACAAGCAATTAATACACTTGGATTTGGAAGTTTTCAAGTAAAATTATCATTAATCACAGGACTTTGTTGGATGGCTGATAGTATGGAAATTACAATTCTCAGTATTTTAAGTCCAATTTTACATTGTGATTGGAAAATAACGAGATATGAACAAGCTCTTATAACAACAGTAATTATTTTATTTTTTTCCAATCAGATAATTTTCTTTTTCGATAGTTATAAATTTTTTTTTTTTTTCTTTCCCTTTATATAGGTAGTTTTTTTGGGTATGGTTCTTAGTTCAACATTTTGGAGTAATTTAAGTGATAGATATGGTCGTAAAAAAACATTAACACTTTGTGGATTATTATTATTTTATTATGGATTTCTCAGTTCATTTGCTCCAAATTTTTTATGGATTCTTCTATTGAGAGGATTAGTTGGTTTTGCCATTGGATGTGTTCCACAGTCGTAAGTTACTTTCGAAAATGAAAAATAATTTTTTTTTCGTTTTTTTCGAAATGAAAATAATTATTTAAATTTTTTTTTTTATTTCAGTGTAACATTGTATGCAGAATTTCTACCTTCTGATCAGAGAGCAAAATGTGTTGTTTTATTGGATGTGAGTTGAATTTCAAAAAAAAAATTTATTAATAATTTATTAAATTTTCTTTTTATCTCCACAGTGTTTTTGGGCGTTAGGAGCATGCTTTGGAATAGTTTTAGCATTAATTGTAATGCCAAATTTTGGATGGCGTTGGCTTCTTGGAATATCAACAATTCCTTTATTTCTTTTTTCTCTTTTCACTCCAGTAAGTATATATAAATATATTTTGTCTGTTCGAAAAAAAAAAAAAATTCTATTCTAATTCCAGTGGCTTCCAGAATCAGTTTATTTTGATTTACTCATTGGTAAAATAGATAATGCATTGTGTACATTAAAACGAGTTGCTCGAGAAAATAATAAACCAATGCCAATTGGTAGACTTGTTTTGGATCGTGTTCAAACAAATAGCAGAAATAAATGGTCCGAATTGCTTAGTAGACAAATGTATAAAACAACAATTTTACTTTGGATTGTTTGGTAAATGTCAAATATATTCTTCTAATTTTTTCTTTTCTATTTTCGAAAAATTGTTTCTTTTACTCAAAAAATCAATTATTTTAGGATGGCAAGTGCATTTTGTTATTATGGCATTGTATTAATAACAACAGAATTACTTAATACAAATTCAGATCGTTGCAATATTAGAGAAAAAAATGAAAATTGTCAAACAAATTGTAATTTATCTGGAAGTGATTATATTGATATATTATGGACAACATTGGCTGAATTTCCTGGGATATTTTCAACAATATTTTTAATTGAAAAAATAGGCAAAAAATTAACAATGGTTATTCAATTATTATTATTTGCAATTGTTGTTTATTTTTTAAGTAGAGCATGTTTACTTAGTCGATTTGTTTTAACTGTGGGACTTTTTTTAAGTAGAGGTTTAATTGCCGGTGTTTTTCAAGCGGCATATGTTTATACACCAGAAATGTATCCAAATTATTTACGTGATAGAGGTGTTAGTACCTGTACAGCAATGGCTCGTTTTGGTGCAATGATTACTCCTTATGTAGCAATTATTTTTATACAATCGTCATCATTAATTGCAATGTCACTATATTGTTTGACAGCTATTTCAGCAGCTATTGCAATTATCGCATTGCCTCGTTGATTATAATAGAATTATCAAACTTTATTAAATTACTATTAACATAGAATATAAAATTTGTAAACAATTTTGTTATTTAAGTAATTTTCAAAATAAATAAAGTAGCGCCACTAACAGTTGAGTATGAACTAATTTTTCGGTGAAAACCTCTCAAATGTGACACTACTGAAAAAAAGGGTATTTTCATTTCGTTGTAAACGCACCTTTTTGTTTTTGTTAACGTCTCAGCCCTGACCGTTTTTTTTTTTTGTAAACAATTATAGTCAACAAAAATAAAAGTGAATTTTGTGTTTGTAAAAAATTTATAAGGTAATGAGAATTGGATATTTTAGAAATATTAACTAACAATTTGGTTTGGAAAGTTTTTTTTACAATAAATTAATTTGTTTCAGATCATTAATAATGTTACTATTGGTATTGTCCAGTTGACCACAAATTATTTTAAGTATTTTAAAATTGTTTGAACAATGAGAAAATATTATCAAGCAATTTTACTTATTGTTGCTGTTATTAGTCTTATTTCACTTCTTTTTTATCAACATGAATATAATAAATTACGAAATGTATTTAATTACTTTGGTAAAGTTGAGCACAAAGATATTGTTGATAATTGCACAAAAATTGACATAAAACAAGAAAAATTGAATTTAGAATTTGATGAACCTTTTTCATCATGGCAACGTTTAAATGATGATTTATTTGTTTATTCATCGTATACAAAAAATAATCGTGAAATAATAACAATTGCTTTTGGTAAATTAAGAAGTAATTTTGATTTTCATTGTAATATTAATATTGAAAGTGAAATTTTATCTGGGAAATTTTCTTATTCTATTTTAAAAAATACAACAGACATTTTAGATAATGAGGAATTTTGTGGTTATCTTTTAAAATGTGAACTTGAAGAAGAAAATAATCCCATTGGTGTTACATATTTTGAAACAACAACAAATAATGATAATATAATTTTACCAATAAAACAATTATCAAAATTTTTAGATGGAAGTGAATATGCATTTTGTATTTCGCCAATTGATAATAAAATTCCATCATTATTGGATGTTACAAATTTTTTAAATACTCATAAATTACTTGGTGTTGAAGATTTTATTATTTATGATTATAATATGCCTATTATAATGGATAAAATATTAAAAAATCAAATGAAAACAAGTTGTACAAAAATTTCATGGAATTTCCCATTTTTTAATATAAGAAAACGTATTATAATGTCATTAATGGAATTAGATTGTCTTTATCGTACATATAATAGAGCAACATATTCAGCACTTTTAACATGGGATGAAAATATTGTACTCAATTATCATTCTAGTCTTCATAATTTAATGATTGACTTTAAAAAAAATAAAATGTTTGGCGATCGTTTCATGTTAAATAGTTCAATATTTTGTAAACAAAACAATAAAACAAGAGCTTCCGCCGTTGGTATAAAAAATCAAAAATCCAATTTAAATAATCGATCATTATATATTTTTAAACCTATCGACATTCTTGATAATGAAAATATCAAAACAATGGAAGTTCTTTCAGATTTAGTTGAAGTGAAACGTTATCAATTATGCATTAATAATGAACAAAAAGGAAAACAAAAAATTGTCAATTTTAGAAAAAGTTTTCGATTTGCCGCAGATATATAAAAAAAAGAACAAATTAAAATTCATGTGTTTAAATATCGACAAAAAAATGAGACTGATGTGTATGCGATTATAATGTACAATGTTTTATATATGTTGAAATTTGACAATAAATAAAAAAATGTATTATTAAATAAAAACTAAATTTTAATAATATTAGTCTATTTTTATTTTGAAATAAAAAGAATGGATTTTATTTAATATGATTTACTGTTCTTATTTAAAACTCCAAAAATTATTGGAACAAGATCTTTTTATTCACAATAAAAATTGACATAAATATAAAAAAATGTTTGATTTCAGATGTTATACAAAAAAAATTATGTGATTCATTTTTGCAATTGAATCATTTTTTTTTTTTTTTTAATAAAACATCGGACTTAAAATTATTAAAAAAATATAACAGTTTCAAAGAAACCGCAAATGGCTAAAAAAAAATTCCAATATTATTTCATTTAACTATTATTACATGCATAATATTTAAAATTCTTATAATAACATTCAATTATTATTTTTACAATTATGTTTGCGTTTTTTACTATAAATAATTAAGTTCTAAAACATTAAAAGTCGAATACTTTTAATAATTATGAATATTATAATAATTAATCTATAATACATATGTATTTTTCTTATTCTAATTATTATTATATACAATTTGTTTTTTTTTTTTTATTTTTACACTTAATACTTTTATCAACTGAAATTTGATATTATTTTTAGTCTTATTTTTTTTGTGAAATATTTGCAATTCGCGGAATGAAAATGGCAAGTTTATAAAATGCAAGTATATTTAAACAAGCTTACTTCCTGTATTTATCGAAAAAAAATTAAGTTCATCAGCACAAAAGTACATTTAATTTGTTACTTGATAGTTTCCAAAAAAAGCTTCTGTCATCTTTAACAAATGCGTGTAAATTAACTTATTGCTACAATTCTCGATTTTCAGAATTTCTTGTTTTAATTCCAGGCTTCAATATTGAGAACATTTTTTCTGTCGCCGTTGGATGCATGCTCATTTGAAGTTCCGTCAGGGACTCTTCGGTCTTTAACGTCGAGATAAGATTAAATAATCTTATATTCTAATTGTTTCACTTAAGGCAGTAATCGAGTCTCTTACCTGTCTTAATAATTGTGCGGCAGTATGGAGAACCCTTTGCCATTTTCTCATTTCAACGTTATGTAAACTTTCTTGCTGTTGCAATAAATTAATCCATTCTTCCTCAGATTTTGGCGTATTCCTGAGATTTGGAAATAATTAAAATTATTTTTTCTCCCGATGTATGATTTCATTTTCAAAAAAAAATAAACCTACTTTAAAATATGCATATCCATGACAGTATAAGTAGCAGCTTCTTCTAATCCCCATAATTTATAGTACAACAGTGCATTGATAACAGTTAAAAATAAAATTGCAAATAAAAGAACCCAACTAAGAATAGAATTTGCATCGCCTCTTAAATCTGTTACTGCAAAAAATAATTATTAATTAATAAAAAAAAAATATAATTTTTTACATTTAATTAAACAAAATAAATTACCTTGACTGTGTGGTAAAACGACGATATTTGATGGATTATTTGACAAAAGATCGGGAGCATGAGCTTGTAATGAGACACCAACATTTGTTGTTCTTCTTCTTCTTCTCGTTTTTCTTTTTAAACCATTTGTTGTTCCTCCGGTAACAGTATTATTTTCCTCACACTCAACACTTATTGCTTTTATTAAACTATTAAAATATTCCTCTAAACCAGCCCAACAATTTTTCTCAATGAATGCTATTAAAAAAAAAAAAAAGTAAAATCAATTTTTAAATTAATCAATGAAATACCAAAATAAAATTTGGTCCAGATTCTAATATTTTTCAAGTTTGGATTATTTTTAATATTTGAAAGAAAAAATGAATTCTTACTTACTTCTTACTATTGCCCAAACATTTTTCTTGTATTTTATTTGAGCGAATACAGTGAGACATGTTTCATTTTCTCCTACACTTGTTAAGCAATAATGAATTTCTACACTAAATGAATCGGCATATGGAATACCAGCATTTGAACTTTCCACATCAATAGAATACAAATGGCCTGGCCTACTACATGGTAGCATGATCTAAAATAAAATTTAGTTAAATATTTGTCAAATAGAAACGGAATTTAGAAATTTTTACCTGATTCTCAGTAACTTGAGATGATCTTGGACCAACTGATTGTGTTAAAGACATTGTTAGTGTAACTGTTCTTATTTTTTGTCCCGATTCTGGATTTTGAGTCCACGCAGAGCGTACTAAATCTATTTGAATTAAATAATATTAGAATAATTCCCTTTTTTATTTTTCAATAAAAACTTATTAAATACCTGTTGTTTTTCTTGCTGAATGAAAGTCTAAAAAGAATTTCGAATTTGTAAATAGAAGAGTGAATAATTGATCTATATGAATGGGCAATGTTGTATTTACAAGTTGTCGACCTTCGTGAGAAGAAGTGCACACTGCATTACAACGAATAGGTAATTTCACTGAAAAAAAAAGCAAATATAAATATTTATTTTCTTTTATTCTAATTAAATGAAACCTACCAGCCTGTTTTTCAACATCACTTTCTGTTGTATCACTAAGATCAGTTGGATCAAGTACTATTTCATTTTTTGATGTTGACTCAAGTTTTAAATGCGTTTCAATATCAAGACTTATCGGTGACTCTGCTTTTTCTGATTTAAATCCCTCTGACTATAATTTGAATAAAGAAAAATTTTAATAAATAACATAATAGCAAAATTAAATGAAAAAAAAACGAAACAAACCTCTGAAAATGAATCAAGTGATAAACGTGTTGATAATTTTTCATCACTCGTTATTGCTTGTGGTGGCGGTGGAATGTAATCTTCATCATCTGAAGTTAAACCTAATTCATTTCCATAGCATGTATGTACAAGTTGCCACATTTCAGCCATACCCATTGGCTAAATTAATTAAAAAAAGAAGAAAAAGAAATTAAAAAGAAATTAAAAAGAAAAATTAAAAATTTAATATCAAAAATTTTACCTCGCCAATTAATGCATTTTGCCAAATACGAAACAACATTAAATATGTTTTATCTCTTGCACCAAATGAAGTTAAAAAATATTTTTCATTATCAGTAGTAAGTGAAATTGCATTTGGAATAACAAGAGCAGTTTTTTCTTTAGTAATTGATGTCACATCTTTCCAATGTAATGATACCAATGTTTCCCACATAAAAATATTCGCATAAAAGCAAATATATTTTTGTGTTACATATAATCTGCCATGAACAAGAATTTCTCTTTGCAATGCGCATGAATAATCTAAAAAAAAACAAAAAAATTAATTAAAAAAACAAAAAATTAATAAAAAAATCAAATAATTTAATTTAAAATACTAACCCACAACAAGTCTCTCTTCATTTGGTATATCTTTAAAAATTCTTTTAAAATCTTCTGAACGCGATTTATAAGTTGGATAAAGAAGATTATACCATGATGATTTTTTTTTACTACGAGTTGAACTTCTTCCTTTGTTTTTACCACTTTGTGTTAAATATTTATCAGTATCATCTGGCGTAAGTTGTTGAACTTTCTGAAATTTAGAAAAATAATAAAAAAAATAAATCTTTAATATAAATTATATAAATTATTAAATTAATACCCGTTTTGATTCTTTTGGTGATATTGAATTTAAATCAATTCGTTCCTTTAAATAATCAAGTTGTATTGATGAAATATGTGGAGTTGATTTAGGTGATAAATTAGGACTTGGAATAATATTTGCATTATCTGATGATATATCATGAAAATTATCTGAATTAATTTCATTTCCATTGCTTCCTGTAGAAATTTGTCCTGACATTGATGATGAATTAATACTACTGATAACATCGTGACTTGATATCAATAAATTTTCCACAGATTTATTCCTTTAGAAAATATAAATAATCTTTAATCCAAATTAGTTAGGTTCATTACAAATTGAATAGTTTTATTAATTTTTCAATAAAAAAAAAATAATTGTATAAAAAGTAACTTACATATTGGAAGGGGAATTTTCTTGTACAAAATTCACTTCAACATTAAACATTGTTATTATACATAATTATAAGAGTTAATTTAATTGTTGAATATTAGTGACGAGTGTCATATATAATCAAAATTAGTGAAATGTAATTTTTTCAACAAAAGAATATCTATTAGTCATTCTAAAATAATTCGAATAAAAATCACTGTAATATAAATGACAAAAAAAAAATATTAAACAAATATATAGTTATTTAAGTATATATTTTTTTTTTATGAATTTTCACTTAACATTTACAACGGTCATAGAATGAGAACAACACAAGCGTTTCCTCACGTTTATTGTTGTTTTTTATTCTAATGGCCTATTCACAATTCGATATGTCTCTTTTTCGCTGTGCATTAATTCGATTTTGTCCAGTTCGTTTTGTAAATGTACCCTAATATATAGTGTTACCTAATAGAGTTTGTATTCAATAATAGGTTATGATTTTGTTAATATATAAAAAGTAAATTTTAATTTATTTGTTAATGTCTTTTAAAACATCTTATAATGTCACAAGGACAATTAAATATAGTTCTTTGTAAAAGTTTTTCTAATGATAATGAAACTATTGATATTTATAGAAAAATTTTTGAAAATGCTGGTTATAATTTTGAATATTTGCCAACAATTTGTTTTTTATTTATCAATCAAAGTGAATTAGAAAAATGTCTTTTTAATTCAAATTCTTATTCAGGTAATATAATATCTTCGTCATTTATAGGTTAGAAAAAAAATTATTTAATAAGAATTTTTAATTACAGGTATGATATTAACAAGTCCTCGTTCAGTGGAAGCTGTTAAATTAATTTTAACAAAAAATCCAAATATTTTAGATAAATGGAAAGAATATCCCATCTATTGTATTGGAACATCGACAGAAAATTTAGTTAAAAAATATTTAAATTTATCAAATTGTTATGGTTCTCATTGTGGTAATTCAGAAAATCTTGCTAAATTTATTATCAATGATTTCAAATTAAAAAAGAAATCATTACTTTATCCTTGTAGTGAAATATCACGTGATACTATTGAAAATTATTTATTAAAAAATGAATATCAAATTGAGAAAATAATTTCATATAAAACAATGCCTTGTGAAACACTTCACAATGATATTGAACGAATATTTAAATTAATACCCGAAATAATTGTATTTTTTAGTCCTTCAATTGTTAATAATTTATTATTAGCTTTAGGTGAAAGAGCAAAAATTTTAAATGAAATAAAAATTATTGCCATTGGTTCAATTACTGAACAATCATTGATAAATTCTGGTTTTACAGTAAATGGAGTTTCTGAAAAACCAGAACCTGAATCATTATTAAAAATAGTTGAGTCAATAAGGCTTAAGTAATCGGAGAAAAAAAAAAATTAGGCGTCTAATTAGAAATTCTATTTATTTAATTTTAAGAAAACTGGTATCTTTATAATTATATCGTTGATTATATTTATATGTATATACAATTGCTTATACAATTTAATAATGTAAGTGAAAAAAAAAATGTTTTAATATAAAAGAAAATTGTTATTTTACTAAAATCATTCATTTTGTGCAATAAGTACCATCATATAAACTCCTAGTAATAAGGCAATTATTTCTTTAACAGATTGCCAAAATTTGGTATCTGATAATAATTCAGGAATAACTGATACCGTTGCTATGTAAATAAAACCACCAGCTGTGAATGGCAAAATCCATAGTGTTGCAAAATCTCCTAAAAAAAAATCAAATATTAATTTTTTGAACCTACAAAAATATTTTTGCGAAATATAAATATTTACCCATTCCTTCCACAAGTAACGAAATATAAGTTCCTAATAAAGCGCCAAGAGCAGTTGGCAATTGTAATAATATTGCCTGTAATTAAATTAAAAAAAATAAAATATCTAAATTAAAAAAAGTGAAAAAAAAATTAATACCTTTTTTTTACTGCAGCCACTTTGTACTAAAATAGCAAAATCTCCTATCTCATGAGGCACTTCATGCAATAATATTGTAAATGTAGTGACATATCCAATACTTTCTCCAGCTAAATAACTAGCACCAATAGCCAAACCATCAGTAAAATTATGTAAAAAATCAGCTGCTAAATTTAAATATCCCGAGATACTTATATCAGTAGTATTATTATGTGAATGATTGTGTCCAGAGTCGCCTTTCAATATTCTCACTAATTTTTCAACAATTAAAAATGTCACAATTCCTAATAAAACACATAATCCAACAGTCATATCGTGACCATGCTCTTCATGATCACCATGATCATGATTATGAACATGTGAATGTGATTCTTCATTATTGTCCAAACCATGTGAATGTGGTACCAATGCATGTGGTATTAAATGTAAAAATGCATCACCAAGTAAACCACCAGATGCAAAACTAAGAAGAATTTTTAAAAAAGGTTGTCGCTCTTGACTATTATCTATTGGTAAGACAAAAAGTAAAAGAAATGGCGCCAATGAAATAAGTAAAGTTGAACCCATAGCACGTACAAATATATCACTGGCATCAGACTGCTTTGAATCTTCAACATGTTTATGATGCGCTGAATTTATTTGTTCAGCAAATTCTTCATTTGCTTGCTTTGAATATTTAAAACTTGGTGGTTCATGATCATGTTCATGTTCATGAGAATGTTCGTGTGCATTACACAATATGGGTATCACTATACAACTTAATAAAAATATAAATAATATTTTTGACAAATTACCGAAAAATAGATTTCTACCACAAGTACGTAACATTGTAAATAAATTCAAATTTATACTTCTATATATACTTATTTTCTCATTGTTAATAAAACGTGCCGCGTTGACAGTAGATAAACTAAACTATGAATACGTGTAACCTAGATGTGACAGATCGGAGTTTGGATGCTGAGACTAAAGGTGTTTTTACAAGTATCGATTTTAAATTTTCCCGGGACATTTTTCAAGGTCGTACTTAATCGTAAAGATGTAAGATGGCAGCACTTGTATCTGTTTTAATGGTTTTTTTTTTTTTTGACGTCATATTCATCCAAATTTCCCCCACTACTACATTATCACAACAGTGACCATAAAAAAAAATTACCACCATATTATTTACACGCGTTCAACGATTCACGAAAAATGGTTTGTTTTTGTTTTGCGATATTGTATAATAATATTGAAGTGCACGATTTTACAGTGATAGAAATAGAAAATTGATAATTTTGACGGAAAAACAAAAAAAGTTTTGAAGCGTCCAAGTGTGAACTTTGTGTGGAGTAAAAATTGTGAGTGACTTGATTTTTTTTTTTTTTTTTCCAACAATAAGTCTACATAAAACGTACTTGGAAATAATTAAATCACGATGGAAACTAAGAAAAACAAGCCCAAGGAAAGAAAAAGGTAAATTGAATTTATTACTTTAGTAAAAATGTATATGTATGTGTATATATTGGATATGAATCTCAAGTATTCCATTGTGTTCCTTAGGAATATCGATGGGATGATAGTTAAAATAATTTTTCTTTTTCTTAATTTATATCAGAAATTTAAAATAATAATTCGTCCTTGATGCTTTTATTTGTTTTCACTATGTGATGCAATCAAGTTTATTCAAAACTTTCACAAATTTAATTTCTAGTGGAATGCGTAATAAATTTTTTTTTCGTCATTCACTTCTGAGTCAATGCAATTTGCATTGATATAGAAAAAGTGATAAGTTCTTTTCTTTTAAAAAAATATGTTTCCAATTCTTTTTGTATTAATGTGTATATATTATTAAAAAAAAAAAAATTAGCTCTCATTAAGGAAATTTCAGAAGATGGTAGCCTAATGTTTTTTGAAAGTGTAGTAAAAGAGACACATTTTTAAATTGACAAAATTCCATTACTTTCGAATCTTGTATATGCCAAAAATTTCAAAATAATGATTAACTGAATATAACATATGTTATTAAAAAATCTATTTTTATTGTTTTTAAAAAAAATCATTTATTTCAATTATTTTCTTTGTTTACTTATATGATTAATGTTGTGGATTTTGTAAAATATAAAAGACAAAGAGAAAAGAAATAATGAATTTGAAAATTTAAATGTTAATATTTTGTCATATTAATTGTAAAAATGTTATTTGAGAAAATTATATTTTTAAATTAAAGAAGTTACTCTTGTTTATAGAAAAATTAAGTGAACAATTGTTTTTCATTAAACTCACAATTCAAGGATTTCTTGAACCATGACCAAGTTTTCTTTCCAAGAGCTTTAAAGGCATACCTTTATTTCTAATAATATTTGTTGCTAAAACCTTGAATTTAATTTTTGAAGGTTTTTTTTTTTATTTATTTTTATTTTTTTTTAATAATAATACCAAAATAATGAAAAAGGATTAAAATAATTATATTTTGTAATTAATGAATAGTTTTAGAAATTTATTTTCTTGTTTATTTTTAAAAATTTTTCTAAAACTTGAATGAAATTAATAAAATTTTAAATCTCAATTTCTTGAAAAATTAATAAGAGTACTTTTTAGTAAATAAAAAAAAAAGAAAAACGAATTACCTAAGAAGGTAATAATTTTCACAATCTCATCATATGCGAAGGTATTTTTTTATTTCTATTATCTTTACGATATTTTCCATCATTTATTATTTACTATGATACAATTATAAGTTATAAAAATCTGTTTAAAAAAATATTTTTTTGTACCTTTTTGTAAGTTTTATTTTTTATTTTTTAAAGACTATTTTGAAATTTCATTGCAGTTAAAAAGGACTTTTCCTGTTTAATTTTTTTTTTTCTTGGTAAACTATATAAATGATAAGTGTTATCTTTCACTCTTTAGATTTTACATGAGAAAAATGAAACCCTTATTATTTTTGTTTTCGCAAGTTAAAATTTTCCACAAATTATATTATTAACTACACACTTTGAAAAAGTCATTTTTTTTTCTTTCTTTATCTTATTTTTCATTTTTCATATCTTATAGGCGATTAAGAAAAATTTAATCCTAAAATTAACTCAATTAAATTTCACTTAAAATTTGTATTTTCGTTTTATTCACAGTGAAATTAAATTTAAAGAATATAATTTTTGTTTTTTAAATTAATCTCGAATCTCACAAGGGCGATGACTCCAGTTATATAAAAAAAATAAAAAAAACAAGCAGGAAGCAGAGCAGGAAAAACGAGAATCCCTTTATTGAATCTCAAAATAAAATTTCTTTTCCATGCAATTTTAAATTAAAATCAAATAATTTACCCCAAAAAAATAGAATCAGTTTTCAAAATAAAATTTGTAAATAAAATTACATTCTAATTTTTTTTTTTATTTTCAGATTTTTCAGTTTCCTGTTCTTTTTTATACTTTTGCTTCTATTCCATAAAATTAACATAAATCTTCTTTACACGAGTCAAACTATTTATCATTTTGGTAAAAATAAAAATTGCACCAAATTTTTTTTTTAAAAATAAAATGACTTTGTGGCAAATTGAACGAGAGGAATGAATTAGACTCTAGAGTGCGAAACAATTTTTTAATTTATGAGAACAAGGGAGAGAGAAAGAAGAAGAAAAAAATCGGGTCAAATAAAAAGGATGTGACTGATGAGAATTTATTCCAATAAAATCGACCTGATTATCTGTCAGTGGCACTCTTTCGAGAGAGAGAGAGAAAGATAAATTTAAAATATCGAATCGTATTTACAAAGAACTTTTATAGACACTCTGGTCATAATCGTCATAAGTTTGTCTCGTTTGTGCCACACGCGTGCCACAAATCAGTAAACAGTCTCTATATGACGTCAAAAGTTCTCCCCGTACCGTTTGAATCCTTCACCTCAAACTGATCCCCACAGAACAAGATTAATTCACAATACAACAGTCTCCATAATCGAAGAATCTCGTTTTCTATTGACTTTTACAAAAAAAAACAAAATTTTTTGAAATTCCATTTATTCAATTGTCATAAGTGCAAATAAGTGATTATTTCGTGGATTATTTAAACATGTGAGCCACATTAAATTGATTATAGAATAACAATTTTTTTTTAAGAATCAAATAACTAAAAAAAACCTTTTTGAAAAAAAAAAAATATATTAAATTTTGAAAATTCTAAAATCATTTTTATTATTAATTAATTTGTCTATAGAATCTATTTACATAATTAAAGTCATTGCCGCAGACTCAATAATTTCAATTATATATGTATAGATATATATACATATGTCTATATTGTCCTTGAATAAAAAACGGTTTTTTTTTTGTTTGCGAAAAAATGACGCAGTTTTTAAACATTCTTTTCCTGGATAATAAAAATCTATTATATGAAAGTTATTTTAAAATTAATTAACTTTTTCGAATTATTATAAATTGTTACTTAATATTTTATTAAAAGTTTATTCACCTCAATAGACTATTAAATGTAATTTTTTTAAAATGAAACTATCATTAATTTCACTTAACTGATTATTTCATCGGGAATTTTATAGACCTACTACTTGTCTTTAGTGATATAGAATAAATTTTTTTTTTTATTTTTCATTCTTGAATTTTTATCTCTAATATTTATTCATATTAAATAAACTTTTAATTAAATATTCTTGAGACTTAAAAATTCAGTTTTGGTAATATAAATACAAAAACATATTTTTTTTTTACTAGGAAAGAAAATTTAATATTTTTATTAGATAAAAAGTAGTTTTATTACGTAATTTCTTTGATTATAATGATTGACTAAATGAAGAGAAAAATAATTTAATGAAAAAAGTAATTTTTTACAAAATTCTATATTATATTTTTTTTTATTTATTAGATTATGATGAAAAACTTTATTTGTATATTCATTCTAAAGTAACAACACAATAATTTGTCGTCACTGATAAATAATCAACAATGAGTTCTTTTTAATGAGCCGTTTAGTATTTCAGTGCTATAGCTATAAACGCCACACACTTTATAAATGTAATTTTTTTCGATTTAAATTCATCAAGAACAAAAACAATACTTGACTGTTCTATTGTTGTCAATTTGATGGAATTTTTTTTTTTTTATCACTATTTATTTTATTATGTGAGTAAATGATTTCTAAAAATATCTAAATTTATAATTTATAATTTATTATTATAATAATTAAATAATTTTTAATAATTATTATTTTCCCTTCAAAAGATGTTTTTTTTTTTTTATTATTTTGATTCATTCATTATTTTTTTTAATGCCAAAATTGAAATCTCAGAGTGGATGAAAGTACAGACACTTTATCGATAACAAAGACAATTGACTTCTATTATCATTTTGATAAGAATCTAAAAATCAAGAAGCAAGTTGGGATTGAAGAAATCTAGAAATTTTTGGATTTAGTCGTTAATTAAACCTCGGACTTTTAATATCAGAGGTGGACTCGCGAATTTATTTTGCGCGTTTTAAATTAATCGGAAGTGATCGCAAGTTTGTTGCTGGTTACAAGATTCCTCTGAACCGGTCCAAAACTTGTTTTCAATTTTTTTTTAATTCTTTTTTTTTTTTTTTTGAATATTAAATTAATTTGTTATTAAAATTATTTTGAAAATTAAATGTAATTAATGAAATGTTAAGTGAAACTTTTTCTATTTGAAAATTTATGACTTTTTTGAATTTTGAATAATAAAAAATATTTTTTTTTCAAATTTTCTTAATTGATTTAAAATCGTTTCTTAGACACTTTTTAATATGATTCCAAGAAACAAATTATTATTGAAAAGTAAATGTAATTTTTAACTCAAAAGAAAAAAAATACTTAAATATTGTCCAAGTCTTATAAATGTAAAATAAAGAATTTTTTAATTACAAAAAAAAAGAGATTAAAAAAAAAAAGTTGTATCAAATTTAACAAGGTCGATAACTAATCTACATTCTTGACGTGTTTCTGCAAAACATATTACTTTCATTTTTATAATAATGATGAAAATCTGGGTCAAATTATCTGCTTTGTTCCAAATATTTAAAAAAACAAAAAATGTAATTAACAAAATTGAAAAAGTTTCAAAATCATTATTTTCTTTTGAATTCAATTTTCAATGATTTCTTATTTTTTTTGTATAAGGAAATTTCATCATTAGTGGTGATTTTAATCAATTTTTGTAAACACAAATGATTTAATGATTTATAATGACGACAATTGGATTAATGTTGGGGGAGTGATTTTTTTTTTTTTAATGTATAAAAAAAGAAATGGAAAATCGTTATTGTTTCGATTTGCCAGGGTGTGATGGACCAGTTGATGTAGAAGATTTAGATCGTCTTTGTGTTTTTGGTCAGGATATTCGCGTTCCGCAAAAAGAAAATAATTATAATGAAAATTTAATTTACGAAAGTGAAAATAATTTTCGTCAAAGGCCATTTTCATATTGTACTGAGGAACGATGGCTCACTTGTACAGTTAATAATTGCCCTCTATATGATACATCATATTATTTAAATTCATCGACAGTTTTGCCATGTGCTGAGAATTTTTATCATTTTGATCCATACGATTGTTATGGAGGAAATTCCAACATAATATTCAATTCCGAAAGTGATTTCGAAGATTATTTGTACGTGAAAAATAGAAATTTTTTCGTTTTTAATTTTGTTCTTCCATTTTTTTTTTGGGAAAAATAATTTTATTGAATATTATAGAAAATAAAAATAATTTTTTTAGTGAAAAAAAAAATAATTTTAATTCACTATTTATTCATATACGCTTATCAGGTTTCGTCTATGTCACGTTTCTGATAATTTGACAAATATTAGACACTTAAAGATAAGATTTTCCAGGTCGATGCTATGAATTTTTTTTTGCTTTCAATTGTAAAATAATTTTATTAGACTAATTTTTTTTTTTTGAAAAATTAAATTTAAATCAATTTTTCAACTCTTTCTCTAGAAGTAAATTAATTTGAATAAATATTTTTTAAATAATAAAATTTGAGAGGAAAATATTATTCATTTTTTTTTATAATAAAAATATATTAGAAAAGAAAGCGAAATAAAAATTTATTTAATTTTTTAATTGTCAATTTGTTTTCTAGGAGTAATGAAAAGAGAAAGGAAAAATCGAGAGATGCTGCAAGATGTCGAAGAAGTCGAGAAACAGATATCTTCACAGATTTAGCAGGAGTTCTTCCAATGACAACTGAACAAGCTGCACATTTAGATAAAGCAAGTGTTATGAGATTGGCAATTGCTTATTTGAAAGTTCGCGCTTTAGTCGATTGTGGTAAGAAAATAAAAATTTAATTTTTCATTTCTCTCGATAATTTTTAAGAGGAAAAAAAAAATTTTACCGTACAAAAAAAAACGGAATTAAATTAGATATTTAATTTTTGCCTAGCGAATTTTATTTATTATAAACGGGATTTAATGTAAATTTAAAAAAATTGTGTCACGTTTTTAAAAAAAAGAAATGTATTTTTAAAAAGCTCGAATATCACACGTGTGAATAGAATTTTTTTAATTATAAAGAAAATTTAACTTTATTTACTAATTTTTTTTTATTTATTCGTTCTTTTTTTTCGTTACAGTTCCTACTCCTTTGTCAAAAGCAGAATCTCCATCAGATTTCGATGAATTTTTTCTCAAAGCACTGGATGGATTTATGTTGGTTTTATCCAACAATGGTGATATGGTTTATCTTTCCGAAAATGTCAGTGAATATCTGGGCGTTTCACAGGTTTGTAGTTTTTTAAAAATAATTTTTTTTTTGCCAAGCCAAAGTTTATCCAAGTTTTTATAGAATCTCTTATCGAGTTTTGTTAGTTTTAAGATTTCAAAATCTTTTTTAAGAATTTATTTTTTGAAATGCAAATGGGCTCTCTATTTTTAGAATTTTTCGAAATTAAAGAATGAAACTAAACTTCGATAAACGAAAGAGTTTTTAAAATATTTTTCTTAGTATTATAATATTATTTTATTGTTAAATATTAATTAAAAGGAAATAAAAAAAAATTATATTAATAAAAATTTTTTAATTTAGATGGACATGATGGGTCAAAGTGTCTATGAATACAGTCATCCTTGCGATCATGATGAATTACGTGAGAGTCTCTCGACAAAATTTGATGAGGCGGGGAAACAATCTTGTAATTTTTTTTTACGATTAAAATGCACATTAACTAACAAAGGAAGAAAAGTTAATTTGAAGAGTGCATCGTACAAGGTAAATATAGAGATGATGCTCTAAATATTCCCGAGATAAAAGAATTCCATCTATCAAATGCAATAATAATTATTATTATTACCTCTTGAGGAAAATACAAATATATTAATTTTTTCCTTCTAAAAAAAATCACGGGCGCATATAAATAAAATGAAATTTTCTTCTTCGAAAAGAAAAGGACGATTTTAATAAAAAAAATAAAAGAATAATTATTATAATAAAATATTTAAATATTAATTGTCAAAATTATTTTTCTCTTGAGATAAAGAAAAAAATTTTTGTTTTCTAAAAAGAAAAACAAATTGAGATAAAAATTGTTTTTGAAATGTAATTTCAGGTTATTCATTGCACTGGGCAAATAGTCTCGACTCCTCAGATTCAAAAATCACTTCAAACAGAAAATGGAAGTTCTAACGAAGCAAGCGGTGGCGAGGAGGAAACTGAAAATGAATTAATGGCATCTCTTGTCGTGGTAGGATGTCCTGTACCACATCCTAGTAATATTGAAGTGCCATTGGGTCGACAGACATTTCTCTCAAAGCATAATCTCAATATGAAATTTACCTATGCCGATGAAAAGTAAATTTATCTTCTTCAATATATTCCTCTAATTTTCTTTTTTCATTTTTTTTTTTTAAATTTAATATGTAAATAAATTTAAATTTCCTTTGAATTATGTTAATAATAATAAAAATTGTAAATTTTAATAATATTTCTTTTTTAAATTAACATTTTTTTTTTTGCTTTAATTTTGCAGATTGGCTGAATATTTGGGCTGGGAAAGCAGTGAATTAGTAGGACAGTCTGCTTTTGATTTTTATCACGCGCAGGACAATGGAATTCTTAATAAATCATTTAAATCTCGTGAGTATTTTTGTTAAATTTTATTATTACAATAGAATTAATTTTTTATTTACAATTTCTTAATAATTTTAAATTCATTTTCAGAAAGGTTTTAGAATAATTATTTTCAAAAATAATATATTTATGTAATTCTAATGATATTTAACTGAAATGTCTTTTCAGTTTGTAAAAATTTTTTTTTACAGAATGTTGAAAAATAAATTAGAATCAAGTACTAGTTGATAAGTTTTAGTAAATATTATTGATAAACAAATTATTTATCTATTTAACACTTTAGAATTAACTTATTAGAAATGTGTTTAAAAAAAATTTTTTTTTTATTCATTTTCAGTTAAAAATAAATTTTAAAACAAATTTTCTATTTTCAGTATTCAGCAAAGGACAATGTGAAACGATGGCCTACAGATTTTTGGGAAAAAAAGGAGGATACGCGTGGGTCATAACTCAAGCAACTCTTATTTATTGTTTAAAGCAGCACAAGCCTCAGTCTGTCGTATGTGTTAACTACATTGTTAGGTAAGTAGATTTTGATTTTCTTTCATAATTTTAATTCAATGTAAAAATTCGTTATTTATTTTTCAAGCACTAGGTCATTTAATAAAATAAATTGTCAGTATTTAAACTGAACAATAATAAATTAATAATAATAATTTTACAATCTTCGTAGATTCTTTCGAGATTTGAAAAAATCAATTATCAAAGTTGAAGCTATTTTTGGAGCGTGAATAAATTTCTCATTTTTTATTTATTTCGTCCACTCTTTCCAATTCACAATTTCAACCCCAATTTCGGATATTTTTGCTCAAAGTTATTTAAGCGCACGCGTGAATTGTGAAACCGTGACCTCGTGACGTTGTTGAAGTTCACTCTGATCGATAGACCACCACCACCACCCCCTCACTGTTTTTGCCCAGCGAGAACCTCTTCGATCGAAGTTGATACCGAAAACGAAAGCGGAAATAAAAAGGAAAGTGTTTCCATGTCACAAAATTTTCTTCACGATCCTGATTCTCGAAAATAATAAATTTTGGAAAAATAGTCGAACGAAAAAAAGAAGTAAACTAAAAAGTGATTAGATATTAATTAGTTAATAGAATTGTTTTTTTTCTCTCTTTTTTTAGAATTGGTTTAGGGAGGAGCAAAAAGTAGGACTCGCGTGTATTATTGATCATGTTTCTGTGTACATAGATTGTCGTTTTAACCAGTTCTGACTTTCGGGAGAGAGAGAGAGAGAGGCGATTCCACTACTCTTGTTTCATGTAACAATTCCTATTTTTCCTGTCATAAAACCGAGAATAACAATATACTGACTTGAGAACAATGACACTCAGTTTATCTTTCAAGTATTAAATATACTTTAAAGTAATTTTATATATTTCAAATGGATTTTATTTCCTCGCATGTTTTATTGTAATTTATTTTTACTAGCCTCCTCTTTTTTTTCAAAAAAATAGAATTTATATCGTTAAAGTAGAATTACAAATATGATATTGCAAATATAGTTTTTTTTTCAGAGTTATCAGTTATAAACAATGTATTCGCTCTCGAGTAAGATTAGGTAATAGAAAATAGAACAAAATTATTCCATCTCAACATGGCTAATTAAAAAAATTTTTTTTTTTCTCATTAATTAAATATACCTTCATATTTCTGTCCTCATTACCTTTGAACTTTATCAAATTGGAATTAAATTTGTCTTTTTTTTTAATCGTGACAAATTTAAATTTATCTAAATATTTTTGAAGTTTTATTTAAATTTCCATTTTCGATTTTTTAAATAATTTATTTTATTAACAAATAATTTTTTTTTATTAAACATTGTTGAGTAAAAGGAAATAATTTGTAAAATGAATTTTGATAAAATTTTGCATTCTTTTAATAAATTCAGTGCATTTTTTTGCTACTTTTATCAGACAAATAAATTTGTGTTAAAAATTTTAAAGAGAGTATTAAGAGTATTTAAGAGACTAAGATAATATTATCATCGGTTATAAAGCGATATTTATCTCAAAAGGGGATCAAAGTTCGAAAACCTAACAGTAAGAGTATTTTTTTTTTTACTGGGGTCAATCAAAAGCATCATCTAATTTTGTACCTCATTTTTTTTTTTATTGCAGTTATATGAAATATTTTTAAATCGAGAAATTCTGATTAGTTTTCAATTTTTATTATTAATTAGCAATTAATAAATAAATGACAGGAAGTAAAGAAAAAAAGTTACATTATTATTTGATTTATAAATTAATGAATTTTTTTTATTTTTTTTTATTTCTAAATTGAATGAATTTAATTAAAGAATTTTTTTTTTGTAACTATATCGAATTGTTAAAACGTATTCATTACACTTTTGTTTACTTGTCATGCGAGGAAGCGTTGAAATAGAAAATATCTTTTCATTAACACTCGCATAAACATTGGCAACGATTCAAAGAGTTACGTCAAGGAAACGCGGAATCTTTGAATATTATTTGTCACGTGAATTGAACGATCGAATAGTCATTCACATCTGTGTGTTACAAAAATAAGTGGAAATTATTATTTTCGATTCGAGAAAAAACGATATCAATCGACTAAATTTTCATAATAGTTTACTTACATTTAATTTGTGCCAAATTCAATAAAAACCATCAATCATGAAAATACAATCAAAATTAAAATTTTAATATTAATTAGAATAACAATAATAATAATAATAACAATAATAATATTAATAATAATAATAATAATAAATAAAAAAATGACAACGTAATTTAGAGAAGAAAATTAGATTTTTATACAAAAAAAAATATGTAAATAAAATTAATATCTTTTACTTAAAAAGAAATTCGATTTTATGATTTCTAAAAATAACTACTTTAGATTATGTAGCGATATCCTGATGATATTAGGACATGACAAGGTGTAATTTGATTTATTGTCAAATTTGAATTATTGACTTTTTTTCCCCTTTTATTTATATTTTATGAAATATTGAGTGAAAGCTTGAAAAAATATATGAGGAATTAATTAACTTAATTTTACGTAAAATCCCTCCGAAAAAAAAGTAAATTTTTTGTTAATTTTTTAATTATTAATTATTATTTATTTGTTTAGCAAATAGGACAAGCGATTTATTTTTTTTTGGGTAATTATTTTGAAAAAGAATTATAATTACGATAAAATGGAATAATTTTTGTATGGGTGATAAAAAAAAAAAAATTAAGAATATTCTAATATTTGCTGAGTAAGCATAATTTTGTCAACACTTATAATGGTGAGAATTCTCAACACTTGAAAATTATATTCTATTATTGTACGTGTCCACGTGGCGTTTTTAGGGACTGTTCCACGTCACGCTATTTTGGACCCATTTTTCATCACGTGTTTAACACATTGAATTTTTTTTCCATTTTCCTTTTGCATCTCGAATTTTTTTGAAATATTTTTTTTTTTCCCTTAGTGTGTCATTTATAAATTAGAGGGAAATACGAGAAACCAAGAAAGATGAATTTTTAGAGGCTTCTATTTAAGGATCCGAAACCCTTAGTTTTTGTTTTCGACCCTCACACAAAAAATTTTTTTCATTTTTAAAAATTTTCCTCCCTTATTATCATCTCTCCCACGAAGGGAAATTGAAATTTCTTTTTTTTCTAATTTAATTTACAAATTTTTTTTTTTAATGAAATCCTAATTGGAAAAAAATTTATTTGCAAAAGGTGTACTAATTATTTTAATAATTTTCAAGGGACTGATTGATCATTTTAGAAAAAAAAAAATTTCAAGACAACGAAGAGATCTATTCTAATGCAGCATCTCTATGAATCTCTGATTGACCTTGATCTCGACGCCAATGCAGATATTGCGCCAGCATCAATTCTTTGAGACCAGTTATCATTCGAGATAAAATCATTTGGATCGAAGAGTGTGGAGCCGTGTTTTTTTTTCAATCAGAACAAAATTTATTTTTATGAAGAAATAGAAGAAAAAATCAAAATAATTCTCTGATTTGATAGTTGAAAATATTTTTTTTTCAATTTATTTATGCAGTTTAATATTCTGCTTTGGAAAGAAGGGAGTTACGAAACAACGCGCGTGCGACCTAAAGAGCATCGAGCATGTGAGTCTGAGTACTTTTGAAGTTGATGTGCGCCTGTGTGACACTCACTCTTCTTTTTTTTTTTCTCTCTCTCTCTCGGGCATCTCTCTTCACCAGAAGCTCACAGAATTTTCAGTTCAACAAGACAGTGGTAAAAGTGCGTGCGCGAATACGTTGAGAAAAAAAAAAACTTTTTTTTCCCTCCCTTGTTATTCCTTCCCTTAATTATTATTATTTGTCAATTTATTCCTTTTAGAAAAAAAAAGTGTTTATCAGAGAAAATTGAAATTTAAAACAAACACAAGAGTGTTTTTAAAGCTGATGGATTCTGATCAGCTGATCTCAATTTTAATTTGAAAATGTCAGTGATTTTTGGAAATAAAAAAAAGAATGGAATTTTAATATTTTTCCATTGAGAATTAATAAATTTTAAAAATTGAGGAGAAATTATCAAATAAAGAATGATAATTATTTATTAAAGAAGAAATAATTTATGAAAATAAAATAATTCAAGGCCATCACAAGAGTTGTGTCTGAAGAATAAGGTGTTTTGGGAGGTGATCGAACGAAAGAGAGACAAGTGTCTGGTTTTATTGGATGATCCCTTTCATTAAATCGCCAGAGAATTGTGACATCAATTTACATTTGTGACTCCGAAAGAGAAAAAGAGAGAGAGAGAGAAAGAGACAATATATAAATATAAGTTGTTATTATGTAAGTTAAGTCGAAGTACCGAGGGGTGATATATGAAGAAGACAAAGACGCAAAAGAGACAGAGAGAATGAAAAGTCTAATTCAAACTAGATCATTAACTATATAGGTGAAAACAAAATATGTGGCGGGAAGCTGTATGATGATCTTTGAGAGAAGAGAAAGAGCAGTGTTTTGATTCAAGCGTGGGAGACGCTTCAGGGACAATTTGAGAGGCAAAAAATTTTTCGTGATTTTAATTTTACAAATACTCTTTATTTGAAAAGAAAAAAGAAGTGTCGTGACGTATCGAAGTAATAGATATTTTTAAATTCAGCTTACACGAGCCAACGGGGACAACGATTGGCAAAAAAAATCTTTTTTGCAAAAAACAATGAAAGAAAGAAGAGAAAGACCTCATGGTAATCGATTTTGAGAATTTGATGAAATTTTTTTTTCTTCTTCACATAGAAAAATATTTTTAAAAAACCTTTTGGATTCAATTAATCCGCAGGATTCTATAAAAAAAAAAAACGATAGAATTTTTTATTTACGGAAGAAAATAATATGATAAGAAAAATGAAAAAACTAGTTGGATTTGAAGATTTGTTTTTTACGCTGTAATTTTTGTTCGTGGAATAATGTGAGGATTATAAATTACAATCGAGGTATTATGGAGGGGAAAGAGGGAAAAGAAGGGAGTTGGCTTAAGCTCTGATAACCGGTGTTAAATAATAAGAACTCCACGTGTAGCTTTCGTGAACGTCATATAGAACTATTAAAAACAAGAGACTAAAAATTCCTGTCATTTTTAAATATTTTTTTTAAATTTTATTACTATTATTAAATAACGAGAATCATTACTTCTATTTATATTTTTATATAAAAGTTTATATTTTACCTTTTGTAATTTTTTTTAAAACATTTTTTCGTTTCTAAATATTTTTTATTTATTTATATTTTTTGGTTTTTCTAATTTTTGCCAATCGTGAAAAAAATTGAAAATTGCTTTGTCATTAGTAATTTTTTTTTTCCTTATTATTTTTATAATCATTGTTCATCATTATAATCGCGAATTTAAATTAAAGAAAATTGCTTTTGAGATAAATGTGAATAGAAAACAAGTTTGTATTCTCCGACGCAGAGTCTTAGGTAAAATTTTGATTTATTTAAATTTTCCCGAGAAAACCTGTCGTTAATTCTATTCTTGTTAAATGACATCTTTTTGCCAAAAAATTTGAAATTTTATTATTTAATCTTGAGAAAATAATTTTTACCCCTTTTTTGTAAAAAATTTGTTCTTTTGAGATTTTCAAAAAAATTTTGAAATAATTTTTTAATTTAAAATTGAGGGAATTTTTTTTAAAGATGAAAACTATTTTCAAATCGTCCGATTAGAAATGTAGATTTATAACAATGTCGTATGACGCTTGTTATCATGTTGCAAATGCTTATCATGAAAAAATTGAAAATAATGGAAGAAGGTCGATATATATTTTGTGCTCCATTGAAAATTGGCAAACGTTCGTTAATTGCTTTTGAAATACAGTCGCGTTGCTTTTACATAAGAACTCACGCTTCATTTTGTATTAACTCAAGTTCTCTATATATGTCTATTGCTCTCTCGCAATCGATTGTAACCATATAGAAAATAAACGATCGGCCTCGTCACAATCAGTATTATATTCATCATTTGATTATATAAAATTCGCCCTTAATGTAACAAAAAAAAAAACAAAATAATTTTTTTTGCATAAGAATTCGAAATAGAAAAAAAGAAATCTGTTTCTTTCTGTGAGAAAAGAAAGATCAATAAAAAGAAATTTTCGTAGGGGTGAAAAAAGGTTCAATACAAAAAAAAAAAGATAAATTTTCGATTTTGATGGCTGTGGAAAATTACATCCCATCTTCGAATGTAATTTAGAGATCGTAATATTCCCCTCGGGGGTGAAGGAGTCACGTAAAAATTTGCTATAATCCCTGAAACGACGATATTCGCTCTAGTTTCATCAAACTTTTTTTTTTGGGGGGGGAAAAGATTCTAAATTCTGAAATTTTATCTTCCATTTTATTATCATGAATTTTTGTTTACATTTTTGTCTCTTATAAAAAAATTAATTTAAATATTAGACCCACTGGATTTAAATATATATATTTTAATGGGCATTTAAATAGTTTTGATAAATTCATATCTCTCAATTCTTGACCTCTTGGTTATACAATATTACATTTGGATTCTTCAATTGATAAGAAGATCGTCTTCTAATTTTATTTTTACAATTTTTTTTTGTCATTCCTTTTTTTCATATTTTTCTAAATTTTGTCTTTGGAAAAATTTTGAAATTCAAAAATTTTTTTCACTCAAAAAGAGAGAAAAAAAAAATTTTTTTTCAAAATTATTTGGACCTCTTCCAGATTTAATTTTGAAAAATATAAATTTATTACGAAATTTGAAATATTTTCTAGTTTTTCAAAATAAAAAATTAGAAATTCGTAGTGTTTATTGTTTTTTTTTTGTTTTGCAGTTAAGAATTGGGTGTCATTTTTGTCTGTCAAGAAGCCAAGTGGACTAATCAAATAATTAGATTGTTTGATTAAGATGAATCGTTAAAGAATTGAATTCAGAAAATGTTGACAAATAATAATCAAGCTTCTAATTAAATATACGAGAGGAAGTCTTCTATTATAAAAATTTTGAGGAAGCTAATTTTCTAAAATATTTAATTCATTGAGAGGATTTTTTTTTTTAATGTGAATTTTCCGCTGGGGAAAAAGAACGAAGAGAAAAACTGACCCACGTGTTTTTGTTACGCAAGATTAGCCCGGCTGTTGGCCGTCACTCTATTTTTAACGAATACCGATACATATTTAACCTGCTCTAACCCTCATCATTGACTTATAGTTTACAAAAACATTATTATAATATTAACATAATTATAATTAATAACAATTTTTATTTAATTTCGAGATTCAATTAAGAATAAAAAATTAAAAATTGTTACTTTAATACTCGTTATGCTCTACAAATAATAATTCTTGATCAGGCTCATTAAGCAAATAGATTAGTATCAAGGTAAAGGGATATTTTTACTTAAAAAAAAATTGTAGACAATTATTTTTATTCGATAATAATTAAATTTTTTGTTTTAAGATAAAAAATAAATTAATTTTTTTATAAAAAAATTTATTCGAATAATTTTTTTTTTATTAAAATAAAAAATTCATATTAAATGATCACGTATCAATATGTCAAAAAAATTTGAAAAAAAAAGAATTTAAAATGAACTTTTGTAAATACTGGGCAATTGCCAATTACAATAAGAGCAAGTTAGAATGTGCGGAAATGTGTAAATAAATCTGATTTCTCTATAATTAATCGTCTCAACGATGAGAGACATAGAAACATTTGTGATTTTTTTTTTTTTAATCTCTTATTGTAATCGAATTAAAAATTAAATCCAAATTATTTATTTATTAATTATTAATTATTAATTATTAATTATTAATGAAATATTTAACAAGACCAAATATTTTGAAAAACCATTTTTTTAGGAGATTTTAAAACGACTTTAGAAACAGAAACTGTTTTTTTTTATACAAAAATAGTAAATTAAAAAAATTATTGTTTTTCTCAGGAGTTGAATATCGTTATTTTTTTCTAAAACAATTGGAAAAAAAAAATTTAATTTTCCAATAGAAAAAGATATTTGCAAAAAAATTAATTTAAAAAAGTAAAGGGGATAAAAAAAAAACCTCCAATAGAAATTATTTCCGAAAAGAATTTTTAAGTGTCTATATATGACACTATGCAAAATACTATCTTACGTTTGTATGAGAATCCATCTAGCACGATCCCAATTGACTTATTAAGTACTATATAGTTGCGCAAATGGGACAAATCGTTTCATTGAACATTGCATTTTTAGTCAAAATAGAAATTAATGTCAATTATTTGTTAATTTAATTATTAAATTTTTTTTTTGAAAATTTACATTTATCAAATTTTAATCGTCTGACAATAGAAAATAATTTTCACTGAGGAATTAAAAAAAAAATTGAAATCTGAAATTCATAATTATTATTTCTATAATTTTTTTTATTTTTATTTAATATAATTTCTCTTTTTAATATTTGATATTTTTTTATTATTACTATTTTATTATTATTATTATTATTATTATTATTATGCTAATTACATAAGAGAATTAATAATATTTATTCTCATTCGAAAATCGAAAGGACTTTGTTTTAATTTATTATATATATATATGTATCATGCGCAACCAGGCCAGCAAGGATTTCATCATCATTGTACACAGTCCCTGCTCATCGAAATGAAATCTTTGGTTAGTTGTTACCGGGAGTTGCACCACTCGAGTATACCCAAGGGTTCAAAAGATTTTAATCTCCATCCTTAAAGAACCTTATTTATCTTTCGTTTCTTTAAACCCCCCAATTAAATTTTGCCTTCGGCTCTCTTTTATAACATCGACTGCAATCAAAAAGTTTACTGGAAACTCATGATTTTTTTTTTTTTCCAAGTAAAGAAAGAAAAAAAAAACTTTCAAAACTCTTCATTTTTTTTCATTATTAAACAAATAATTTTTAATAAAAAATAATTATTGAAAATTATTATTGTTAATTTTTTACTTATTTGATAATAAGAAAGTTTTTTTTTTTTTTAAAATATGTATGGAAATACGAAAAATGACAAAAAAAAAAAAATTCCTAAATATGGATTAATTATCGGAAATGGACCAGTTTTTTTCATCGTGAATTATATCTTGGAAGGGTCAATTTTAAACAGTTATTAGATAGTTGCAACCGGTTGAAGACAGTTTAGACCTCGATTTGCAAGCGGTGCTTGCGTCAGAGTTACATATATTAAATGGATTTTTGCATCAGATTTTGCCCTCATCTCTTAAAAATCAATAAACTCGATTGTTTTTATAAACTCATTTAATTTTTCCCATAGGAAAAATTTCCCTTATTATATTAATTTTTTTTAAATTCTTTTTTTTTTACAAAATATTTAATTTACAAAAATTTCTAATATATAATGAATTTTTTTTCTTTTTTTTTCCAGTGGAGTGGAGTGTGAGGATGAAATTTACAGCATTCGTCAACTTGAGGCGAGAGAAGTGTCAATAAACGAGAAAGCGCTTGACAATAATCTACGTCCTCCACTTTTGGAGATAGTTGATCTTTTGGAATCGAGAAATATTTTGGAACAACGTCCAACACCAAAAGTTCAAATAGTCAAACCACAAGTAGGACGTCAATTTTTGGAGGAATCAAATAAGAAAGATGAAAATATTTTCAATGATTTAATCAATGAAACCGAAGAGAATTTTGTTACGAAAAATAATAATAATAATCAATTGAAAGAAATATCAATTTTAAATCAAGAAAACGATATTTCTGAACAGGTATTAAATATTTGGAAAAAAAAAAAGAAATAGTAAAATTTTAAGAGAAATTTGAAAAAAAGCTCATAAATTTGTTTTTCTATTTTAGGATAAATCTGAAGAAGAATTGGAACCAATTCGTTCAATTGGTGAAAATATTGAAAATTATCCCTATTTTCCTCCCACATCAACGGCTTTTGGAATTAATCAAGATCAACTTAGTCAACTTCCACTATCGCAAACAGCAACAGCAAGTATTTTTGCTCCTCGTACCGAGGACATGAACACGGGCTTTCTTACTTATAGTGAAGATCAACCTGGCCTCACCAGTAAGTTCTTAGAAACAATTATTTTAATTCTCTTTTTATTGCTAAACATTTTTAAATTATTTTCATTTCATCATACAATTTTAATAAAAATAAACGTTTTTTTAAATTCTTTTTTTAAAATCATTTTTCAAATATTAAAATAAAAAACAAAATTGTCCAGGGAAAAATTAATTTTGAAATAAAAATCAGTGCTTTTTTGCTTCATAGTGTAATTTAATTAATTTTTAATATATTTCATAATCTTCATAATATCTGTGGTTTTAGATTTTTAATTTACATTTGCGGTTTTTTTAGATTTCAATATCTTCGATTCTTTCCATTATTAATAGGATAACACTGCTTCTAAACTTTTGAATTAAATAAACCATGTTAGGAAATTTTTTTTTTTTATTTAATTTAATTCACAATTTTTCAATTGCAAAAATTATTTCTTTTTTTGGAAATTGTTCGTAAATCTGATAAAATTTACCTAATTTTGATAAATATTTTAAAAAGTTACAAAGTCAGGACTTAGATTCTTATTTGAAAAATTCTTTAGTAGAACAAAATTCTTTTCTTTTGAAAAAAAATTGATTCATTCATCAGTTTTGCAGACTCCTACGTCATTTATTTTAGCAGTTGGATAAAAGCGTCGTTTTACAAAACAAGCGAGTATCACTTGAGGATTTATGTAAAATTTTAATTTTTTATCTATTTTCAGTGTTGAAAGACGAACCGGAGGATTTAACACATTTAGCACCAACGGCTGGTGATGTTTGTGTTCCACTGGAGGATCCTCCATTTCTTTCGGACATGTTGGATGAATTTATCCTCGAAAATGAAAGTTACTGTCCCTTATTGAGTTCGGAACTTCAAACTGAAGTAAGTGATCTCACGGATTCTGCACTCAGAAATCAGGAGCTTCTCAGTGATTCCCTCAAGAATAAGGATCTTGATATTTCCATTCAAGATCGTGATCCATTTATTTATCGTGATTCACCAAGTCGAGGGAGTTGTAGTACTGAACTTTATTCACCAACTCTTAGCAGGGTAAAATTTTCAATTTTTAAAATTCAATTTTAGTGTAACATTTTTTTATTTTTGTTAAGAAAATTTTATTTAAAAATTAAATTACCTTTTTTAATGAAGAAAAATTCTATTAATATTTTTTTCAGAGTCCAGAGCGAAGTATAGATTCACTTTGTAGTCCAAGCGGAAGTGGGAATGGATTTTCCGAAGATGAAATGTTGATGTTAAGTATAACGGACGTTATGGCTGATGATGAATTAGCACTAAGAGCACCTTATATTCCTATGTCCGATCAGGACGAAGCACTAGAATTACTTATTAATAATGACATGGTCATGTGGGGACCAACACAATTAAACGACAAAAAATCGAAATGGTTAGAATTTTCATAATTTAATATTCAAATTTCAATTTTTCATTGCTTTTAATTTTTTTGGAGAAAGGAAAAATTAATTTAAAATTATTTTTTTTTCTACATAATAGAAATTTTATTTTGATTAAATTTTCGGATTTCAGGAATAATGATTTAATAGAAGAAAAGAAAAATTCGAGTCTCGCACAATTATTGAGGAATGAATCGAGTGCAAGAAAATTCAAAGATCATGGAGGAGACATGGTCAATCCATCACATGTTCTTGGTCAAATTCGAGTTAAAGGTGAGTTTTCATATTTTTCATTATTTTTTTCCCCATTGTATGTTACGTTGTAAGAGTCGATTTTATTAGTTTTGAAATTTTAAGGCTTTATGTATGAAAATTGAATTAATCGCGTTTGAAAATTAAATTTTACAATTTGAAAATTCTATTTTAAAAAATTTTCTTCAACAATGAGAAAAAGTCAAAAAAAAAAAAGCCTGAAAATTTCCCCCATAATTTATTTGCGAATTCTACTTTTTCCTAGGCAAAGAACTTGAGTCAGATCGACTCTGCAGTGAGCGGTCAAATAAACGAGTTCACGGTTATTCGATCAAGTCCGAGAATGAATACAAGCGTATCAAATGTGAGAGAGCTGAAAATTTTGAAAACAACCAAATAATAACGAATCAATTGCAAGAAGGCAGTCAACTTCTTCAACGTTTGGTAACATCGGATAATATGTCAAAACATTGGCAAAATCAATTGGATATGAGAGAACGACTACTACTATCAAAGGATGATTCTAGCGTAGGTGGTGGTGATGGTGGTGGTGGTAGTGGGATTGATATTGATTACGGTGGCGATGACGATGATGGCGGTGGTTGCGGTGACCTTGTTAAATTACAACAACAAGGCACTGCATCGAAATCCACCACGTCACAACAATCGAACAGCGTTCTCATGAACCTTCTTGTTTCCGGTTGCGACGTGAGTGCCGGATATGTTTGCCTAACGAAGCCGAAACCTTCCAAAGGCATCACGAGCAAGTGATTATTATTTTTTTTTTTTTCTTTTTTTTTCTCTCTTTCTCTCTCGAGACGATAATTAATTAATATCAATATTTTTTAAAAACACTAGATCAATTTTAATAGTATTCGTTAAGAAAATTAATTATTTGAATAATAATTAATTTTCAAAAAAAATTTTTACCAATTTTTTGGAATTTTTAATTATTTGATTCTCGATAAAAGAATTTCGTGATATTCTTTTTTTTTAATTGAGAGAATCCGATGTTTTTTTTTTAATTTTCTTTTTGTAAATAGCATTTCAATCTTCTCGTACTGAAGATCGTAGTAAGCTTAAGAAATTCGGATAATTTGCTTTAAATCTTGTTTTAGATTTTTGAAGAATCGAAAAAAAAATGATAATTGAAATTAGAGAAATTTTTTTTCAGAATTTTGCGACGAATTTTATTTCTGTTTTATAGAAAATTAACTACGTATGCAAATCTCAAAATATGAAGAAATAACTGTTGTAAAAATATTCGTTTAGAATAGTTTTGTGTTTAATTTCCTTGGAGGAGAAATTTTTTTTCGATTATGACGAGAAGCATAAAAAAAAAAAGTAGAGTTCTAGAATGATAATAAAAAGAAACCCTATAGACTAATAACCAAATATTATTATTATTATTCAAGAAACCGTATATATTTTTTTTTTTGTAAAATATATAACAGAGGTTTCTGAATTTAAATGGAAAATTTTTTTTTTTTTAATAAAATTAAAATATTTTTTCAAAATATAGAGAAACGAACTTTTTCCAACGTATTACAGAAGTTTTTTATCACTCTCAAAAAATTTATCCGATAACATCAGGTGTTAATTCTAGAATTTTTCGCTAATAATAGACAAAAAAATCACAAATGAAAGCGATCGACCGCACACTGCCAATTTTATTAAAGCACTTTTTAGTGCGAGAATAAAATTTTTATCATCAGTGCAACGAATTCGAATAAATATTAATTTAATATTTAAAAACGTCCAGAGACTTCGAATATATTTTATTTTAAAATTGAGCAAATTTAAATGTTTTATAAAAAAATGCTCAAAAGATTTTAGAATTATTTCTTTATAAATGACATTTTAAAAATAATTTCTTTGTGTATATAAAAAAAATTATCCCTTTAAAAAAAATTATTTTTCAAACTAATATTGAATTCGAGTGTAAATTTGTTTAAACTCAAAAAGCTCTTGACTGCCATTAAAAAAGAAAAAAGGATAACAGTGTGCAGCTCGGTACATTTTTTTTTTAAATTAAATTTTAATTTAATAATATATATTCGACAGAATCGGAAACAAAGATAAAATATTCATTACGAGTTGTAATTTGGCTTCACTATTAAATTTTCTAAATTATATATATATATAAAAAAAATTGGAATTTTTGCGTTAAAAAACAAAAATTTGACCCGAATTTTCAAATCGAGACTGTCGAATTTTATCAATCGTTCAGCTCTCTAAGATGTATATATATTTATCATTACTGTTGATCAATCGTTATTGAAATATACTGAAAATGATCACCAAAATAATCAGGTCTGCTGCGTTTCAATTCCTTTTTTAGCCATTCTCCCAAGATCCCTTAGTTAAAAAAAAAATATTACATTTTATTTGGAATGTTAAAAATCCTCAATTTTCCATTTTCCTAGTTTTATAATTGTTATATAATATACGTTCTTTATGATTTTATTATTTGTAGTTAGAAATATTTATAATTAAGTTATCTTTAATACAAAAAAAAAATAAGTACGCGGAATTTTTGTTTCTAATTTCAGGTTGAAATTGTTAATGTGAAAAATAATTTTTGTAATATAATTTATTTTTTTTTGTGACGAAACTTCGCTTCATCAGGATGAATAAGAAGAAAATAATTGTGGGGGAAAAAAAAGAGGAACGTGAAGAGAGAGAGAGAGATAGTTATAATATATAAGTAATTTTGTTAAGACTATATAATTAAAAAATATTGACTATTTTTTTCCTTCTCCTCGCTTTTCATTCGTTTTCCTCGAGAAATGCAGCAGCTATTCTTCGTTTACCGTTTTTGAAGTGCGATTGGAATTTCTCTACCATCACACTACCTAGGTTAAGTAATTTCCATTTTAAGTAGAAAAAAAAAAAATATGCGTGTTGCTCGTTCGCCTTGGAAGGTTTCTTTTTTTTCAAATTCTTTTATATTTTATAGCCACAAAATGCGAAAAATTGACATTTAAAAAAAAAAATTTGTATGAATGTTTTAGTTTTAATATTATTTATAACAATTTGATTTTTTGAATCATTTAATTTTGTAAATTAATTATTAATAATAATTAATATTATTATTTTAATATTTATTTACAGAACTAATGGAGAAAATTAATAACAACTTTTCGCATTTTTTGTTTTTTTTTTTAAAGTAAATTGTAAATATCTTATATTGATTATTAATTTTGTTTTAGGACATATCGATGCAAAATTGTGAAATGATAAATCCTCAACTCTTAGGAAAAAATGATATATCAAATTTGAATTTAAATCGAAAAAGAGGAAAACAAATTTCTTCACAATGGTTATCATCACCAAATGACGTTCAAAATCAAATGAATAAAAATTTGAAAAATGATAATTCAAATCGAATAAACAGAGACTGGCCAACAATTATGTCAACAACAAATTTTGATATCCTGCCATTTGAAATTCCAAAATATCTACAGGAATCCGATATATTATCATTGGACCAGAATCTCGTCTAAATTAAATAATAGAAATTTTGAAGAAAATTATATAATTCATTATATATATAAACGGCTACTTTTTGTGCTTTATTGGCATTTTCGTGCTTTCTAATTGTTGATGGAGAAATATTTCTTTTTATATAGACTTTCAATTACTCCAATATTTTATAAAGAATTCAAAAAAAAAAAAGTATAGAATAGCACGAAGAAAGAAAAAAGAAGTTATTAAATAGAAAATTTTAATTTTCTTTTAGGACAATTAAAAAAAGAAAGATTTTGATTTACTGTGCCACTATAAATTTAAAAAAAAAAAATTATATGGTTTTAATGTTATAATAATTCAATGTTAAGGGTTTTTTTTTGTAATTTACCTTTAAAAAAGGTAAATAATAATTTTAAATCGGTGTCGATAAATTTTCACGGGTTTTGTTTTTTTTTCGGGAAATTACTTTAAATTTACCATTTTTTTTATTAATTAAGATTTATTTTTATAATTCTAGCTTTAAAATGTTTTTCTTCTGAAATGTTTTTTTTTTTTTTTTTTGAATTTATCGACCTGTGTAATCTATATGATAGAATCTATAATAACACCTTTAATTTTTCAATGTGACAGCACATTATTCTCAGAGATTTTTAAATTTTGTTTTTAATTAATTTGTAAGTAAAGTTATAAATATTAAAAAAATATATATATATTTCTAAATATGTATCTAATTTAAATTCTACGCGTACAGAATTTTAGCCTTGAAATTCTATAATGGGCTATGAATTTATCAATTTTGTCAATTAATTTTTTTCCTTTTTCCCAAATTATTATTATTATTATAATAAATTTTTTGGACTTTAAGCATTTTTAAAAAAGGACTCTTTTTTATTTTAAGATTTAAATCGATAAACTGCCACGTGGGTTTGAATTATATGTTATATTACGTCAAATTATTATTAATATTATTATTAATATTATTATGTATAGATATATTTTGTATTCAAAAATACAAAGTTGTGTACCAAATGTATATTTTTTTATTTACCATCTACTTCTCATTAAAAAATTGGCAAAAATGAATTTTGATTTTACAAAAAATGATTGAATTCAAAAACTAAAAGCGCCAAAAAACAATGCTTTTTAAATTCTAGGATAACTTAATTTTATTTTTAATGTACAATCAACAGAATATATATAATATATATATATATTTATATGTATGTATAATATATTTATAAGATCGCGTTTTAATATACATTTAGAGACGCTAACAGAATTTCAGGAAACTCGATATTCCATCTCGTAAATAATCGAGCGAACTGAATTTCGCGTCGATTATCATCATCAATTCGTAAACTTCCTCTTCATCTTCTTATTTCTTTATCTGCCATACATTATAATACATACAAATTAAACGCTTTTTTTTTTTTTTTTAAATCGTGACTCGAAAATGTGCGCGTTACATTATTGCTTTTGTGATAAAATGGACAAAAGCTTCTTTTTTTTTTTATCATTCTCTCTCACATACAACTTGTTCACAACGCCAGCTGAAGATCCAAGAAGATGAATAGTAAAATTCAATGAAAGAGCTATTAAAATAAAATCAATTTTAAAAAAAATTTAATTCATAATTAAAAAAATTTTTCTTTTATTTTAATAACTCTTTCAACGAGGAAGTTCACGGCAAATAATAAAATTACTTGACTTTTGCCCATCTTGATATTTTACACCTCTATTAAAATCTTATAGCTTCAGCTTGACCAGAGTCTTATCATTGTATTTTTTTTTTTTTGTAGTTTTTTTTTTTCTTTAGTACTGAGATTATTTTTTCAATATATAATTGTTTTTTTTTAATGCAATAATTAAAGTACATCGTGTCTACTAACGCAGTGCAATTCTACTAGGTTTTTTTTTATTTATATTTTTTTTTCTTCTGTGCACGATCGAAAATACCTGCTCGATTCGCGCCAAAAATGGTACTTTATTTGCCAATAAAAGACACGTTTCTCAATATAATAATAATAATAGTTAATAATTTAAAATTGATAATATTGCAAAAATTACTGAAAAATATTTTAGGCTATCGTTAACGGAGAGCTAGGTTTTTTTTCCAAGGATAATAAAAAAAAAAGCCATCGACATAATTTTAAACTGAATTTTGTTTTACTTTTTTTTTTTTTTAAATTTTTTATTAAAATTTTCTATTAAATTAATTAAACAATAATTTAAGAATTTAAACAACTTTTTGTTTTTAATTTATTCCCCTACTGATTGTCAATTTTTATTTGAGTAGCGGAATAAATTAACTTTGTTAAATAATTAATTAATATAATTAAATGATTAAAAAATTAAATTTACGTATTTAAAAAAAAAAAATTTGTTATGAATAAACAATTTGAATTTTGTCAATGGCTTCTCCTTGTTCATTAGCGTATAGTAATTAATATAATTTAATTAATTAAGACTCGTGGACTAAGTAGCCATTCGCCAACGGAGATTAATTTCCCTTTTGTTCTAAAAGAATTACATTTTTTTTTTTTGTCTTCGAAAATAAATGGAAAATTTCGATTCGTGAAATATCGCTCGACTCGCAAACACTAAATAAGTTTTTTTTTTTTGTAAATAACTTTCTGTTCCCATCACGATGAGCTGAATTCTAAATGATACGATTCGAAAATTTCGTTATAATCGAAAACATTCTATTTTTATTATAATAAAATGAAGATTTTTTTTTTTTTACATTGATTTGACGAAACAAAAAGAAATTGAATCATTGGTCATTTGAATTAATTTTCAATCTCGTTTGCGATGCTCATCATCCACAAGATAAGATAACAATATTTAATTTCTATAATAATAACTAGATTAATAAGCAATATATATATTTATAGATTTAAAAAGACTTTTTTTTTCTTAACACTTAAAAGTATGTGAATTAAAATAAATTTCGAATTTTCACTTTCTTTTTAAGCAGAACTTGTTCCCATTTTTTTTTGTTCGATCAATCTAAAATTTTTCTCAACTAAGCAGTAATAATTATATAATATTATCAAGTTTTCAATGTTATTATTGAATTGTCTCTATAATTAAAAAAAAAAAAGAAAACAGTGATATCAAATCACTTTAGAATTTCGTTTTTCTATTTATAATATAGTCCTAGCGATGAGCATCGCGCTTTATTTTCACTACGCCCTGAGTAAATGACAAAAAAGAAAAAAAAATGATTTTTGCTCGTCAAATGCACTCAATAGGAAAAAAGTTTCTTTCAAGCATTGAATTCTCCAAAAAACCTATTGGCACTATTTGCAAAATAATTCACCACTGAGAACTATTTGAATTCCAATAGTCAAATTTACATTATTATTTTTAAATATAATTAAGTCGTATTACAATGTAATTAAGTATTAAATTAAAATTATTAAGTATTAAAGAAAATAATTAATAAAAAAATAGTACAATTATTTATATTTATTAATTATAACAAATTAATTTTCTTTTTTTTTGACTCTCAAATAGTTTTAGTGGAGAATTTGCAATGAGCGAGATGAATTATGATATATATATGTATATATTTATATAGAAATATAGATGAAAAAAAGAATTAGCTTTAAAAATAGCTTCGTGTGCTTTCGATTTTGAATTTTGTGAATGTTTTTTTAATAAGTGGTGCAGTGCCAATAGCTTTTTATTTATATTTTTTTTTAAATACGAGATTGACGCCTTTACTCTTCAAAGCCAAATCTCACTATCGTTTCTATATTGTTTGTCTACAGTACATGTACAAGCCTTTTTTTATGTAAATACAGTAATATACAATTTTTTTTTTTTTTTTTTTATTTCATTCTTGGAGTTAAACCTTACTGTGACCTGAGGGCATCGCATCAAGTGCGAGCTCACAAGCGCGCGAGTTATATACCTACGCTACAATGACTCGAGTTTAACTTCCGGGCAATTTTTTTCCCTTATCATTTTTCACAAAATTAAAATTTTATTAAATAAAAAATGCTTCAAAAATTACAATAAAACACAATTAAAAAAAATATTTTACCTTTCAAATAAAAGAAAAATTTATTTTAAAAATGTAAAATAATTTTAAAAAAAATGACAAGAATTTTTTGCAAAAAAAAAAAATGAGCCTGTAAGTTAAAACTCTCGTCGATCGTCACTCCATTCTCGTTTTTGACTTTTTACAATTCGTCATTCTGTTCTACAAAAATTCGTAGAAGAGATATCTACATAACTAAAAGGCGACAAAATTTCAAAGTAAACGTAGTTTTAAGAGAAGTAATTATTTTTGCAAAGAAACAATAAATTACAATTTTTTTTCCGAGCTTTTTCTTTTTCTTTTTTTGCTAATATTCGCTGTGAAATAATAAAAATTCCTTTTTCTTTCTTTTTATCTTTTGGGAAACCCCAGCACAATTCGGTGTAAATATTCATCATAGGAATCGCAGGCAAAATTCTAAAATCCTACACGCGTTCCTCTAATTTATTTATTTATTTATTTTTTTTGTTTAATTTTTTTTTTTTAACAAGCCTATCAAATTCGCCTTACAAAGCCAACCGCCCCTCCAACGTATTCGCTTGACGAATCGCTCCGGGGTCGAAAAATCCTCAAGATGAAAAATGGAAACAGTAAAAAGCGACGTCACTGTTCTATAATGCTTCTATTAAAAACGTTTTATTTTTTAAAAATGATGAAAAAAAATTAATTTTTTTAAAATTAAAAAACATTTCATTGGAAAAAAAAAATGTCGAATTTTAAAAATATAGAAATTTTGATTTTTTGTGAATCAGTGACGATCGCTGGACGCTATGCGTACTTTAATAATCGTTGTTCGCCGACAATGGTCTTTAATTAACGAGATCTCTAAAATATTTATAAGACCTTCTCGAACCTACAAAGATTTGAAAATTGTTTCAACGAATTATCTAAAAGGGACCAAAGTTTTAAATATATTGCTTTTCAAACAATTCGTTCCGAATCCTATTTTTTTTTTTTTTTTTTTATAAATATTTTTATATATATATATATAACTTCACTTTTAGAAATATTTGGGAAAAAAGATTTCCTAGAAAAATAGAATTTTTATTTATGTTTCCGAAAAAATGCACGTTTTTCAAAAAATTTACGTATTTAATAGTAGGAAAAAACGGAAATTTATTATTATTATTTTTAGAGATAAAAAGTGAAGTTCTTTTTTGGACTCGAAACGATTTTTTTTTTTTTAATACTCGACGATTCGAGAGGACTGTTTAAATATGAAGGATGAAATATAGGCCCTTGATTGATATAAAGATTCAAAATTGAATCTGTACGACCAGCGTAAGATCGGAAAATTATTAAGAAAAAAAGAAAAAAAATTCTTGGCCTTATTTAAACAGTTCTTCAAAGGTCTTGGACGATATTTGCGAGCGCATTTTCCCTTTTTGATTTTTTGATTCCATTTTTTTTTCGAAAATTTTAAGAATTTAATTTTTTTTTTTTTTTCTAAAGAGAGGAAGGAATCTTTTCGTTATTATTTCAGCAATTAAGAAGCTGTCGACAAAAATTTTTTTTTGAGACGATGCGCCAGCAAATAATGATGTAGAGATAACTATTAAGTAAATATGCAAATAGCACGTAAGTGAACAGGTAGACACTGAGACGATAAGTAAGTATAAGGGACGATAATGGAAAAAAATGGGGTGTAAGTAGTAGTAACTCGAAGTAGAAGTTCTGACAAATTATTTTTCCATGGAAGTATTTTTATTTGAGCAGCTGATGGGCTCGCTCGTTCGCCACTTGTATCCTCGTCTCGTTCGATTCGCCCTAAAAAAAAAAATTTTTAATTAAAATTTCGAAAAAAAAACACACACTCGAGATCATTATTGTTTCAATGAACTTTTAAAGAAAAAAAAAAATCATCGGATAAGATTATAAAAGAGATATGAAATTCTTTGATAACTAAAGTACACTTGAATAATATTTAATCTTTCTTTCTCATAAAAAGAGATCTTAAGTGAAAGTTTGTTTTTGAAATATTTTGAATCGAGAATTTAGAATTGGAATTTTTATATTTTGCAAGAATTTTTTATTTTCTAACAATAAATAATAAAATAACAGACCTTGCGATTGATCCTGTCGATTTGACGATTTTGGTTTTCCAATTCGCTACCCATGTCGATTGCCATATTTCTCAAGTTGCCGATCATTGTGTTCACTTGACCCATATTTTCCTCCATTTCTGTTTCACGAGCATCACCAGTAATTTTTGCGATATAGCCACTTTGTGGTCCAAGACCATTACGTTCATCCATCACTCGTTGTGGTTGATTGTTCACCACTTTTCCATCGTCGTTTCCCTTCCACGTGCCCTCATCTTCTTTGAAGCTCGAACCCCTTTTAGAAAAAAAAAAAAAAAAAAGAAAACAATAAATGAAAATTGTCAATCACTTTAGAAAATTCGACAAAAAGAAAAATATTTTCACTATTTCCTTGGAAATTTTTCTCTTTAATAAAAAAAAAATAATTTTTCAATATAATCGGAATTTATTGCAAAATTTAAATAATTTCTATAAAAAAAAATAAAAGTATGCTGTATTTTTATTCTTTTTGAAACAAGAAATCCATGATTTTTATGATAAAAAAAAAAATATAAAACAAACTGAATAGCATCTCCGGTTGTATTCTATATTTTCAATCGTTAGAAATTCTCTGTTTTATTTATTTTAAGATCGTATAATACAATTGTTTTTATAAAACGAATAAATCGAGAATCCAATGAAAAAGTTATTTCTTTTTTTTTATTCTCTCGTCTCAAGTCACGCAATATAAATTGAATATACTTCTCTCGTTACTATATTCATTTTTTTTTAATTAGACTGAAAATGAGAAGAGAAAATTCTATTTTTAAAAAATAATTATTTTTTTTCCAAGTAAATATTGAGTTTTAAAAATGATCAAAAGAAAATTTTCATACTTGTTACAAGGAAGTACACAAAGTCCACAGCATTTTTCCATTCCTGTCAGGTTTTTCTCAGCTTCTCGCATATCAGCATTGATCTGGTCCATTCCCTCCTCGATTCGATCCAATTGTTCTGTTTTCATCATAGGGGGATTTGGAAAAAAAGGAAAATTTTTTAGTAAAATATTCTCTACTATGAAAAATTGACGACTGGAAACTAAAAGACTTTTTTTTTTGAAAAAGAAACAACAAGAGACAAGGGAACGGTAAAGATTAACATTTAACAAATACAAGTCTAGTAGTTTCCAAATCGTTGACTTTTTTTTTTTTATTTTAAAACAATTAAAGGCTGGTTGTTTTTAAACATTTTTGTTTTTGCGAGAGGTCATTTTTTACCGAGCGAAAAAAAAACACCCCGATTATAAATAATTATTATAATTTAAAAAAAAAAAAATTGTTCGCTTAAAATTTAAGGAATAAATTTTTCTCGATGAAATATTATTTTTTATTGGCATGGAAAAAATTTCTTTATTCGGATTCAAATGACCTTTTGCGAATCGAATACGATTCGTGCAAATTACCAGAAACCAGGCCTTCGAGAAAAATTGAAAAGTTAATTTTATTTTAATAAAAAAAAAATGGGAATTTCTCTCATTCGCACAGTCATTCAATTTATTTTATCGATACAAATTTTTCATCGTTATTTTTTTTTGTTCCAATATTAGAAAAAAATAATTTTTATTATTAAAATAATAAATCAAATTTAATTTTTGAAAAATTGTCAATATGGAGAGATAAAATTTTAATAGAAAAAAATTTTGAAAAAAATTTTTTTGACAAAAATTTTTAATTTAGAAGCTCGGTAAAAAAAATCAATTATATTCACACACAAAAATACATACGTGCAACATTCAAGAAAACATTCATACAAACATGCAAAACATTCAGACCGATACACTCAAACAAATATACACACAACATTTTTTTTTTTAAAATAAATAAAAAAATTACAATTTTTTAAAAAATTCAATTTTATCCAATACATTGATATTTAAAAAAAAAAACACGTATTCTATGAGAGGTAGAGTAAGAGAGAAAGTTTCAAAATTACAGATGAAATATATAATGACAATACTTCGGAGGAATAAATAAATTTACAAATAACATAATTGAATATAAAAAAAAGCAATGGTTTCTCGTTTTTTGCACGAAGTACGATTGTGTTTGAATATTTGTTACGTAACTAAGAATGCATTTTTTTTAGTAGAAAAATTGCGGGTATTAAAAAAAAAAGATGAAGGTGACGAGTAGAAAATTAGACCGGTGTGGTCGAAGTTTGTGAAATCTCAAAAAAAATTTTTTTTAATTATTTGTATTCAAGTGAAATTAATTTTTTTTTTTATAATTTATTAAAATTAAATAATTATTCTGAATTTTTTTTTTAAATTAACATTTTTCATAGAATCATTTTTGTTAAATCAATATCAAATTAAAAATTAGATAAAAAAAATTGAATCTCAAAATGAGAAAATTGTTTTTATAATAAAAGAACTTGGACCACGAGTGTGAAACCTTTTTTTTTACAAAGGATTTAATTATTTTTGAACGTTGGCTATTAAGGTGTCAGTGCGAGAAAATGATATTAGTAATTAGTAAATTAGTATCGATGATTAGTAAAAAAAAAAAAAGCGGTTTTTTTTTAGATTTTTTTTTCCGTACGTACATTGAAAAGTACACAAGGAGAGTAAGAAGAGCTCCGTTCGGTGTCCCCCGATTCAGTTTTTTTTTTTTTTTTTCTTTTTCATTGGCCTCGGGACCAACTTGAACTTACGTACAACTTGCTTTTGTGTTCAACGTGTGTGTCAACGTATGTGTCGGCGAGGTGGGTTATTTTTTTTTTTTCGTACGAGCTCTGCTTGTGTTGGACAATTTAATGATTATCATTTTAAAAAAAAAAAATTATTTTTTACTATTTTTTTTTTTAAATAATTTGACAATTATATTATTTTAAACTAGCTAGGTGAGATGGCTTACCGCCTTGTTCGTCCAGCATAACGAGGCTTTTCATCCCGACCTCGTGGCTCTAAACAGGCAACCGACGTTAACATCAGAGAAAATCACCGAGTCAAAAAAAAAAAAAACTCATCGTTCCCGGAATTATCTCCTTTTTTCGAAAAAAAAAATAATTTTTATTTTATCGTTAAGAATTAAGAAAGCGAGAGAAAATATGGAAAACAAAAAAAAGGAACAAAAAAAATGCAATTTACATTTACAAGAAGTAAATCCTGGGAACGAAAGAGTTAAAATATTCATCTAGCGTCGTTTATACGTTGCATATAATAGCCCTTGATAATAAATTAGTCCTCCGGAGGGATGAGAGGATTTATAAAATGGTTAGTCGTCGATGTAAATTGATGTAATCTTCTCGTAAATGATAACAATGATAAAGACCTTTTATGAGAATATTTCCATTATATAAATTCAAAAACACAGAAAACAAAAAGATGCTCTTCTGGATAATGTTGTAAACTGCTATTACTAACAGACAACTTTTGATTAATTATAAATTCAATCTCTTCGTTTCCACCGGAATTTAATTCCAACTTGTTTATATCAGCTTTTCATTTCTCTCTTCTTTTTCTTCCATTATTCAAAAAATTTATCCAATAATTTATTATCTTCAATTAAATTATTCTTTTTTTTTACTATACAAATTGGAAGCAATCTGGTGCAAACGTAGATGAATTTTCCACTGCAAAAAAAAAAAGATTCGATTAGAATTTAGAAAAAAAATTATTTTTAAAAATACTAATAAATTTATTCCAGTCAAATCTTTTTTTCAATATTAAATAAATAAAAATATTTTTTGTCTCTTTTTTAAAAATTGACGGCAATAATTAAAATATGCCGAGAGCGACGAAGAGACACCGAGCGAAATAAGCAATAAGACAAAAAAAAAATGGTTAGAATATTAGTAAGTTATAGAAAAAAAAAAAGAATTTAGAATCAAGATTAGAAATATATAGGAAAAATTCGCACATTTAAACACGGTCCTTTTGGCCAGAGAGAAGATAAATATATAGCAGCAGCCGCGACCAAATATAATATAGCCACATTTAAAAAATCGAATTCAATTTTGCATTTAATTTTGCTTTTCAAAAATTTCTTGCTTACCGCCTTGGTGGTCTAACATCGTCAGTACGTTCGCTCCGGTTTCCTCGCTCTACAATTGGCCCACGAAACGGAAATGAAAAATCATTCAGTGATGCAAAAAAAAAAACTGCGGAAAAAATTCGGACAAAAAAAAAAATGCACCGCACGTTTCGACTTTTTTGTTTAAAATAATTATTTTATTAATTTATATAAATAATTTTAGTTAATTATTAAAATAAAAAATTTAATTATTATTAACAATAAATTTTATTTTTTTTTTTGGTAATAATAATTATTTTTCAGTTTTGAAAAAAGAAAATATTCTTGAGACGAAACGAACGGTGTAAAATAATAAATAGGGTCCATGAGATAGTGTGATGAGAGGCAAAATAAACAAAAAAGCTTATTACAAACAAATTACCACTCGCTGATGTTAATTTAAATAAACTTCTCTCGGTAGTGAGATAGAATTAAATTTCTTAATGAGAAAATTTCCAACAAGTTGTTTTTGCGATATTAAAATCTCAAAATTTGAAACAGAATTAAATAACAACTTTTTAAATTAAAACAAATTTTTTTTAAAATAAAAAATCAAAATTGTCAATTTTTATATTTTCCAAAAAATTATTTAACGAGTGATAAATTTTTTTTCAGGACAAAAATAAAAAACGCGAATGAAATGATTATGAAAAATAATATTTTTTTTACTATTTTCTAGATATGAGAAATTTATTGATAAAAGTATCAAAATCAAAAATGGTAAATTAAAAACATTTAAAAAAATGAATACTGTTTTTTTTATATTTGTTAATTCGATTGAAATAAAATATTTATTTAACAAATTAAATAATTTTTAAAAGAAAAAAAAAGTAGAAAATAAATGCAATGAGAGATAATTAAAAACTGAAAAAAAATGATATCTAACAATTATTACATGGTACAGACAGCTACTGCTATAACAAATATGTTGCAAATATATGTGAAACGAATTATCGCTAGAATTATAAAGCAACACAGCTAGAAGCCTTTTTTTTTTTAGATGTAAACTAATAATGAAAACGTGTCTGCGAGCGCGCACGAAATGATTTTAATAAATTAGTCTTTTAAAATAAATTTTTTAAAATAAATTTTTTTAAAAATAAATTAGTCGCGCGCCCTCCAAAAATTTTTTTACTAAATAAAAATTCCCAAAACGGAGAAAAAAAATATTTTTTTTTTTCACTCTGAAAATTCCAAATGTATATATTAAATTAAAAAAAATAATCGTAAATATTAATTTTTAGTTTTAAATCAATTAATCCGTTCAAAAAAAAAAATTTAATTTTTTTTTTTGAAAAAAATTCGAAATTGGAGTAAGAAAATTAAAAAAAAGTACGTAGAGAAAAAAAATATATTTTGAAGTGAAAAAAAAAAATTGGGAAAAAATGTGCACGCGCACAAACACGCATTTTTTCCATTTTTTTTTTTTTAATTTAAAAAGTTGTTATTTTCCGTGTAATTTTATGCGACAGCTTTTAGGAAAGTTCCAATAAAACCATAATTATTAAAAAAAAAAATAAAATTACAAAAACAATTTTTTTTATTACCGTGTAGCAAATTTAATACATAAATAATTGCAATTGTAAATTGATTTCAAATATTTTATTGTCGTATTATATTATTTTCATTTTATTGTCACAATAATTTTATTGTCTGTAATTTTTTTTTTTTACGAGTTCTTTTATATTTTTTTTTATATGGCCCTTAAAATAAAAAATTTTTTAAATTTAATTCAAATTGAAACTATATTTTTTGGGACTCTCAAAAAGCTGACGATAAATATTACACTGTGAATGAATTTTTTTTTTTGAAATCAGCTTCATGAATAAATTTTAATTGTTAAAAAAATTTCGAATTTTTTTGGCCAGGTTTTTTTTTCTTTTTTTTTAATAATTGGACAGGACATAATCGGTTATAAGGAACATAGACAAACACAGAGAAAGAGACAGAGATCTTTGACAAGCTACTGTGAGTATTAATATTATAACATTAATAAAAAAAAAAAATAAAAAAAATAGATTTTTTTTTTCTGTAGTAGAGCGTAGCAGTAGCGGTAGCAGTAGTAATTTAGTAAATAGTATTCCAATATTAGTTTAGTAGTAGTAAAATTAGTAATTACTAGAACTAGTAGAAATAGTATTAAAATTAGTAATAGCATGTATCAGAAAAAAAAATTAAGTCCGTTTTGGTAAGAATAAAATAAAAAAAAAAAATAGGTTCTAGAAGTTGTTGTATAGTAGTAGCAGTATTCAAATAGTAGCACTACCGGCATTGAAAATTTTGTTTTGAAAAATTGTTTGAAAAAGATAAAAAAAATAGTGAAAGTAAAAATTTATAGAGATAAGAGTAGAAAATAAAAATCCTAATTCTAAAAATCAAGTGTTACTAAAAATCTAAAAATCGATTTTTTTTTCTTTGTCAAGTGTCAAGAATGTTTGTCCTTTTTTCTTAATATTAAATTTATTTTTTTTTGTTCTAAATTTTTTTTTGTTTAAAATTTTTTTTTTGTTCTAAATTTTTTTTTATATTATTTTTCATCACAGTTAATGTTTTGGGTGAAGTGTATACTTTGAGGAACTGTAACCCCTTGGGAAGAGACTAAAGCCTATCATGATTGGCCCTTTAATTAAGCAAATTTATCAGCCTCACCATTATTGGTTTCTTCAAGACCAACTAATTTTCCACAAATTAATTTATATAATATTAAATTACACTTATTGTAACAGCAATCAAGTTACTTTTTTTTTTAATTATTTCTTCTTTTTTAGTAAATTATTATTCTCGTACGATTGTCAACCAACACCTTACCAACCAACGAAAGCAAGGACGTGTATATCAAAAAAATTTTTTTTATTATTCATGCTACAAGAGCAAATTTTGTTACCTTTGGGCAGAAATTTATAAAAAAAGGGATAAAATTTCAATTCTATTTTACAATTAGTTTTTTTTCATATATTTTTCGAAATAAAAGAAAATTAGGATGAAAAAAAAAATTAATGCTAAAATATTTTTAATTTTAATTTGTAAAAAAAATTAAATATTTAATAAGTTAATTCCTTTACTTTCTATAAAACTATTAATAAAAATTGTTGAATTTGAACAAGTCTGGCTTCTGAAAAAACGTTGGGGATTAAAAAAGGGAATTTTTTATTTTTTGTTTTTTTTTTCCTTCTGAATCGGTAGAATTTGCTTTTTATATATTTTTTTTTTTTTTTTTTTTTTGGTAAAAGAGCGATAGACTCACCTCCCTGGTCATCGAGTGCGACCAGAGTACGGATGCCGGCCTCCTTGCTCTACAGAAATGAGGCAGCACAACACAAACAACCACCACCAGTGTTAAAGAGTTCGTATATAGTATATATAGTAATATTAGTAGGTAATTAGTATATATGGATAGTATAAAAGAGTAAACGATGCGTGATGCTTTTCAAAAGCTTTTGCAAAAGAGGAAGCACACGATTTCCTCTCGACATTCATATAGCAAAAAATTAATTCTAAAAATTTAACAATTTCTTTCTTTTTTTTTTTATTCTTCTCTCTATTTACTTTTTTTATTTTCTTTATTCTAATCGCCAAATTTTTTTTGGAGATTCCAAAAATTTTTTTTTGAAAAAAAAATTTCATATTAAAATATTTTTCCCCAATAAATAGAATTTATAAAAAAGAATTATAAAATTAAATTATTTTTTTTTTAAATATCAAAAATGATAATTTAAATTATAAATTAAATTCTAAAATTTTTTCTTTACACTTTTTTTTACGAATCGATATTCTCTGTTACGGGAAAAATCGAGGAATATATATTTTTTTCTTCTATTCTCGTGTGTATTATTTAATTTTTCTTTTTTTTATTAAGGAAAGCAGTTCGTGTGCTTCCTCTTTTAAGTATTAGTTTTTTAACAATTATAATAGAATAGAACCTGAAGGATCGTCTGTCTCGTCACTCCCGTCATTGAACCGCATTTTATCCAAAAAAAAAAACCCCCGATAGGCTCGAATTAAATTAAGAAACGAAAAAAGAAATTAAAAATAAAAAAACCGAAATAACTTCAAAAAAAAAAATGTTGAATATTAAATTATTTTAAATAATCAAAATCAAAAATTATTTAACAAATATTTAAATTAAATAATTTTTTTTTGAAAATTTTCAAAAAAAGCAAAACTAATTTAATTGCAACAGTTCGAATAATATAGACTAGAAAAAGAAAACAAAAAAAAACATTAAACTTTATAATGAAAATTCTAAAAATGGTAAAAATAAATAAAACCGATTTTAATTGCTCGACTCGAGCGATTTCTTTTTTTTTTCATTTTTCCCACGCTTTGGCAATTATTATTATTATTATTATAATTGAATATTAATCTTTATGTCTTCTTTAAATAGAAATTTTTGCTTGCATTAAAATTTTTATCATTATTTCAAATGAAATAATAATTTTAAATTCGAGCCTCTCGTTAATTCTTTGCGAGAGTGACGGTGTGTACCTGTCCAGACGTGTACTTGTTCTGGCTGGTTTAAAAAAAAAAATCATCATTTTTCAGGAAGGTGATATGGTGATTGGTGATATATCAGTCCAAAACGATTGAGAATGAGTTGAGTGAGTAGATGAGTTGAGTGCAGAATTTCCAATTTAATTATTATCATTATTATATATTGAGGACATCAATAATATATAAAAACTCGAGGCGTAACACGTTCCCATAAATTTCAAGACATTTTCCAATATTCAGAAAAAATAAAATAATTTCTAATAATCTCTACCTGAAAAAAATTTTTAAAAAACCATTAGAATTCATATAATAAAACAAAAAGAAAATTTTAATTTGGAAAAAAAATCGAATTTCGTTATTTAAGAATTGTAATAAAAAAAAAGGAAAAATAAACCTTTAAAATAAATTGAAAATAAACTCTTGGAGGATTTAATTTGAATATTAAAATATCTATACAAATAAATCAATAAAAGTCGAGGAGATTTTGAAAAAGTTTCAATGAATCGTGATTGATTTCAACAATAAATTCACAAGGGTGACAATTTTAAATATAAAAATAAATAAATTCTTTCAATAAAATATGAGACAGTATACAAGTCAATCGATTACATTAAAACTATAGACTGTAGATTTAAAAAAAGAAAAAAAAATAATATATTTTTGCATAAAAGAGAAATAATAAAAAAAAATATTTATAATAGAAATTCTTCGCACTTTTTTTTTTATTTTATAAAGGAAAAATTACGTCATATTTGTTTCAATCATTATTTTAAATATACATAATCAAGTCACGAGTCATTATTGTTGAAAGGAAACAATTTACACGAGAAAGTAATTTTTTTTTCTCATTACGGCAAAAATGGTATTTTCAATTTTATTCGAAAAAAAAATTATTATGAAATTGGAAAAGAGCAATTTTCAAAAAAAAAATTTAATAATTTTTTCCCCCTATTAAATAATCAAAAAAAATTGTCCTTGAAATATGCGATGACGTCACGCCTCAGTGTATAGGATTGAAAATAATGGTGAGAGAGAAATAGAGAGAGAGAGAGAGATACAGAGAAATGGAAAATTAGACAGAAAAATAGAGCAAAGGTATAGAGACATCAAAGATAATGCAAGTGGGCTCACCATGCGTGTGCATGCCCTTTCAAATATCCAAGAGATTAAAAATCGGAATTAAGATATCGTATATAAAATTTGCAGAAAACAGGGTCAAGGATATTGTGCCAGTAACAATGATAAATAAATAAATAAAAAATAATTTGAATTTTCATTTTTTTTTTTAAATATTAATATTTTCAGAATCTGAATTTTAAACATTATTTTTTTTTTCAATTTCTAAAAGCATTGAAAAAAAGGAGAATTATAAAAATCATGCGTTTTGGTTATTGGATTAGAAAAAAAAAATTCTTTTAAAAAAAACAGAAAAAGGGAAAAAAATAGGACAAAAAAGTGCGAGATGCTGGATCCTCGTGCCTGCCTAGGTGTGAATTTTTTTTTTTAGACTATCTTTTTTTTGTGTCTGGATTTCAGTAGTAGTATTTTTTTTAAGTTTTTTTTTTTTTAGACACTTAAAACACAGATAGTACAACAGGTCAGCCACTAACATCATAGAAAGACAGCAAAAGAGCAACGCCAGCAATTTGGCAGCAACAGCAGCAGCAACACAGCACGTGTGGTTGTGTGTACGTACATCAACACAATTATCATAAAAATTCCTAATTTTTTTTTTTTTTGTGTAATACCATAAAACCATTTGATCAATTTGAAAAAATTGATCGATTGACAAAAGATCTGGAGAGAGAGAGAGAGAGAGAAATAGAAAGAGAAAAATAGAGAGAGAGACAATTATTAGGCAGAAACTATTTTGATTGCAAATAATTTTCGACGAGCGTAGGAATTTAATTAATTTATAATTTATTTTTAATAATTTCATTTTTGAAATATTTATCAAATTTTTTTATTTTCAAATTAATTTTTTTATAGTTTAATTAAAAATAATTTTGTTTAAATTTTCAATTTTTTCCAATTTCAATAAAGAAAAAATAATTCCTTATGGAAAAATATCGATACGAATATACAAACTGAGTTGAAAATTATATATTTGATATTGATAAAAATGGTAAATGTCAAGGCAAAATATTATTCTGGAATAATGAAAGTGGTTCCGTTATTTTACATTCAAATTTAAAAAAAAAAATTTTTTTTTCTAAATAATTATTGTGAGAATATTTCAAATTTGTTTTTGATTAAAATGATCCATTTTCAATTATAATAATTAGAAATATTTTTACTAAAAAATTTAAAAAAAAAATTATAATTAGAAATAGTAAAAAAAAAAAAATTATTTATTTCAATAAAAATAAATAAAATAATAAAATTATGAAATTTAAAAAAGAAGTCAGTTATGACTTAGAGCCCTTTGAAAAATCGATGAGACAAGTGCAGCTAATGTCTCCGACTGTATCAAGAAAGCTATTTACGAGGTGAAAGGTCATTCAACGCCTCCACTTTCGATACCAGCTTCTTGCGTCTTATCATTTTTATCAATTCCTCTTATTCACGATTACTAGATCAATGCACTCGTGTGATTTTTAATTTTTCTCCATTGCAATTTTTTAATTATTTAAATTAAAAATTAATTTTTTTATTCTAATATATTTATTTTCAAATGACATTAAATAAAAAAAAAATATATCTCAATAACGAAACAGAAAAAAAGCGATATTTGAAAAATAAAAATATTCAAATAAAAAATAGCAAAACTAAAAAACGAAAAATAGAGATAAAAATAACGAGCCGAAAAATAGAAATGAATGGAAAAAAAAGAGAGAAAGAGAGAGATAAAAAAAAGGGGGGACTGACAAAAGAGGGTTCATCCACCAACCCCTCTTGATAAAAATGTAGTCATCCTACGCTCGTCGACGTTTTATTGCTCGCTGAGAGAATAAAGAGTGGAGTGAGAGGGTAAAAACAGGAGCATTTGAAAGAACAGTGAACAAAAAAAAAAGAAAAAAAATAACACATAGAAGGATCAATTAGGGGTGTGCCACGGAATAGAAGGTCAAAAAACAGATGCAAAAAAAAAAAATAGAAGGGGATCATCTTCCACACACTGACGTCGATGGAACAGTCGATGAAATCACATGAGGAAGGTACACAGACACAGGATGCAATGCGGTGGGCCCTAGAAGACGAATCCTTCAAAACGGAGGATAACACGCAGATTTTTTTTTTCCAATTCGCATCTTTACTTGGAACGACGACGACGACGACGAGTCATCACTTTTTTTTTTTTTTTTTTATAATCTTACACCTAAGAATCTAATCCGAGAGCCAATTTACCACACAGGCAACGCATCACAGCATCAATCTTAATTTATTTTTTTAGGCGATTTTATTTTCAATTTCTGTTAAATAATTATTAAATTAACTAATTTTTTTAAAAAATGGCTTTAAGGCTGGAGACGTGGTGTCTGTGTGGTTTTACAATATTTTATGCTCTTGATTACATATATGATTAAATAGTTTTAGCTTTACAAACGCTGATCGTTCGACGTTTATCATTTCAACGAGTAAAAAGAAGAGAGAGAGAAAAAAAAAATTTTCGATTCAAATTCAATTAGAATGAATTCATTGAATAGAATAGCGTTTACATATTAATTTGAAGCAAAGAAGGAATGCAATGTGTGCTCGCCATGCGATTAGTGATTAAAACAGGACGTCGATGCGACGAGCCTTGTAAAGCTTTCAAGTCCCTGATTTCAAGAGACAATTATAGAATATACGAGGAAAAAATAGTCTTGCTTTTAAAAGTGACTTACCTCCTCGCATAATGCCAACATTCGTCTCGTACTTTCCAGCGACTGAAATTTAAAAAATTAAATAATTAAAAAAAAATAATTAAAAAATAATAATTATTATTAAGTGGTAGCAATTATTTCTCGAATTAAATTAAAACTTCCATTATAATAATAATAATAATAATACTCTCTATTAATATTAAAATTCAATTTATCAACTATTCAATTAATTGACAATTTATCATTGATAAATGTGATTAATAATTTTTAAATATTTTTTTGAAGTATTTTTTAAAAATATTATTTTTTAATAATTTGTAATCACTGTTAATTTTATTTTCACTAACAATTTGTTAATTAAATTTATTTGAAATTAATAAAAAAATTATCATTAATTTGATAATTAAAATCCTTATCACAATATTAATTCAATTTTCATAAATTTTAATTTTAATTAATTTGATAATTAGAATTATTATATATTAGTTTCGTAATTGTGCCCTATTTTGCTTTTACGAATTTATCTAATTTTATGTAATTAAAATTTTACGACTTTTTATATATGATTTTCAAATAAATGTGAGTAAGAAAAAAAATATATAAAGCCTTATTAGTTGTTTTTTTTTTTTTTTTTTGGAAGTTCAAAAAGGCCTGGGAGATTAACGTCGAAAAGATAAGAATATATCTCATTTAGTTTTCCTCTCTCGATTTTTTTTTTTCAAGAATCTTTCGGATACACTAAAAAAATTATTATCAGATGATAATTGATTCCTCGCTATATATATATATGCTCAAAAAAAATTAGAGATAAAATTTTTCTATTGAAAAACTTTTCAATAAAATGTTTTCAGTTAAAATGAATTTTCCTGTAAAAAAAAAATCGAAAAACTTCTTAATGGGAAAACTTTTTCAAAAATTAAATTCTTGCTACAAAAACAAATTTGGCAACTCATTAGCATATTTGGCAAAAAAAAATAAAGAAGATGAAATTTTATACAAAAAAAAAATGGAAATAAAATTTGCAGATAATTTTTTCATTTTTAGAATAGGAAAAATTTAATGAATTTTTCACCTCATCTGCCGTTTGCTGTGATTTCATTTGCAATTCCTGCAGTTCCGTTCTCGGCGGGCCTGTCTCGCCATGCGCTTCAGCTGACGTTGGGGCCGGCATATTTGCTGCAATTTACTGTCCCTCTTTCCTGTTAACCTTTCCGTTGACACCTAAATTTCTTCTTCAACGTCGACTGTCGACGTTACTTTTTCAAGCGAACGACAACTCTGTCTCCTGAAAAAAAAATAAATCATCAGCTTTTTGTTTCTCTTTACTCAATCATTTTTTTTTTCATTATTACTATTTTATTTATTCACTGTTATTTATAAAAAAAAATGTTCTCATAATTTTTTGTTTTTAAAATACAAGATTTACATCATTTTTATTTTCAAATTCCACTAATGTCACTATTCATGAATAATGAATAATAGCAAACAAAAACCAGATGTTTGAAAATAATAAGAAAAATACTTTCAGTCTATTGCAAAGTGATTTGAATATTTCAATGTCATTCAAAGTAAATTGAATTATTAAATTCAATATATAAAATTAAAATTCGAAACCATAGAAAGTCGACCAAAAGGTGAAACGAAAATAAAAAAAACGCCAAAACTAAATAAAGAAAAAAAAAATGATTGCAACACTAAATTGTGCTACAAATAAAAATTCTCTCGACCGTTGCACAATATTTAGCAATATTATCCGCTCATAGACGAGTGATTTGTTCACTCGAAAAAAGAACGAGTTCAAATTAATTCTGCTCCAATGAACTTTTCGACAGTGATCATTTTTTTTTTCTACTTTTTTTTTTCTGTATGGCAGAATGATCTTCAAAGGGCAATTGATCGATGGATCGATCTTGTCAACCGATAAGGTAGTTTGCAATGATCGTAAATGGGTAGAAAGAGAGAGACATAGATAGAAACAGAGAAGGTGGAAAAGCAAATTCTAACCGAAGAAGAGAAAGGTGTATAGGAGTAGAGAAAATCAATAGCTTGTATCGTTTTGCGCGCAAGTGCAAACACCACGTGTATACCCCGTCTTTAGTACATGCAATGATTCGTCATTATGATAGATAAAAAAAAAAAAATACCTCCAATTTCTTTTTCAGTAGCACCACTTTCAAAAAATCAAAACCACCATAAGAATTTGAAAAAAATAACATTTCTCAAAAAATTACAAAATGGAAAATTAATTTTGAAAAAACACTTTGAAGTCTAACTAAATGTCAAATGAATGTCGTGGAGGATAATCACAAAAATGAAATAAAGAAATCTCGTTTCTAAAGGAAAAAAAGAGTGTTAAATCTTTTTTTTTTTTTTTTTTTTGTGATACAGGGTCACCTCTGGTCCTTGGATTGACGATCACCTCGATTTTGAAGCTGAGAGAATTTCCTCAGAAGGACGACTCTCTGGGATCATGAGGAGCACAGAACAGTGATTTTTTTTTTCCACCTCTTTTTTTGTGTGTGGAAAATGACTCGAAAACTACGAGAAGATACGTCACCGAATCACCACCATGATCAGGAGGAGAATAAGAAATTTGCAAAAATTTCTAAATGACGAGAGAGAGAGAGAGGACAAAAGGACAACCGAGGATTCGCGGGAATAACCGAACACAATTGCTTCGGCGCAAGTCGATAACTTCCGCACGCGCGCGAAGAGAAAAAGGACTCCAATTTTCCTACCGCTATATACATATATTCTTTTTCTCTCATTTCAGCCGCGCAAAATCAGCCAGGATCCATTGGAAAAACACTTCTCACAACGTTCAAATATCAACTACGACTGGCACCAATTATTTCTCCCTCACAATTAATTTTTTTTTCCGCCCTCGAGAATCATGTTCCGGCGGAGATATCTAGTCACGTGATTTTTTTTTATTGCTCATGATGATGATGATGATTTTTTTTCCCCATTAATTCTATTTTTAAATCGATAAAAGTAAGTTGACCTCCAATATTCTGGACCAAGAATTTTTCAAAAAAGAAAAACTAGAGACATCCACCAAATACGATCTCTCTGTGCTTATTATTTATGCAGAGCTTCGAATTATTTACGAAAAGAGAAAGAGAGAGAGAATCCTCTCTATAAAGAAGTTTCGAAATATCTCTCCGCCTTTTCACGTTAATTTAAATCCTGTAAATAAAAAATAAAATTGTCAATAAATTACGCTTTTAAAATTAAATATCGGAGAAATAAATAAATTCAAGAAAATTGAGAATTGAAAACAAAAAAAAAGAAAATAGAAACAAAAGAATGTGAAAAAAAATAAATTAAAAAATGAAAATAACTAAAGCGGAGAAAATAAATAATAAAAAGGAGAAAATCGTTGCTTAAATATTTTTTGAGTCATACCCTTGCAATTTATCGTATTATCTAATTAAGAAAATACCGTAATTATCGTCCCGTTCAAAATTGAGGGGTTTTTTTTTAATGAATATTTATCGCCTAGTGTAAATGAGCATCATTCCTATATCTAAAATTTAATGTCCCAGGATATGAATTTACAGATCAGTTTCTCCAATTTAACGAAAGTTTTTAAAAAGCTCTTTAAGTTTTCAAAACATGGAAGTAGAAAAAAAAAGTCAATTAGAGAAAAAAAAACCGGAAATTTCATTTTTCCTAATTATGATAAACAAAATAACTAATTGATAATTATTTTGCAAAAATTTTTCACATTCTCATTAAACACTCAACTTTTTTTTTTTCATTTTAAAATTGGATTTTATTTTATCATTATTGGCAGAATAGAAGACTAATCATTTTCAGAGTGCGTCATTATCGTCGTGCGTGAATCGAATATTGATTAACAATTAATTGGCTTCCACATTCTATCTATACATCGACAGTTCTGTCTCACTTTGTCAATATAATAATAATAAATTCTATTTTCATTTATAGGCTAATATCTCTCTCTCTCTCTATTTCTTTTGACAATAAAATTGGAGTCGGAAAAAATCATGAATTTTTTCAGTCAAATCTTCAAAAAAAAGGTGAGACTTTTTTTTGTCAACTTTCGTTGAGTAATTAGGAATTTTATTATTGCTGTTTTACTATGTGAAAGTTGACTAACGACATTTAGATCTCGAACATTGAACCTGGGTATTAACGTAACTGTAATTTAAATTGCAGGTCAATTTCTCCGCGCAGGAAATTATTCTTTTATATATACAATTTATACAGATTATTATTTTTGACAATTTTTTTTTTTTGGGGAAATTTTTAACGATGAATATAAAACTTCAGGCACTTTAGTTTTTTATTCTAAAGTTTTTCCTGATGAAAAAACTTAATTAATTGATTAGGAAAATTTTTCGGTGAAAAGATTGTTGTAAAATAAATATCGTTAATGGAGGATATTTTTCAATGGAAAGTTTGTTTTTTTTGTTGTTGTCTTTAATGCACTGGCAATAGTGCAGAATAAGAACAATCGTGACAATTTTCTTTGGCATTAGAGTAGACTGGTGTGCCAGCGACCTGCGTGACCATGACCAAGGTCGGCGCAGCACACTACAGGTCACCTCAAGTATATCTATTGGGAGAAAAGTGGGGTGTTTCATCACTCGTTGCAAGGTTGTATAAACGCTCTTCTGTAAAAGGCTACAACACAATACCCTTATTGATTTTATGCCTTTTACTTTAGATTCCAATCATTAATCAAACTCCAAATAACCGAGAGAGAGAGAGAGAAAAAAACCAGCTTCAGCGATTTAGATTTTAATATAGTATAAAATTTCTCCTTTTTCAAAATCTTCCTTTTTGCCATCTAAAAAAAAAAAATTGCTCCAAAATGAAATTTGTATTAAGTTTCAAAATTAATTTTATAAATGTGTAAAATTTTACCTTTTTTTTTGCTAAATTGTTTTAATTTCCTTTCTCGATAATAAATTACAACAATTATTATCCTTACTTTCACTTTTATATTTCTCGTCTAATCGACAAAAAAAAAAAACTTGGATAAATCTAGACTTGTATTTTGAGAGCTTCAATTACGTGATGAATAATTAGATCCAAAGAGGTCAATGTTAATTGTTAATTCCTCTGGCGTAATATTTTTCAAGAAGCCAATTTGAAGATTAAAAAAAAAGAAAAAAATTTTCTCAAATCTAAATTCCAAATTCTAATAAATTTCTTTGCAAAATATTTTTTATGTCATCCATTTTTAAAAATAGATAAAATTTTATCTTCCTTCTCTGTAAAAAAAAGAAACACTAAATCAATTTTTTAAATAAAAAATAATTTTTTTATTTTAAGAAAATTTATTCTATTTTTGAAAAATTGAAATTTATTTTTTTCTTCCAAAAGATAAATATGGAATTTGTGTATCATTATTCTATCAACAGATATTATACAAGAAACAATTAACTTTCTCTTTAAGGTCTGTTTCTAATTCTAGGAATAAAATTTTAAATTAATAATTCATTATTATATTTTATTATTTTTAATCAAATTTTTAACTAGAAATTAAGAAAATTGTCTTTCTAGGGCGCTCCCGAATCTTTTATAATCAACTGATTATATTATCAAAAAAAAAAAGAAAAAAAAAGCGTGTGTACGAGAATATCAAACACGCTCGTTTACTTTCAGTCACGCGATGTAACTGCACTAAACGTGAAATGTCCGTTCAATCTCCAATAACGGCATGGTTCGAGGATCTTTACGACATTGATTTTTATCAATATTGTGAGTTATCATTAATAAAAATCAATTTTTTTTAGCAAAAAAGAAAAAATTCGTTTGATAAAGTAATTTAAATACTATTACATATTTCTCATTTACCTCACATTCTTTCAATTTCCAGTTTTTTTAAATTAAAAAAATTTTTTAAACATAAACTTTTTTTCTATTAAAAATATTATTTTTCATTTTTATTAAAAATAATTTTTAAAAAAATCCTCCCCTATATAAAATGCAATAAATTTGGTTTTTAATGAAAACATTTTAAAAATATGTAAATTCATGTAAATCGAAAAAAAATACGTAAACAAAATGCAACAATGATAAGACAAGCAATATTTTTATTTCTATATCTTGAAAAAAATAATTAAATGTGTAAATTAATTAATAATTGAATGTGTATATAAATTTTGTGTGAAAATAAAATAAATGTAAGAGAAATTATAATCACAATAATATTATAAGTGAATAATGTGCAAATGGAGAAAATAAAAAGAAACTAGTGTGGTTGGGAGGTTAAAAAATCGATAGGTGTGTGCTGCATAGAGCAACAACCATTTTTACATGAATTTCCAAGAATCTTTCCTACATTGCTGATGCATCTTAACCATAGGAGTTTATTGTAAACACCGTTACTTACCAGTTTTTTTTTTTCTCCACTAACTGTCGAATTCCAAACAAGTTCACTGTCACGAATACTTCACTTATAAAAAACAATAAAACACTGACGTTTTACTAGTACCAAGAGATTCTCGCGGCTCTACACGCAATCGCAACATTAGTCTGACAGCCGGAAATCGTCATAGCGCTTTCTACAATACACTTGACTCACATAGTTCTCAACAATAATTCAAATCAGTTTGAACAATATTTAATATTCCACAAGAAGAAATTATTGAAAAATTATTTAATTAAATCCTCTCAATGTGTCTTCGAATATTCATTCAAAGACAAATATTGGAAATACATTTATATACAATGAAAACTTTAAATGAAAGTGAAACCGGAAACAGATGTCGTTGTTAAGAACCAATCACGATCAAGCATTCTTGTGAATGGCGTAAACTATACAGCAGGTTTTCATTAACCAATCAGAAACGAAAACAAGCAGAAGTTTTGTAGTTGATTGGCCTTGTGATGCATCCTTAATAACAGTTTTTCGCTGCTAACAGGATTGATCACATGTGCGAAAATAATAATTATTAAATCGATTATAAAACCGTATATTAAAACGGCCAATTTATTATTTTGTACATAATTGATAAATTTAATTATATTATTACCTGATATTGGTGTATAATTAAAGTATTGTTGAATTGAAATGAAAGTAACAAGCTAACCTCTCTGTGATGTCTTGATTTGTTAGGTTATTATAATATAATAGTGAAATCATCAGTTCTGGAGCATTTATAATTGTGTCATAACAAAATCGAAGAATTTGAGTTCAACAAAAAACAAAAAAAAGTAGTGTATGTGTGAATATTTTTTCATAAAAATGATTATAAAGGATTATCGGATTATCAATGGATAAATGATTAACAAAATTTCAAGTAAGTGTTAATAATTTATTCTTTTCATTGAAATATGAAAATATGAATCTTTAGTAATATTCTTTTTTTTTTTTTTCTTTAAAGATTTAAAAGAAAATTTTTTTTTTTCTTCTAAATATTTATTTTACATCAATTGCTTCCGAGCTGCTCCAAAATAACAGCGGACAATAATGATAACAGTGCTCACGCAATATGGCGATCTGCTCGTGAAAACACGTTCGTTTTGCGCAGTAAAACGTATTTTATCGTTTTAGTCAAGGTGCGTCCGTGTTTCTTTTTATTGATATCATTTTTAGCAATTGTGATAAACAAGTGAAAATCATAAATTTGTGTTTTTATTATTCAGACAACGATAACGGAGCTGAGTTTTGTGCGAGGTCTTCCTCCGGGACAAAACAGGGTTAAATAAAAAAACATGACAGACTGTATAAGACATGTCGTTAACAAGTGTGGGGAATATATCCCGTTCTAGAATATACTAATTGGAATTTATTTCACTTTTTTTTATTCTCCTGACAGTTTGTTTATTGTTTTTTGTTTCTCGATGTAATAATAATAATAATAATAATAATAATAAGCGAATTTTTTGGTAAAATTTCACTTGACTTCTGAAATGATAGAAATGACCGCACTTTTCTCGGTATACCCGGTAATCGTTCTCTGAATTAAATTCTGAAAAAGAAAATGAGAAAATCAGTGTGATTTTTTTTTTTGGTTTTTTTTTTTATGATTTCAGAGAAGGAAGTAAATATTAAGCATCCCTTATGTAGTCGATGAGGCTCAGGTTAGGGACAAACTGTGCATTGAACAGAGTGTGATGAGTAACAGTGGTTTTCGAGGAAGAGGCTTCGGACCGCGAAGTAATCGTCCACAAAAACCACATGGTGGTTTTAATGGTCCACATCCAAATTTCACACAAAATCGACGATCAAATCAAAATCATCAAAATTTTAATTTAAATCAGAATTTTGGATCAAATCGAAGACAAGGTCGATCACCAGGCGGTGGTGGACAAGATGGTTGGCGGGATAATTCCGAAAGATTTAATCGACATTCAAATAATGGACCACAATTTCAGGGACATAATATTGGACACAATCAGGGACACCAAAGACATTTCTATAATAATGGACCGGGAAATTTTCACGGTGGTTTCCGACCGGTACGATTTCCGGGTCCCCATGGTAGGGGACCAATTAGAGATAATGAACGAATTAATCCACAGCGACTTCAACAGCAGCAGCAGCAACAACAACAACAACAACAACAACAACAATTACAGCAACATAGATATATTCGCGATGGTGAGAAAAGAAATTTTTTTGATGATTATCAGGAACCGCATTTGGGTTCAGAGGAGGAACGACAACAGAAAATATCCAAGACGGTGGATAAATTAAAACAAACATTATCATCATTTACTGAGGAGGATAGTATTAATTTTTGGGAGGATAATTTTTCACCACAATCTATTGGATCTGATGATCCATCAACATCACAAAAAGGTATACCAGAACTCAGGCACGGTCCACCTGAATTAGATTTAACGTTTAATGATTTTAAAGTCATTGGACGTGTTGATTTGGATACATCAACATTAAGGAATGATACAAATATCATTGGAAACGAACAGGATAATACTGGTAAACATTTATTTCTCTATATTAAAAAAAAAAAAGTAATCTGAAATTGAATTTTTCAATTAATATGTTATCAATTTCAGATATTAAAAAATAGTCTTGTCTTATCAATTATTTCCGTTATTAATTAGACAGTTTATTGCATTTCTTTTGAAACTGGAAATTAGAATTTTCTAATCATATTCGAATGATGGTTACATTTTTTTTTTTTAACTACATTTTTCTTTTAAGAATTTTATGTGTCTTGTGTGATGTAATTTATTAGTATAATAACTTTCTAAATGACAGTGTTATTAAATTTAGAAAGATTATATTCTTTTTTTTTTTATTTAAAGTTACATAAAACTGTGATTTTTTTTTTCTTTCATTATTTGAGAGACATCTAAAATTTAATTCAAATATAAATTATTACTATTATTTTATTGCCATGGGTACGGCATTTTTTTAAAAATATTAAAATAAAGTAAATATTTCTATTTAATATTACGAAAATAATATAAATTGAATAAGAATTATAATTAAAAAATATATATTTCATTATTTAATTAAATTTAACGAACATTTACTTTTTATTGAATTTGGAAAAATAATTTCATCTTTTTTATCATTAATTTTAATTAGAGGACAAATGCATAAATGGATTAAATTTATCATTGAAATAAATTTTAATAATAATTACAGAATGAATTAATTTTTTAACATAATTCAAAATTTAATAATATTGTGGAATTTAACTTTCATATATTTAAATATTGTTTTAAATTTATTATTGAATTAAATTAATTTGATTTTAATAATTTATTTGAATCTACTTAAAATTCGTTGAAAAATAATTTCTCATTGAGAGAAATTAAATATTAATTAAAATGTAATTTAAAGTAAATTAAATGCTTAATTATCTATAATAATCGTTATTAAATAAATTCTAAATTATTTATACTGATAATATTTGTTAGCTAAAAAAAATGGATAATTTAGAAACAAATTTTTTTTTGGAGTTAAAATTACTTTGTGTGACAATGATAGGTCACTGACCCCTGTGGGGTGTCCTTCAATTTTTATTTTTTTTTAATTACTCTACTATCATTTCAATTCATTAAACCATTAAGTCTAGTAATCTAATTACTTTCTTAAATGCATGATAAATGTGTTAATTATGCAAGTATGCGGTCAACAATATTTTGCAGTATTATATACACAAACTGGTTACCTCTCAAACTGAAATTTAAATGAAGAATTTTTTTTTTAACTTTTCAATTCATTTGCATTTCAATTAAAAAAATGTCAACAGAGGAATTTCTTTTTAGTTTCAAAAAAAAAAAAAAATTTTTTTTCCAACAATTTTTTAATTAAATTTTCATTTTGCTAGAAAAAGTAAATAATTTTTTTTTTTTTTTTATAGAGTAAAAAGAAAACTTGATTAATTTACAATGTAAATAATTATTGATTAACAAAACAAAGAGGAAAAAAAATAATATAACTGATTTTAATAGTAAAAACAAAAAAAAAAACCTAATGTACAAAGTCCAAGCCGGAAGGTAATTTCAATAGAAATTGATTGCATTTCAATGTTTTATGTGTAAGTTTATATTTCATAAATAGCAATTTTCAAGATAATTCTTGGCATTTATTGTTTATAGTTATTATTATGAAATTCACAAAATAACATAATATTGACAGTCAATGTAAATATAAGAAAGTTTCATTGAATCATTGAAGAATACTACATAAAAATCTTGTCCTACTTGCTTATCTATCGATCATCGTGAATTGCATCTTTATGATAACTCACGCGAATGCGTTATATAGATATCTGTCTCTATATATACATTTCATATATATATACATATATATAAAGAGAATGTAATGATCGTTTTGTTGTACAAGTTTTTTTTTTTTCTTTTTTTTCTACAAAATTCTCGAAAAATGTTTAATGCACTTGCATATTTCAAAAATAGAAAACGCTAGGTCAAGGTAATTGAAAGTAACATCATTAACTCTCGGATGTAATTTAATTACCGCTAGACGATATTGAAACTGATTCAATTTTTAATCATATATAAAGACTGAATCAATTTTTAAAAAGATTTTAGTCTTTTATATCGTATAAAAGGTAAAATAATAAAAAAAAAAATTATGAATTTTTTTTTCCTCTATAAAATTTGTATTATAATTTTAATTAAAATTATATTTGTATTTTAATAAATTTTCTTTTTTTCGCAGTATTCAATGGCACGAATGAGAAACCAAAATTGTCGAGGCAAGGCTCAAAAGATGGTGATCCATTTGGAGAAGATTGTTTATATTTGGATGATCCGCAAGAGGAAGCATTTATTGCTCAACTCGATACAAGAATTGCAAATTGTGATGTGAATTTTTCACAACCAACAACATCGAATGTCAATGATGTTACTGAATTTACAACACAAGATCAAGTTGATAATCAATCAGTTGAATTTCTCGCAAGTGGAAAAATAATGTCCGAATTTCAAATTGAAGAAAGAAACGATTTATTGTGTGAGAATAGTGAAAATTTACAATTTGACATTGATCCTCCATTCGCTGAAAATGTCACCGATCCAGTACAAAGTGAATTATCAAATTTTAATAATGGCACATTATTTGATCAAACAATTGAAGCGAATTTTGAAGAAACAACAGATAATGAAGTTGTAACATCTGTTGATTTTGAAAATGAAACTGTAATCGATAATGATTTACAGGAGTCGAATTTTCGATTTGAAAAAACAAATTCAAATCAAGAAGAGATTCAATTGCAGGATGATTATGCTGATGATAATGATTTTGTCGGCAATCGTCAACAATCTGATGTTCAACTCTTCACTGCCTTTAAATCGACCGAGCCGCCAAAGGAAATTCTTCAAGAGGAATCACAAAGTTCAAATTTCGAACAACAGGACGTTAATACAAGGCTATCGGTTGATATTGAACCATCGACAGATATTCTTCAAAATCAAAGTGAATTACAAGATTTACAATCTGCATTTGATCAAAGTCAAGGGCAGGTGCAAATTTTCGATTCAATTGAAGCATTACCCGAATTATCGCAACAGGAATCGAATTTATTTTTCGAGCAATTAGATCAAATGGAGGGTAATTTCCCTCAACCGGATCAAGATTCAACATGTAAAGAAGATAATAAAGTCCCTGATGATAATGATGAATTAAGTAATCAATCAAAAGAGAAAACATTTGTCAATAATATTCCAGAAGTTCAATCTGGTGATGAGACACAAAATTCCCTATTTGATTCGAGCCGCGAACAAAATGAATCATCCGAAACCCAAGTACCTCTAGAACCACCACCAATTTTTGAATTACAGGAATTAATGCATCAATATGATTCCCCGGATTCTTCGGATTCATTTAAAACACACAAAAAACCACTTGAACCGCCACCAATGTTCGATCCAATGGAAGCATTTCCCGATCTTCTTGATGAATCAAATGAGCCATTTGAAACACAGCAAAATCAAGAAAAACCCCTTGAACCACCGCCAATGTTTGAATTTATTCAAGAATGTGATACTAAACCAATTGTGAATATAAAAAAATCCAAAAAGCTCGATCATCGGGAAGAACATTCAAATTCATCATTTGATATGAAACAAAATAATGATATTCTTCAACCACCACCGGCATTTGATCCACGTGGACCACCGCCAACTGTAACAATTATCGAGGAAAAAGGATTTAAATCCCATAATTTTGAAGATGTGATACAACCACCAAAAGTATTTGATCCAAGACTCTCGTCACAACAAAGAATGGATTTTGTTGCAACAAATGAAATTGTCCCACCCACATGGCCCTCTGGTATTACAGATTATACAAATTATGTTCCATCAATGCACGTACCGCCAATGGCACAACCCGCTGGATTTATTCCACCATTCACTATTCCATCAGTAATTCCAACAATGCCACCAACACTTCCCGATTATCCACCACCATTACCACAAGATCATCAAGCACCACCTCCATTACCCGTTGAACCACCCAATATTCCCGAATCATTATCAATGCTCAACATGGAGGATGAACTCGAAGAAATGCAAGAAGCAATGGAATTTGCCAAACAATTAATGAACATGACAGAGAGTAATGGTGAGAAAAATACCGATATTGATATTGAAATAAAACGTGAAAAAAAATCGAAAAAATCAAAAAATGATAAAAAAGATTCAACAAATAAAGAATCGAAAAAAGAGGAGAAAAGAAAAAAAATTGAATATGGACCAGCGCCATTAATTGATTTACCACCGAATGATACAAATGAGGAAGAATCACGTTTACAAGAACCAGAAATTGAAGACGATGGTCAAGTAGCCGATGATCAAATGAGACCAAAAGTTGTTTTTAATTTAAATAAAATTAAACGAATACATAAAGTTGATGAATGGCAACAACAATTGCAAGCCGATGAAAATGAAGATTTACGAACAAGAAAGAAAAAATTAAAGGAAAAAGAAATATTACAAGAAACAAATGAAACAAATGATAAAGACGATGAGAAACGTAAAAGAAGACGTTCAAAGGATAATAATAATAAAAAAGAAGAGAAACCATCAACATCTTATGAAAAGGAACAACAAAAGAAATCAGGTAAAAAAGAAACGGCTGCCAATCAAGAAATATGGCGTAATCGTGTGATTAATCAATTTTTAAAAATGAGTAAAAATGATATTAATAATATGATTAATAATACAAGTTTGAGACGTTTTGATATGGCAATGAAACAATTGGTAAAGGAACGTAAAACATCATTGTCACAAGAAATGAGAATATCAGAAGAGGAAAAAGTTCAAAATTATGATGGTGATCAATTTATGACACAATTAAGCGCAATGCTTGATCCTGGTGTACGTGAATCGGTTGATATTACAAATTTACCAACTGAATTTATTCAACATTTAAGCGCTGTTTTACATTTGGATCCAATGCCTGGTGGTGAGGATGGTGAAATTGAAATGATGAATTCAGAGGATTTTCTACAACAAATGGTACTTGCCAATAAAAAACATCAACAGGAACAACAAATTATTTCTGAGGATGAATATACACATTTACCAAAACAAACATCACCGCAAACTTCAATTACTATTCAACCAGTTGTTGAAAAAAAGAGAAATCGTCATCATGAAAAGAAAATTGTTCACGTTATTCGAGTTAAGGATACAAATAATCAGAGTGAATCTCACGAACAAGGTAAAAAAATTTTTTTTTCTCCTTTATAATATTATTCAAAAGATTCTAAAAATTATTTTATTTTTTTTTTCAGCATCACGATTATTAAAAGAGGGAAAATCGTCGCGCGAACGAGAAAATGGCGATGTGACATTTCGAAATTCATTGAGGGAAAATCAAGCATTAAGAGAGGCACAAATTCGTGAGGCACATTTGAGGGATATACAAATTCGCGAACAACAAGCACGTGAACAAATTCTTCGTGAACAACGTGAACAACGTGAACAGGAATTAAAGGAACAACAAGCATTGAAAGAACAACAGGCGCGTGAAGCTCGCGAGGCAAAAATACGTGAGACAAAAGTACGTGAGGCAAAATTACGTGAAGCTCAACGTGAAGCACAACGTGAAGCCGAAATTAAAGAATTAAAGAAAAAACAAGCACATTTAAAAGCACAACTTGCACGCGAATTACTTGAGAGTGGATCAACAACAAATTTAGGTACTGAAAGTCCAGCTCATCTTACATCTGTTCTTGATGATATTTTTAAACCAGGTATACCAAAAGGAAAACCTGTAAATGTTACTAGTAATGTTGTTATTGAACCACCACGTACAAAACCAAATCGAAGTGAAGTTGTTACAAAACCACCGGGTAAATATCCAACACTTGGCACCATGGAACGTACATTAGACGATATATTTAGCGCTGGTATTGCAAAGGCAAAAGCCTCATCGAAACCAATTGCCGAACAAAGTTTAGAACTTCAACAAATGTGGACGCGAAAAAAGCGGGAAAATGTTGATACATTTAGAAATTTAACCAAAGAAGAATGGGAAGCAAAACATGGACGTACAATGAGTGATACTTTAGAAAAAGAATTCAATGCTTTAATGTTACGACGAGCTGACAATGAATTACATTCAAAAGCAAAAGAAACACGATCACTTGAGGTAAGTATATAAATAAAAATCGCTAAATTTTGATATTTTTTAATTTCTAATTAAAAATTTTTCAGATAAACGAACGATCTCAAAAGAAATCTTATCAATGGGACGAAACACCAGTTCCTGAGAGGAATAACGATGAAAGTGCCGAACGATTACTTGCTCGTCAACAAAAAGAACATCTTGAAGATGGTGAAATAACAGAAAGCGATGGCGACAGTGAAAATGATAGTTCATCGAGTTCATCAACGTCAAGCGATAGTACAAGCAGTGAAAATATTGCACCTGATGTTACAAAATTACTCAAAGTTATTAAGGAACGTGAAAAAGTTGCAAAGAAAAAATCTTTAAATGAAGCAATTCGCGATGAAGTTGCCGCCGATATTGAAAAACGTAAACGTGAAAAAGAACGACATAAAGAAAAAAAATCGCGTAAACGAAAAAAGCGTGAGAAAAAAGGTAAAAAGAAAAAGAAAACACGTCGACATAAGAAGAAAACTAAACGTAATTCAATATCCGGTTCGGAGAAAGAAATACCAATGAAATTATTAACTGAAGATGAGATTAAAAAAGAAGTGAAAACTGAACCAATAACACCTGATGAAAAACGTAGTGAAAAAAAATTGCCAATTTCACAAAATAAAGATTCATCAATTCGAACAATTGTTCATTCACCAGTTAAGGTAAATGTCGATTATGGACAGGTGAAAATGCAATCAATGAAAACGAAAGCCCAATTGAAACAAATGCCAGAAACAACAGAATCACCACCGCAAACTGATGATAATAACGCGACACAATTGTCTAATTATCGCACTAATGCTGAAACACAGACAATAACACAAGGTAAAAATCAAGTTCAAATTCCCGAGGTGAATGAAACTATTGTTTCGAGTGATAATTTGCCAAAGGAAGTGGAAAAAGAAAAAGAGACTGAAAAAGAAGAACAAGAAGAAGAACAAGAAAAAGAACAAGAACAAGTGAAAGAAAAGGAAAACGAAATGGAAAAACAGAAAGTGGAGGAAAAATTGGAGTCATCTGAAAATGATGAAAAAATTTCAAATGTAATTCAAGACACAGAAATGAATAAAGTTGAAAAAACATCTGAGACAAAAATCTCTTCTCCTGTTGAGGCGAAAATCTCCGAGGAACCATTAAAAACGTGTAAAAAGTCACAAATTTCGTCGAAGGTGAGTTTAATTTTTTTTTTACTTAAATAAAATAATTCATATTACCTAATTTAAAAATAAAAAATTGAAATTTTAAATAACTAAAAATAATAGAAAAATTAAGTTTTATGAAAAAATAATTAATGTTATTTTGAGATGTGTTTTTAAAAAATTTGAAAAATCTCCAAGAATTAGAATTTAACGAATGAAATCTGATAGCTGCCTATATGAAAAAGAGATAAGATGAACTGACAACTGCAAATTCTAAATATTTTATCTCTTTTATGCATTGCTTTCCTGTTATCGTGAACAAATTAAAGATTAAATATATTACAAAGTAATAATAGATTTAGATAAAATATTAAAAATATTATTATCGATTATTTAATTATTTCAAAAAGTGTAAATTTCATTTTTTTAAAAAATTATATAATTAAAAAATAATTATATTATTAATAAAAATAAATTATTTTTTCAGAATGTAACTAAAACAACAAAAACCAAGGGAAAAAATCAATTAAAAAGTGGCGATGATAAGAAGACAAAACGAATTGACATTCAAGCATATAAAGCACGAACACTCGAACGAAAGAAAAAGGAACAACAAAAGATGAAGGAAATTGTTCAAAATCCAATTTCATTAACAACAAATCTTCTAAATATTCCCATAGCAAGTAAATCACGTGTTATTGAAACTTCTAACGAGGGTAAAAAGACAAATGAAAATAATAAACAAAATAAAATTATCGAAAGTAATAAAAAAATTGAGGAAATGGAAAATAATCGAATTATAAATCAAAAATTAAATAACGACGAATCTAAAATAATTTCACGTGATCCTCGTCTTGCCGCTAAAGCAGCACAAGAGATAATTACACCAACTAAACTTGATCCAAATAAAAATAATGTCAACGATAAAGAAATGGAAGACGAATGTAAATTTAAATTCATAAAATCTGAAGGTGGAAAAGAATTGAAATTAAAAAATAAACCAAAGATTGTTAAGAAAATAAAAAATCAATTAACACCACTTGTTGTTATTGAGAAAAAAATTGAAACACCAATTAGACGATCATCAATATCATCAGAGTCAGATCAATCAAGTTGTTCACAAACAAAAACAATTGAAATAAAAAGAAAACAAGAGAAATGCGAATTAATTTTAAAGAAAAATAAAAACGATTTAAAAATATTGAAACACGATAATAAAAAAATTGACATTTCATCTGAAATTAATACGGAGAAAATATCTAAAGAAAAATTATCTTCTGATAATAAAGTTAATAGTAAAAAGATTGATATTAAAGAAAAAACAATTAAAACACACGTGAAATTATTAAATATTGAAAATTCAAAAGAAACAACACAAGCTTATAAACCAGTGAGAAAATTAAAAGTTTATGGTAAAAATTCACAAACAACAATAAAAAAGAAAAAATTAATAAGCGATGCACTTCCAGATACAGTACCATCAGAAGAGATAGCAAAATATTATGCAATGGAAATTGAAAATTATCCTAATATTTTACAGGATTTAATTGAAGATCCAATTGATGTTTGTCCAGCAAAAGAAGTATTTTTTGGCAATATGTCATTAAAGGAGGATGATATTTCCGATATAAAATCAACTTTTGATATTGAAGATGAACAAAAAAGTAAACAATTAATTATTGAGGATATAAATCCAATGGAAAATATTTTTGATAATGTTGTCCTTGAAGCTGATTTACAAGAAACAAATATTGTTTATTCAGATATAAATTCATGTGTATTATCACCAAAAACTGATGAAATATTTGATGAACAAAGTGTTGAAAAACCAGAACTTTTTCATTTTGGTATTGACGATAGTGATACAAATTTAAGATTAAATGATGATTTACCACCAATTTTAACTGAACGCGAAATTGATTTACCATTAAGTGAAGTTGAAAAATTAAATAACAAATCGCTTATCGAACAATTAGATGAAAGTGTCAGTGAACAATTTTTAATTAAAGACAATGTTAGATTAGAAATGCCAGACACGGTTTTCGATAAAAAAGAAGAACCCGAAGAAAGTGTTAAACAACTATTTGATTCTGAAATTGTAAAAAATCCCATCGATAGTGTTTTTGAAAATGTTTTTGATAATAATGAATTGAAAACTCCCGCGATTGAAGTAACGCCATCTATAATTTGTCACGTGACACATAGTGAATCGCGCGAAACCGGCGATTTGAGTCATTTGCTAAACGAAAGTTCGCACGTGGATATCGTTGATACGAAAGAAAAATCTCTAAGTGAAATTGAATTTAATTCGAATATTATTAATCAAGAGGAAAAAAAGTGCGTGGAATATTTAGTAAGTGATGATAAAGAAAAAACAATGCAAATTGACGACAATAATAAAGACGAATCACAAATTAATTCGAAATCTCCTATTACAATTTCTAATGATAATGAAAATTCACAATCCCCATCTGAATTTATACTAATTGAAAATGATTTACCTCTTTTAGCCAAAAAATCCAATGATAGTGATGATAAATTAGAAATTGATTCAATAAACAATTCAACAATTGAGGTTAAGTCGAACAATAAACCGAAAAAACTTTCCGAAATTGTGCTTCAGTCAGGTGTTATGATTGTTAAAGATAATTACGAACAAAAAATAGGTAATGAATTGTTAAACGATAATAATAAATGTTTAGTTAAATCTGATCTTCCAAGTCTTGTTTCAGAAATAATATTGGATGAAAAAGAGGCAAGTGTTGAGGAGAATATTGTAAATCAGGAAAAAGTGGAAAATTCAACAGATTTTGAGGTTAGGTTGAATCCAAGTGAAACGGAAACTGTACATTCAAAAATGGAAGATAAAGATGAATTGAAATCGGAGAAATCTTTACATAAATTAAAACGTAGAAGAAGAATGAAAAGAAAGAAAGATAAGAAGATCAAGGACGAGATAAAAGATGCTATTAAACAATCAGTGAAACCAGTCACAACACAATCACTTGTTGCAAGAATGAAAGAAATTGACGATGAAATACAAAAATTAATGCTTGAAAAGCAAAAACTTTATCAAATGATGGCCGATGCATCAACAAAGGATAATAATGAGATAAATTCATTGAATTCAGATATTGATAAAAGATCGAAAATTTCAAGTCCCGAGGATGATGAAATTGCATCATTTGAAAAAGAATTATCAACACCAATTAAAGAAAGTTCAATAATAAAAGAAAAATCTTCGAAAATAAAAAAATTATCAATTAATAGTGATGATGAGGAAATTGGAAAAATTTCCGAAAAGAAAACAAAAAAATTAACAAAAACTGAACGTTCACAATCAAAATTACGAAAGACAACATTAACTGATTCAAGTTCTGAAGATGAAGAAATTAAAAGAATCACCAAGGAGAAACAAAAGAAATTAACAAAAGGTCGACACAAAAAACATATAAATTCCGATGATGATGAAGAACAAGAAAATATATCACTCGATAGATTAAAAAAATTAGCCGAAAGATCACAATCAAGAATGAAAAAAAATGTCACCATCGAAGCAGAAAATGAGGAAATTGATAAACGTGAGAAAAAAGAAGAAATAAAAATATCGAAACGACCAAAAAGTGTTATGAAAGTGACAAAAAAATCATCAAGTGAAGATGATAATGAAAAGAAGAATAAAAAAATTCAAAGAAGACCAAAAAGTGCGATGAAATTATTTTCAGAAAAATTTAGCGACGATGACGATAAGAAATTAAAGAAAAAATTTGATATTACAAAACGACCAAAAAGTGCAATGAAAATAACATCAAAAGTAACAGAAAGTTCCGAAGTAACAAGTGGCGATGAAGAAGTTGCAATGTTAAATTTAAATAATAAAAAACCATCATTAAAAAATACAATAGACACACAACGAATACGTCCAAAAAGTGCAATGAAACCAACAATATCAAAATTAATTCCCAGCAGCGGTGATGATGATGATTTGAAAAAACGTGAAGAAAAAATGAAAATAACAAAAAAAATTGAAATTAGTCGCAAACGTCCCAAGAGTGTAATGATGAAAAGTTCAAAAAGTGATAATGATGATGATGATGAAGAACAAGAAATTGCTGTGAAAAAAAAGAAAATCAAAGAACTTCCATCGCTTAATACATCAGAGAAAATATTCGTGAAAATTAAGGGAAAACATGAACGTGATAAATTCAAAAAGAAAGATTCACCGGAGAAAAAAGTTCAAATAGTGGAAAATAAAAATGATGAGGAAAAAATAAATAAAAAATTAATAAAAGGCGCATCGACAGCAGCATTAATAAATCGTTTTGAGGCAGCGACAAAAAAGAAATTTGAAACAAGTCCAAAATCAGAGAAATCAAAAAAAGTTCCAAGTCCAAGAAAAGAAAAAAAAGATAATGAATTTTTAGATAAAAAACACGTTAAAGTTAAAGCTATTGACACAGCATTAATTTATTCCGATGAAAGTATTCTCGAACCATTAGAATCGTCAAAGGATAAAACAAAGAAAAATAATACTGCACTTGGTCTACTTGAACAATCATTTAAACGTGAAATGGCCGAAGCAAAAAAAGCAAAAGCCGTTGAAAAGAAGAAAAAAATGCAAGAAAATGAAATAATTTCCAAAGATGAAAAAGAAGAATCAAAAGAAAATGAAAAAATTGACACAAAATTAGAACCGCCAAGTTTGCCAATATCACAGGAAAATGAAATATCGAAAAATCTCTTAATTAGCGAAATTAATGAAGAGGAATGTCGTCTAAATGAGGAAGTACAACGAATTAATTCCACATTAGATAAATCTGTCAATGATACTCAAAATAATTTAATTGAAATAAATCAGAAAGCTCAAGAAACAATTATAGAGGAAAAAAATCAATTAACAAGTCCAACTGATTCGGAACAACAAATATTTTCACATCCAAATTTTAAAGAATTCTCCGATAAAGATTCAACACGTTCAGCATTGATGTCACCAATATCTGATGATTCATCAATATCAATTGATTCAACACGTAAACGTAAAAGACCAACAAGAAGTTTATCACGTGCCGGAAGATCAAGTCAACCAACACGACGAAGTTCACGTCATTTGGAAAGTGAAGATGAACGTTCACGAACATGTGGTAATTCAATTGCAAATACACCAGAACCACCGCAAAAAAAGAAGAAAGTCAATGAAAAAATACTTTATTCAACGATACGTGATTTAATAAAATTGGAATTACGTACAAAACGAAAAGATCGAAAAAAACGTAAATTAACACAAGATGAAATGGAAAATTGTAAAGTAAAATTAGTTGACATTAAATATACCTATATGAAAGATGATTTACCAAATGGTGTATTAAAACGTCTTGGTTTAACGAAAATTAATGTTTTCAATAAAAATCCATTGGAAAATTCAATTTTATTACATCAAGAAATTATGAATATGCAACAAGTTCGAAGATTTTCAATAGATGAAAATTTTATCACTGATTCAGGTAGTAAAAATTCCGAGACAACAATGTATATATTAAAACCATATTCGGGGAAAAAACTTGAAATTGTGAAAATTAATTCAGAAAATGATTTAACGAATCAAGAAGTGCCAATTGAAGAAATGAAATCGAAAATAGCGGAAATTGAAAAAGAAGCAAAGGCCAAAAAAGAGAATGAAAAGGAAAAAGAACAAGAGGAGAAAAATAATATCAATTTAAAGAAGAACGAAGAGAAAGAAAAGAATGAAGAAACAAAAGAAGTGGAGAAAAATGATTTGCCCAAAGGAAAACAGGAAGAAACCGAGAAAGAGATTAATAAAGAAACAGGTGAAAAAGAAATTATTGAACCAGTGAAAGAAATCAATGAACCAACAAAAGAAATCGAGGAATCAGCAAAAGGAATTATAAACATAAAAGAATTATCGAAAGAAACAAATGAATTGGAAAAAGAAGAAAAAACTATTTCAATAATAAAGAAAAATAATAAATCAGAGAAAGAAAAAGACAGTGATAATTTAAATACTCAACAAAATTTTGATAACAATGAATTAACATTAACAAATGGACCTAATGTAACGGAGGAAAATAAAATTCAATCCCAACAGAATATGGAAGTGGACAATACGGATGTTGGCGAGATTTCAAAAATTCAATACACTGTTCATAAGGGACCGATTTTAGATATCAAGGTAAGAAGCCAAAAGAGAAGAAAGAGAAGAACTAGAAAGTAGACTTTTTTTTTTCGTATTTTATATTTTTTTAATAAACAAATTTTTTTCAACGACATTTCTCCTGTTTAAAAAAAAAAATAAATATTTCACGTTTAAATAAATATAATTTAATTTTATTTGGAAAAAAAATATTTTTATTGTTTTATATATAAAAACAAGTTATTAACAATTCATTTTTATGTTTTTTTTTTGCCATAAATAAAAACAACTTGTAGGAAAGAAAATGCACTTTTATTATTTCCATTAAAAATACATTTTTTTAATATTTATAATTATTACCTTATAATAGTTTTGATCTTTTTTAAATTTTTGTAATTTTTAATTTAGTTTTCAAAATTTGCAATTTAAATAAATTAAATTTTTAATATAAAAATTAGTGAAAAATTAATTAGAAACAGTAAAAATATTTGAATATTATTTTCATTACTATTGGTAATTAATATTAATATTAATATTAAGATATAAAATTATTTTTTAAAATTAATTTTTGAAGTATAAATAAATTTTATTTTTTGCAAATGTTTAAAAATAATTCAGAATTTCGAAAAAAAAAATTAATTTAGTGAATTGTGTAGTTAATATAATATTTAAAGTAAAAGCAAATTAAATTCTTAGATCATTGGCGATTCATTCTTGGCTGCAAGTGAGGATGGAGCAATTTATCGATACAGTTTGACCTCGAATGGAATTTTAAATATTTACAAAGGTCATACACATGCAGTTACGTGCCTTTATGTTTTAAATCCTGATACGGCAAATTTAAATCGACAATGGATGTACTCTGGCTCTTTGGATGGACATATGCGCTGTTATGACATTTCGGTATTTATCAATTTTTTTTTAAAAAAACGTTAATTTAAAAAAGCCTTTTTTTTAAAGAAAATATTGCTCTATTAATTTATTAAATAGTTATATATTTATTAATTAAGCTTCAGCCTTTCGGTCCAGAAGTGGACTTGATTTAATACAAAATTTTATTAGTTTAATTTTTACATTAATTATTTGAAACAATTGTGTTTATTAATTACGATAGTTTCAATTTATTTATTAATTTTCATTTTTTTTTTTAGACTGGAGAACAAATGCAAAGTCCAATTATTATGGGAAGTGCTGTACAGTGTATGGATCAAGCATGGGGAGCTATTTTCATTGGCACCACTTCAGGTCACGTTGCCCGTTATCACATAAAGGTAACAATTTTTTTTTTAAATTTAAAAATATATTTTCACCAAATTTTCTTAAAAAATAATTTTTTCGAATTAAAATTTTTAGTTTTTTTTTTATTTTGCTAATTTAATTTTTATTCTCATTTAAAATTTTTAGGCATCATCCCTAAAAGGAGATAGAATTCAATTTTCGAATAAATCAGTTTTGGCATTAAAAGCGACAAATGAAGGACCAAGAAAAGTTCTTATTGTCGCATCACGAAATCAACCGATAACAATACGCGACGCTTTTACTGGATTATTTCTACGACAAATAAGTGGTCAAAGAAATTACACGGTTTATAGTTTGCTGAGGCACAATAGTTTGATTTATTTTGGCACCAGTAGCACGTCCATTCCCGTTTATGACTTCGTTGTAAGTTTATTTATTTTTAATATTTAATAATAATATATATTTTCAAATAATTGTTTTTTTCAATTATTCGAAAAAAAAAGTAAATTTTTCTATTTTTTGCAGACCGGTGAACAGAAAGTACAATACAATGCCGGTGTTGGTATTGTGTGTATGTATTTGTATGAAAGACTTTTATTTGCTGGTTGTTATGACGGAAATATTTATATTTTCGATGTTAAGGTAAAATTTGCAAAAAATTTATTAAATTTTGTTTTTCATTTAAAAAAAAGAAACTAAAAAATAATTTCGTTTTTTCTTTCAGGAGAAGAAATTAGTGTGCAGTATTCCTGGCCCGGGAAAAATGCTCTTGAGTATGGCCATTGTAAATAAGAGGGTAAGTATTATTATTATTATTTTAAAATTAAAATTTTTTGTTGTATTTATTCTTTTCTTTTTCTCCTGTAGATAATTGCTGGCAGTAAAGATAGAAGTCTTCATTGCTGGCAAATGCCAAAGCAGGCCCAGGAATTGCTAGATGAAAATACATAGCAGCGAGGGAGGTGCACCAATGACGAATCTAGTCAAGTGTGAGCTCAATCGTCAGAAAAAGAAAAGAAAACAAATTTTTGATGTTCACCATGAAAAACAACTAGAAATACTAAAAAAAAAAACATTTTTTGAAAAAACAAATGTGTTTTTGGGTCTAACGCAAAGATGGATCGCATTGTACAAAATCCATAAATCTCGACTCATCCGAATTCTAATTCTAAATACGTAAAAAAAGTTCATTAATCTAGTAACTGTCCCCCCCTTCTTTCTCTCTCTAATTCTTTAAAAAGAAAAAGCAGTGCTGATTTTAATAGTAGAGATAATTCAGCTTTTTTTCCTGATTTCATTTGACATGAAAAAAAAAAAAAAAATGTTATCAAGATTTACATTATAAGACAGTTGCCAGATTTACGACTGATAAATACTTGTACAGATAAACGATGTATAGACGATTATTATATTATATTATTATTGATAATATTATATTATATTATATTATATAGCTGTAATGTAATTAGATAGAAAGAAAGCACCTACTAAAAAAAAAAAAGGCGTTTAAAAGTGCGTTATCAAATAAGTCTACTGTAGATTGTTTATCTTGTATAGTTTCCTACGGATCGATGATATTTTTGCTTTAAAAAAAAAAAATTATAAACCGTGCATCATCGAGTCCGTTGGGTAAAATATTTTATTTTATTTTTTTTTTTTTAATTTTTTTTTTTTTTAGGACTGTGCGAATGCCTTTCTTTGAGAACCTTTATATTAGTAAATTCGGTTTGTACAGACGAAATTCAAAATGTGAAACTCCGTTTGCTTGACTCAATGTTTCTTGCGCTTTATAAATTCAAATAATAAATTTTTATTCGCGCAGCTCTATATTTTTGTTAGAATCTTTTATTTGTGATGAAATTGATTTTTTAATATCGATTTAAAAAAATTAAAAATTAAAAAAAAAACAGATCTTTATCGATTGTTAGAGATTTTTCACTCTTATTTTTTAATGAAATGCGAAACACAATTGTCGATATATTGTAGATTTACAAAAAAAAAAAAAAAAAAAAAAAAAGAAAAAAAAAAGAAAATGTAATAAATAAATGCACAGTCGTTGGTGCACTTTTGTCATATCTTAACAGGAAAAAAGAAAAAAAAAGGAAAAAAAAAAAAAGTTAAATTTTATTATTAAGAATATTTTTTAAATGTTTTCTTTATTATCATCATCATTATCATCATTGTTTTACACGCGCGCAAATATTCGTGTAAACTAAAATAAATTTAGTTGAGCGAATTAATTTTTTCAATTTTCTCTTACAATAAAAAACAAAAAAGTGTTTTTAAAACACTGAGTCAGTGGACGATGTCCAAAAAATAAAAATCATTCGCCAATTGTTTTGTCGCGAATATTTGAAAATCTTGTATCTTTAAAAAAAAAAGAAAATAATAATGAGCAAAAGAAAATGAAAAAAAAGTATATATAAATAATAAAAGAAAAAAAAGTTATTTGATATAAATTTAAGTGAGAATGATCAAGGCTATGAGGCGTTTCACATTGTCAGTTTGCTGAAAGTTTATACTAATTCTTCAATGCCGAAAAAATATAAACGACTTAATGTATTAATAAGTATTTATTATTGTTACAACCCCACAAGTCATTTATGTTTAAAAAAAAATATATATATTGTACACAATACTTTCAAAAAAAAACAATTCTTATATTAAAGAGTCTCATTTTTATGAATTTCTAATTTTTATTTAATTATTTAAACATTTTTTTCATTATGACATTATTTTACATATTAAATGTGACGTTAATTAGTTTATTATTTCATTATAGAGAATGCAATTTTTGAAATAATGATAATATTAACAAGAAAGGTAAAAGCATATTTAAACTATTAGTCATAACTAATTGCACCTTTTTAAAAATATCTAATCGATAATAATCATTAAATACAATATTCATGGCCAAAAAATGTATTTTATCACAACCCCATTTTTATAAATTTTTTTTTTACCGCTTATCAATTCAGTTCATTCTACAAATAACGTTTATAAACTTGTCTACGTTAATTTCTCTATTTAAATTATAAAAATTAAACAAGGTATGTAAAATGAAATTAATATTTTATTACTTATAAATAAATAAATAAATAATAAAAAATTGTTTTAGAGAAAATTTCAATCATGGTTTGGATTCCAGGACCACTTTTTCAAGATTTATGTGATTTGGGTGAAAAATGTACAACATGTCCATCGCAAACAATAATGTTTATAACAATTCTTTCGATTTTATTAGGAAATTCAAAACATAGAAAATCGTCCCGTGAAATAACAAGAGAATTAGATTTTATTATAGTGGGAGCAGGTTCAGCGGGTTGTGTTCTTGCAAATCGATTAACGGAAAAGAAAAATTGGAATGTAAATATATTTTAATTAAGAAAAATATTTTTTTTTTCAATATAATAAAAAAAACTTAATTTAGAAATAAATGGAAATTATTTTATAGGTCCTTCTATTGGAAGCTGGTGGTGAAGAATTAAGAATTAACGAAATGCCATCGACTCCCTTTATATTTTTTGGCAGTAATATTGATTGGAATTATAAAACTGAAGCTGATGAAAATTCATGTCGTGCTGACAATGGTTGTATGATGCCACGAGGAAAAGTAAATATATATTGTAAAATTAATTAATTTTTAAATATATATTTTTTTAAAAAATTTTTTACATTCTTTTATCTATTTTCGAAAGCTAATGGGTGGTACGAGTTCTACAAATGGAATGTTATACGTCAGAGGATCACCTTCGGACTTTAATGATTGGGCTAAATTAGGAAACAAAGGCTGGAGTTATAAAGATGTTTTGCCCTATTTTAAAAAATCGGAAAATAATCTCGATGATAATGTGAGTTAAAATTAATTTTTTTTTTTCAATTTTGTTAAATAGAAAATTTTTTTTTTCAGATTGTAAAAGCAAATCCATATTATCACAATAAAGGTGGTTATTTAGCAGTGGAAAAACTTTCCTATCACGATAAAAATGCACAAATTTTAACAAAAGCCTGGCAAGAATTAGGCTATGAATACATAGATGTGAATGCAAATAAACAAATTGGTGTAATGAATATACAAACAACGACACTTAATGGAAAACGTCAAAGTTCAAATGATGCTTTTATTGATCCAATAAGAGAAAAAAGAGGAAATTTATTTATCGAAACAGAGGCATTAGTTAGAAAAATTAAAATAAATTCAAAAACAAAAGAGGCAATTGGCGTTGAATACATAAATAAAAATGGAGAAAAAAAAATTGTATTTGCAAAAAAAGAAATAATTATATCAGCAGGTACAATTGATTCTCCAAAATTGTTAATGCTTTCTGGAATTGGACCATCTAAAGAACTTAAGAAACACAATATTAATATTATAAAAGATTTACAAGTGGGACAAAATTTACAAGATCATGTGGCAATTGATGGTCTTCGTATTAAACTCAATAAAACATCAACAGAAAAAAGTTTGAAAAAAAGAATTCATGATCTAGAGCAATATTTAAAAAATCAAACTGGACCACTTTCATCAATTGGTCCATTGGAGAGTGCCGCATTTGTTAAAACAAGTTTTGAAAAAGAAAATCAACCAGATATTGAATATAATTTTGTACCCTTTAGCAATAATATTATCACTCTTCCAAATTCATATAATATGATAAATGTTCATCCAATTTTATTAACTCCAAATAGTAGAGGAACAATAACTCTAAATGCAACTGATCCAATAAATTCTCCACCAATAATTCGTCAAGGTTTTTTTTCCAAAAATCCAGATCGTCAACGTCTTTTGGAAGGAATAAGAATTTTTCTCAAAATATTTAAGACAAAAATATTTCAAGATAATAAAATGACATTAATGAAAACATTTAAACCATTGTGTAAAGAGAAATTTAATAGTGATGATTATTGGTATTGTTTAATGAAATATTATACAAATACTGATTATCATCCAGTGGGAACTTGTAAAATGGGTCCAAAATCTGATAAAGAAGCTGTTGTTGATTCAGAATTAAAAGTTTATGGAATAAAGAAATTACGAGTTGTTGATGCATCGATAATGCCAAAAATAATTCGTGGCAATACTAATGCACCAACAATTATGATTGCTGAAAAAGCAAGTGACATGATAAAAAATTATTGGAAATTTAAAATTTTTTAACTTGCACCAATTTTGAAAAAACAATTATTTAAAAAAGGAAATAATTGACGAGTAATTTTTAGGTTAAGTTCAGATAAAAAAAAACGAAATTTATTCTAATTTTGATATTTACCAATAAGAATTATTTAATAATTTGTAAGTTTAGATAAATAATTATTAAAATATGTTCTGTATTTCATGTTAAAATTATAATACATTTTTTGTAACACAATTTTCCTGAACTGTCAAATGACAATAACAAATAAAGAGATACCAACCTAAACTGAAAAGAATACCAACCTTTCTATATATAAATTCTTTTATTACTCATCTTTTTTTGAGGCCTCTCTTTTTATTATTCCATATTTTTTTATTTTAATCAAAATTCTTTTATTAATAAAATAATATACTTTTTTTTCTTATTTACTTTAATTGTAATATTCTTTTTCAAATATCGCGCGAGAATGACATCTAGTGGCAGTAACATGAAGTTAAAATATAAACAGCTGTCAAAGTGTGTTTATTGTTTTTAATAATTAAAACCTTATTATTAATTGTGCAAATTAAATATATTATTAAATGTAAAGATTTAACATATTTTTTTTAAAACAATATATTAATTATTTATCAACAAACGTTTAGTTGTTATTGAAACTTTTTGAGGTTAGGTTTTGTTATAATTTTTCTAACAATGGAATATAAATTTTTAAAATCTATTGACTGTCAACAAGGTGCTGTTCGAGCTGTAAGATTTAGTGGTAAGATTAAAAATAAATTTTTTATAATTTTTGTTGAAAAATTAAATTTTATATTAATTTTCATAGTCGACGGTGCTTATTGTTTAACATGCGGATCGAATAGAAGAGTTAAACTTTGGAATCCTTACACGGGATCTCTTTTAAAAACTTATAGCGGTCATGGCGATGAAGTAATGGATGCACAATCATCTTGTGACAGTGGTCAAATAGTTTCTGGTGGATTAGATAAATCTGTAATTCTTTGGGATGTTGCAACAGGAACACCGACTCGTAGATATAGAGGACACGTTGCACCTGTTACGTCTGTAAGGTATTTGAAAAAAAAAAATGTCTACAATTAAATAATTTTTTTTTCTTAATTTCTAATTTCTTTTATCAAAAATTTATAGATATAATGAGGAATCATCAATGGTTGTCTCAGGTTCTCGTGATAATTCTGTAATGTGTTGGGATGTTCGATCAAGAGCCCAAGATCCCGCTCAAACGTTAAACGATGCAAAAGATTCAATTTCAAGTGTTAAAGTTTCTGATTATGAAATTTTATCATCTTCTTTTGATTGTAAAATTCGAAGATACGATATGAGAAATGGTGAACTTCTCACGGACTACATGGGAGGTGTGAAAAATTATATTTTTCTATTTCAATTTTATTTATTTGATTTATTAAATTTTTTTCCTTTTTTTTAGAAATTGTAACCTGTGCAAGTTTTACCAGAGATGGTCAATGTATTTTAGTCAGTTGTGCCGATGGAATTATTAGATTAATCGATAAGGAAACAGGCGAACTTCTTGGTGAATATTCAGGTATTCCAAGAACTGATTTATGTCTTGAGTCAAGTGTCGATTGTAATGATATGAGAATTCTTTCCGGCTCAAGCGATGGACATCTTTATGTTTGGGAATTAGTTTCACAAAAATTATTAACAAAATTAACAGCCGATAAACCATTAATACATGCAACAGTTTCAATTAGCGTTCATCCACAGAAAAATTGTTTTCTCGCCTCGAATGGAATGAATATTTACATGTGGGAAAGTGTAACAAAAAACGACTCGGAATAAAGAAAAGAAAAAGAAAAAGTAAGACAATTCGTAATTATGATAAAATTTTTAAATTTCAGAATTAAAAATCAATAATTAAAATTTTATTAAAGAAAATTTAATAGAAATAAATGAATTTCATATCTCTTGTAATATAACAATTTTTTTTTGTTTAATTTTGCAAAAAAAATGAACTAGACAAGTGAATGTTGAGTCATGTAAAAAATATAAAGTTAATCTTTAATCAAATAAGATGCCAATTAATATTGTATATATATATATATATATTTATCAAATAAAAAAGAGATAAGAAATTCTAATACACAAGGCTTAAAGTAATAATAATCTACGACTTAATTACTATTGAAGGAATTTTTCTTCTTTATTAAATCTTTTAACTAAATGTCTTTAATTTTTCATTCAAATTTATCTGCGAAAAAAAAATATGTCCGTCGATGGAAAAAAAATTAAAGACATACGAATGAATTAAAATTGTTGCGCTGTAGTTTATCGTCAGTCATAAGTGAAATGTAGAAGGAGGAAGGCGCGAATTATATTTATGAACAATTAGTTTTAAAAAGTTTTATTCCTCACAGCCTTGTGTTCTAATTTCTATATGTGAATATATTAATGACACTAGAAACTTTTTATCGAGTTTGTGCTAGTGATTCAGAGTGAAAAAATAAAAATTTTATTTTTAATTTGATTAATTAAATTTTAATTAACAGAAAGGGTATTTAAGTTGCTTTTTTTTTAATTAATTACAAAATGTCAACAACACCATTGAGACAATTTTCTTTTGGTAAGCATTTAGAGCTTAATTCTCTTAATTTTCTTTTTTTGTTTTCATATAATTAATATTCTTAAAATTGAATAAGAAAAAATAAATAAAAATTTTAAATATTTAGTTTCATCGTAGAAAGTGCAATGGTAAATTTAAACTTGGCTTGACACCAAGTTCGCTATTGACAAAGAATAATGATCTTTGAAACAATGGAAAATTTTTAATTATAAATAAAAAAGATGAATTAATAAAATTTTATTATTGAAATTTGAAAAAGTCAATAAAATAAATTTAGTAAAAATTCACTCAATTTTGTGAATAAAATTTAAATGTAAATTTTATTTTTTTTTTTTTAAATCATAAACAATTTTTTTTTATTTTCAAGATTTTTCATCTTCTATCACACTATCTCTCATTTTGTTTGTAAACGTTAAAAAGTCACGTGTTAAAGTTCAAAGCTTTTAGACTCTAGTTTTTTTTTCTCTCTTTACTAAATTATACGAATTGATAAGAATAAATCGATTAATGTGTGAGAAAGAATTTTTTTCCTTATGAATTTCTTAATGTACATTTTTTTTCACATTTTTCTTTTTTTGTATTTATTAAAATAATTAATTTTTTTGAATAAGATCAATAAATAATGAAAATTATAACAAAATTATTAACATTCTCAATTAATTAATTTTATATATCTTTTTAAGGCATCTAAGATAATGTCACCAGGTAAAAGAAATTCTTATCAAATCCAAAAAAAAAAAAAGAGTATAATTATTATCGATAATGGACCTTCAAGAATTTTATTTTATTTGAAAATACGTTTTAAAGGATAAATTTTAATTGGCATTTTATTTTTTTTTTACAAAAAATAAAAAATCAATTATTATTATTAATGAATTTATTAATTTGCGAATTAATTTTTTTGAAAATAATTCTTGAAAATTCTTGATAGAGTTTGAAATTTCTGGAATTTTCCTTTGTATCTCAACTTTTATAATTCATGCAAATCTATATAGAGAGAAATTATTAATAAGTAAGAAACATGTAGACTCATAAATAGATTACATAAAGATGTAAAAAGATAAGTACAGATAAAATTGATTAAATAAATTTTATTTTTATTATTCCTTAAAATTTTTGAAATTTTAAATAGTAAATGTAAAATTTTGTGTCCTTTTTGGGAAAATTATCATAAAATCTTAAATGATAATTAATTATATAAAAAAAGAACTTATTAATCTTGTTACGTATTTTGGAATTATATTTTTCAAGATTGATATCTCACAAAATATTTGATTACAAAATATTGTTTGGAGTAATTTGAAAAAAAAAAAAAAACTTTTTATATACCTTTTATATTAATATTTGTAACTTCGTAGTTTTATTGAAGTTTAGTCATTAGCGAGTCATCTTTGTTGTCACTGCGTCATTTAAAAAGCATATGAAGTTGATGCAAAATCATAGCACAATAGGATTTAATTAACTATTTTGCGATTCAAATACGATCGACATGAATTAGAAATTTTAATATTTTATTCGTCGCTGATAATTGTAAAAAAAAAATTTGATAAAAAGAATTTTAATACATACTAAATAATTATTAATTATTTTAAATCATTTTGTATAATTATTTTTAAATTATTAAAACTAATTAAAAATAATTGAAAATAATTAAAAATAGTTTAAAATAATTAAATTAATATAAACAACTAATTTTTAATAAAATAATGATTGAAAAAAAAATCAGGAAATAGTGTTAATAATAAAAAAATTTTATTGTTCGACTTTTTTTTTTTTGCAGAGGAAGGAGTCAATAGAAGGAGACAAATGCAATGCCGGAAATTGGAGCTCAAGGTACCATTGAGACTCATTCGTTTATGTGTCCTTGGAACATTTCTTCCGGCAATTTTGGTAGCTGGTCCCATTTATTTAAGATATCGTGTTTATTCGGTTCAACTTTATCCGCTAACAATTTCTGATCAAAGACTGATCGATGGAAAAATATCCACTACATGGTGCCAGGTACAATATTTTTATATTTTTACAATTAAAAAAAATGAATTGAAATTAAAATCCTTTTTTTTTAATTACAGAGACAGGTGGTCAGGGTTAATACAACTTTTAATGCCTATTTAATGAGCAATGAGCCAAACATTAAGGGAGATTTAATTCCAGTGTCAATGACGAGGCATTTAGTTTTGGAAGACGATATGAAGGAATATTGGGGATTTTACCTTTTAAAAGGTTCAAGTGTGACTGTTTCTACTTGTGTAAGGTAGAATTCGAGAAAATTCAATTAAAAAAAAAAAAAAGGCGACAAAAAAAAATTTTCAAAATAATTTTATCAAATATTTTTTTTATTTATATATCTATTTTAAAATGAATTTTCATATCTCAAATTTTAATATAAAATTAATTTTAGATGGCCTGGTGCTTCTTTAACAATTGTAAGAGGTCACAAACATTTACATGAATGTACATTTATTGGCGATGACAGTAGCGAGGAACTTGAAGAATTACTTCAAGTTGCAGAAGAAAAAGGATTATTAAAAATAAATGGAACTATTCAGGTATAAAAGAATTTAAAAAAAAAAAAAAAATTTTTGTAATAATTTTCAAGCTAATTTTTATTAATTTCAGAACGATCGAAGTCCAAGTAATGCGCCCGATAAAATGACAAAAATTCATCAAGATGTAAAATTTCATCATCATAATTCAAAAATATCACATAAAAATCGTACATTCAGTTCAATTAATTATAATCCATCGAGTCATGAATTAGATGCAAATGCAATGAGAAATATTTTGGCATTATTAACTAAAAAAACAAATGAAATGAAAAATAAACAAAAGGAAAATTCTTATCATAAATATGAAGGTGTTTATCGTGAAAGTGATAATATTGATAAACCACCGGCAATTAAAGAATTTGATCCAAGGGATCTTTTTGATATTTTAGATCAAAAACGACAGTCAATTGAAATTAATAAAAATGAAAATTTAACTAAATCTAATAATGAAAGAAATTATAAAATTTCTAATGATACTTTAATAAATAATAATAATAATATCGAAAAATTAAATAAATCAAATGAAAATTATAATTCAATGATTTCTAATGAGCAATTATCAATTAAAACTAATGATAAAATTAACGATTCAACAAATCGAGGAAAAATGGAAAATATTGATGATAATGAACCAAGTTCAGTTGAAGTTTTTGGTGAAGTTATGAGAAAAATTATTTCCCAAGGTGAAAAGGGACAGAAACTTTTTCAACAATTATTAAATGAAATTGATGATGAAAAATTGAAGCAAAGACTTGCAATGAAATTAAAAAGTACAACAAAAATTGAAAATGAAAAAAAAAGAAAAAAACGAGATTTTATTTTATCGTCACCACTTCATGATGAATTGAATCGAAATGACGAAGACGATGATGCTGCTATTGAAGAGGTAATTAAGTAAATATAATTTTAATTTAATTTTTTGTTAATAATTTTTTTTTTTCAGGGTTTATTAACGCCAGACGGAATTGCTGATGATAGAGGAACAGTTAATGAAACAACATTGAACGATAGAAGTAATTCTGAATTTTGGAGTTCATTCAGTAGTTCCGAGGAGAGACTCTTGGAATGTAAGGGATTAATATTAAATTTACCCCTTACACCACATCGAATGTGTACACCACAACATGAAAGTGAACATAATACAGCATCAATTGCAAATACTGTGACTTATAGGTTTGTGAAAAATTTTTAAAAATTAAATTTTAAATACTTGAAAATTATAATTAATAAAAAAATTATTTTAATTAATTACCATTATTATTTCAAAAAATATTTATAAAAATTTTGATATTTAATTATAATTTTACAGAGTTCCAGCAAATGGATATTATTTTTTTGTTTTTAATTCAGAAAATGAAGTGCAAACAAATTATTTGAGAATAAAATTTGATCTTCTTAAAACTGCATACAATACATCGAATCCAGTGCATGCATGTGAAAATATAACCAGTGAATGTTCGTTGCCATTTAATTTTTTTAGTAGCGAACGAACTGTTTTAGAATTGCCAGTTGGTGTTAATGATTCACAATGGAATGAAGAATTTGTTGTCACATCAACGTGTGAGCCAAGAACTTCCATATATATTTTTTGCGTTATCGCTGTACCATTATTAATACTATTATTTGCTTTTCATTAGAAAAAAAAACAAAAAATATTTTAGTTTAAAAAAAAAAATGTAACTTTTTATATAATTTAGATTGGGAGAGAAATGAAAGAATTTTCTATTTTTTTTAGAAAATTTGTGAGATTTTTAACTAGTTTTCTTTTTCTTAAGAAAAAAAAACTTAGTAGTATTATAAATATTGTCCACAATCGGATATTGTGATATTTAAAGCAGGGTATTGTCGATGGAAATCAGTATTCTAATTATTAATATTATATATATATATATATTCTCTTTATGTAATTATATTTTTCTATTTAAAATTTCCAAAAATTAATACAACTAAAGCACAGAGAATTGTGAAACATTTTTTTTTATAAAATCATGAAATCGAAAATAAATTTTTAATTTTTTAAATAAAAAATCACACTGTGACATAAAATTAATAAATCTTTCTCTCAATATTTTTATATCACGTAAAATATTTTTTAGATGATAGAAAAATGTATATAGATAAAAAAAATCAAAAGACTGTTAATGTTAATTAAACTATTGCGATAAATATATTACAAGAATTTTTATCTATATAGACAAATATTAAATATTAAATCTAAATTTAAATATTATTAAAATTCGCCACTCTTGTAGCGTATATATAGTTAAAGTCATTTTTTAAGAACAGATTCAGAAATAAAATAATAATTTCGGAATAACGAAATAAATCAATTTTCTTTTTTTATTCACAAATTTTATTTTCTGTAATCATAAAATAGTAGATACGATAAAAAAAATAGCAAAATTGTAAAAAAAAATAGTAAATAAATAAAATAATTTTGAAAAATTTAAGTCGAAAATTTTTAATACTTGGAAAAAAAATTTGTGCCACCCGACCCTAATAATTGTATCGTAAATATCGGCTTAACGCATATTATCTAGCCACGTGTCTGATTACGATCAATTTAAATCATAATTTACAGTGTCGAGTTTTTTAAAATGTACTTAATTTTTAGTGTCGCAAATATTAAAAAAAAAACCTGAAGCAATAAAAATTATAGTTATTTAAGTAAATTTTGGAAAAAAAAAATATGATCTAAATTTCAATTTTAGATTTTTTTTTAATATACTTTAATTACTATTCTCTATTATTGTACAATTTGCCTTTAATATATTTGAAAATAAAAGTAAAGATTAAAAAAAAAAGAGAATCGTTTAAGTATGTTGAATCTGTATTTTCCCACAGGGGTTGTGGGAATTGTGGTTAAAATATGATCGTGACGATGAATAAAAACTAGGAATCAGAGCGACTAAATCATTTAACTTTGTGATCTTCGATGGGAAATTTTACCAACTAAATAAAATAATTATTTTAATAGAAAATAAGTAACACTATGCTTTTTTTAATCAATTAATTCTGAAACAAATTAATCAACTTGTTTTATTAAATTAGTTAATTAATTTCCAGAATTATTGTGTAAGGAAATAATAAAATGATTATAAATAAAATAATAATAAAATTATTATCACATTGAGAAATGAAATTTTCGGAGTTAAAAATTTAATTCTCATAAATAGATTGAAACGACTATCAAGGGGTTAAAAAAAGGGCAAATTTTTTTTTTTTTTAGATTCTATTATTGATAATGTTGTATGTGCGAATTTTTTTTTTTATCACAAATACAAATTATTGTTAAGGGTGTGTCAATGGAAAAAAGGAGGCGTGCCAAGTTTGGTTTGCGCAGTGTCCCATGAACGTCAAACGGATTGTAGGAACAAGAAGGGGTAGAAATTCAGGGGAGAAATCAATTTTCCTTATCATCAACGACCAGCCACCCTGGTATTAATCCCATTATTAGTTTTCACTCGAGAAACACACATATATATATATTTATTGAATACTAGTAAAAAAAAATATAAAATTATCCTAATTCATTTGTAATTATTATAAATAAATTATTTTCAACTTTTTCGATTTTATCATTAATTATTGAAATTTATTTAAAAAAAAAATTATCTCACTTTTAGCGGAACCAAAAATCGAAATAAAATTTCAAAATTCTCCTGAGACACAAAAAATATGCGATAAGATTCGAAGAATACAATTAAATTTGGTAAATTTGTCTTTTGAAACCATCTGGAAGCTCAAAATATGATAAATATAGAAATATTTTTCCAAGATAAGAAATTTTCGTTTCTTTAAAATAAACAAAAATTTATAATTTTTTCAAATTAAAAAAAAATTAATAATTTATTTAAATAAACTGAAACTAAAAATATGAACAATAGTTTGAAAATTTTACTATATTTTTGTTTTTTTTGACGGTGGAAGGAAATAGAAGCAGTTATGAATTTTATATTTACTTTGTGGGAGAGGAGTGTTATCCACTGATAAGGGATGCTCCGCCCTTCAATTCTCTGGATTCTGGCAACAGTGAATTTCTCTCTACACCCTTCTCTCTTTAAAATACAAGTTCAAGTTGTTCGCGTCTTGGCCTTCCATGAAAAAATTAATTCTCACAGATTTCATTAACAAATCGACGATAATGAAAGAGAAAGAGAGGATTATAATATTCTTAAGTCCATAAACTGTAAAGGATTAAATATACACCTTTTTTAATTAGCGTCATAATAAAAGCCTTTTTAATATCCGGAAAAGAAGTCAAATATCATATCGGATATGATAATATCAAATTTTTCTTTTTAAATATAAATAAATAAAATAAAATATAAATAAAATAAATAAAATATAAATAAAATATAAATAAAATAAATCGAAAAAATAAATTAAAAATTGCAAAAGAAATTAAAAAATACTTTGAATAATAATCCTGGGACCTGCTCCCACGCAGATTGTTTGTTAATGTTGTCAATGATTCAATAGAAATAATTTAATCGGTTTCACAGGATGACACCCTCAAAGACTCATCACTGCGGAAAATCCTTAGCACCCCCTTCGAGTGTCACAATAAACTAACACGTGACTGGTGGTCACTTGACTGCATATCTATGGGATCGTCATCTCATCGACCCTTAATATGATACATATAGTTTTAGATTTAAACTAGGGTCGCACTTCCTTTTTTTTTTATTATATTCGACGCTCTTACCACAACAATACCTTAATCGAAATTTGATTGTTTGGGAAAATGCGTTCTCGAGACTTTTTTTTTTTTTTTTACTATACGTAATTTAATTATCCATTTAAAATTCAGTAATTGAGAAATAATAATCCGTTTTAATTAATTTTCATTTTGTAGAAACTTGAGATTTCCAATGTAATTTAAATATTGTCTTTTCTCCCCATTTCTTGTCCTTTTGTTCTCCTTTCCCGGAAGTTCATCAGAAAACATCAATTTTATAGACGCACTTAAAATTTTGATATTTCAAATAATATATATTCTTTTCAATAGAGCTGAAAAGTAAATAAAAAATCAAATTATAGAAAATAAATTCAAATATTTTTCTTAAAAACAAAATGTAAAAAAATAAAATAATTATTAAAAAAATCTAGTTTTATTACTAAATGCCAAAAAAAAAAGATGCGAAAAATTATTAAAATTATACTGACATTTATTTTTCAAATTCAAAATTAAAATTGAAATTAAAAATAGACCTTGAAATTAATTAAATTCATTTTTTTGAAATGAAAAATTCAATTTTCGAAAATTTCTTTTTTTTTGAGATGAAGAACGGATGCTGGAGGAGAATATATATATATGTTTGATATGGGATGGTCCAGAGATGAACTCCACCCACGTTCATGTTGTGCTCCGCCCTAGGAAATTTTGATCTTCCAGGGGTTTCTCGATTTTCTGTCAGTCAAATTAGTACAGTTGACATTTACAGTTGCTTTTCCAATTTTTCTAAATGACCACATAAATATTAATAGTTTACGGTTTCCATCTAACTCTGCTGGGAACTGCAAAGAAAAAAAAAAAAAAATCAAAAAATTTTACAGTGTCTTTACTTTTTTTTCTGTCTTACTCAAGAATTTTTTTTTTTTTATATAAAAAAAATGGTGAGAACAAAAATTAGTTTTTTTTCAAATTAATTAGTGTTTTAATTAATAGTTGAATGTGTTTTAGTTAGTTTTAATTAACTATTTCCTGAAGAAGTTGAAAAAAATTTCGGAACAGTGAAAAAATTCATTTACTCTAATAATAGAAAATTTTTCCCAAAAAATGGAAATTTAGAAAAAAATATTTGGGAATTGAATTTTTTTTTTAGCCAATGTTAACGTACAATGGAACCGGAAATGGAACAGTGGAGGCAGATCGTAGTTCTCCAGCCGAATCGTTTCTTTCGGGCGACGGAGAATTGGCAGAAGAACCTGGAGATTCACCGGGAACACTTAGGGACACAGAAGAAGAAGCCACAATGTCGGATGAATTTTATTCACACGATACGGACGACGATGAAGATCAAAATAAAAGGAGAAAAATTCGATCAAATTCGGTAATAATTTATTTTCGAATTGTCAAAAAAAAAAAAAAAATGGTAAATATTCTTCTTAGTGATGGAAAAAAAAAATTTTTTTTCATTTTCCAGATCGAAACTATTTCAACATCGGGTAATTTAGATTTAAGTTCACCAACAACCAGAACAGGTGGTCAAGGTGTTAGAAAATTATTTACAAATAGCCGAGAACGTTGGAGGCAACAAAATGTGAGTGGTGCTTTTGCCGAACTTCGAAAATTGGTCCCAACTCATCCACCTGACAAGAAACTATCAAAAAATGAAATTTTAAGAATGTCAATTAAGTGAGTATTTTTATTATAATTAAAATAGTCAAACCTTTTTTTACAAATTAAAAAAATTTCAGGTACATTAGACTCCTGAGCAACGTTTTAGAATGGCAAAAGTCCCAGGAACGAAATGGTTCAAATCATCATCATCATAATCATCAAAAACAAAGACAGGATATGAGAATAAAATGCGAATCGCATTTTCTCAGTCAAAATAATAATCAAAAATCAATTTTAAAAACTGATAAACTACTAAACGAAAGTGTTAATTCATTTCCATTAGTAAGTTTTAGTTCTGCAACACGACATACATCACAAATTTGTGATAAAAATGGAAATAATTTATTAATGATTGCACCTTTAAATCATAATCGTTCCAATAATAATAATAATAATTCATTTCAAAATTCAGGACATTCTCAAAATAATTATAATAACAATAATAATAGTAATACATTCACCGATTGGATTCGTGGTCAAAAAATAACAAATTTCACGAAATCAAATCGTTCATCGATAAATTCAAATAATTCACAATTAGTGAAAATTATTGGTAATTTGCAAAATGAAAATTGTATGAAAAAACGATTAAAAATTGAAGATGACAATGAAGAATCATCAATTTTACCATTAGATTCAAGAATAAATAATAATAATAATAATAATAATTTACCAACGTCTAGATTAGTAAATTCACAAAATTCTTCATTAAATAATATCGTTACAAATTCAGTTCGTAAACGAGTGAAAATTTCATTTGTAAAAGAAACTCTCAGTGATGGTAATCTATCTAGTGATAAATCATAAAATTTATTTTGTTAATTAATAATTTTAATTAAAATTGAAAATTTTGTAATTAATAAATAAAATAAGGGGATAAAATTTTTTTTAAGAGCAGTAATTTATTTTTAACTTTGAAGGTAATTATTTGCTTTGTACATAAATCTCAATTATTATATAAATATATATTACTTTTTTTTTTTTCTCGAGAATTTACACACAAGCACACCTACACATATAATATATTAATTTAGAAATCAGTCTCACCCACACGTTATTTTTATTTTTTTTTTTTTATCATGAAACTTGATAACAATTTTCACAATAAAGGAACATAAAACTATTTATAATTTTTTTTATCTACTAATTCTGTGTTCCTAATAATTAAATGTCAAAAAAGAGACTAAAAATTTTTTCAAACGAATTTGCAAATGTGAATGAAAAGAAAATGAAATTTGTAACAAAAGCAAATAATTGGAGAAAAAGTTTTTTTAAGAAGAAAAAAATAAAATAAAGAGTTGAAAATTAAAAAATGGAAAAAAAATATTGTATACCTTCTTATAAAAATAAATTGTACCGCAATTTTGTTTTACAATTATTATGTGAGGTAAACTTTATATCTTGTACTATTTTTTTTCTTACCACGTTGATTTAATGATTCTTCGGAATTGAGAGGTGAATTCATTTTTTTTGGTGGCACTGGAGTACTTGGTCTTCTCTCTTCTGATTTATTGAAAGCCCTTTGTGAAATTAATTCCTTTTGTGTTAATATTTTACTCTCGACACTTCCTCTTTTTGGACTATAGGTACTTATACTCGCATAACTTGCGTCACTTGTTCTTGATCCTCTTTTACTTAAATCGCTAAAATCAATTTCAGCGTAACTCACTCTTGAACGCGAACTTGCATCCGAATTTCTCTTAATACCTTTATCCTGAAAAAAAAATTTAATTTAATTATTAATAAAAATTTTTTTTTTCAAAAAATTAATTTCCCATACAAAATGTTCGGTATTTGATTGTCTTCTACTGTAATCATCATAGTCATCTGAATAAGTACGATTTCGAGCTTGTACTTTTTTATCAATAGTCAAATCTTCACTGAAACGTAATTTCTCATGAAATTTTCTCAATCTTTCATCCCAATCAATTTCAAATGATGAATCAGTACTTTTTTTATGTTGCACTAATTTTTTTGTTCTATCATTAAATTCTAATTCTTGACTATTATTTTGTGATGGATATTTTTCTTCTTCGCTGCTACTTTTGCTTATCCATAAATTATTTTCACCCAATGATGATTTTAATCTTTTTGGCCATTCATTTTCAGTTTTAATATCGTACAATTCACGTATTCTTTGATTTAATCTCACTGAATCGATACTCGGCTGTTTCATAACTGAAAATTTGTGAAAATAAATTTAATTTCATAACAAATAAATAGAAAAATAGAAAAAATTCTATTTTTATTACTTTGAACTGCTTTATATTCGGTTATGGAGCGTTTTTTTGGATTTTCCCTATCCGACCAATTATTTTCCATTCTTTTTGTATCACTATTGAAAGATCTTCTTTCTGGATTTCTTCGTACAATTGGAGATGGTGATGGATATCTGGTAAATGTCATCCATCGATTAGAAATTGGTTTTGAACTACTTCCTTCACTGTATTTTCTTGCCAATGGCAAGGGAATATATTTAGAAGTAGAAATCTCCGACAATAACCATCTATTAAAAAGGAAAACGTTAAAATAAAAAATATTTCTTATTTAATTCATAAAACAATTTAAATTGTGAATAAAAATAATTTTAATGGAAAGCATTTTTTTACCTTGTTTTTTCAAAAGTTTCCCTTCCATAAAGTTCAAATTGTGAATTTTTTCTCTCACGAAAATAATTGTCCTGCCTTGAATAACCACTTTCGGAACTTAAACTACGACTTGCAGGTTGTTTAGCGTATTTATGTTCATCAATATTTTCGGGACATACTTTTCGATTAATAACCGGTAGCCATCGATTTGAATCCTGAATTTTCGTTCGTTCAGGTTCAAAATCATTTTTCTGATGAAACTCAACGTAAACGCGAGTTGATGATTTTGGACGATTAATAATAACATCATTATCATCGCTCGACAATGGCATTAGTCGCGATGTTGAATCAAATTTATTATAATCACAAACGTCTGGCAATTTTCTTTCTTCATATAATTTACGTTCCGCGAATTTTTTTAAACAATCAACGTCCGCACTTCTACTTCTTTGACTACGTGGTGATCGTGAAAGTCTTCGCTGACCTGGGCCCAAAGGGCTCATTCTCTCCTATAGATAAATATTTCCAAAATAGTTAATTTCATTCATAAAAAAAGAAGAAAAAAAGATACAATTTTTAATTTGGATATTAAAAAAAGTTTTTAAATTATTTTAATTAAAAAAAATATATTTGAAGGAAGGAAAAGGAAATTTCAGAATTCCTTATCTATTTTGAAATTCTATCAATGTTTATTTTATTTAAATGTATAAATTTTAGAAAATATCGTTGAATATTTTTTTTCTTTTTAATGAAAAATAAAACAATAAGATACCTAAGCAAGATGAAGTTTCGCATAATCGGAAATGTGTAAAATTCCATGTTCCGGAGAAACTATATGTAAAGCGGCACCGCACAATTTTGAATTAATTTTTGCTGTATGAAGTTCTGCTATTTGAGTGCTGCAAGCTGCCGCTGGATCTCCACTCGATGCCAAATAACCATTCCAAAAACAATTGCCTATTATTTAAAAAAAAAAAATTTACATATTTTTAAATTTAAGAGAAATAATTTCAAAAAAATTTTTTATACCTGGCAAAGAATTACCATCAGCTGCATAGGTAACAACTAAAAGTTTATTAGCGTCCGCAGATCTCATTAATCTACTATGAGGTTCTCTTAATGCAAAATGTATCTTTATATCTAAAAGAAAAATAAAAATTAGAATCTATATTCAAAAAAAAGGAAGTTTTATTTTTTTTATCATACCTCCAAGATAGTCACCATTTCCAACATCGCCACATTTTTGTGATCTAAAATACGAAAACATTATATCGGATACAAATTTCAATTTTTTATTCATTTTGCGAATAGCAATTTCAAATGTTTTCAAAAAATATATTTCCTGATCTTGCATAACTTTCCAGACTCCTGAAAAAAAATTGTTTTTTTTTAATCACCGAATTTTTTTTCTACCATAAAAAAAAAGTCGCCATGCAAACATATAGATCAAAATTTTCTTTTCACTTCTTTTGTAGAAATTAAAAAAAAACAGCAATATTAAGAGAATTAAAAAAAGAACATTGATAAAACATCAATAAAAGCAATTGGCGAAATGTACTTTTGTCAAATTTACCAAGACCAAATCCAACAACGTGTATAAAGGCAGTTGTATTTTGTTTTTCAGCGCGTGTATTTGCTTCAAGTAAAATTATCTCAACCGATAATAATGTTCTCTTCATATAATTTTCAATATCAAAAATTAATTGATTTGTTAGAAGAATATATCTTTTATTATCTTTTGATCTCACACGTCGAATTCCATCTTCAAATAGTGGATGATATTCTACACCATAAAATTTTGCCCATAATACACGAAGTCCACGTATTTCCTCTGATGTTCCATCAACTGCTGGACCATAACTATATAATATCAAATAATTAATTGTTCATTTTCTCTCTATTTTTTTTTTTAGATAAAAAATAGTTTATTTTTTTTCAAATCTAGTTTGCATTTTGCAGATTATTATAAATTTGATAAGAAAATTAATTTTACCCATTGTCCATATTATTCTGAAGAGGTGTAATTAAGATATCTTGATATTCCATTGTTTGAGGTCTCTCGAATCTAAAAAATGGATTTTTTTTTATTAAGTTTGTAAATTCAAAAAATTTGATTTAAATTATATACCTGCTTCCTACGGGTCCTAAGATAACTCCCCTCGGTTGAATTGAATCCGGATCAGGAGTGACGACTCCTCTATTTTCTCGCGAACCATCATTGATAAATTCAGTATGAGATGAAATAACCATCATTGCCGATAATTTTATCTCGTCATATGATAAAACTTTTGCCAGGACCTGAAAAAAGAATTTTATTTTTCAAAAATTGATTTTTTTTTTGTAAAATCAATTTTTAGGATAATATTTTTATTATAAATTTGCCACATTAAATAAATACCAGCGGATCTTTTTCATTATCAGTGCCAATATGCTCCCAACCACCTTCTCCTGAACTATTATCAATCAATTTATAAGAATCACTTGGATTTAAGAAACAAATTGCTCTCTTTATCAAAAGCCGATGAATAAATTGAATGAGGCCCATATTTTTGTATACAGATTTTTCAACAGCCGTACCATATTGTCGTTTATATTTCAACCATCCAGCAATTAATGGAAGCATTGCCTCGTGAATTATAGGATACACCGAATTTGCATTCATCTAAATAAAATAATTTAATATTAAATTTATTTCAATTTTTGAAAACAAATTTTCTATAAAGAAAAAAATCGGGAAAAATATAGAAAAAAAAAAATTCAAACCTCCAAAATATCAGTACTAATTCCTCGACTCTTTAGAGCAAAACATCGAGGACTATTAATTGGAAATGGAATAGGAAAAGCATCACTTCGTTTCATTAATTCGGTCAATGTAATTTGTGGTGGCATAGAAATATTTAAACAATCTCGAAGTAAAATTTTTGTCTCCTCATCAAATGGCACACCATTTGGTGAACCCAATGTATTTTCCCATGAGATTTCCGGTGGTTCTCTCGCCATTATTGGAATTTGAGATTCGTCTTGTCTACGATTTCTCTGAAAATAAAAAGAAAAAAAAAATTATATAATATAATTTTTAATAAAAAAATTTTTCATTTATTTAATATATATCTATAAATTATTGCTAAAAATGAAGAAGAAGAAAGGCTTTATCTATTAATATATCAATACTGATTAGAGCAAGGACACAAAAGTCTTTGATATGTGGGCATAAAATCCGTTAAGTAGCGGAAAATGTATCCATTCACCCCTAATGTGTGTTATACGGTCTCATCACGTCTCTCTCTCTCTCTTTCTCTCTTTCTCTCTTTTATATATGAAGAAGTGTATTTTACAACCATTTGCGGCCAAACAAATACAACATCATTTTTCTGTTTAGCAATTTTGCCACCTGAACGATAGGGGTGAGAGCGAGAGGAAAAATTATGTTCTCCCCCCCTCTATTATATACAATTTACATATTCTTGTGGGGAAAAAAAAAAAAATTAAATATATGTTTTTTCACGTCTCGAGGAATTCATGCGTGTTGACATTGAGGCTTTTGAAAATTACGGTCAGGGCTAAAAACAAACTTTTACTGACCAATATATATTAAATTAAGATATTCTCATTTTTCCCCTTTCTTTTTATAAATGATTTTTATATAGAAAACCCAATATTATATATATAAATATAAGATTCAAATTTAATTTATTGGTGATACTCCATATAGAACAGGATTGAATTTTTTTTTTCCGGTTCATTTTTTTCCTATGGAAAATAAATTCATAATTACAATTATTATTATAAATTAATTATTATAGATAAAAATTAATTTCCTTTAATTTCATTTTTTATAAAATAAACTAATTATTATAGATAAAAATTAATTTCCTTTAATTTCATTTTTTTTATAAATTAATTTTGTGATTTTTGTTTAGGGATTTAAAGTAAAAAAAAAAAAAAAGCTGACAATTCGATTGACTTACCCGGTGAAAACAACAGGTAAAAAACGACATTATTCCTTTATTTCTCGACTTATTTAAACAATATTGAAATTATTCACACAAAAATTGGCACCCTTTTTTTTAATATATGCATAAAAAATATAATTAAGATCTCAGAAATTTATCCTTATCACGAATTTCATATTTCACACATAAAACACTATTAACATTTTAATGTAATTTAAATTTTTGAATTAAAGATTTAGAATATTATTAAACATTTTATTAGAATTTTTTTTTTTTTAAATTAAAAATAAATAATTAAATAAATAGTATTTATTTAAATGAAATTGTTTTTTAAAATCATAAATGAAATTGCAATTTTTAAAAAATAAATATTTTGATAATAATGGAAATTATTTTGTGAATAATTAAGAGGATAATTTTCAAATAAAAGAATATAATAATGCACTTTGATTTTTAAATTTCAAATTTTTCATTGTTAAAGAAAATTTGTGTTAAAATGCAATTTCTTTTTTAAAAAGTGACGTTTACAGAAGCGCGTCATATAATAGATTGAAAAGTTTTTATTCTTGCGGCAAATATTCAAACGCATGCGTTGTTAGAAATTTATTATAAGCGCAAGTCTTCTTAATTTTTTATTAACAAAAAAAAAAAAAAAAGAATAAATAAAAACCCGTTGGCAAATACAAATTTCTGCAAATCATGAAATTAAAAAAATTAAAAATGTTAATAAATATTTCATTAAGTAATAAATGATAAATTCATATTTAAATTTTCAATACTTTAAATTAATTGCAAAAAATTTGTTTTTCATTATTCAATAATATATTTTTTATAACCTAAAATATTTGTTAAGAAAATTATTATTATCTCTAATAAATTTATAATTTTCATATACTTTATATTTGTTTTTATTTATATTTAATAATTCGAAAATTTTCTTTTCTATTTATATTAATTAGGGAAATTTACCTTATCGTCAAGTGACGTTGTAATTTTCTTTTTTTAACTCCACGAATATTTTGTTTATTTTATTTGTAATTTCCATCCACGTATTATTTTTTCGTATGATGACGTATGATATAATACCTATATACTGTTTGTAAAATTAACATAAAAACCTAAAATAAAATTGAAAAAGTAATTAATCCTTTTTAGATTTCAATTAATTAAAAACAATGGAAGCGTAAAAAATAAACCACGAAGAGAAATAAAACTATAACCATAACTATATAATAATAATTATACTGTATTTTTTTTTAAACGTAACCTCTTTTTGAATAATTAATTACTGTTTTATATAATTAATCGAAAATAAATGTGGCAGCTGTGAAAAAAAGGTATATAAAACTTCTTTTTTGACAAATAATATAACCTAAAAATTTTGACATTACAACTTGTTGCCTCTCTTTTTTTTGAATTTGTCCATCAGGGTGCGGTCACTTTTAAATACTTGAATTCTGATTGGCTCTCTCAGGTGAATTAATTCCAGTTAATTCAATTATTTTAAAATTTGTTTTTTTTGAATTTAGAAATAGAAATTAAGTTTTTTTTTTAACATTATAATAATTTTATTAAACAAATTAAATCTAAACGTTTTACGCAACAGATTTTCGAACAATTTCAGTAAAATACTTTTTTTTACATTATACAAAAGATAATAAAAATTCCTCGTATTATATATATACATTTCGAGAACAATGAAAAATATATTACAATTGTGCATATATATTTATATACAGAAAATTTATATGGCAATGAAAGGTACATTTTTATATAATATCAAATTCAGAAAAACTTATCTTTGCAAATTTTTTTTTTTAAATTAAATTTTATGTACATAATTGAAATGGCAACAAATGAAAACTGAATTAAAGATTGCATATTTCAAATTAGAAGAGAAAAATAATTGATATATATATAAAAATACACAACATGTGCGTAACATCAGTTTTTCTATATTTACAACACTGTTTATCACTCTTTTAATTCCACATTGTCAATATCCCAATCGTTTAAATCATCTCCCCAACCATTATCTTCTTCAATTGTTGAATTACTATTTGTTAATTTAACGTCGAAAATAGTTTTTTTTTCAACTACTTTATCTATTTGTATAATTTGAGGTTTTTGTATAACAGGCTCCATATCGGTGAAAAAATCAAAATCATCATTATTATCATTATTAATTGATTTTGAATTTTTTATATCAAGTTCATTTATATCGGAAATAGAATTTTTTAAATATTTACATTTTTTTTCTATATTCGTTGATTTTAATGTTTTATCAATAATTTCAGTTTCATTTGATTGATAAATATTTTCATTTGTTTCTTTATTTCTATTGATAATAAATTCTAAATTTTTAATTTCATTATTTTCAATTTCTTGTGTTTCCCAATCAGACCAATTTTCTTCTTCAGTATAAGAAAAATTTATTTCCTCTTTATCTTCACCACCATCTGGTGATGGTCGTTCTGGTAATGAAAGCATTGATGAATCAGTTATTCGATTTAAATTTATACCTGATTTTTTATGCCTTTGTATTTTCATAGGACGTCCATCGGCAAATAATTTCCCTCTATTACCACCAATAACAATTGTTGAACCCAAAATAGGAACAAGATCGGCAAGTGCATGTAATGTTGTACTAACAAGATAATCATCGGTATCTTTTATTCCCACAAGAAGTTCCGGTAATACTAATGTTTTTAATTCTTCTTTTTCAAAGACATTTATAAATAAATTTAAATGCGATAAAAGTATTAATCGAATTGATGCATCACGTACACAAAACATTTGCAATAATTTTGGAATTAAATGTTCTTTAAATGTTTGTACTGTAAATAGTCCTTGGTCTTTAATATCATCTGAAAAAAATTTAGATTTTTATATTGAAATTTTTATTAATTACTATTTTTTTTACCTTGATTAGTTTTTGGTTTTAAAATAAAAGGCAAAAGTTTTGCTTGCGCTGTTGGATCTAATAAAACTAATCTGGATAATAGTAATTTTCCCAATTGTTCGGCTACAATTTTTTCTGGAAATCTTTCTAATTTTTCTGCTATATTTCTGAAAAAGATAAAAAAAATATATATATTAATTGCTCGTTAAATTGATTTTTATGTATAGTAAAATATTTTCCTTACAGAAAAAATTCTTTTTTCTCAATTTCAGTTTTTAATGGCAATTCAGTAAGAAATGCATGTATTTTCATAAAATCGTGTGAAAAAAATGAATGATTAAGCAACGATGATAAAGTAACCATTAAAGATGTATCAGAAGTTTTTAATTCCTGTTTACAAAATTCTTTAAACTCTTTTAATCCTGGTACATCATCTATAAAATAAAAAAATACAAAATTTATCGAATTAATTTTATTTAAAAATTATATTCCATTACTTACCATCGTTTTTTAATCTTAAAACATCTTCAGCTAATACTCCAAAAGCATAACGATCAATAACTATTGGATCCAATGAAATATTATTTAATAATTCATCTTCAATAGGCGATATTGCTTTTTCATAACGATAAGTTTTAATTTTTCTAAAATATGCTAATGACATTTCGGAAAATTGACAAAGATGCTCTAAACCACCTAATTTCCATGAACCATCAGCAGCAACATATATTGAACTACTGCAAATATTATTATGCGATGACAATGCTTTTTCATGAAGAAATAATAAGGCACATAAAATATTATGTAAACCAATACAAATTTGTAATGTTGTCTCTGTTCCAATAACTTTAACAAGTGGTTTAACTTCTTCAGTTGTGAGAAAAAATTTACTACCCTTTGACCATGATGAGATATATTTTAAAATATTTGGATGACGATGTAGCATTAAATTCTAAAATTATAAATTATATATATAATTTTGAGAATTAAAAAATTAATATATATTTATTATAAACAAACCTTTGCATTTTTTTCCAAAGGCGTTGGCTTTCCAAAACCAGGTGTTGAATGTAATGATGGTTCACTAATAAAAACTGATAAATTACCATTATTAGAACCATCAATATTTGCACAATGATGTGTCCAAAAATCAGTTATTTCAATAGCTTTTTCTTCAATTTCAAGCCCTTTTAGGGCACTTTGACCGTTACCCATTAATATTATTCAATATGTTTAAACAATTAGATATTTTTCTTTTTTTAAATAAATCAACAGCATGTTAATATTAATTCAATGTTTTGCAATTGTGGTTATAATTGTGGAATTTTTAAAACTATATTCAATATTGATAAGTTATTTTTTTTTATTTATTTTTTATTATCAGCTGCCATATGCATGCAGCAAAAAACATGAATAAACTACATTAGTTTTAAATGACAGTTTCAGTTTGTTTTTAAAAATATCCACTAAAGTATAAGCGCTGCGGTCAATTAGAGAACAATATCTGAAATATGAATTTTGGACAAAAATTTGGATACTACATTTCAGAGTTTGGTTTTTAGTATTGTGTGAACGTACCTTTAGTCGTCATCTTGGTTCTCAACCGACACCCACTGTAAAATTTGTTATTATCGAATTTTTCTGTGCAATTTTTAATGTCAGCAACAAAACTGCTGCTAAAAAATAGTAAAAATGTTTTTAATTTCGTAAAAAATAGAATTCAACGAAATTTTTAGAAATAAAAAAAAAGTCTTTCTTTCTAATTCAATTGAATTTCCAGAATGAGGTTTGTTGTGTTTAATAAATAATTTTATATATATTTTAAGAATTTTATATTTCTGTTTTTAAGTCTTAATTTACATAACTTAACCTATTTGTTTCGTATAAATAATAATTAAGAGAAATTCATTAGTAGTTTTTTCAAAATGACAGTTTATTGAATAATTTAAATAAAAATTATGTTTTAATAATTTTTTTTCAGAGTTTTATTTTGAAAAAAAACAGAAGCAAACAAAAATGAGTGAACAGTTAAATATAACTGTGAGACCAGAAGATCGTCTCGATGCCAAATGGTTGAAAACTGATTTACAAAGATTTTTCCGACGAGATGGATTGGCAGAATTGTGGAATGAAATGGTTCGTGTTGGTGAAATTGTTGGTCATTTTAGTGATGGTTTAATAAATATTGCTGGTGTACTTGCGAAAAAAGGTAAATAAAAAAAATTAAATTCAAAACAATTGAAAAATAATAATTAAGTCGAAACAATCTTATTTATTTAATTATTGGTTTTTTAATTATTTTTTTTTTTTCTTCTAATTTTATAGGTGACAGTGGACATTATTATTGTAATCAAAGAGTACTTTCTTGTCCTTGTTGCGATGGAATTTGTGGTCCACAAAGTGGTTGTAATTGTATACCATGTCAAAAATTGGATGAAGAAGAAGCATCGAGAGTAACATCATTAGTTGAAAATAATATTCCCACGGAACATATGATTGATTCTTGGTTATGGGGTCCACAACCATGTAAATATATTTTCTATTTATTTCTTCTTTTCTTTTTTCTATATAAGCTGAAAGTTATTAGCATCCATTTAATTATTGAAATTTTCAAATTGGTATTGAAACAAAAAAAAACAACCAAAAAATCTCAAACATCAAAAGAAAAGTATATAATTCAAAGGTTATTAATTAGAAAACAAATGAATACAACAAAAAAATATCAAAAATAAATTTAAATATTTTTTAAAATAAATAATGAAAATAACATTAAAATTTACAATTATAAATGATTTTATTATTATTTATTAATTAATGCATTTTAAAAGGGGGAGAATATAATTTTTTTAAAGCAAGTAGAAGTTAAAAAAAATTAATTTAATTTTAAAAAGATTTTCCATTTAAATTCTACGAAAATAATTTTCCTTGAAGATTCGGAAAAAAAAATTCCAATCTCTCTCTTAAATAAAATTTAACACTTGCAATATTTTTTTCAGCTTCTTTGAATCTCAAAAAGATGGAAAAAATTATTACTAGTGTTAAATTTTATTCAAGGGAGAAATTGGAATTTTTTTTCCCCGAATTATCAAAGAAAAAACTTTGTAATTTCGTCTTGAGGTCGCAAGTTTTTTTTTAACTTCCTTTAGTTCGCAAAAGAATGAAAAAAAAAAAATTGCGAACTGTTAAATTTTATTCTGGAGAAAAATTAAAAATTTTTTCGTAGAATTTGAATGTAAAATTTTTTCAAAATTAAATTAATTTTCTTTAACTTCTATTTGCTTAAAAAAAACAATAATATTCTCCCCCTTTTTAAATGAATTCATTAATAAATAATAATAGAATCATTTGTAATTGTAAATTTTAATGTTGTTATTATTTTCATTATTTATTTTAAAAAATATTTAAATTTATTTTTGATATTTTTTCCTCATATTCATTTCTTTTCTAATTAATAACGTTTGAATTATATATCGTTTCCTTTTGATGTTTGAAATTTTTCAATACCAACTTGAAAATTTCGAAAATTAAATGGGTTCTAATAACTAGGTGCCAGCTTTATTATTTAGGATAATATTTAAATAAAATTTAAATTAATTTAGGATAATATTTAAATAAAATTTAAATTAATTTAGGATAATATTTAAATATAATTTAAATTAATTTAGGACAATATTTAAATATAATTTAAATTAATTTAGCATAATATTTAAATTTTTCAGCATCAAGTGATTTATCAAATTGCATTGATTCATCAATAAGAGAACAAAGAGGTTTAATACACGAGGCAGCTAATAGTACATTATCGGCAACAAGATTACGACAACGTTTAGTTATTGCACGTCGATATTTTACAGCTTTATCACGTTATAAACCGCAGGAAATAAGAGAAACTTTACCATCACCAAAAACTATCATCAAACAACAAAAATTGTAATTAATATATTTTTTTATTAATTTCTGTAATTATATTCAAAATAATTTTTTTTCATTTTAGTGTACAACCGAGGGAAAAAGCATCGCTTGGATTAGCACGTGTTGGTTCGCGTGCTGCTTTAAATTTTTCCTTTGCATATTTAAGACGTGCATGGCGTTCCGGTGAGGATATTGATATTTGCAGTGAATTATTAACAGAATCATTGGAAGCACTACAATCATTACCGGAGGCAACTTTATTTGATGAAAATAATGTATCACAAGTTTGGCTTGAAGTTGTTGAAAGATCGGCAAAATTTTTACGACAAGTTGTCACAGGGTAATTATATACTATATATTAAAAAAAAAAATTTTCTAAATTCAATTTTTTTCCAGAGAAGTTATTACGGGAAAATCATGGTGTCCAGTGCCAGTGACTGATCAGCATACAGCACTTTGTTTATTATTAGAATTGGCAACACAAAAAGGAACATTGTCAAGTATTTTGGATTCGGTTATTCTTCTATTGCATCTTAGTGGAAAATCAAAAAATCAAGATAATCGTGTAATACCACCTGGTAGTTGTGCGCCATTAATTCCATTACTTCGTCGTTTAAATAGTATTGCTGCGCAAAAAACACGAAGAATTGATGATAATTTAACAACTGGTCCTTGTCAAGTTTTATTGAAATATTTACGTTTACCTGATGATGATAGTGTTGCTGTTGATTTAAGAAAAGCAGCTGTTATAATAATGTGTCATTTAAGTCGTTTGGCAACGCCATTATTGCCACCAGTTATTGCCGATGGTAAAAATCAATCATCATTTCAAGAGGTATTAGCGTGGGGTGGAATAAAATTTGGTAGCGATACATCGCCATTTTATTGTGATGCAATTGCTGAAATTGGCGTTAAACAATTAACATGCACCGAAAGAGCATTAATGATATTATCATTAAATGGAAAAGTATTTATGATGTATTATGGTTCAGAAATACAATATCCACAGAAAATTGATGGATTTCATGAGAAAATTGTCACAATGATTGCATCACATCCAGATGGTAAACATTATCTTGCACTAACTGATGATGGTTGTGTTTATTCATGGGGTAATGGAGATGGTGGTAGACTTGGACATGGTGATAGTATTTCATTAGATGAACCAATGCAAATTGAAATATTAAATGATAAAGGTGTTAATTTTATTGCATGTGGAAGAACATATTCGGCGGCTGTTACAAAAAATGGTGATTTATTTACATGGGGTCGTGGTAGTTATGGAAGATTGGGTCATGGATTTTGTGATGATGTAATGATACCAACATTAGTTACAGCATTAAATGGACATAAAGTAAATCATGTTGCATGTGGTAGTGGTGATTCACAAACACTTTGTGTAACACAATCGGGAATTGTTTTTTCATGGGGCGATGGTGATTATGGAAAATTGGGCCGTGGTGGATCGGACGGTTCAAAAAGTCCAAAAATAATTGATAAACTATTGGATTTACAAGTTATTAAAGTATATTGCGGTGGACAATTTTCAGCAGCATTAACAAATGACGGGACAATTTATACATGGGGCAAAGGTGATGGCTATCGACTTGGTCATTCAAATGAGGAACATATTCGTTATCCAAAAATAGTTGATGCTATGAAAAATAAAAAAATACGTGATCTTTCAGTTGGAAGTGGACATATTTTAGTATTAACTGAAGATCAATTAGTTTATGGCTGGGGAAGAAATGATTTTGGACAAATTGATCCTTCATTATCGGCAACAGTTGCCGAGCCAACATTGTGTCCGACTTTGTCAACAAAAAGTATTATTGGATTAGTTTGTGGTCCAACGCAAAGTTTTGCATGGTCAACATCAACATGGTCAGTTGCATCGAAAATTGCATTTGTCGTCGATATATGCGAAGAAACATTTAAATATCTTGATATATTGTTAGCAAAATCATCGGAGGGTTTACCAGTGACAAGACCACCGACACAGGATCTTGAATGTTTACTTGTTTCGTCGTTAAATTTACTTCGATTACAATTACATGCAATGATAACACATAATTTTGATGGTAAATCAATTGGATTGGAAAGTGGTCCACTTTTAAATTCAATAAAACAAAAATGCGTTAATCTTGCAAGTAATCCAGGAATATTAGCAACAATACAAACAGCCGCACAGGCTGTATTACAAACAGGTTGGAGTATTTTATTACCAACAGCAAATGAACGTGCAAATACATTATCGGCATTTTTAACAAATTCACCAAGTTTAGAGCCATCAATGATTAATAAGGGACAACAATTTATGGCCGATTTATTAGTTTCAAGTTTAATGGCCGATGGTGGTTTAGAATTGGCATTAAAAATGGCAATTAAAAATGAAATCACTGAAAATTTAGAGAAAAATTCATCATCTGATAATAAATCAACATCATTACCATCGACATCTTCATCTGTTTCATCAACACCACCAATTGCTGTTACAATTGTAACGGAAACACCACCAGGACCATCAAATATTGATGATAAAACAAAAGAATTCAGTGATAATTGTACAATTTCTTTATTTCAATTAGTAAAACAATTAATTCGAAATGGTACAAATATCACACAATCACGATTTCAAGCATTACCAAATGATAATTTTTTGAAAATTGACAATTCACCAAGTTTATCTCTTTTATTAAAATTTCAACGTTTATTAATTGCACAAATGTTGTCGTGCATTAATAAATCAATAAATAATGATCAGGAAATAATTGGCGTTGAATCATTATTAAATAAATATATTTGTCAAATTTGTCATCATGTCAAAGAAATATTACCAATTGCCATTGAATTGGCAGCGGCAAATAGTAAATATTTTGTTTATGTTATTACAATATTAAAAGGTGATATTTTAAATGTTCTACTACCGGAATTAATTGTTTGTTTAATATTATTGCAAATTGATTATCCAATGTTATTATTAAATATGAATTGGATGGATATATTATCACCGCTATTGGATATATTGGATCAATTTAATAGATTATCGCCAACAATTGAAAAAGATGATGCTGATGATTTATCATGGCCTGGTATAATTGCACCACAACATGGTGGTTGTAAAGTACAAGATGAACCATCATTAATTCGTTGGGCCGATTTGGAAAATCATAATCGTGATGGTGGATTATGGATTGTAATTAATAATAATGTTTATGATGTTCAAGATATACGTCATGAGGGTGCAATGGAATTTTTTAATCGTTTAATATTAAATCGTGAGAATTTAAATTCAACAATAATAAATATTTCAAATTTAAATGATTCACAAACAATGATGGATTCATGTTTTGTTGGACATTATTGTCAGCCTGAATTAGAAACAACACAATTTACAATTGAAGTTACTGATGTTTGTCTATCATTATTGGATATGGAGAGATCATTGAGTTTTGTATTGGGTTTACATGCTTATAGATTACGTCAAAGTTTAGCAATACAACCAGCTGAAGAGGAAGCTGGTTTATGGCTTGAGGCAAATTTTTTACGTGGTGGTCTACAAATTCTTCAACCACCAAATCCATATGAAGAAGAAAAAGATGAAGCGCGAAGTAATAATTCAACAGCAGCAAATTCACCAACTGAACCAAGTGTTAATCCAATTTTTACAAAAGATAGAAAATTAATTGATGATAAAATAACGGCCTTTATTCATGCATTAGCTGAAAATCATAAGACTGATAATTATGTTGAATCATTTTTAAATATTATTGATAGATTTTGTAAAATGAATAATTTATTATCGCACGTTGATTTTTGTTGTGATCATCCTGTTGAGGAAATTGGTCGTTTATTAATGGCTGTTATTATAAAACATCTTGCACTTGGATATCAAACTATTGAAATTATTGATCGTGAAATTATTGATGGTAATGTAAAATTAACAAAATCATTAGCTGATATGGTGAGAATGATACATCAAACAAAATGGAATTTAATAAGAACAAGACAACAACAAAATCGTAGTTATAAAGAAGTTTGTGCACCAGCGCAAGAGAGATGTCGATTTTTATTATATGAAATTAGATCAGCGACAAGTGATGAATTAAAAGGACTTAAGGATTTGAAAATATTATATACTGTACCAAAATTTAAAAAAGCTGTACAAACTGTTATTGCTGATATAAGAAAAAGTAAAGATTCACCAGCAAAACCAGAGGATATTGTTAATACATCAATTCAAAATGCAAAGGTAAAAGGTGAAAATTCAAAAAGTATGATAACAATGCCATTAACACCAAAATTAGAAGATTTCTCAACAAATGTAATTAAACAATTGACTGATAAAGTAAAATATAAACCATTAATAATGGACGCCAATGAATTGATGAGAAATATTATTAATTTTGTTGTTACCGAAGAGGGTGGTGATATTGAAACATTACGTCGTGCAATGTATTGTCAAATGCAACGTGTTAAAATGCGTGTCAAGGGTTTACATATTATTCAACAATTATTAAAAAAAGAACATTTAATAACATCAGTGAAATATTCATTATTAAATGGTTGGTTGGGTTTAACACATGAGAATAAATTATTGTCAAGTGGAATTTCACATTGTTTGAAAAATATTCAATTAGTCACACCTTATTTACGTGTTAAGGTAATATTAGCTGAGGCAAAAGTTACACATTGGGCTGTACAAGCATTAAGAGCTTATGTTATACAAGCTGAATTATCAAGTAAACCAAAAGCAAGTGGCAAAAGTAGTTTAAATCAAGATACATATACGTGGTTGAGAAAATTACCGAGAGCAAGATTTATATTAACAATATTGGGAATGTTAACAAATTATCAACATTCAAATGAAATTGGACTATTAATTAATTCGGGAGTTCTCTCAAGTGTTTTAACATTATTGAGACAAATTGGACCATCATCATCGGCGAGAAATAATGTTTCAAAAATAAAAGAAAATGTGGCAATTTACGAAGATGTTGTTCATAAAAGTAAACCATTGGCTGTACAATTAAGTGGAATTGAATTGGCTGCTTTGATGAAAATTAATACAAGAGTTGTACGTGGTGTTGATTGGAAATGGGGTGATCAGGATAGTCCACCACCTGGTGAGGGAACAGTTATTGGTGAACTTGGTGAGGATGGTTGGATTAGAGTCAAATGGGATAATGGTACAACAAACTCATATCGAATGGGTAATTTATTTTATTCATTTTATTTTATTTTAATTCACGTATTTATTAATTTATTTAACTTATTAATTTAATTAATTTATTTAACTTATTAATTTAATTAATTTATTTAAGTTAATTTAATTTAATTTAATTTAATCTTAAAAATTCTAATTCAGTTACAGCTTGCAAAAAAGAATTGTCAATTTTTTTGGTTTCTCATAAAGCTTGGATTTTTTAAAAATTATTTTTCAAAAATGAAATTTAAATTTTAAAAAAATAAAAATTTGTGATTTATTTTATTTAATATTTATATTATATTTATTTATGATTTAATTTATTAATTTATTTTATTCATTTTATTGTATTTTTATTCACGTATTTATTAATTTATTTAACTTATTAATTTTATTTATTTATTTAATTTAATGTAATTTAATTTAATCTAATTAATTTATTTATTTAATCTTAAAAATTCTAATTTAGTTACAGCTTGCAAAAAAGAATTGTCAATTTTTCTGGTTTCTCATAAAACTTGGATTTTTTAAAAATTATTTTTCAAAAATGAAATTTAAATTTTAAAAAAATAAAAATTTGTGATTTATTTTATTTAATATTTATATTATAATGATTTATAAATTTAATTTATTATATTTAGTCTACTTTGAGGCTAAAAGTTTTTTTAAATCAAAATTAAAAAAAAAAAATTGTGAAAAATTTTTGAAATGATTTTTTTAACAAAAATTAATTATCAAAACTTGAAAAAATTTTTTACTAAGATACTAATGAGGACAAAAATATGGACAATTATATTTTTGTACTAGTATTTTTTTTAAAATCAATATTTTTTAAATGAAACCAACATTTTTTACAGATGGAATTTCTAAAATGAAAAAATTGCTATTTTTTGTTCAAAAATTTAGCAGAACTTTTCTAATAATTAAAATTCGATTTTTTCAATGCAACACGAATGTTACGTTTTGTTTTATAATAAGAAAAGAGAGTTAAATTTAAAAAAAAACAAAATTTACATTATTTTTTCAAATTTTTTTTTTTTTTTTTTAAAGTTTATTATTTTTTTCGAGTTTAGCGTATTTGGGAAAAATTAATTTATTATTAATTAATGATATGAATTATTAATTTATAAAATTCAGTTACTTGAGAAATTAAATTTTATTATTGTAAAATTTTGATTATTTTGCAGTGATTTAATTTTCTACTAGAAAAATAATTTATCAAAATTAATTGAATATTGCGAAAGAAGAATTGAAATTTTATTAAAATTTAATTTTTTATTTGTTATATAGAACATTTTGTTTGATTATTTGAATAATAAAAATTAGTAATAATAAATAATTAAAAAAACTAATTTTATTTTTAAATTTTCAAAATAATTTTCTTTTCTAATATATTTTTAATAAAATTTCTAATATTAATATCAATATATTTCAGGTAAAGAAGGAAAATATGATTTAAAATTAGCAGAACCACCAACACCACCTGAAAGTGATTCAGATGATGATTCACCAATGGACACAAATAAAATGTATAAGGAGAATATACGTGAATTACATCCAACGACATATTTAAAAAAAGCATGTACAAATTTATTGCGCGTTATTTTATTATCATGTGGTATTGAAGCAAATAATGTTCAACCATCGGCAATAAAAACAATTGCATCTGTTTTACGTGGTATAATATCATCAGCAAGTAAAATTGATACAACAATACAAACACAATTGGCAAAAGATCATCATGATAGTTGGGCAACATTAGGATTATTAAAAGCAATTGCAAATTCATCAATTATTTGCCGTTCATTAAGTACATCGGCATGGATTGATTTTCTTTTATCAATGATTATTGAAGAGAATATTAATATTTATAAACAAATAATAGCAATACGTTTTTTGAGTATTGTTTTACCATCATGGTCAACAATGGATAATACAGCAATGAATTTATTTTTAGATAAAACATTTAAATTACTTGGTCAAATGGCGTTGATGTGTAATGAAATGAATCCTGAATTACATGCAAATAAATGTCGTGTATCATTAACAGCATCGAGAAGTTCAACATTAGTTGAGGAATTGATTTCATTGATACGTTCATTGCATTCTTTACCAGGTTGGAATTTGGTTTTAAATAATTTTCTCGAGGGTAAATTATCATTAGCATCGGATTTATTGAGTGATGGTCCTTTATTTCATATTCAAATGAATGAAAATGGAGGTGAAAATAGTTTGGCTATTCAACAGACGGTAATGGCGGCGTTAATTGTTGTTGGTGGTTTAGATACAAGACCAAGAATTGGTGGAAAAGTTGATGTCGATGGACAAATTGGTACAATTTGTAAATTTACACAACATTCAAAATTAATAATACAAATGCACAATAATGGTATGAGGCGAAAAATATCATTTGTTGGTTTAAAAATAATTGAAGAAAAATTTCATTTAGATCGAATGTTAATGTCAGAATCGCTATTGGGAATATGGGGTAATTTATTATTGGGACATTGTGGAATTGATAAACGACCAGGTGGAATGCCGGTTATTGCCGGGGCGGTTAATATTTCGATATTGAGAATACAGCAGCAGCAATTGGCCGCTTTGAATGCGGGGAAAAATTTAATTGAACATCAAAATAAATTACGAAGGGTGCTTAAATGTTCGACAATGGAGAATAAGAATGAGGAAATTGAAGAAAATGAAGAAGGAGATGAAGAAGAAGAAGAAATAGAAGTAACACAGGAACAGGAAATCGGAGAGGAAAATCAGATTCGTAGAACTCTTTTTCAGGTTTTATTTATTATAAATTTAATTTAATAATAATTTTTACTTTGTATTTACATTTTTTTTTTTTTGTTTCAGGTTTTATTATCAAGGGCAATAAAACCACAGCCATTGAAACCGATTTTCAAACAAGGGGAATTGGAAGCGGCCGCTTTGGCAGTTTCCCAATATCTTGCCTCGGAATTAAAACACACGGCGATAAATCGTTATGTCTCGGAACCGGAAACACCAGCTTCGGACTGTTCACTATTGTCGCTAACATCAAGTCAAAAACGTCACTGCAAAACTGAAAAGAAGGGACCGCCTTTGGTTAGCCAATTACGAGAAATGGGATTTCATAGAAAAAATGTGGAATTTGCTATAAAGAGCCTCAGTGTCGGTGAGGGGAACATAACGCCTGAGAATGTTGTTAGTTGGTTATTGGAGAATGCCGATACAATATTGAATGATGAGACATCAAGTTTGGATGATTTATCAGATTCTGGTGAAGAATCAAGTGAACAGGAGGAATCAATTGTTAATGAATCAATAGCACAGCCGAGTTTTATGAAAAGAAGTGATTTTCTATCGGTTGATGAATATGCAATTTATGTACGTGATAATGTTACATCGGGAATGTTGGTACGATGTTGTAAAACTTATGAACAAGTTGAATATGGCGATGTTGGACAAGTTGTGAAAATTGATCCAGAATGTTTACATGATTTAAATGTACAAGTTGCTTGGCAGCATAAAGGCGATTCATATTGGGTTCGTTTTATACATATTGAATTATTGGGACATCCACCTCAATTACCGGGTGGTCCATCAATGTTGAAAATTGGCGATAAAGTGAAAGTTAAATCATCAATAGCAATGCCAAAATATAAATGGGGTTCGGTGAATCATCAGAGTATTGGTGTTGTTACTGGTGTTTTAAATAATGGAAAGGATGTTTCAGTGGATTTTCCACAGCAAAGTAGTTGGACTGGTTGTGTTGCTGAAATGGATCGTGTACCATGTTGTCATCATGCTGTCGCTTGTAATTTATGTCATTTATCACCAATATCAGGACCAAGATTTAAATGCAAGAGTTGTGAGAATTTTAATCTTTGTGAAAATTGTTTTTATACAAAACGTCAGCATAGGCATGGTTTTAATAGAATTGCTGAACCTGGTTCGGCGGCTGTTTACGCTGGTAAGCCGGGACGATATCATCGACAGGAGATTTCTGAATCGGCATTAATTGACGATTGGTCGAAATGTATACGAACATTGAGTGTTTCGTCGAGGGAAAATTGGGCAACACGTTTAGTTGATGGTTCGGGAAAATATTGGCAAAGTTGTGGAGCATTGGGTAAACATTGGATACGATTGGAAATGCTACCGGGAATATTGGTGCATTCATTGAAAATTGTTATCGATCCACAGGATAGTAGTTATACGCCTTCGTTGATTGGAATAAGTGTTGGTGATTGTTTTACAAATCTTGTCGAATTGGTGACAATAACACCAAAAGCAATTGATACAATTCTGGTTTTATTGTACGACATCAAGGAATATTATCCCTGTTTGGAAATTTCGATAAAACAATGTCGAAACGGTGGTATTGATTGTAAAATTCATTCATTGCAAATTATTGGCAAGAAGAAGGTCTATCAACTTGCTAATTCGGTGTCATTTCTTGCATCTGATTGGGAAGTGGTGCAGGAGCAGATGATGGCACAACGAGCCACTGATCAGCAAAATTCCGCTGTTTATGTTTGGGGACTAAATGACAAGGATCAGCTTGGTGGATTGAAAGGATCGAAAATTAAATTGCCAATTTACAGTCAAGTATTGTCGAAATTGAAACCAATACATATTGCCGGTGGTAGTAAAACTTTGTTTATTGTCAGTCAGGAGGGTAAACTTTATGCTTGTGGTGAAGGGACAAATGGACGTTTAGGATTGGGTGACAATAATAATGTTTATGAACCAAAACCAATTCCATTTTTATCGCAGTATGTGATTAAAAAAGTAGCTGTACATTCAGGTGGAAAGCATGCTTTAGCATTAACGCAGGATGGAAAAATATTTTCATGGGGCGAAGGTGAGGATGGTAAATTGGGACATGGTAATCGTATTTCATTGGATAAGCCAAGATTAATTGATGTTTTGAAAGCGAAAAGAATACGTGATATTGCATGTGGTTCGGGACATTCGGCGGCGATTGCAAGTAATGGAGAATTGTATACATGGGGTTTGGGTGAATATGGAAGACTTGGACATGGCGATGCAATAACGCAATTGAAACCAAAATTAGTTGAGGGATTAATTGGACAGAGAGTGATACAGGTTGCTTGTGGAAGTCGTGATGCGCAAACAATGGCATTAACCGAGAATGGCTCGGTTTATTCATGGGGCGATGGTGATTTTGGAAAATTGGGCCGAGGCGGAAGTGATGGTTGCTATTCGCCATTATTGGTGGATCGTCTCAGTGGATTGGGAGTTGTACAAGTTGAATGTGGAGCACAATTTTCATTGGCATTGACAAAATACGGTGAGGTTTGGACATGGGGTAAAGGGGATTATTTTCGTCTTGGTCATGGTAATGATAATCATGTGAGAAGACCAACTGTCGTTGAAGGATTGAGGGGAAAAAAAGTTGTACACGTTGCTGTTGGTGCATTACATTGTTTGGCTGTTACGGATTTAGGACATGTTTATGCATGGGGTGATAATGATCATGGACAACAGGGTAATGGTTCGATAATTGTTAATCGAAAACCATCGATTGTTCATGGATTGGAAGAGGCGAAGGTGAATAAAGTTGCTTGTGGATCGAGTCACAGTGTTGCTTGGATTTTGACAGATCAGCCAGCTAATAGTAATCAGGAGCCTGTTACATTTCCAACAATGAAAGATCCATTGGGTCAAGGTACAACGGAGCCAATTGGTGAGAATTCGATTTTAAATACAAAAATTCAAAGACCTTCATTGTCGAATATTATTTTGTCATTGGAGAGTAATATTGCGAAACAACAAGCATTGCAGCATGTTATTAAGGCTTTGCATATTATTCAAGCGCGAATAGCAATTGTCACTGCTTTACAGAGTCATATTAATTTGTCGTCGTTTAAAAAAGCCACTTCGCCGGAGGATGCATCGACTGTTTATCAAAATGTTGGTGAAATTGCCCAAGGTGGTGGTGAAGCACCAGCGGAGGTTAATTTAAGTCCAAGGGCAACGCCAGAGTCGGAGGAATTTCCATTGACTATTTTTCCATCGATGTCAAGTTCCGCTAGTTTATCATCGAGGGCTTCAAAAATGTCGACAAGTGCAATGAGCGTAATTGCAGCGACATTAACATCGAATGCACAAGTTGTTGGTGAAGTAATTAATTCTGATAGTGGAACGTTGGATGAATTTACAACAATGTTGAGCGAGGATGATGCAAGAATGTTGATGGATCTATTGAAACTTGCTGTGGCGCAGAGAGTTACTGATAATGCAAAAAATATAATATCTTCTGTTTTAATATCATTGGGTAAAATTAATGGAAATATTGGTAATATGATTCTTGAATTGTGTGTCACTGAACTTGAAGATGCGGCAGCTAATTCAAATTTTAGTAATAATAGTCCACAGCCTGTGATACAGGAAACGCCACATCCTTATATTGATGATACAACATTAACGGGTCATGTGAAAATACCCGGCGCTGAAGCATTGAGAATTGAATTTGATCGTCTTTGTTCAACGGAAAGACGACATGATCCACTTACATTAATGGACAGTGGTGGAAGATTAATTGCCATTAAATCGGGACGTGAATGGAGTGAATGGTCAAGTGAAATTCGTATTCAAGGTGATGAATTGAGATGGAGATTTTCATCGGATGGTTCGGTTAATGGATGGGGTTGGCGATTTACGGTACATCCAATTGTTGCCACATTAGCACCGCATGAACTTGGATCGGATAGAGCTGTATTGTCACAGCCAAGTATTGCCCTTGTGGAATGCCTTTTGGATAATTGTTTGATAAATTCGGATAAAAATATAATAACAAGATTGGCAGCAACTTTGGCGCAATGTTCACAATTGGGTAATTTATCAGCGCAACAAAGAATGTGGGCTTTGAAAAAATTACAAGTTGTCTATCAAAATGGACCGAGTATACGTCAAGATTCGGCGCTTACAAATTTATTGGGTTCATTACCATTGGCATTGTTACGACAATATGAATATGAAGATCCAATAGTACGCGGTGGTAAACAATTGATGCATAGTGATTTTTTCAAAACTTTAGTTGCATTAGCTTGTGATTTGGAATTGGAAACAATGCCATGTTGTGGGGAGATACATAAATGGTCGTGGTTTAGAAGATATTGTTTGGCGGCGCGTGTTGCAAAATCATTGATTAATCGAACAACATTGCCAAAATCATTTTGTATCGAGGTGGCAAAGCGTATTAATGAAATGGTGACGGATGAGGATGGAAATTTAAAGGATCAGGAGAATCATAGTATTTTTAAACATGAGCACGATGAACAACTTTTGCAATGGTTAAATCGTCGTCCAGAGGATTGGACATTGTCCTGGGATGGTTCGGGAGCAATTTATGGCTGGGGACATAATCATCGGGGACAATTGGGAGGATTAGAGGGAGCAAAAATTAAGGTACCATCGCCTTGTGAAAGTTTATCGGCATTGAGGCCTATTCAATTGGCAGGTGGTGAGCAAACATTATTTGCTGTGACGGCCGATGGAAAAATTTATTCAACCGGTTATGGAGCGGCTGGTCGTCTTGGTATTGGTGGCGCTGATTCGGTGATGGTACCAACTTTACTTGAGTCAATACAACATATTTTTATAAAAAAAGTTGCTGTTAATTCAGGTGGTAAACATTGTCTTGCATTGAGTTCGGAGGGTCATATTTATTCTTGGGGCGAAGGTGATGATGGAAAATTAGGACATGGTAATCGTTTATCGTACGAGAAACCAAGATTAATTGAGGCTTTATTGGGAACTGAGATTGTTGATATTGCATGTGGTGGACATCATAATGCTGGAATTACAAGCGCTGGTTGGCTGTACACATGGGGTAAGGGTCGATATGGACGTTTGGGTCATGGCGATAGTGATGATCAATTGAGACCAAAAGTTGTTTATGCATTGAAGGGTTATAAAGTTATTGATGTTGCATGCGGAAGTGGTGATGCACAAACTTTATGTGTCACTGACGATGATAATGTTTGGAGTTGGGGCGATGGTGATTATGGAAAATTAGGACGCGGTGGAAGCGATGGCTGTAAGGTACCAATGAAAATAGAATCACTCGCTGGATTGGGAGTGATTAAAGTTGAATGTGGAAGTCAATTTTCAGTGGCATTAACAAGATCGGGTGCTGTTTATACTTGGGGTAAAGGTGATTATCATCGTTTGGGTCATGGAACTGATGATCATGTGAGAAGACCAAGAAAAGTTGCTGCTCTACAGGGAAAGAAAATTATTTCAATAGCAACTGGTTCTTTACATTGTGTTGCTTGTTCGGATAAGGGTGAAGTATTCACATGGGGCGATAATGATGAAGGACAATTGGGCGATGGAACGACGAGTGCATTACAAAGTCCAAGAATTGTTCATACATTACAGGGGAAAAAAATAACGAGAGTCGCTTGTGGAAGTGCTCATACTTTGGCGTGGAGTACAACAAAAACAACGCATACAAAATTACCGGCTGTAACACCAATGGAATATGATTTGGTTAAGGATTTATCATTTTCAGCTTTACGCAATCGTCTTGTTCTTTTGCATCATTTTTCGGAATTATTATGTCCAAATATTGCCATGTTCAGTACTTCGGGTCATTTGGGATTAAATAAATTGGCACCAATGTTGGTTTACAGTATAAAGGAGGCGACATTTAGAAAAGTTGTTCAAGCAACGATGGTTCGAGATAGACAACATGGTCCTGTCATTGAATTAAATAGAATTCAGGTGAAAAGATCAAGAAGTAAAGGTGGTTTAGCTGGTCCCGATGGTATAAAATCAGTTTTTGGTCAAATGGTTGGCAAAATGTCTTTTCTAACACAGGAAGTTCTTTTCCTACCTCATCGCGTATGGAAAGTCAAATTTGTCGGTGAGTTTTCTAAATTGTTATTTTTTTCAAAATAATTTTTTTCAAATTGTAATTTTTTTCAAATTGTAATTTTTTTTTTGTTTCTAGGCGAGAGTGTTGATGATTGTGGCGGTGGTTATAGCGAAAGTATTGCAGAGATGTGCGATGAACTTCAAAATGGATCATTACCATTATTAATTCCAACTCCAAATGGTCGTGATGATAGTGGAACAAATAGAGATTGTTTTTTACTAAATCCACTTGCAACATCACAATTACATATGAATATGTTCCAATTTTTAGGAATTTTAATGGGAATAGCAATAAGAACTGGTAGTCCATTGAGTTTAAATTTAGCTGAACCAGTATGGAAACAATTAGCTGGAATTTCTCTAACACCAGCTGATTTAACTGAAGTTGATAGAGGTTACGTACCGGGATTATTATGCATTAGAGATATGGATCCAGATGAAAAAGTTTTTCAAAGTTTAGAAATGCCATTTTCAACTCCATCGGCTGTTGGTCATGATGTTCCTCTATCAAATAGGTGAATCTTTATTTTTAATTATTCCATTTTTTTTTTTAAATTAAAAAAAGAAAATAATAAAATAAAATTCATAATTAAAAATTAAAAAAAATAATTTACGGTAGTAAAAGAGAAATTCTTCTTGGAAATATTTTTGCTGTAATTATAATATATAACTTATATTTTTAGTCTTTTCTTTTTACAAAAAATAATTTCATTTTTATCGAAAGAAAAAAAAAAAAGTTAAATCATTTGCAAAATTATTAAAATATATCGGCGAAATGATAAGATTAGATTAGATTTATTAAATTGTGTTTACAATTCTTTAGACTTTGTACAATGACCTTTTTTTAAATTTATAATCTTAATAATCAATTTAATTGTTAATTATTAATATATATTTTTTTAAATATTTATTCTATAATGTTAAATGTTCTCTACATTTCTCTAAATGTATTTAAAAAATATGATTTTACCTTTTTTTTCCAGATATAGAAAAATAACACCGGAAAATAGACGGGAATATGTAAGATTAGCACTAAATTATAGGCTTCATGAATTTGATGCACAAGTAAATGCGGTACGAGAAGGTTTATCAAAAGTTGTTCCTGTTCCATTATTAACATTATTCAGTGGTTCTGAATTGGAAACAATGGTCTGTGGAAGTCCTGATATCCCTCTTAGTTTATTGAAATCAGTAGCAACATACAAAGGTTTGAAAAAATTTTCTTTTTCATTGAATTTTATTTATTTATTTTTTGTTTAATTATTGTTTTTTATTTTTCGCAGGAATAGAAGCAACATCGCCATTAATGCAATGGTTTTGGGAAGTTATGGAAGAATTTTCAAATCAGGAGAGATCTTTATTTTTACGTTTTGTTTGGGGAAGAACACGTTTGCCACGAACAATTGCCGATTTTCGAGGAAGAGATTTTGTTTTACAGGTATATAATTAATTAGCAACGTTTTTTTTTAATTACTTTTTATAATACAATTTCTTTTTTTTTTTTTAGGTGATGGACAAATACAATCCACCTGATCATTTTTTGCCAGAGAGTTATACATGCTTTTTCCTATTAAAAATGCCAAGATATTCGTGTAAACCAGTTTTAAGACAAAAATTAAAGTACGCAATTCATTTTTGTAAAAGTATTGACACTGATGAATATGCAAGAGTACAAGCTGCGACAAATTCTGATACTGATGACACAGACAGTCTCGCTAGCGAGGAACATACATCGCTCTAGCATTAATAAGCGTCATTTAAAATATTCCATTTAGATTATTGTCAAAACATACAAATTTTCGATATTTATTATTATTATTGTTACTATATTTATGTAACTATAGTTGATATTTGAAAATATTTTTTTTTTTTTCATTATTCTTCCAGAGAAAATTGGCTATGAATATCAGATCAGCACAAAAAAAAGAAAGGACTTAATTATTATTATTATTAGTAATTTGAAAGGAAATTTAAATTTTGTGATAATTGGACGCCAATATGCGCCTAGAGTCGTGATATTTTTCAATTTATGTAAATAATTATTCTTAAGGTATGTTATGTTTTATTTTTTATGATTTCTAGTCTTGAATTTTTTTTTTTTCCAATAGTTGCAAATTTTTTTTTCTTTCAACAAATGCGCAAATGTATAAAGAATTGTATAAGCGAAAATAGTGTAAATTAATTGAGTGAAAATGTTACCTGAGACAGTGTCAATTTTAGAAAGCGATTTTTTTTTCTTTTTTTTTTTTTTTAATTAAAAGTTTTGTTATTTATAAACAATAATAGAAAAATTCACTTATAAATTATTATATATAGAAATTTAATTAAATTGCAATTTAATTGTAAGTACAATCAAGTGTTGTATTTCATTGTACCGAGATTTTTCCTTAAAATTAAATTTTTTTTTATTTTGAAATCATTTAAAAATATGGTTGAATAATAGAAAGCTTTTTTTTAGAAATATTTATGCAAAAATTATTTCTTGGGATTATGATGCGTTTTGGAAAATTTTTTCTTATTAAAAGACATAACTTTTTTTTTTATATGATTAATTTATTCTGAATTGTCAAAGTAGGGGAACAATGAATATTGGAGAGAAAAAAAAGAAGTGTATCCAACGAAACGAGACGGCTGAACAATACAGACTACTATTGAGTGTGCTTATTAGTGTGAGACATTGTACCAATAAGTTTAAAAGAATGTACACATCTTTGTATGGCAAGTGGTTGCAATCAATTCACGTCGCCAACACTCATTTTAAAACCTGCTCTACCAGTCACTCAGTTGCAGTCACCACTATGTATATATATACAATATACATACATATATCTATACTATATTGTATGTTTATCTTGAATTCGTGAATCTTTTATCCACTTAGCTTTTTGTCTTTCGCACACTCTCGGAGATCAACGAACGCGCTTTGCGCTCCGACACTAGATAACAATTCTCAGTGAGTATTAATAACAAACAAAAAAATTTTTTTTTTCCCTCCCTCAGACATTATTTTCAATTATTTAATTAAAAACATTTTTTTTTTCATTTAAATATACGTATTTAAGCAAATCTTTTTTTTATTAATAAAATTTAATTTTTCATAAAAATAATAATAAAAAATTAAAATTTTTTAAATTACAATAATTTTTGTAATTTTTATATTAACTGCATTATAAAAAATAGTGAAAAATAAATTTATTTATTTCTCATTTAAAAAAAAAAAATTGAACAAGTTTTTTTTTTTCGCGATAATATTAGAATAAATTTAAAAACATGTTTTTCGTTTGCATAAAAGAAAAAAAAAACAAAAACAAAGAAACCAGCGAAAAATACAACATAGTAATTTGATTCTCTTCGATCTAGTTGCATCATAATTTTTTGATATCGACCCCTCTTGCTAGTATAATAATAATCTTTCTCTGCACGGAGTTTAAATATGACAAGCGAAGTTGACAAATGCATCAAAACATTTCGAGTATCTATAAGAAATGTATCTTCTGCTTTTTTTAATTTATAATAAATAATTTTTTTTTTTTTTACAAATCTTGGCAAAATTTTATTATAATTTAATTATATAAAATATTAATAATATATTTTTAATTTGCGAATTAATTTTTAATCATTCTTTAAGAAACGAACGTGCTTCAAATTATAAACAATTTAGTGATTTGATAAGCGGAATGAAAATACGTATAATGTTTAAAAAAAATCAAAGCCAAGTTTGTGGTTGATCAGTTTTTTTTCCAAAAAAAAAAGGATCTCTTTCAAGGATAACATATCCTTGGACAGGATGTATCGTTTTTCGAAAAATAAGGTATTTTTTTTTCTTTTGAAAAAACATTTGATTTTTAATTATTTATTCAGCTATCTCAGTAATTTATTTTTCCATTTTTTTTTATCAATGAAACAAAGAAAATTTGCTAACAAAGGAACATTAATGTTATTTACATTGTGAATTTAATTTTTAATCATAGTTAACTAAATGGAGTGATCAAATAGATAAAAAATTTCTTCTCAATAAAAAGAAGAAATCAACATCTGAAAATATTCCATCAACTGTGAATTTACCAGAGTCAGCTGACGTTGTAATTATAGGTAGGTATTTGCAAAATAATTCTTGTTTTTGAACTGCAAAAAAAGACAACAATTTTTATTTTATAAATTTCAATAATTTTTTTTACAAAAAAAAAACATTTCTAATTTATCAATATTCAGAACAATGAATTTGGTCAACAAATAAATATGAATAAACATTATTGATTATAATTCATCTAACACGCGCTTGAAAATAATCTACATTATTATGTAACTATTATTATCTACATAACACACGTGTTTAGTAATGAACTTGGATTAACGTACTGCGTGAATTTTTTATCTTTTTTGTTAAAAAAAAAAAAAAAAGAATTACAATAAAAGATAGATATTGATAAAGGTAAATTAAAAAAATTATTTTTAAATATAAGATAACAAAATATTTGATTATGTATTTAAGAAAAAAAAAACGAAATTAAATTTAAATTAAAAATTTTATTCAAAAAAAAATAATAAAAGGAAAAAAATTCTTTTTTTCAGGTGGAGGTAGTGCCGGATGTAATGCTCTCTATAATTTAGCAAAAAATGGAAAAAATGCAATTCTTCTTGAAAAATCAAAATTAACATCTGGTACAACATGGCATACAGCTGGTATGGTTTGGAGTTTACGACCAAACGATGTTGAAGTGGAATTACTTCGAAATTCAAGAAAAGTATATGAGAATTTAGAACGAGAAACTGGAATTAATCCAGGATGGATAAATAATGGTGGAATTTTTATAGCCTATGATAAGGTAGAAAAATAAATATTTCTTGGAAAAAGAAGAATAATTTTTTTTTTATAAAAAAAAATAGATTATCAAGGATAATAAAATTCTTTTTTTTTCCAAAAGGTGCGTATGGATGAATATAAAAGATTATATACAATTGGAAAATCATTTGGAATCGAATCATCTTTAATATCGCCTAAGGAAGCAAAAAATTTATTTCCTCCTATCGATGAAAATGCATTTTATGGTGCACTTTATTCGCCAAATGATGGTATAATTGATCCTGCAATGATGGTTAATTCATTGATACAATCAGCAAAATCTAATGGAGCAAAGGTAATTTTAATTTTAATTTGAGAATTTTACTTTCAATATGAACAAATTTTTTTTAAAATTAAAAATCTAATTTATTTCAATTATTTTTTACATTTAATTATTTTGTGAAAATTAAATTATTTTTATTTTCGATTAAATATTTAATAATTATTTTAATTTAATTACAGAAATAATTTTACAATTTTTAAATAAATGTTTTTTTTAAATATAAATTAAAAATTTAATTTTTTTAAACAATTGAATTTAAAAAAAAAAGTTTTTGCTCAGAAATTAATAATTATTTTAAAAAATTGGTTTTTATTTCTCTAATTGGAGTTAAAAAAATTTTTTTTTCGCCCAGATATTTGAAGATTGTCCAGTAACGAAAATTCTCATCGATAAACCCGAATATGGTTCACAAAAAGTAACTGGCGTTGAAACACCATATGGAATAATAAAAACAAATTGTATTTTAAATGCATGTGGTGCATGGTCGAGAAATATTGCAAAAATGATTGGCGTTGAAATTCCCTTAATTCCAATGAAACATGCATATATTGTTACTGAACCAATGAAAAATGTGAAAGATTTGCCAAATATTCGCGATCATGATGGAAAAATTTATATTAAACCACAAGGTGAATCATTGTCTATAGGAGGATATGAACCAAATCCAATAATCTTACAATCTGTAAGTAATTTTACAAAATTTTCCATTAATTATATTTAATATACTAATTTTTCTTTTTTACTCGATTTTTAGGTTGCCAAAGATTTTTCATTTAGCCTATACGAATTAGATTGGAATGTATTTAATTCACATATTGAAGCAATGGTGAAATTAATTCCCAAATTATCAACAACTGGAATAAGAACAACTGTTTGTGGTCCCGAAAGTTTTACACCAGATCATAAACCAATTATGGGTAATAATAAGAGAATTTTCTAAAACAAATATAATTTAAAATAAGAAAGAAAATTAAAAAATAAATATTATAGGAGAAGATCCAAGATGTGAGGGATTTTTCTATTCATGTGGATATAATAGTGCGGGAATGATGTTTGGAGCTGGATGTGGAGAACAAATATCAAAATGGATAATAAATGGAAGACCTGAGAAATATATGTTTAAATACGATATTCGTAGGTAAGATTAAAAAAAATAATTCTTATTTAGGACAAAGAAAAATTTGTTGTGTTTTTAGATTCACTCCAGAACAAATGAAAGATGCAATATGGGCAAATGAAAGATCTCATGAGGCATATGTGAAAAATTACAGTACTGTTTTCCCTCACGATCAACCATTAAGTGGAAGAAATTTCAAAACTGGTCCTTTTCATAAGGTATACTAATTAAAAATAAATTTAATTTCAATGGAATTGATTTCTTTTTTTTTTCAGTTACTCATAAATGAGGGTGCAATAATGGAAGAAAGTCAAGGTTGGGAAAAGCCGGGATTCTTTTTAAAAAATGAAAATATCACAATAGAATCATATGATTATTGTGGAAGTTATGGATCACCGAAAAATGAAAATAATAAATATCTTTCAATATTGGAAGGCGATTATCAATTTACTTTTTCCAAGTACCATGATATTGTTAGTCTTGAGGAAATTTAAAAAAAAAAAAAAATCTACTTAGGTATAGATTATAAAATTATTTATAAAAATTTAATTAATGAAATATTTTTTTTTTTTCATTGATTGAATTCAGATAAAAGAAGAGGCACACGCTTGTAGAAATAATGCAGCATTATTTGATTTATCATATTTTGGCAAATTTTACCTTTGTGGTCCTGATGTTCAAAAAGTTGCCGATTATCTCTTTATAAGTGATACAAATGTGAAAAACAATGAAATTGTTGACACATGCATGTTAAATGATGACGGTGGTGTTGAGGCAAATTGTACCGTCACTTCTATTTCCGCTGGATCAGCTGGTGTTATAGATCCAATTTTTCAAGGAAAGGCACTTTACATTGGTACTAAAAAAGAAATTTTATTTTTACAATAAATTTTATTTTTACAATAAATTTTATTTTTTTTTCTAGTGACTAGTGGAATGTCTGCTTATCATACATGGGCCCATATGCGTGAAATAATAAAGAGAAAAGAATTTCACGTTAGTCTACATACAGCAACTGATCAAATTGGAATTTTAAGTATTGAAGGTCCAAAAAGGTAAAAATAAGAAACAAAAATTAATGCAAAAAAAAAAAAAGTATATAATAAATTAATAAACAAAAAGTTATTTAAAGTTAATTTCAGTCAAAAGATTCTGCAAAAAATTGTCGACACCGATATTGGAGATGAAGAATTGCCATTTTCACATTCAATGTTATTGAAAATTAATGGAAAATTAACGAGAATATTACGTTTTACGGAAGTTGGTGAACTTGGTTATCAAATTCATATTCCTTTAGAATCATGTGAAACTGTTTATAATGCATTGAAAAAAATTGATGAATCTTCATTAAAACTCGCTGGATTTAGAGCACTTTATAGTTTGCGTAGAGAAAAAGGTAAAAAAAAAAAAAAAAATTTTTTTAATTCAAAAATTTAAAAATAAAAAATCTTAATCTCCAACAGGATATCCACTATGGGGTTACGATTTAAGATCAGATGATAATCCAATTGAAGCTGGACTCTCTTTTATGTGTCGAAATGATAAAGAATATTTGGGAAGAGAAATTGTTCAAAAACTCAAGGAGAATGGAGTAAAAAAACGTCTTGCACATTTTATACTCAAAGAGTAAATAATTTTTTTTTTCTCCCCCAAAAAAAATGATGAATTAGAAATAATTTTCTTTTTTTTACAGTCAAATACCAGTTTGGGGATTGGAAACAATATATAGAAATGGAATTGTTGTTGGATATTTAAGACAAGGAGATTATGCTTATACATTAGATAAAAGCATTGGTCAGGGGTAAGTATAAAAAAAAATATTTTGCCTAATATTTTATAATTTAAAATATTGTTTTTTTAGGTATGTCACTAATCCAAAAGGGGATTTTGTAACAAATAAATTTTTAGAATCAGGAGAATATGAAATTGAAATAATGGGCAAAAAATATCCAGCACAATTATATTTAGAGAGTCCATTTGATCCTAATAATGATAGAATGAAGATTCAGTATAAAAATCAAAATATGTAAATATTTTATAATTCGAAAAAAAAAATATTTTATAATTTGAAGATAAAAAAGAAATTGTATAATGGAAAAAAAAGTCTACTTTTAATAAATAAATATTTCTCTTACCAAAGTTAATTTTTTTTTTCGTGTAATTTAAATCAACCAGCTAGTGGATTCGCGTGTATCGTAACACTATTTAATCTTGTTTCCGTTAGTGGTTTATAATTTTTCGGATTTACTGGAAGTTTTTCTAATTGATCCAATGTATCCATTCCATCGATGACTCTTGAGAAATTAAAAATAAATAAAAATTTTAATTATAAATGACTAATTAATATTTTTTTTTTTTACTTACTTTCCAAATAAAGTGTATTTTAAATCAAGATGTGGTTGTGGACCATATGTGATAAAAAATTGACTTCCATTTGTATTTGGTCCATTATTAGCCATTGAAACAAGACCTCTTGTATTATGTTTTAATTCTTCTTTAAATTCATCTTCAAATTTTCTATTCCAAATAGAATTACCACCTTTTCCAGTTTGTAAAGGATCACCAGTTTGTATCATAAAACTTTTAATATTACGATGAAATATACAATTATTGTAATAGTCACTTGCACAGAGTGCTAGAAAATTCTAAAATTTAATTTTTATTATTTATTTTAAAAAGACAATTTTTAATTACAAAAAAAAATTATTTTTCTTACCTCACATGTTTTAGGACACATTTCGCAAAACAATTCTATTTTAATATCACCGACGTCAGTATGAAGCGTGACACTCTGTAATTTAATTATAACCTTTAAATTAAACAATAACATTAAAATTGACATATAAAAATGCATGTAGATATATATTTTTTAAATTATTTAAATATAGATCGTAATATAAAATTGATAATACAAACCATATTTAATTATAATTTTCTAATTTACAAAAGAATAAATAATTTGACTGGAATATATATATATATATATTCCTTTTCCATAAAAAAGATAAATTCCATACACAAATACACATATAGTTATACTTTGCTTGCTGTCAGTTGGTAGCCATTTTGAATCACGTGACAAACAATAATGACTATCTGAGTCAAATCAAGTACAATTTAAATTTTCTCCAAACGATTAGTTAAAACAAAAGATCTTTATAAATAAGATTGCTTATCACTGTTTTAATATTTAAATCTAAATTATAATTTTCTAATTCAATATATCAATTTAATTTGATTTAATTGTAATAAAATTTTTAAGTTGTATCACGTAGTTGTTTAGGACGCTTCACTCGCAGGCGCAAGCCGGCTTCCGGTTTACTGGAAATTTTGTCCCGAAAAATTACTCTCCTCAAGGGAGAAGAAACACCTGGTTTAAAAGAGTCGTGAGAACTTTATATCGTTGCCAAAAGTGATTTTGATTTAAGTGGATTATTGTAAGTTGTCAATTTATTGGATATATCCTTCGGGATTTTGACGAGAGACTTTTAAGTTAGTAACGAGTGGTGCGTCTGTGCGAGCCAAGTTCATTGGACGCATGACGTAATTGTATTGATCGCGGAAGAAGAGGCCGAGAGTCGCGCATTCGCCATCTTGGTCGATTTGTGTGAGTAGAGAAGAAGAAGTTTGGAGTGTGTCTCGCAGGTGCGGTTGATAATAAGTGGAACTGTAATCCGTGGCGATCCGTGCTTTAAGTAGTTTTATTGGGATTTGAACCCGTTTGTGAATTCGCCACCCATTTGGACGGACCAAGGTGAGTTGATATTTCCAGAATTTAATTTTCCCGTGCGGATCTTTTTCTTACGTGGAAGCTCCTCCAGGTTACTTTTTTCCCCCCTCCCCTCCCCCTTCTGTTGGTTTATAAACTCTACCGTTATTTTCATTATAATTAGTTGATTTTACTTTTTTAAAAAAAAGTGATTGTGTTGAAATTAGGATTTTTTTTTTTTTTAGAGAGAAGCCATTGTTTTTCTCGGGGGATTTTTGACATTAGTGATGGGATAAAATGGGGATGGGTTCCGTTTACTTGTTAAGCGTCTCAATTTGAAATAAGCTTTATAATTTCAAGGTCGTTTTCTTCTGTCGCAAAGTCGATGTCGTTTATGATCGCAAATTTCGAGGTCGTTGGACAAAGGTTTTCCGTTGTCGGCCAGCGAACTCCCGCACCCCCCTCGGTAAACTTTCTTACGTTTTATTGCTCATATATTGCGACGCTCTAATTTCTTTTTTTTTTTTTGTTGTTGTTATTGGTGAAAATTAGTGATTTTATTTTAAATTTTGTATTAAATTAGATTTGAATAATAAAATTGCTTGTAATAATGAATTTTAAAATAAAAAGTTTGACAGATTCAATGCGCGCTGTTGTTAGTCGTTAAAGATAACTCGTGGAGACATTATCATTTAATTCAAAGAGCCCAGTTTGCCTTTCACGGTGCGTCTTCACAATATTTTTCTAGTTAAAATAAATTGTAATTTTTAAAGGACTAATTTTTTTTTCTTTAAATAAATTTTATTTTTAATTTCTATATTTTACATTTATGAAAGTTTGTTTCTTTTGTTGACAAATACAGTGGTATCAATATTATTTTTTTTTTGTACTCGTTTCTTTTTATTATTGTTCGAATGAAGACAATTAAATTCTTTCTTTTTTTTTTAATTTGATTGAAAAATATCTAATTTTCTTTTGGTAGATGATTTAAAATATGTCATTTACATATGATTGTGTATTGCACAAACGAATTTTTTTTTTTTTTCAAATTTGTCATTGGCAATAGATATCAGTGTTGTTATGACGTGATAAGTAAGAATGTCAATAGGAAAAATATTATTTTCTTTATCTTGATTCTTTAATAAAATACTAATTTATTCAAAACAAAAAGTTTTTTTTTTAACAATAAAAAAGGATTAAATAGTTAATTGGAAAAAAAAAAAGTTAATTCTTTTGTGTGGATAATTTCATAAAATGTCAAATCACAATTTTGTTCATGACTCACCAAGGATGAACGCTTTAGCCAATCTATCTGTAATGCTCCAGTAAAACAATTCTTTTATTCAGTAAATCAAATCAGTTATTTGCCTTGAAAAATTTCAAGGTTAAAATATTTTCAATTTACTTTTATTTATTATTGTCATAAGTAAATTTAAAATACACATGATTATTATTGTTTAAATTTATAATTTTTTTTTCTATAATAAACAAATTTATTTTCATTTTAACGTAATAACGACGTATTTGTCCTTTGAGAAATTTTTAAAGAATTAGAAAATGATTTAATTTTCTATTATATTTTTACTTGAATTTGTTTATTTTCAGACAAAGGGTTCGTTCGTTGGGTCTGAGTAGTACTAAATGGTTGCCTGCAGACAGCATGTCTACTCTGTCGGGGATTGTGTCGAAGGGGGAGAAAGGCAAATCAAAGTTTCAATCATTAGATATCAATAGTTTGTATCGCGTGAGCAGGGTGAGTAAATTTTTGTTTTTTTTGTTTTTAAAAATTTTTTGATTTTCTTTTTTTAATTAAAAATTTTATTTTTTCCTAGGGTGAATCTTTAGAACAACAGCAACAAAAAAGTACATTACCGCGCAAACATGGAATGCAAAGTTTGGGAAAGGTGCCTTCGGCACGGCGACCACCTGCTAATTTGCCTAGTTTAAAAAGTGAACACAGCAGCAGCGATCCGGCTGTAAGTCTTGTACCAAGCGGTGGCAGCGGTTGGGCTACAACTAAAGAAGTTTCATCATCAACAAACACAACTACCACAACAGCAAACACTCTCGACAGCAATAATGTAATTTTTTTTAAAAAAAAAGCAAATTTTCCCTTTCTGATTTTCTAATTTTGTATTTTTTTTCAGACAAATTCGTCCCAATCACAATGTGTAACTGGCACCAGTCCTTCATCAACAGTGACACAGCATCCGCCATTGCCAGGACAACAGAATTCTTCATCACCTCATCCATCAGACGTAGGAAACAAATCATCATGGAGTGCAATTATGAGCAGACCCGGAGATGTTGGTATGTTTTATTTCATTTTTAAAATAACTGAAAAAATTAATCCAAAAAAAAAAAAAAAAAAAAACCCACGTGTTTAAGAAATTTATAAAATAATAAATTGTCCTTATAGCCAAAGAAGAATCAATTTTGCATTTGGCAATGTAGCGTTCTTAACGAGGCGACAAAATGCTACCTACGTTAATTCTAGATTTAAGCTTTTGATATTCTGTGATTAAAAGTATATTTAAAAAAAAAAAATTCCTGAAAATGTATTTTTGAAAACATATACTCTTTTTGTAAAATTGCTTCATCCGACTCACATTTTATAATCATTGGGAGATTTTTTTTTTTTTAGAAAATGATTTGTGATTTGGATGATTATGATAATGATAATAAAAAAGCGCTATCGATTTGCGATATTTGGTCGGCGTAATTAATAGGTCCACCCGTCATGACAACAGTGATCGGTTATGCGAGTCTCGTGGGGGGCGGGAGAGGGTCAAGAAGTTCCCTCGGACTGAGTTTCCTCGCCCACCAGTCCCCACAGTTCCAACACGAGTTCCCCAGTCTAAGTGGTGGACAGCCCCCTGCTTCAGTCTCCATTCAGAGTCAGATCCAACAGTCCTCGATGACATCCAATGCGATTTCGGTCGCTGCTCTTCATCATTCATTGTTACAGCAACAGCCACTTTCCCACAACCACTCAGGTGGGACGTTACTTTCCTCGCCAATTAAATAATCTCTCCTAGATTCAATTTCGTCTTCACGTAGAATTGCTTTGAAAAAAAACAATGACCGTTCCAAAAAGAAAATTAAAAAAATATATTTTCAAAAATTCAAAAAAAATACTTTTGTAACGGTCTTCCTAAATTTTTTTATTTCGTTCTTCATTTTTTTAGAAAATTGCATTACATTTTCTTTGTCTCATTATTTATGATTTTTCCAATTTTTTTATGCTTTCACTTATATGAATCGCATAGATAAAATTTTGTTCAAATTTTTTTGAGCAGATGCAGCTACCATCTCCTAAAAATCATGTCACCATATCATTAACACTCTTCATTTTTTTTTTTTTTTTTATATAAATATTTACCTGAAATTTTGAAAAAATCGGATAAAATTTATTAGTTACTCGTGAGGACGCTGCTTGCCAAAAAAAAAAATATCCCTAATTTTTTGAAAAAAAAGGAAACCAAGAAGAAAAATGGTTGATGCATCTGCTTTGCCAGAAGAGAAATTTAATTTCTTTTTTTTTTGTTTTGCTGTTCCATTTTCTTCAAATTAGCAAATATTGCAAAAATTAGTTGTTTTTTTTCTCGGTAATGAGTTTATTAAAAAAAGTAAAAATTTTTTTTTTTCTCTTGACGTAAAGGAGGTGGAATAGCAGGTCAGCAACAGCAACAATCTCAACAGAATCGAGAATTAAATGCACAATATGGTCCTGGGCCAAGTCTACGACCCCAAAGTATGTTTCTAAATATTTTTTTTTTTTTTTATTGGCGTTTAATTTCTCATTCATTGGTTGAAATTTATTCTCACGCACTGTAATTAATAATATTTTTGGATAATTGAAAAATTTTTTAGGTCTATTTGAAATTTTTTTCGAAAAATAACAGGAATGTATAGAGGAGAATAAATTTGAAGCGAAAAGAAAGAGATTTGTTTTTGAAATATGTATGTGTGTAGAAAGAAAAGAAAAAAAAATTGATTGGCAAATGGGGAATTAATTTCTTTTTAAATATTTTACAGCCGAAGGAAGTTGGATACAAGGTGGAAGTCGTGCAGCAGGAGGAGTTGGAACCGTGGCAACTGGACCCGGAAATGGGAATACTCAGGTGGCCCAGGGCCCCCTTATAAACATCGTATGTCCACCAGGACATACAGAGGGACCCAATGGAGGTCGTCCGAACTTGGCCCAATCGCCAGGCATGGCTATGGGCCAGGCAGGCCCGCCAAACAATCAAAGTTCAATTCCCTCTGGTCCTCATCAAGTCGGTCCAAATGTTCATCATTATCGAGGAATTATTCCCCCTTTTGTAAGTTTCAAAAAAAAATCAAATTAAATTTATTTTAAAAAATTGATAATAAAATTTATTTTATTATATCTAGATGTATAGAGGAAGCTTTCCTCAAGGAGGTTTCCCCTCGCAATTCACGGGAAATATTGGACCGGGAGGTCCACGACCTAGATTTAACTATCCGCCGGAGCGTTTTACAAATGCGCAACGTCAACAATTGCAACAACAGCAACAACAACAACAGGAACGAGATCGCCAAAATCCGCCGGACGATGAACAATTGGTGACTCGACCTATTATTAAAGAGGAAGATCTTACAAAAATGGACGATATATCACGTGACGCTGGTTGGGCAGCTCATGATGTTATTGATTATAATCAGAAATTAGCATTCAGCGACGATGAACTCGACGCTGAGCCAATTAAAGATGATAAAAAGGAGATAAAAGAAGAAAAGAATGATGAAATTTTAATTGATGAACGCGATAATAATAAGCTGAGAGATAATCGTGATTTAAAGGAAAATCGCGAACAACCTCCATTACGTACATGGAATCAAAATACATCACCTCGTGATTTTCGTGGTTCATCCAATCAATCAACAACTAGTGGTTATTCATCTCAGCAACAACATCGTTCAAATCATTCCTTGAGAGGTAGAAATTTATTTCAATTTCTAAACAGAATTTTTTTTTTTCTAATTTAATTTATATGACTTTTTATTTCAGATAATTTTAATTACGAATTTTTATTTGTACGAATTTTCCATTTGTTCAAAATTACAAATGCTCGAAGAAAGAATTAGGTTTTTTTTTTTTTATGGGAAATTTATATGATTAATTTCTTTTTTTTGTAGGTGTTGAAGAAGAGGAAATTTGGAATCAACGTCGCCGCGAGCAAGGCGAAAGAGTTGCGTCAGCTGTTGAAAGAGCACGTCAAAGAAAAGAAGAAGAGGAGAAACGTTATCAGGAGCAAACAAAGCAGGCGGCAGCGAAAAAATTGCAAAATTTAGAACAAAAATTAAAGGAGAAACAAGCTAAACAAAAAGATGATGAATCATCGGAAACAAAAGTTGTAATAACAACAGTGCCTCCAGTGTCAATTCCAGTGCCCGAATGGGAACGAGATAAAGAAAATCGTGATCGTGAAAGTCAAGAACGTTCACGTACATCATCAGAGGGTAAAGAAGAGAAAAGAGATTCTCGCGGGGGTGGTGGTGTTGTTGTTGTTGTTGGTAGTGGTGGTGGTGGTGGTGTTGAGCAGGTGTCAAGTGAATTTCGCGAGAGAGCATCATTTATAAGACAACAAGTTGATAATAATCGCGAACAACGTGAACGTGAACGTGATCGCGATCGTGATCAACGTGAAATGCGTGAACGTGATCCGCCAGCTTTTTCGCGTCATTTTCAACATAATTTACCGCCACGTTTTCAAAAACAACAAGCAGAAAGAAGTGGTGTTAGTGGCACCGCGTACAATCGAGTTTCACCTAATGCCGAACGCAATATCACCTCACAATCTGTTATCACCTACTCACAGCAAATTGAGCCCAACAGATGGGTTCCGAATCATAATAATTCATTGAGTAGGTGTCTTTTTTTTCCCTGCCCTCCTTTTTTTTGCATGAAATTCTATTAAATTTTTTTTTAAATTTTTGAATTAATTATTATTTTGATTTAGCAGATCCGATGAAAATGTCACAGCCTCAGCGTCGAAGTAAAGATTCTGATGTTACAAGTCCAATGGATGAGGAACGTCCACCATCGCGTGATCATCGTGGACCACATTTATCAAGAGATGAACGTTATCGTCATTCATCTCATCGTTCTTATGACAATCGTAAACCTGGTTATTATGACGATTATACACGTGGCTATAAAGATTATGAATATGATGATAGACATTCACGCGATTCTTGGGAACGCGACAGACACTATGACGATAAAGATAACAGAGAATCGAGAGATATGAGAGATCGTGAACCAAGAGAAAGAGATAATAGACATGGAGATCGTGATATAAGAGACAAGAAAGATTACGATCCTCATATGAAGGTAAATTTCATTTTTTTTTGTTTTTTATATTTTTTTTAAAAAATGTATTTTTTTTCAACAGGTATCGAGTGCAGATTCTTTCGATGAACGTGATAATCAACGTGAAAGAACTGAGAGTAATGAATGGCGTGGCGATGATCGACGTGATATTCATGATGATCGTAATTTACAAGAGAGATCATCGTCATTTGATAATCGTCGAAATATACCGCGCGATGATCGCTCTGAACGTAGTGAACGACCACAGAGACCAGATTCACGTGACAGTAGAACATCACGTGAATCAAGAACATCGTTGCGCGATGAAGATTTTCATAAATCACGTGATAGCGGCTCATGGATAAATGATCTCTCCGATTATGAGGAATCAAAGAAATCCGATATTATATTCCGTGATGATATACGTGAACGTGATAGAAGACAACCGCCAGGACCAGTGACGAGGGAAAAACTCGAAGCTGATGAATTAAAATCAGAAAAACGTTGTTTAACACAATTGAAACGTGGTTCTATTGAGCAAGAGAAGAAAATTGATACACTAAAAGAATTAACAGTCGATGGTAAAAAAGAAACTGAAGTTTGGAATAATAGAAAATTGGAAAGAACTTCAGAAACATCAAAAGTATGGGCCGATGCTGTTTCACCGACATTTGAAAAGGAAGAAGAAAAAATTGAATTAAAGGAGGATAAAATTGTTGGCGACTTAAAACAAAGTATGGAGAAATTAAGTGTTGATAAAAGAGAAGATGTTATTGAAGAAAGTAAAGATGATAATAAAGATGATAAACGTGAGAAATCATCGAGAAATCGTGCAAATAGTGGAAGTTCAAGGGGAAGAGAAACAAGAGGAAGACAATGGGGTGGTTTTAATGTATATAATCAACGTTGGCGTGGTTCAGAAACAAGAGGTAGACGAGGAGGTTCAAGAATATCTGGTAGGCCCGGCTCGGCAAGAAGTGGATCCTATGGACATACAGATTCAGAAATAAGTGGCGATGAAATTTCAAGTTCAGCGGAATTACCAAAGGATGAAAGAAGAGCAAAATCGCCAAAATCATTTCAAAAAGGTGAAAAAGAAGATCGCAATCGTGAAATGTCAAGACGTGACGATAAACGAAATGATTATTCACAAATTCGACAGGATAATAAAAGACCTGGTTATGATGGTAGACAAGGTTTTGCACCATCTGGTGAACCATCGCGAAGAGGAAGAGGTGGTTATCGATTGCGAGGAACAACAACTGGAGGAAGAATGGAGGGCTATGGTCCACCTTCAAGTAAAAGTCCATTTTCATCAGAAAGAAGTATGGATGAAAAAAATGTTGGTCAACAAAATCCAATTACAACAACAACAACAACAACAGAAAATGATGCAAATAATGGTGGTAATTTAGAATCAACGGATGATAAAACAATTGCTAAACAACAGGCATTAACTGCCGGTATTACCGGAAGACATACAAAATCTCCAAATCAACAAATTAAACAGGAAAATCATACAAATGCAACATCGAGAAATCAAAGCAGAAAAGACGAGAGACCTAAACGAAATCACAGTGGAAATAGAAAGGTAAGTCAGTTTTTTTTAAAATTCTTTTCTTTATTCTAATTTTTTTTTCCCCTTTCAGACTAGAGACATGAATAGAGAAACAAGATTCCGAGGTGTCGTTGGTCAAACGGGTGGTAATAATATTTCAAAACAAAATTCATCTGACATTGGCAATGAAGATTGGGAGACAACATCAGAAAATAGCGATGAACATATTGATGATAGAAAAGATTCACGTAATAATCGAAAACCATTTAGTAGAGGAGGTGCGAATCTTGGTTCACAATCGCGTCGTAACGATCAATTGGGAAATAATCGTGATCAACGTGATAAAAATTCCAAGTCTTCCAGTGGTGCATCGTCACGTGCGCCAGGTGCTGAAAAACGTAACGTTCAAAATACAGCGTTTAATAATCAAAGAAATAATTCATCAAATATACCTCCATTGATGCAAAATGTTCAAACACAAAATGGTAGACCAAGAAGTCAAGGTTCAGCAAATGTTCAATTAAAATCATTAAATAAAGAAAGTACAGTGAATCGTGTCGATGAAATAAAATTAAATGATCCAAATCTTGTGAATCAGGCATTAAATGATATAAATAAAAAATCAATATCAAAGGACAAAAAGCCAAATGATGGTGAATCAGATACAAATAATTATTCAACTGGTGGTGATGATGGTGTAAATAGTACTGAGGATAAAATTGATTCCGATGGATTTCAAGAGGTACGTTCAAAGAAAAATGTTAAAGACTCGAGACATAATTTAAAAGATGATAATAAAACAATAACAACATCATCGTCATCGTCGTCAATAACAACATCAACAAGACGTGATAAAGAAAAAGAACGTGAACGTGAAAGATCAAAATCAAAATCAAATGGTCCACAGCCAACGCCACAGCAAGTGCAAAAAATTCCAACACTATTGGGACAGCCAATTTTACCGCCAGCAAATATGCCGCAAAAATCATTTGATCGTAATGCAAGTCGTCAAAAATTGGCACCACGCTTTCAAAAACAAAGATTAGCGAAACAACAACAACAGCTTGGTAGCGATAATGAGGGCAAATCGAATAATTATATAAAAGATTCATCAAGCGGTGGTCCAGCGCCACCGCCATCGGTTAATGCATGGGATAAACCATTTACAAGTCAATTGAGAGCAAATTCACCATCTGGTGTTACAACTGATATTCAATTAATATCGGGATTATCAACGCAAACTGATCATGTACATGAGGCAAATGAACAAACAACATCAGGTGGCAGTAGTCAAAGAAATTCGCCAAATTGTGATAAGAAAATAAATAAAGATATTGATAAAAATGTCACCGACACAAGTTCACCGCCAGTTCAAACGCTTATTTTTGAAAATACCAATTATTCAAAAACAACGAAAACAAATTCATCCGATTTGGCTATGAAATCAAAATACTCAAATCATATGAAAACGCAATCGAGAATTGATAAAAGAGATATTGATGATGATGGCAATCAAATTCAACAACAACAACAACAACAAGCTCTATCGGCTGCATTTTCAACAAAACCTGGTGATATTATTAAAGAAAAAAATCAAGAACCAATACAAATGCCTTTGTCATTTAATAAAAGTGAAGATAATGCGGACATGAAGCTGGACTTTACGTTTGATTCAGATCTTTCACAATTGACAGAGGATAAAAGTAAAAGTTTAGGTATAACAAGATCAATACATATAACTGGCGGTCAAAGTAGTTCAACTGCTGAATTAAATTTAAAAATTGCATCAGTTAAAAAAGTTTGGGAAAATGCACCGCCAATGCCAACAGTTGTTGAACATGAAGATGGAAATGTTGTTAATAATGCAAATAGTTTTCCACAAGCATTTGTGGAAAATAATGACGATGACAATTATAGTCATCAACAATATAATCAGAATAATATGAAGAATGAAATTGCAACTTCAACAAATGTTTGCAAGGTGAGAGAAAAGTTTGTTTTTTTTTTACAATTTTTTTTTAATATTTAAAACTATTGAATTTAACAAAATTAACAATTAGTTTTTCGTGAATTAACTTATATAATAACTGTGTCCCCTGAGGGAAAAATCTGACTCTTTGCCTGATGCGCAGCTGGTTCCCCCGCAGGTAAAGCCGCAACAACAAACTTCTGGTGGTAGCGCTGCGCAATCTGGTTCTTCTGTTCAAGGACCGAGTCCCATTGGACCAGGACAAAGTCCCATTGGACATCCTCCAGTTAGTCTTCAGGGACCACTTAGTCCTCCACCTTTCAATTCCACTGGACAACCGTCTCATATTAATTATCAGGTATTATTTGGTTTTTTCATTTTCAGGAAAAAAAGGAATTATTTTTTTTTTTTTTGACAAATTTTTCATTTTCAGGAATTTCCCCAATATCCTGGTTCACAAGCGGCTCAATACGGTAGCATGTCTGCAATTCCATCGCCACCGGCAATGCTCTATAATACCGGATCTGGTCAACTTCCAGCACAAGCTGGCGGCCTTTACGGTGCATTCCAATTAGATCAAAGTCGATCGCCATTTACTCAATACCCTCCATATGCGCCGTCCTTACAAAGTTCATTTAATCAACAAAATGTCTATTTACAACAAGCACCGCCACATGCACCAAATGCACCAGCTCCCGATATGTATCAAAGTAATTTATCACAATATCGAATAACAACAGCCGCTGCGCCTCCATTTGGACAAAATCAACAATTAAGCAATAATCCAAATACAGTGCTAATATCGTCATCATCAAATTCATTAATGTCGGCTAGCGTAAAGCCATCGTCACAATCAATTGGCGCTATTGGAACAAAAGCACAACATTTTCAAGCTCAATCAGCGCCACAACCAAATCAATTGGCTTACATTCCATATGATCCAAATCAAGTATTGGGTGTGAGTGGTAGTTATATGGGTAATTCACAGCTTGTACAAAGGCCAGGACCAAATGTTCAACCATCGGCAAATAGTTATTATAGTGCAACATCGGCTGATGTATTCCCAGGATCACAAACTGGATTTTATCAACCTGGAGGCGGTGCACAACAAACGGGAACACATTATGGCCTACAGGGTTTTGGACAACATAGTCAAAGTTTAGCAACGGGTAATGCTGCACCTGTTGGTTTACAAAATTTTAGCTCACAATTTTTATCGAGCTCGGGATTACAATTGGCAGCGCAAGGCTATCGTAATCCAACTGGTGGATTACCAGGACCCGCTAATGCGGCGGCAACATTTTTAAGTAAACATCAACAACAAGAACAACCGAGACAATTGAAAAGCCCATCGGGTAATCAACAGGATGTATTGACCTCTGTTTTTGGTTCAAGTGAGTGATTTTCTTTTTTTTATATAATTTCTATTATTTTTTTTTGAGGTCTGTAAATTAAATTGTTCTTTTTTTTTTTAGCCCCACAAATACCATCGCCAAAATCGAGAAAACAGCAAACATCCTCTCAACAACCACAACCGAGTCCTACGCAACATCATAAATATCAACAATATCAGGGCGTCAGTCAGTCTGCTCTGGTAAGCAGCTACACTAACTATGTATGTACCATTTCAATTAATTCTTCTTCTTCTTTCTTCTTTCTTTTTTCTATAATTGCATTTCGTTAAAATACCTAAAATAGAAATTTTTTGATAAAACGAATTAGAAAATATTTCTTCAAATAATACTTATCTTTTTTAATCAATTAGTTTGAGAAAAAAAATATCTTTTTTCGAATAAACAAAGGAAACTAAATATAAATTATTGTATCCATTGTATTTCATCTAAGTATCGGACTATTTTTTTTCATGGTGATAATTTGTAGAAATTCTTTTCGAACACTCCAAAAAAAAAAAAAAAGCAGAACAAAAAACCTAATTTAAAATTCAGATGGACAATTAAGGACGTTCATCCACGGAAATGCAGACCTCTTGAAAAAAATAATTAATTAACATTTAAATAATTAAAATAATATTATTAATTGTACTTTCTGAAAGATGAGATATTAATTTTCAAGAAAAAAATTTAAAACTTGCAAAATTTATTTATTTATACAATTTGCATAGGATAACATTTTTTTGTTGTATCGCTTCTACAGAATTTTTTAAAAATGATTCGATTTCAATGAAATATGGCTTATTTTCTTCGGAAAATGATTCTCTACAACTTCACCGTGGGATTTTTTAAACAAGCAAGCCGTTTGGAAAATATGGCTATTTGTTTAAAAATTCAAATTTTTCTTTTAAACAAATAGCCATATTTTCCAAACGGCTTGCTTGTTTAAAAAATCCCACGGTGAAGTTGTAGAGAATCATTTTCCGAAGAAAATAAGCCATATTTCATTGAAATCGAATCATTTTTAAAAAATTCTGTAGAAGCGATACAACAAAAAAATGTTATCCTATGCAAATTGTATAAATAAATAAATTTTTCAGGTTTAAAATTTTTTTTCTTGAAAATTAATATCTCATTTTTCCGAAAGTACAATTAATAATATTATTTTAATTATTGAAATGTTAATTAATTATTTTTTTCTAGAGGTCTACATTTCCGTGGATGAACGTCCTTAATTATTAAAATTATTAGTTAATTAAATTTTCAGATAGATTTAATAATAAAAAAAAAATCGTAACAACTTTAAGGGTGCTTAGCCCATTAACATTAAACTCAAATTAAAAAGTTAAAAAATAAAACGATAAATAAAATTTAACAAATTTTGAATGTACAATTTTCAAAATAAATTATTTTGCGCGAAAAAATTTTTTTGTTAAATAATTAATTAATTTTGAAAATTGGGTAAAATCAATTTTTTTTTTTAGTTCTGTTAAAAACTATTTTTTGCTTCGAGATTATGTTGAGTTAAACCTTAAATGAAATATAATGGACTGACTAAATTATTATTTTTTTTTGTACTAAATTTCTATAATTTTTTGCAATTTATTAAATTTCTGTATTTATTTTTTTTTCTTGTCGCATGTTATTGTAAAATTTCAAATTAATGTATTCATCTACAAAAAAAATATCGTTTTTTTTTCCTCTTGCGATAAAAAAAAAAAAAGGTTCTACAACAAAATGTTCGTGGAATGGGAATGCCACCACCGCCTCGTGCAGGACTACAATCTTCTCAACAAAGATATCCACCTCCAATTCAAAGGCCTGTGGTTCCATTTCCACCAGGACCAAATAATCCTTCACAGCAACAACAAAATTGTATGACAAATCCACAACAACAGCAGCAATCTCAAATAAATCGTCATCGAACGAATATTCATCAACAACAACGCAATATGAAAATGCAACAACAATATTATTCTGGCTCAGGTTTGTATATTAAAAGAAAAAAATATTAAATAAAAAAACAAATTTGTAACTAACAAAAAAAGAATCTAAATTTTAATTTTTTTTTTTTTTTTAATTACAAAAAAAAAAAACTATATTTAATAAATAAATATCTTATAGGCAACGTAAAAATGGATTCCAGTGATAAAGTTGATTCTCATAATGATAAAATTGCCGAGAACAATACAGGAAATCAATCTGGAAACAATAAATCTAATATAAATCAACAAGACAGCGATAATAAGGAGGAAGTAAATCAACAAAATGAATAATCAGCAAACTTTTTTTTAAAAAAAAAAAAAGGGAGAGATATTTATAGAGGAAAGATTTGCTATTACTCTCTCTTTCACTCTCTTTTTCTCCCTTTCTTTCTCTCTTTTTCTCAACAAATGAATGGCTTTCTTGTTCACTACATGATAAAATGCGAAAAAAAAAAAAAAAAAAAAAAGAAAACGTTTCTGCTTATCTTCGTTGCAAGACGTGCTTCGGTTTACATATATCTTCTACAAAACCTCTATTTTTCTCCCCCCTCCCCAAAAAAAAGAAAAACAAAAGCCAACAAGTGGCATATGAACTAATGTTTCTTTTAATTTTTGTTTTTCTCGGAAACAAAATTCGGGGCTTTTTTAAAATACCCGAATTCTTCTCCTAGTGTGAAAAAAAAAACCTTTAGGTTTTCTAAAAAGTTTTTTCTTGACCGTACAAAGTGAAAGTTTACTCTTCTCACATATTGTCGTCGTTTGTGTGCAATTGTACACAGAGAGAAGTAAACATAAATGTAAATTTTTTTTTTAATTTTTTTTTTTGGCAAAAGGCAATGTGAACTCTTGTTAATCTAGATATAATATGGTGAAAAAAAAAGTGGAAGAATAAGTAGGTGTTTTATAAGACGCCAACGATCTTTTTACGCACCGTCATTATATTATAAAAAAAAATAAGTGAAAAAAAAAAACGGAAAGACTGTCATCCGTGCCTCCGAGTGCGGTGGAAGAGATAAAAAAATTTTTTTTCTTTTATTTTATTTAATCACTAAATCCTTGAAGAAAGCTACGCCACCAAAGGATTTGGAAATTGATTTCCCATTGAAAAAAAAAGAAAAACAAACAAAGTAAAGTCATTTTTAGTATCATTTTTTCGACTTTGCTATTCATGCTCATTGTATCAATAGCTCGTATCGCAGAGCGAAAGGAGACTAAACTTAGCAATAAATAATAAAACGAAAAAACTTACAAAGGAATAATTATCTACTGCCATTGGAGGAAAATTCCCCTCGAGAGGATGATGAAAAAAAAAAAAAAACATTTGTCTTCTCAAAAAAAAAACTCGGACGTGTCTTTTTGTAAACTTTGTATTTCAAAATGAGAGATCAGAGGATGTAAAGGAAAAAGAAGAAGAAGAAGAAAAAAAATGGAAACGAAAGAAAAGTAATCCCGTTGACGGGCTGCTGCACAAAAGGCATATTGAGACGTTTTCTAAAACATATATGTTTTTTGAAAAATGATCCTTCTTTTTTTTTTTTTTTTTATAGAAATTAGTGAAAGATATTTCCGATATTTGCTATTATAATTTTTTTTTTCTTTTATTATATGTTTGCACGTGTACACTGAAAAAAGGTTTAAAAAAAAAAAAAAATTTGAATGAAAGTAAAAAAAAAAAAGAAAAAAAAATGTAGAGGAGTATGTAAGATTCTTTAAACGTATATAATTATTAAAGGTATAAAAGAATGAAAAGAGAAAAAATGTTCGATCGTGTTCTACTGCTTTGATGCGGTATTTTTAAATTGTGTCTAAGGCACAAGGGCATTGGTACGGGGGTCTGTCGATAGTTCAATCAGAAATGCGAAAGAAATGAGAAAAATCTCATTTTTTTACTTTTGCAAATTTTCGACCAAAAAAAATTTAAAAGAAAAATAAAGTTGTATAACTCTACGATCGATTGACAATGCGTGATATAAGACCTGTAAATATTGTTTTATTTGAAAGACTGAATTTTGTGTGGCCGTCGTTGTAACAATTCCAAGGTACTTTTTTTTTTTATTTATATATATATTATTATAATTTTTTTTTTTTTTTTTTTTAATTTTACTATATATTATTTCGTTGAGTCAAGCGTGGCGGTTCCGAGTTGAACAAATAGAAAAAAAAAAAGGAGCGATAGGACAGACCCACGAATCTAACCCAAAGTGCCTGTATTTTTATCTGTATTGTAGTTAGTAACGTGACAACAGTAACTTATACACTTACCTGCTACATTATTAATAAATAAAGGGAAACATAACGTTACTTTCTTGTAATACTGAACAAATTTACCCAAATGATTAACAAAAAAAAAATATATATATATTGGATGCAGCAGGACTGAAATTTTTTTTTTTTTTCTCGTCAATGACAAATAGCTTCAAATCATTTAGTTTTCGAAAATATAAATATTAAGCTTATCGCATCTTTTTTTTTAATTTTTTTTTTTTAGAAAAAACTCGACCCTATTCTTAAAAAATTGACTCTGAGCAAAGTGCTCCGTCTTTTCATTCTGCAAAAAATATATATGCCTTTGTCAAGATTAAAGCGACTGTTGTTACTAATGTTAGTATATTAAAATTTTGTTGTATAGAATTAAAAAAATACTCATTAAAAAAAAAGAATAATAGAAATCGCTTTATATTCTCTTCTATTTTCTTTAAAAAAAAAATCAGTAATAGTAAAATTAAATTTCCCTTTTTAATCTAAATTTATTATTTAAAAATGTTTAACTAAAAAAATTTAATTTTCAAAATTTTATTTATTTTAAATTTTCTTTTCACAGAGAAAAATATTTAAAAAAAAAAAAACTAAAATACTTGCATTTGTAACAACAAATCGATTTTTTTTTTCTAAAGCGAATCGGGCGTATTGGTAAAAAAAAAAAATTTTTTTTGATTTTATTTTTTGGTTTTGCCAAGCCCATACGAAACTCCATAAACAATTGTACATAATACTAAAAAAAATCACAATGTTGATATACACGAGAAGTCATCGAAATTGTTATTAATTATATAGATGAAAAAAAAATCCAGAAATTATGTTAAAATAATCGTAATCCTTTCTTTTATTTTTTTTTGTCCCTTTTTTTATGTTCTTTCTTCTTAAAAAAAAATAAAAATATTAGGCATATATTGTTCTTCAACGAGGCGATAAACAAAAGGTCACTAGTATAATAATTATGGGTTATTAGGAAATTGTATAACTCCAAAACCGCCAGTAGCTATACACGTGGAATCTTGTAATTCTTAAGCTCAAGATTAAAAAAAAAAAAAAAAAAAAATTGATAAAAATGAAAAAAAAAAACTAAAAGATTACGCCAATTGTACCGTCGACACGTCGTGATCTGATTTAACAATCTAAATCTTATATGACATTACAAAAAAAAAAAAAAAAAAAACTTTGAGACAATTTCACAACTCACATATATAAAAAAAAAAACAAAAAAAAAAACATTACGCTTGTGGTGTAATTATTGTCTTTAGCTGCAATTGTAAATTAAAAGAGTTGCAGTCGGAAGCGAGTGACTCTTAAACGTGAGTGCTTGGTTTTGATTACAACTTAATCTTGAAAAAGTCTTTTATATCTCAATAACCCTTCTTAAATTACGTAAATTATTATTTTAATTAATAACTCACCTTCTTTTTTTTCATTTAATCCCCGTTTTTGTATAATAAAATTAAAATTTATTTTTCTAATTTAAAAAAAAAACTAATTTAATATTAGAATTTGTTTACGCATTATACATTTTTATTTATTTAATAATAGATTTCTCGTTATTTTATATATAGAAATACTTTTAAATTTGGATTATTTATCGTATTTCTGCAAGTTTTAATCTTTATTTCCTCGAACATCCAACAATTCAATTGTTTATTTAATATAAAAGATTAATTTTAATAATATAAAACGTCAAAAACTAATTGTTTACAATAATAAAATTAAATTAATAGAAAATTAGTGGCGCCATCTGTTGGTGACTCCCGACGTACCATAGAAATGACTTTTTTTGGTCCTTTTTGACGATTTTCCATTGGAGAGATAGGAAAGTTGAGTTAATTGAAATTTTTCATTTAGGAGCGCTGCTGTACCGAAATTTTATCTACCCATCCCTGGTTTTCACTTTTCTATTGAAAAGCTCTCATTGGTCAGTTTCATATTTACGCGCCAACAGCAACCAATGAGCGCGCACCTCATTCACCGCGTAAATATGAAACTGACCAATGAGAGCTTTTCAATAGAAAAGTAAAAACCAGGGATGGGTAGATAAAATTTCGGTACAGCAGCGCTCCTAAATGAAAAATTTCAATTAACTCAACTTTCCTATCTCTCCAATGAAAAATCGTCAAAAAGGACCAAAAAAAGTCATTTTGCAGGTACGTCGGGAGTCACCAACAGATGGCGCCACTAATTTTCTATTAATTTAATTTTATCATTGTAAACAATTAGTTTTTGACGTTTTATATTATTTACAATAATTAAAATTAATCTTTTATATTAAATAAACAATCGAATTATTGGATATTCGACGAAATATAGAAGGTAATATTGCAGAATAAATATAAAAATTTTTATTTTAATAACAAAATAAGGAATTTTTAAAAAATAATTAAAAAAAACTTTAGTAATAATTTAATTAAAATAATTAAAATTAATATTAAAATAATATATATATTTATTTTATAGTTTATTTATTTATTCTTGTAAATTTGTTTAGTTTTCTACTTAACCATAACCAGAGTCAAACGAATGTTTAAATTTTAAATAATAAACTAAATCATATAATGTAAATAATAAATTTTCTTTTCTAAATTTTCAAATAACAAAAAAATAAATTTTATATAATTTTTATATAAATAAGAGGTAAAAAAAAAAATTTTCCGTTTTTTTTTTTTTTTTTATTTCCTTGTATATATGTGTGAGTGCAAAATTCAGTTTTTCAAAATGGCGGCGAAGAGCGGTGGCTCCGTTGACTGGTCGTCAATTATTAAGCCAATTTTATCTGCATCTTATGGTTCATTTAATAAAAATGAAATTATTGATCTTGTTAAAGCAATTGTCAAAAGGTAGGTATTAATATTAATGTAAAACAATGTGAAAAAAATTGTAATCTAACCGCCTTTACTATTAAGGTGACAGTCATAGAAATGGATGCTCTCTTAACTTGTGTGCAAACGACGAGACGTATTTATCGATCTATTTAACGTTTATTTTTTTTTTTCCAGTGAATCAGAATTTTCAATTCATGATGAATCCCATGAGGCCTTTTATACGTCTTTTGCTGCTTTAGTCGCAGATTACATCAGTGGTTACGCGAATTCATGTAAGTTTTTTTTTTTTTTTCTCACTCACAATGACCTGGCCGTTTTCTTGTCTAACACGTATACATATATTAATCATTATATAGTTAAAAAAAAATTAAATTAAAACTTATTGGAGAAATAGTAATCAGTTTTAAAATAACAATTATCTTTTTTTATTTAAGGAAAAATTATTTTAATTTATTTAAATTTGATTGATCTTTGTTAATTTTAGCTATATATATATATATAGATAGCTAAATAAGCGACATCTTGCAAAAGTTGAAAAGTAGTTATTATGGTTTATATTTTGAGTGTCACCTTGATTTCTCATCGTGCTATAAATATAATTCAAATAATTAAAGAAAATCGTTTATTTTTTTTTCTTCTAAAATGAGAAATTATCTAAGCTTTTGTATTTTTTTTTTTAAATTTTATTTTCAGTATCAAAAAATCAGATTCCTGTTGTTTGGCAAGCATGCAAAATTCTATTGGTCTATTTAGTGGGAAAATTACCCCAAAATCAATCCCAACCTGGCGATGGATCATCGACAATTTTAACAACGAAACAATTACTATTGGCAATTCGTTCACTTTGTGTTGGACAATCACTTCTTGTAAAAGCAGAAGAAATTGCTCTAGTCACAATTCTTCGAAATGCAAAATTACCATCTATCACAACACCGCCATTATCGACAAATGGCGAGAAAGAATCAAATCAACAACAACAACAACAACAACAACAAATCAAAGAAGCAAAAAGAAGCCGAAGTGATTTATCAAGTAATATTCTTGAACAATTAACAATGCCTCTTCAAGAATTTATTCCATCTTTGTCAGTGCGAATTGATAATTCAGATGGAAATAAACTCCCTGAGAATGTTTCCAATGAACAATCATCTGATATAAAGGTATATAAAAAATTAGATAAAACTTCTTGTTATTAAATATTATTATTTAAATATTATTAAATTAATATAATTATTAATTAAAATTAATTAATTATATTACAGATGATATTTATTTAAAAAATTATAAAAATTCTTGTTTTTAAATACTATTATTAAATATTATTAAATTAATATAATTATTAATTAAAATTAATTAATTATGTTACAGATGATGTTTATTTAAAAATTAGATAAAACTTCTTGTTATTAAATATTATTTAACTAATATAATTATTAATTAAAATTAATTAATTATGTTACAGATGATATTTATTTAAAAAATTAGATAAAAATTCTTGTTTTTAAATATTATTATTAAATATTATTAAATTAATATAATTATTAATTAAAATTAATTAATTATGTTACAGATGATGTTTTATGATATTTATTTAAAAAATTAGATAAAAATTCTTGTTTTTAAATATTATTATTAAATATTATTAAATTAATATAATTATTAATTAAAATTAATTAATTATGTTACAGATGATGTTTTATGATATTTATTTAAAAAATTAGATAAAAATTCTTGTTATTAAATATTATTTAACTAATATAATTATTAATTAAAATTAATTAATTATGTTACAGATGATATTTATTTAAAAAATTAGATAAAAATTCTTGTTTTTAAATATTATTATTAAATATTATTAAATTAACATAATTATTAATTAAAATTAATTAATTATGTTACAGATGATGTTTTATGATATTTATTTAAAAAATTAGATAAAAATTCTTGTTTTTAAATATTATTATTAAATATTATTAAATTAATATAATTATTAATTAAAATTAATTAATTATGTTACAGATCATGTTTATTTAAAAAATTAGATACAAATTCTTGTTATTAAATATTATTATTAAATATTATTAAATTAATATAATTATTAATTAAAATTCATTAATTATGTTACAGATGATGTTTTATGATTATTTAAAAAATTAGATAAAAATTCTTGTTATTAAATATTATTTAACTAGTATAATTATTAATTAAAATTAATTAATTATGTTACAGATGATATTTATTTAAAAAATTAGATAAAAATTCTTGTTTTTAAATATTATTATTAAATATTATTAAATTAATATAATTATTAATTAAAATTAATTAATTATGTTACAGATCATGTTTATTTAAAAAATTAGATACAAATTCTTGTTATTAAATATTATTATTAAATATTATTAAATTAATATAATTATTAATTAAAATTAATGAATTATGTTATAAATGATGTTTAGTTAAAAAATAAAATAAAAATTCTTGTTAATTAAATATTATTAAATTAATATAATTATTAATTAAAATTAATGAATTATGTTTTAGATGATGTTTACGGCAAATAATATTGGAACATTGCAAAATATAAGCGCTGGCGATACTTTATTGGATATGTGTACAAATCTTCCACATTTGTCACGTTATAGTCGTAAATATCAAACGTTTTTAAATCGAAAAAATTTTTGCCTACCATCAAATAATTCAGAAGCACATACAATACGTTATAGTTTACATTCAGTTGTAAATGATATTAATATTGTTCATAGTGTTGTATCATTGCCAATTCTTGAGCCATTAACACCAGTGAAATTAGAAAAATTATCACTATTAACAATGTCATGTCTTTATTGTTCAATTGCAAATGCAACAGCATCAAGTATTGTTGGTATAACAAATGCAGTATCACCAAAATGTAGTAATACAAATACACAATGTGGAAGTGGTACATTAAATCAAACAAGTGGTAAAAATACCGAAGATGAATATGATACATTAGCAATAAATGTTGTGGAAAAAAGTTTAGAAATATTCACTCTAGTCTCAAATATAATAAAATATAGTACACGTGCTGGTGGTCATATTTTGCAAAATCATCTTTTAATTGGAGTTTGGCTACTTGTGGCTGGATTACAAGCACAATTATCAGTTAGCAGTGTGAGTGCAGTTGATAAAAGTAATAAAGAAGAAAAAGGTAAATCGCCAAGTAAGGCACGCGATGGAACGGGAAGAATAAATTTAATGAAAGTACAACAAGGTTTTGGTGTTTTGTCAGTTGCATTGGCATCGCATGCGCTTACATTAATGAGTGCACTTCTCGATGATGTATCAGTTGAAGCTGGTCCAAATCGTCCACCAACACCAGAACCAGCGCCATTGGATATTCTTGCAACAGCAACAGCATTACAGAGAGCGGCGACATTTTTTCAAGCCGCGCCACTTAATCATTTATTATTTTATTTAGCAACAATAAGCTATAGAAAGGCATGTACATTGAAACGTGTTCAAAAACATTCCCTCGAGGGCGATACATTAAGTCAATCTGATTCAACAACATATTATGAGGATCTTTTGAGTTGTTCGGAAAATTCAGCTGACGAAGAAGAGGATAGTGAACCAATTTTGGGACTTTGGTTTGAGGAGACTCTTGCACCATCTGATAGTCAATCGAGTAATGCATCAAAAGAAACAAATAATGAACCAACTGTTGAAAGAACAACAACGGCTATTGTACCCGATAATCGTGAACCACATGGTTATATTTCATTGGCAACGCAAATATTTCAATTTATGAATCAACATTTACTTGGTAGTCGTAGTATTTATGTGAGGGAATATGTTATGAATGGATTGGTGGAACAACAAATGGTGATATTGGCTGCAATTATAAGAGATTTAGATCATGAGGCAGCGAGAACGGAAACAGGAACAATATCAGTTTTTTATGGTGCAACACTTGGTGGAATGTATTCGGAATTTTCTCAAGCACTCAGTCTTTATACACATAATTTATTAACAAGAAATACATTAAGTGAAACATTACAAAATACATTGCTTCAACATTTGGGTGTGAGTCCATGGGCAACGGAAAATGCAAATAGTTCATCTTGGCCACTTCAAGTTTATCCAAGGACACTTAGTGTTCTTGCTCAGGTATATATATTTTTTCTCATACAATTTTTAATGATTTTTTTTTCTTTCTAATTAAATCGAAAAATAAAATTGCAATTGAATTTTTCAGTTAAATTTAATTCAATGGAATTAAATATACCATGCAGAAAAAAAATGTATTTAACTTAAAGAGGAAATGTAAATTTTTTTTTCTAGATACTTTTGCTTAAACCACAACTTGAAAAAGAAGCAGCCTGCATAAGTATTTGGCACAGATTAGTCACGACAATGGTTGAAAATGTTTGTAATTCACCAGCAAATTCTGATGCCGAAAATGAAGGTAATTTTTTTTTTAATCCTTTTTTCGATTTATTTAAATAAGATGCATTTTCGACTTTTATTTACAAAATTTTTTTTTAGTTTACAATGCTGATATTTATTTTTTTTTTAATTATTTAACAAATTTTTAACTAAAATTCATCTCTTAATTAATTATTTTCAATAATTTTAATGAAATTCTTCAGAAATTCAATTATTTTTCAATTAACAAAAATTTTAATTTAAAACCTTTTAAAAATTTAATTCTTTTTAAAAACTTTCCATTTGAAATTTTAATAATTTTAATTCTAACTCTTCTGAAATTGAATTATTTTCATAATATTTTTCGAAAATTCAATTATTTTAAATTATTTTCAAATTAAAAAAATTTTTAACTTCAATTTTTGTCTAATTTTTTAATAAATTCTTCATCAAGAGAAATCAAATTTCAATTAAAAATCACTAAAAATTCAATTATTTTACCAATTTTCAATTTAAAATTTTTTTAAATTTAATTATTTTTAAAAATTTTCCATTTGAAATTTAATAATTTTTAATTCTAACTCTTCTGAAATTGAATTATTTTCATAATATTTTTCGAAAATTCAATTATTTTAAATTATTTTCAAATTAAAAAAATTTTTAACTTCAATTTTTGTCTAATTTTTTAATAAATTCTTCATCAAGAGAAATCAAATTTCAATTAAAAATCACTAAAAATTCAATTATTTTACCAATTTTTAATTTAAAACTTTTTAAAATTTAATTATTTTTAAAAATTTTCCATTTGAAATTTAATAATTTTAATTCTAACTCTTCTGAAATTGAATTATTTTCATAATATTTTTCGAAAATTCAATTATTTTAAATTATTTTCAAATTAAAAAAATTTTTAACTTCAATTTTTGTCTAATTTTTTAATAAATTCTTCAGCAAGAGAAATCAGCAAAAAATTTCAATTAAAAATCACTAGAAATTCAATTATTTTACCAATTTTCAATTTAAAACTTTAAAATTTAATTATTTCCATAAAATATCAATTCCAAAATTCCGAAGTTAATAAAATGGATTTAATATCTATGATTTAATATTTATTAATTATTTAAAATAAAATAATCGACTTTTTCGCCTTTTTTTTCTAGAATGTTGACTTTTTTTTACGCCTTAAAGACGATCTGAGGGTCTGTTTCGCTAATAATTAAGTAGAATAAAAATATTTAAAAAAAAAAATTCTTTTACAGATTTAAATGTGGAGCATGCACAACTTGTTTTATTTCTTTTTCATTCTTTAAATTTAATGCAAAAGAAATCAGTTTTATTGGTAACGGGAAGTGGAGCAGTTCGTTGCAGTGAAGCTGTTAAAACTCCAATGAAAGATTCACAAATTCTCCATCTATCACGATTATTACTTCTACTTGAATATATGATGAAACATTTATATGATGCACCATCTTCTCTACTCGAACAAGTAAGGAAATTTCTTTTTTTACATAGAAAATATTTTCTTACATTTTTAATTTAAAAATTCAATAAAAAAAAATGCATTTGAACGTTGATGAAATTAGGTTCTATTTTTACCTAAAATCAAAACTTTTCAAGTGCAAAAAAAAAAATATAAAGAAACATCAGGGCTGCCAGATTGTAAGTAACGTCTGAGTGGTAGTATACGTTTCTTACAAAAAAAAAAAAAAAACTATATTTTTATTAATTGATTAATTAATTTCAGGTTCAATGGAATCTTTTATCTGGTACAAGTTTAGTGTGCGATGCAAAAGAGGGGAATAAACAAGCATCAAGAATTTATACACCATGGAAAGAGATAGAGGATAATTATAAAAAATTTACACCACAAGATGAATTATCGATAAAACCAAAATTTTACAATTTAACAATTGCCGATTTAAATAATCAAGATACACCAAAACTCGATGGTTTAGCTTGTAATTTTGTTCTTGGCACATCGGATAAAATGAAATATCCCCTACTTGTCGATGCATTAATTGATATATTAAATATTATTAATCAAACATCAATACCAAGAAAACAATCAAATGATGGAAAGGATAAAATAACATTCACTGGTTTATGTGCAACGCAATATTGTTTTTCAATTTGTTGGCGTTTATTACTTATGTTACCACCATCAACAGCTTATATGGATGAACTTGCACTTGGTGAAGAAATTCCCTCAACTCCAATGCTTCTTTATTCATTAATTTGGGGACCAAGAGCTGCATGTAAAACATTTACCGGTTGGATGAAGGATTGTCTTGTTAAACAAGGAATGTATACACAATATGCAGAAAATTTATTAAAAACAATATCATCAACAGTAACATCATTAAAATATGATGTGACATTAGCAAAAAATGCAATAAAAGCCCTAAGTCCCGATGTGAAGGATGAAAAAATATTACCAAAAAATTTATTACCAAAATTAAGTTCATTAACAATATTATCGGCAGTTATTGGTAAATTACAAGTAATGATGGATGAAAGTTTATATAAAACAACATCAAATGATAATATTGAAGTTTCAAAAAATACTGAATCAATAACAACAAATATAAATAAAATGTTAATTGATATATTACCACATATATTGAAATTAACTAAAAATGTTATTATTGCTTGTAAATCAAATGTTTTATATCAAGCGCAAGAAGGAATGGAAAAATATAATTTAAGAGATTTTTCAGTATTGGATATTATTATATCAATGGATGGTATAACATCAATGACTGGTGCAACATGGTCATTGGAAACATCATTGGCATTACTTTCAAATAATATTAAAACAGCACTTGATAAATGGAAATCAATAAATGTTGCTCACGTACCATGGAATACTTATGTTAATGATATTATACCAGCTGAAAGTTATATATTGGCAACGATAAATCATCATATTAATCCATTATCTGAATTTGGTACATTTTCAATAAATTCATCGCTTAAAAATCTTTTATATTCATTAATGACATTTATAATGGAATATGTAAATCCAATAACAGCGCCTGAAAATTCAGAAATACGTGAAGAAACAATTGATTTATTAATACCATTAACAATGGATGCAAGAACTGATTATATTCAAGAGATGGCATCAAAAACACTTGTAAAAATTCTTGGCGATAGTGAAAGTGAAGCACGACAATTACGTTTACATCTTTTTATACTTTCTTATACATATAATTTAATAATTGATTATACTGGTAATAATGAAATGTCACTTAATGTGACAATTGATGAGAAAATATTGACAAATTATATTAAATATTGGGAATATTTATTGGATAAACCAGTGGGTTATAAGGCACTTGGTGAATTTTTTTCACCATCATCATCAAAAAGTTTGATATCAATTTTATTGTCAATATCATCATCGCATGTATCACAACAATTTGGAACTCATGTTTTGCATTTTTTTAATAAACTTTTTAAAATTTGCGAAAAAGTTAATGATACATCATTGGATCGTTTATGTAGTACAGTGGCAAATTTATCAACAGTTGATAATGATCGTTTACAATTTTGGCTAAGGCATGTGATACTTGGAAATGAAAATAAAAAAGAAAATGAAAATTGGCAAAATATTCTTGTTGATGTTGCTAAAAATCAAAATAATCAAGAAAATAATCAATTATTACAATCGTTGACAAATTATATTGTTAAGGAGAATAATGTTAATAATGTTTCGGTAATATTATTACAGGCATTAATACCATTGGGTTATCATATATTATCAACAGCAATTGATGGTGTTTGTTTTACTGATTTAATGCAAGTTATGTCAACATTGGCCGATGTTGGTACAGATAAGGGACATAAATTATTATTTAAAGCAGCAACAGGATGGATTGATATTTGTAAACAGCAATTAATGAATAAGGATTCAAATTTATTGGATAAATCATCAACGTACATTGAAGCTGGTTGTTGTGTTTTAAATTATATTGCCGATGTTGTTAGTGCAGTATGTCCGCAATTATATTCACAAGATAGAGCAACAAGTCCACCATGGGAGGGTGCAACAATGATAAATGATGTTAATGATAGTGATTGGAATGATGATATTTTACATGAGGATGAGGATAGTGCTGCTGAGGATTCAGATGAGGATTCACTTTGTAATAAACTTTGTACATTTACAATAACACAAAAAGAATTTATGAATCAACATTGGTATCATTGTCATGATTGTAATATGGTTGATGGAGTTGGTGTTTGTACAGTTTGTGCAAGAGTTTGTCATCGTGGACATGATGTAACATATGCGAAATATGGTAATTTTTTTTGTGATTGTGGAGCAAAGGACGATGCATCTTGTCAGGCGTTGATTAAACGTAGTCCACAATGTTCGGAACAAAATGTTGGTAATAATATTTCATATGGAACGGGTAATTCGGAGAATAATTTGACAAGTAGTTTGAGAAGACGAGCATCGAGTCCTGTGCATAATTCGGAGAAATTGAATTTTGGTAAGGATCGACAAAAATTGTCAACATTGGCTAAACAATTGGATGGTTCGAAGGAATGGATTTTATTGCAATTATGGTCAAGTGGATTGATATCGTCGCTTGTTGAATTGACAAGTAATTTAGTGCCGGCCGTTGAGGCATCGTGTCGTAAATATTCGGCAGTTGGTTGTCATTCAAGGGGTCAATTGGCATTGCGACAATTGCATTCGCTTGATAAAAAATTCGAGCATACTGATCAATTAATGTTACCAACATTGGGATCACAGGAGGGGGCTTTTGAAAATGTGAGAATGAATTATTCCGGTGATCAGGGACAAACGATAAGACAATTATTATCGGCTCATATGATACGAAGAGTTGCCATGTGTTGTTTATCATCACCACATGGTAAGAGGCAACATCTTGCCGTTTCACATGAGAAGGGAAAAATCACTGTTCTTCAATTGAGTACACTTTTAAAGCAAGCCGATTCATCAAAACGAAAATTAACACTCACTAGACTTGCCTCGGCGCCAATTCCATTTACTGTTTTATCAATTACTGGCAATCAATGGAATGAGGATTTTCTTGCTGTTTGTGGATTAAAAGACTGTCATGTTCTTACTTTCAATAGTTCGGGAACTGTTTCCGATCATTTGGTACTTCATCCACATTTAGAGACGGGAAATTTTATTATTAAAGCACTATGGCTACCGGGTTCACAAACACAATTGGCCCTTGTTACTGCGGATTTTGTGAAAATTTACGATTTAAGTAAAGATGCATTGAGTCCACAATATTATTTTTTGGTACCAACTGGTAAAATTCGTGATTGCACATTTATACACGCTGAAGATGGAATGTTTCATTTATTATTAATGTCATCGGCTGGTTATATTTATAGTCAAGCAATGGATGAGGAGAGTTTAGCAAAACATGGTCCATTTTATGTGACAAATACACTTGATATTTATCATCCTGAAATTAAAGACAATGGACAAGTTGGAGGTGGCGGTGTATCAATTTATTATTCACATGCATTACAATTATTATTCTTTAGTTATGCGTGTGGAAAAAGTTTTATAGCGCCATTAAAATATATGAATTTGGAAATTAATATTGTTTTTATGATTAATCTTGCTAATAAAGTGAATGGCAATAAATCAAATAATAATCAACCGCAACCATTATGTCAATGGAGTGAAATTGCAAATCATCCGGGTTTAGTTTGTTCTGTATTGCAAAGTAGTAATAATCCAGTGATATTAATGATAAAACCCGAAACAATAATGATACAGGAAATAAAAGTTGTACCGGCAAAAGCAAAAATAATGGATATTGTTGCAATTCGTCATTCAAGCTCAAATGCTGAACATAGAACAACATTGATTTTATTATGTGAGGATGGTAGTTTAAGAGTTTATATGGCGGCAATGGATCATACTGGTTTTTGGATGTCACCAAATGTTCAACCAATTGGAACAATTGCAACAATTAAACAGACAAAAAAGAAAAAGGCATTAAAAACAGGAAAACCATCGGGTTCGGTTATATTTCCAGTTGATTTCTTTGAACATTGTCAATCAATGAATGATGTTGAATTTGGTGGTAATGATTTATTGCAAATTTATAATGTTGCACAAATTAAACATCGATTAAATACAACGGGAATGTATGTTGCATCAACAAGACAACTTGGTTTTAATATTGAAATTAATAATAATGATCCAACGCTTGTTATGACTGGTTTTCGTGTACAATTGGGAAATCAGGATATTCAACGTGCACCACTTTTTGTTGAAGTAAGTTACAATTTTTTTTTTTTTTTACGAATTAATTTTTTTTGCAATTAAAAATAATTTTTTTAAAATAGATTTTCGGCAGAAGTGTCCGAATAATGTTGACACGAAGCAGATGGTTTGATATTCCTCTAACAAGAGAAGAGAGCTTGCAAGCTGATAAAAAGTTAGTTATTACTTTTGGTCCTTCGCAAGATGCTGAAGGTGTTATTATGGTGGATTCAATTAAAGTGTAAGTTTTTTTTTACACTAGTAAAACAAAATTATAATCAAGAACAGATTTGTATTTATAAATATTTTAATTATTATAAAGATTTTAATTGAAAAATATTATTTATTTCGATAATTACTGATGACTTTTGTTTTTTTTAATACAGTTATGGAAAAACTAAAGACGCATTTGGTTGGCCCGAGGAGCCTGAAGAAATTCCCGCGGGACAATCAACATCAGCACCAGCAACAACTGGAGCACCAGTAAATAATGAAAATGAAAGCACACTTGTCTCACCAGTGACACTAACATCTATTGACAAGTGAGTAAATTTTTCATTTTCCTGTCGCATGAAAATTATCTCTCTGTCCTCGTTTATTGAAAATAATTACATTTTTCTTTGGCTAAAAAAAGAAAAAGAGAAATAATCTTTTTGAAAAAAAAATAATTCGATGTTCACACAATATCTTATAATTTTAATTTTTGATAATAATGCATCAGACCTGTGAAGGATGATTCTGTGAATATTGAAAGGTAAGAAGAAGAAGAAAAAGAAGAAGAAGAGTAGTGCAATTTTTTTTTTTTCGTAAAACGTGTCTGCTATTTTTTTTTCTATTTGTAATTTTCGAAATATTTATTTTTTATTTATAAACTAAAACTTTATTTATAGTATATTTATTTAACCATAGAATATATATTTTATATGTAAAATATTTGTAACTAAAAATATTTTTTTCTCCATTATTTTAGGATGACGTCCAGTATCTTACAAGTTTTAGTTTCGTCTTTCACACTCTCATCTAGTGAGGATAATAAATCATCATTAAAATCAACAGCAATTGAAGTTGCTTCTAATCTTTTAACTCTACCAATACCGCAACAAGTGCAAATTCATACAACATCGCTTTTAGCTGCACTACACAATTCAAAATTATCTTATCACTCTCACAAGGTAAACATTTTTTTTTAGTTATTTAATTTTTGTTATTTTACACATAATTATATTTATAATTTACAAATAATTCGGTAGTAAAAAAGAAATGTAATTCAATATTTCAGGATCAAGTTCTTCTTTCTCATGTTCTCGATTCTTTGAGTTCAATGCAAAAAATAAACGATCCACGTGACATTGACGCTGAGAATTTTTATAGACTTGTTCTTATTGTACGAAACATTGCCGTTGCTCGGCCAAATAATTTAGCTAAATTTGCCGATCAACATGCAGCTAAATTAATCGACATATCGAGTGGTAAAGTAGAATTATAAAAAATTGGTTATTTTATTGATTTTTTTATTCTTTATTTTTTTTTTATTCCAGTTCCTGTTTTCGAGAAAGATCGTTTAGAGTCACAATCGATGGGTGATAAAAATCAACATTTGGTGATACAATTAATGGATGTTTTATGGTCATTACACGCTGCATATCCAAAAAATATGGCATTAGCGCCAGTTGTTGTACCTGGTTTAACGCACACTGAGGCAACAATTCATGCAATTGTTGAAATAATTCATGCATTCACAACTTGTGACATTGAAGGCAACACGCCATTGGCAGCAAAACTTTATCTTCAATTATTATTATCATCAGATACAAGTATAAGCTTTAGCGCTAAACAGGCAATTATTCGTGTTTTAAGACCAAGATATAAACGTCGTCGTGTTTTTATACCAAGTCCACCGCATTGCAGTACACCAGGTAAATTTTATTTTTATTTTTACTATTTAAAAAAATTAAAATATTTAATTAGAATTAAAAAAAAATTCATTAAAGGCGCACCAATGGAAACAGATGAGAAACGTGAATTAACAGTACAATCATCGCAAGATTCAGCAGATGTTGAAAATCAATATGAAGTTGAAGCAATTGATCCAATGAATGCCGATGAAAATGGAGGATCTGGTGCGCGAGGGGGAAATCATCCTCTTGAAGCGCTTCTTGGTCCTGGTGGATTTCCCCAATTAATGGATATGCCACCGGCTGACGATGATGAAGTTATGGTTGAATTGGCAATTGCACTTAGCTTACAGGATCAACAAAGAGCTGGCAATAGTCAAGTTCCACAGCAAGGTTTTCCACAAGGTCTTGCAAATATTCCTGGACTTCAGGGTTTGGAAAATTTAAATGGACCCGAATTAGATCGCATTCAAGCGTTGGCTGTTCAAGGTCTCTCTCAAGCTGTCGAGAGATTAAACGTTGCCGTTTTGGTAATATTCACTCACAATTTATGAAGAGAAAAATAAAATATTTAATTTTTAATTAATTCTTCTTTTTTTCTGTAGGGACAAGAAGGGAGTCATTATTCAGATACAACAGCTTCCGCTGGAGGTTCGGATGATGAAGGTTCAACAGCAGCAACTGATGGCAGTACTTTGAGAACTTCACCAGCCGAACAAGTAAATTTTTTCCTTTTTATAATAATAGTTTAGTTTTAATTTAATTTACAGTTTTTTTAAATATTTTTTCTAATATTTCTTTTTTTTTTTAGGGGGGAAGCGGAGGAAGTAAAGGCAGTGAAAGTGGAGGAAGCGATTCAGGTGGCAGTGCAGTTGACAGCATTACTGGTGAACATAATGTTTCAGGAAGAAGTTCCGCTTACGGTGATAATGCTCCCGAAAGTATTCCATCAATGAATATCGGTCAACCATCACGTTCGGAAAATAGTTCAGTTGGCGCTGCAACGGCATTTAGCGTTAGTTATTCACAAATTTTTTCTTCAATAACATTTATTTTTCATTTAAAAAAAAAAAAAAATTGTTTTTCATTCCAGGCTACAGAACAAGAACCCGAACAGGAACAAGAACAAGTATTAGAACAGGATACGGATAATCTTGGTGAAAATACAATGAATCTTCACGATGTTCGACTATTGTTACTTGATAAATTAATGCAATTTATTCCCGATTTAACAAATGTTTCCGGCGTATTGGCAATTCCATTTATGCAGGTATGAAGTAAATAAAATTTTGCATAATATAATTTTTTAGTAAATATTTAATATTGATAAATTTTGATTTAAAGGTGATTTTGATGTTAACATCCGATCTCGATGGTCTTGACGAAAGAGATAAAACTTGTGTTCAACGATTATTGCAAATATTGGTGAAAGAATTGGAAATGGAAAATCCCGATACAAGTGATATTTGTCAAAGAAGTAATAAAAGAGAAGTTCATCTTGTAATTATGCGATTGCTAAGTAAGTGTATATTTTAATTTACTAAAATAAATTATTTTTACTGAAATGTTATTTATATTAATTTCTATTTTTTTTTTATTGCAGGTGTTTTAATGTCAAGATCTAAAGGCAGTACAAAAAATCAAGTTGATAATCCAAATTTTGTATCGCAAACAACAGCGGCTATTTTAAGTAACAATGGAGTCATTGACTATTGTTTAAATCTTCTCAAAGCATTACTTGACTATTGGAAAAAGTGAGTAATAAAATTTTGAAAATTTTTCGCAAATTAATTATTTTCTTTTTTGTTTTTAAATTCAGCACCTCAAATGAAGAAGCTGGAAATGTAATTGGCGGTCAATTATTAAAAGAACATCTCATTACTTCTCCGCCCGATATGTCGCCATTCTTTTTGAGGCAATATGTCAAAGGACACGCGAGTGATGTTTTTGAACCATATCCACAATTGTTGACAGAAATGGCATTAAAATTACCCTATCAAGTGCATAAATATGCTGAAAACACAGTCGTACAACCAGAATTTGATCAGGTAATTTCAATTTAAAAATGTTTTTCGATACAAATAAATTTTGATGTCTAAAATTTTATATTTAAATTTTTAAAAAAATATTTATTATTTTACAGCAAGCTTGGTTTTATTATCTTTGTGAATATATGATGTCATATCAAACTCCATTTGTGAGACGACAAGTTCGTAAATTATTACTTTTTATTTGTGGAAACAAGGACAAATATCGACAATTAAGGGATTTGCACTCATTAGTTTCTCATGTTAAGGTAACAAAAATTAATTTTTTTTTTTTTAGTATAATTTTCTTTATATATTTATTTTACAGTTAGAAAAATGGTGTAATTTATTTTTTTAAATTATAATTTGTTTATATATTTATTTAACTTAATTTATTTTTACAGTCGGTACAACAATGCTGTAATACAGGTGGTTACGATCCACTTAATTCTCATCCACTTGCAATTAATTTACCCTATGATTCTCTCGTTGAGCTTATTGAACATCTCAAAAGTTGTGTTGAAGTTGCAACAAGTCGAACGGGAAATTGGCAAAGATTTTGCTCAAAACAAAATACAGTTTTGTCATATTTATTCACTATTTCGACACTTTTAGACGAAGGCGTCAGTCCCACTGTTCTTCAATTGCTTCAATGTGCAATTTGCTCGAGTAAATTCAAAGATGTCAAAAGCAAGGTAATTTTATTTTTATTTTCAATTTTAACAGATAGCTCATTCTTTTAAAAAAAAAAAATATTATTTCTTTGAAAAAAACATTTTCTTGAATTCTGTAAAAAAATGAATTTTATAGAATAATTTGAAATTAGATAGAAATTGCTTTTTGATTAAAATATTTATAGCTTGTATAAAGAATTATATATTTACACTGAAAAAAATTGATTTAAAAACTCGATTACTTTATTATTAAATAAATATTAATTTGAACAAAATAATTTTTATTTGTATTAAATAAATTTGTATTTGAATCATGAATTTCTGTATTTGAAATAAATATTTTTTATATACTTTTTGATTAAAAGAATTATAGAAAATGTGAAATAAATTTTCAGGATCAAAAATCAACATCAACAACAAAAGAAAGAAGAGATCGTGAAAAATCAGAGGATTCAGATACAGAAGCAAAATTTGAAGAAGCACAATGTGTATTTTTAGTGAAACAAATACAACAACAAGTATCGCCGGCATTATTGACAAAATTTATTCAAACATTTTTACTTGAGGCAAATAATACAAATGTTCGTTGGCAAGCGCATTCGCTTATTCTTGCAATTTATAAAAATTGTGGACCATCAAATCAGGAAATACTTTTGGATCTTCTTTGGCGATTATGGCCACTTTTACCCATGTATGGTAGAAAAGCAGCGCAATTTGTTGATCTTTTGGGTTATTTTTCATTAAAAACACCACACACTGGTAATAAAATGCACGTCTATATGGAACAAGCAGTTGCTGTATTACACGCTGAAAATCAATTATTATCACGTCATCCAAATGCAAATCTCTATGCAAATCTTGCACAATTTGTTGAATTAGATGGCTATTATTTGGAAAGTGAACCATGTTTAGTTTGTAATAATCCCGAGGTACAAATGTCAACAATAAAATTATCATCAATAAAAGTTGATTCAAAATTTACAACAACAACACAAATAGTAAAACTTGTTGGTAGTCATACAATAAGTCGTATTACATTGAGAATTGGCGATTTAAAACGAACAAAAATGGTAAGGACAATTAATGTATTTTATAATAATCGTTCAGTGCAAGCTGTTGTTGAATTAAAAAATAAACCCGCCATGTGGCATAAGGCAAAAAAAATAACATTAGCACAAGGACAAACGGAAATTAAAATTGAATTCCCATTGCCAATAGTCGCATGTAATTTAATGATTGAATATGCTGATTTTTATGAAAATATACAAGCATCATCGGAGACATTACAATGTCCAAGATGTTCAGCAAGTGTACCGGCAAATCCTGGTGTATGTGCAAATTGTGGTGAAAATGTATTTCAATGTCATAAATGTCGTGCAATTAATTATGATGAGAAGGATCCATTTTTATGTCATGCTTGTGGTTTTTGTAAATATGCCAAATTTGATTATACATTAACGGGACGTCCATGCTGTGCTGTTGATCCAATTGAAAGTGATGAGGATAGAAAAAAAACAGTTGCTACAATAAATACATTATTGGAAAAAGCTGATCGTGTTTATAAGAGTTTAATTTCAAATAAACCAACATTAGAAATGTTATTGGTAAAAATATCAGAGCATCGTTCAGATCGTAGTTTAGATGATGGTGGTGTACAAGTGACTGGTAGTACGCAAGTAAATCGTGCTATACAATTATTGGCACAAAAATATTGTGGCGAATGTAAAACATCATTTGAGGAATTAAGTAAAATAATACAAAAAGTATTGGCATGTCGAAGAGAATTAGTTGCTTATGATCGTAATCAACGTGGTCAAAGTGTAATGCAATATCATCAGGCATCAACGTCGGATGGTTCAGTGAGAGATGAAATTGCACCAAATGCTGGTAGATGTTATGGTTGTGCATCAGCTGCAACTGAACATTGTTTAACATTATTGCGTGCATTGGCAACAAATCAAGCGGCAAGGGAAGTTTTATGTAAACATGGATTGATACAAGAATTGGTGGAACATAATTTACGTAAAGGTACAATACAAATGCAAGAGGAAGTGAGACAATTACTTTGTCTTGTAACACGTGATAATAGTGAATCAACAAAAGAACTTTGTTCATTATTAACAAATCGTGTTACAATGACATTAAAAGGACGTATTGCAACTCATGATCTTTCAATGTCAGTTCGTCATGAAATGGCATTATTGGCAGCGCTTGTACAAAAAGATGATTTATGCTGGGAACAAAAATTACGTTGTGTTATGTCATTATTTCTTCTTGCATGTCGTGATTCAAAAAGTCCTGTTGTTATGGATTCAATAATATTGCCATGTATGAAAATTTTACAAAGTGTCATTAAACCAGAGCAGCCAGTGTCGAAGAAAAATAAAGATAAAAGTACAGAATCTTTAGCGACAATACAACCATCGTCGGGTATTAGTGTTAATATTGAAAAATGGTTAAATGGAGATTATTCATATTGTAATTGGTTGGAGAAGGTACCATCGAGGAAAATTGAAACAAAACTCACAAAGGAGGAGGCGAGAATTTTGTATTTAATGGAAAAATATGGACATCGTTGGCATAATCGTTGTTATCGTTTAAAAACATTGAAATTAGTTGATGGAGCATGGTTAAAAGAGGTGCTTTTTAATCCAAGTTCAAGACTAGCGAGACAAGTTGCTTGTACAATGATTGAAAGTCTTTGTCAAGGAATGGAGAGAAAAAAGGAATTACTTGTATTGCTTACTAATTATTTGGAGGAAGTACATATTGCCGGTGAGAGTAGCGCTGAATTTTTATCACTTTATCAAAATTTAATTCGACAATCGCCTTGGAAACAATTTTTAGCCGTAAAAGGAGTATTAACACTTCTTGCTGAATTATTAACAAGAGAAATTGAAGATTTACATCGTTTAGAAGAGACAACATTAACAAGCGATTTAGCACAGGGTTATTCATTGAAAATGCTCACTGAACTTTTGGCAACATTTCTTGAGCAGGAGAATATAAAACAACATTATAAAGGAAGACTCGTTGGTGCTGTATTAAATGGTTATTTATCATTACGAAGACTTGTTGTTCAAAGAACAAGATTAATAGACGATACACAGGAAAAATTACTTGAATTATTGGAAGAAATGACAACAGGCACTGAGGAGGAGACAAAAGCTTTTATGTCAGTTTGTGTTGAAACTGTACAAAAATATAGTCCACAAGATGTGAGAACACCTGTTTTTATATTTGAAAGATTATGTTCAATTATTTATCCCGAGGAAAATGATATTGGTGAATTTTTTTTAACATTAGAAAAAGATTCACAGCAGGAGGATTTTCTTCAAGGGAGAATGTTGGGTAATCCATATAGTAGTTTGGAACCTGGTTTAGGACCATTGATGCGTGATGTTAAAAATAAAATTTGTCAAGATTGTGAATTAGTTGCATTACTTGAGGATGATAATGGAATGGAATTACTTGTAAATAATAAAATAATAAGTCTTGATTTATCAGTAAAGGAGGTGTATAAAAAAATATGGGTTGTCGAAGGTGGTGAATGTGATGCAATGCGTGTTGTTTATCGTATGAGGGGTTTACTTGGTGACGCTACAGAGGAATTTGTTGAGACATTAAATGCAAATAGTGAACAGGAAGTTAATAATGAAGAGGTTTATAAAATGGCAAATGTATTAGCTGATTGCGGTGGATTGGAAATAATGTTAAATCGTTTAGCGGCAATACAAGATGTTAGTCGTGCACGTCCATTGTTGCAAGTTTTATTAAAATTATTTCGTTTATCAGTGAAAGTGAAAAAAAATCAACAAGTATTAAGTCGACCTGAATTAAAAGCTGTTTCTGTTTTACTTGATGTTTTAAAAAAATGTCTTGAAACTGAATTGGATAGTTCAAAAGTAACTGAACAATTATTGGATATTATGGAAACTATATTGGAAAATGCCGCTGCACAGCCATTAAGTTCATTTGAGGAATTTTCAAAAACATTGGGCGGAACTGATCATATTAAAACATTATTGTCTTGTACACAATCAACGGCGGTGAGACAATGTAATAATGTTCTTATGCATCTTGCTCGTGTATTAGCGGCACTTACATATGGTAATGAGGAAAAAATGGCACTACTTTGTGATTATTTTAAACCTGTTTTGAATTTTTATAAATTTGATTTTGAACATACGGCTGATGATGATCAAAAATTGGAATTATTTTGTATTTTAACGCAAGGAATTGAGAGAAATGCAATTGGAAATACATTAAAGGATCATATTATTGGAATGGGTATTGTTAAGGATGCATTTGAATATATAACAATGCATGCGCCATGCGTGAAACCAACATTATTAAGAACTGATAGTGATGAATTAAAGGATTTTATATCGAAACCATCGTTAAAATATATATTGAGATTTCTCACTGGTTTGGCTACTGATCATGAGCCAATACAATTGTCAGTGTCGTCGGCGATAATTAATATAATTCATCGTTTAGAACAGGTATCGTCTGATGAGCATGTGGGATCATTGGCGGAGAATTTATTGGAAGCACTTTGTACGAATAAAAAAGTTTCTGAATTAATTGAAGAGGCACGACAACATACAAGAAGTGAAAAGAAACGTTTGGCAATGGCAATGAGAGAAAGACAATTGGGCGCATTGGGTATGAGTACAAATGATAAAGGACAAGTAACAGCGAGTAAAACAATTTTACAACAAATGGAAGATTTGGGCGATGAGACGGGATTAATTTGTGTTATTTGCCGAGAGGGTTACAAATTTAAGCCAAATATGGTGAGAAACAAATTTTCTTTTTTTTTTCTATTTAAATAATTATTTATTTATTTTTAGTTAACAAAATTAATTTATTTTATTCACAGGTTCTTGGTATTTATACATTTACAAAACGTTGTAATGTTGAGGAATTTGAAACGAAACAGAGAAAAACAATTGGCTATACAACGGTAACGCATTTTAATGTTGTACACGTGGATTGTCATATGTCGGCTGTTAGATTGGCAAGAGCGCGCGATGAATGGGAAAGTGCTGCATTACAAAATGCAAATACAAAATGTAATGGTCTATTACCATTATGGGGTCCACAAGTTCCTGAATCGGCATTTGCAAGTTGTTTAGCGAGACACAATACATATTTACAAGAATGCACTGGACATCGTGATATTTCTTATTCATCAACAATTCATGATCTTAAATTACTTCTTTTACGATTTGCACAGGAGAAAACATTTCACGAGGATACTGGAGGTGGTGGACCACAATCAAATATGCACATAATACCCTATTTAATTCACATGGCTCTCTACGTCATCAATACGTAATTATTCCTTTTTTTTCTTATTTATCTTAATTAAGAAAATTAATTTTTAATTTTTCTTTTTCTTTTATAGAACACGATCGGCGGCGAGAGAGGAAAAAGCACACATGTCGTATTTACAATCTTCCGCGAATTCGACATGGCTTGATAATTGTTATGAAGCTGATGGTCCATTTTATCAATGTACATTGTCATTGCTTGTTGTACCACCATCACAATGGAATATATTTAGACTTACACATTTGAGAAGACTTATTATACTTGCACAGCAACGTTATATTTCTCCTTCGTTATCGACGAAAAATCTCACTGATATTACAGTTAAAGATTATTCAGTTTACAAGAGTGTTTTTATTTTCTTTGGTCTTGTTGATTGCATATACAATACATTTTTCAAGGTAAATTGAAAAAAAAAAAATTGGTGAAATTTCTGTAATCTAAAATCAATTTTTTTTGCAGAAAGTTGTTGTCTCTTCAGATGATCAATGGCCGTCAATTTTAGCTGAATATATTCGACATAATGATGAAGCTTTATTGAAAGCATCGGAACGTGTTTTGGCAACTTATCGAGATGAATTGTTACCTTGTGAATCGTTCGAAGAATTTTGTGATGTTATCGGTGAGTAAATTTGGAAGATTTTTTTTTAAATTCTTTTCTTCGTGTGTGAAATAATTGTTTCTTTTTTTCTTAGGTTTAATTGAAGAAATAACGGACATCTCGTCGTATATAAGTGAAGTTCTAAAAGATCTCGCTTAAAATTGATATTCATTTAAAAACGCTTTCTACACGACCTTATCTTCCCCTCCATAATAAAAGAAAAAAAAAAATGAAATAAATCTCAATACTTCGAGTACGAAAAAAAAAAACCAACCCGAGTGCATATTTTTAGTTTTTTATGACTCGAACGGATGTGGCTTAGTTATTATATATAGCTCTCGATTATATTGTAAAATTTTGTCCAAGTATTTGGCAATTCTGTCAAAATACATAATTGTGAATGTTGCAAATTACGAATTTGTATAAGAATCGACTTTTTGAATGGCGTTCTTATTTATGTAATAAGCCTGTATGAACTATAAAAAAAAAAAAAAAAAAAAAAAATGATAAAAGTTGTGCTTCAATGAGAATCGATATATAATAAAAATGTTTGCAGATGTTAATCTATCCCCCTTTTTTTATTTATTCTATTAAAAAAAAAAAAGATTTTACATTAGTAATTATTACAGAATTAAATAAATTTTTTTTTTGTAAATTTGTTTTTTTTTATAAAAATTGAATTTATAAGTATGGGGTAAAAAAGAAACTATTTTAAAAAAAAAAGTAAAATTTACTATTTGAAATACATTCTAATTAAAAAAAATGACATAATTTTTTTTTTTGTTTTTTTTATTATACTCTCACAACAGAAATTTCCCATGAAGTTTATAAAGTACATTAAAAAAAAAATGTAAATATATAAATACTTCTTGGATAATAAACTGTCATTAAGACAACATTTTTCAATCCTCGTTTTCGGCAAGTTTCTTGAGGAATGATGCCTTCTTTTGTGCAACACGATTCTTTCTCTCCGAAAGACTGAGTTTTGCACGATTCCATCTCTTTTTAATTGGTGGCGTGTCCTTCGTGACTTTCTTATGCTCTGGATTAGCACGAATTGCTTCATGTGCCTTTTTATAAATTCCCTCAATCTAAAAAAAAGAGAGAAAAAGAATTAATAAAATAAAAAAAAAATTGTAGACAATAAAATAAAATTTGTAAATAATCGAAATTTAATGAAAAAAGACTTTCAAGAATAATGACGATTATTTAAATTTCTTTTGTCCAATTGCGACACTAAAATAACATTTAATGGTCATTTAAGTAATTTGATTTGGACTGTAATATTTGAAATTAAAAATAAATATTTACACTGTCAGCAGTAATGCCATGATGAATATATTTGGAAAATTGACGCTTGAACGCATCATCGTCCTCTTCTTCCAATGTTTTCATATAATTAGCAACGTGTTGTGCAAAAATATGTTGTCGATGGACATCGGCATTAAATGATTTTGCCTCATTATCGTAACCAGGAAAACGTTTAGTACTGTAAAAAAAAAGAAAATTAATTACAAATAGGAAAAAAAATGAATAGAAAAAGAAAAATTTAAAAAAATAATCAGAGACACTTTATAATCCCTTAATGTCGATATGAAACAGAATCTAAGAATTGTAAAACACAAAAACAAAGAAACTTATTTCATTGTGACTCAGATGACGCGCATGTGTCATATATTCATCATAAAAAATTTTTAAACTTCAGCGAAAATTATTATTTCTTTTTTTTTGTATATGAATTTAAAATTATAATTTCAACAAACCTATGGGGGATGTTAAGACCTCCGTCGACGGCGCCTTTCATCGCACCAAAAACACGAGCACCAGTGGTCGTGCGCATTAAACCAGTATCCAGGTAGCATCTAAATGCACCAGGACCATCGTCTAATTCCTCTACATTATACTCGTCACCATTGACTTCCGAAACTCCCTGATACAATGTATCCAATCCTAATTTTTTCAAAAGCTGTAAATAATTGAATCAATTAATTTTCAAAATGGATATTTAATTTAAAAAAAAAAAGAAGATATTTTCTACATTGTCAGATTATTGATAAATTAGGGAACAAAATGTTATCTTCATTGTTCATATCAAAGCGAGCTGAGTGGATCATCATTTGTGCATTTATTAATTAAAAAAAATTTTAAAAAAAATAAAAATAAAAATTACTTACTCTTCTTGCCAACAATAGTCCTGTACAATAGGCCGATGCATAATTTGTAAGACCAACTTTAACTCCATATTTTGGAAGTTCGTGACTATAGGCAGCACATACAATTTTATCACCCTCGATTCTTGAATAAGCGACCTTAAATTAAATTAAATTATAAAATAAATATGAATAATTTTTTTAAAATGATAATAAAAAATATTTACCTGACATGTAATGTCCTTGTTGGAAAGACGAACAATTAATCTGTATTTTGGAGTATTATATTTATTTTTATCCTGAATTGTCAATCGTTTACGGGCATAGTAATCGGTTTTACCTTCGCGACGCCTCTTGAATTTAACCTGATAACGCTTGAAGTATTGCTTATTCTTGACAACTTTCACGAAACCCTATTTATTCAGAAAAATGGAATTAATAACAAAAATTTAAAAAAAGAAAATTAATAACTATTTAGTTTGTTTTTTTTCACCAAAATCAGTTATTAATATATTAGGGAACAAAAGGTTTTCTTCAGTTCTTCATCAAAGCGAGCTGAGTGTCTCATCATTAAATGGTGAAATATTTAGAAAAATAGAATTTTTTTTTTTTTTTTATTTAGATATTTAATAGAAAACATTTACAAAAATTAGATGAAAAGTGTTGGAAATTATTTTCAGACGCATATGTCCACGAGAAAAATAAAAGTGAGGTTAGATCACATACAATGATAATTATCAAAAAAATTAAATTAAAACTAATAAATATAGAAATGAAATAAAAAACAATAAATAATAATATCTAAATTTAAATAATAAATTAAATATTAAGATAATAAAAACGTTATTCAGAAGAGAATCAGCAACAGTTAAGCCCGAGTGATCAAATCCATTTACAACTTTTACATCTTTTCATTAAAATATTTATAAATTGATTCTATTAATTAATATTAATATAAGGCGTCTATTTTTAAACATATTTGTTAAATTAACACTTACCATTTTGAGGAAATATAATAAAACTGCAACACCAGAACCGCGAACAGCGGCTTCCTCACGAGAAAAGAAATCTCTTTGGCAGCCATGGTGCGCAATCACCTATTTCTGACTTCCGGCACAGAAACGCGCTTGTCATTTAATATCCCTAGAAACTGGTGGGGGAAGAATGTGTTTTTTTGAATGTGTTGAATTAATTAAATTTTAATTATAATTTAAGGAAAAATCTCTAGGAAAATTTAAAAATTTATTTATTTACTTAATTAATAATTTAATTTAAAAAAAAACAATTTTAATTTGAATTTTATCGTATTTCTGCAAGTTTTAATCTTTATTTCCTCGAATATCCAATAATTCGATTGTTTATTTAATATAAAATGATTAATTTTAATAATGTAAATAATATAAAACGTCAAAAACTAATTGTTTACAATAATAAAATTAAATTAATAGAAAATTAGTGGCGCCATCTGTTGGTGACTCCCGACGTACCATAGAAATGACTTTTTTCGGTCCTTTTTGACGATTTCCCATTGGAGAGATAGGAAAGTTGAGTTAATTGAAATTTTTCATTTAGGAGCGCTGCTGTACCGAAATTTTATCTACCCATCCCTGGTTTTCCCTTTTCTATTGTAACGCTCTCATTGGTCAGTTTCATATTTACGCGGGGAATGAGGTGCGCGCTCATTGGTTGCTGTTGGCGCGTAAATATGAAATTGACCAATGAGAGCTTTCCAACAGAAAAGTGAAAACCAGGGATGGGTAGATAAAATTTCGGTACAGCAGCGCTCCTAAATGAAAAATTTCAATTAGCTTAACTTTCCTATCTCTCCAATGGAAAATCGTCAAAAAGGACCAAAAAAAGTCATTTCTAAGGTACGTCGGGAGTCACCAACAGATGGCGCCACTAATTTTCTATTAATTTAATTTTATCATTGTAAACAATTAGTTTTTGACGTTTTATATTATTTACATTATTAAAATTAATCTTTTATATTAAATAAACAATCGAATTATTGGATATTCGAGGAAATAAAGATTAAAATTTGCAGAAATACGATAAAATTCAAATTTAAATTTTTTTGTCAAAAGTAAATTTATTAAATTAAATTATTAATTAATTAAATAAATTAAATTTTCCTAAGGATTAGGTTATAATTAAAATTTAATTATTACAACAAAAATTAATAATTAGTTAAAAATGTAACAAACTTTGTTTTTGAATTAATTAATATAAATATAAAAACGTATACAGCTAAAAAAAAAGGATAAATTACAATTTGAAATAAAAGACAAAATAACTTTTTAAAATTATTATTATTAAACACGTACATACGTTTAATTGATTTATTTTTATTTTTTTTTCTGATAATATACGCTTACTAATTTCCTGTATAATTTAATGTATATAAATTCGCAATGCTTATAAAATACAATTACGTTTATAAGATCTGTACAATTGTTGTTACATATATAATAATGATTTAAATATATTTATACATATATATATATATATATATATATCATCTTACAATTGATAAATACAACACGTGTGTGTAATATTACATATATTATTATAATTCAATATAATATAATTTATAAATAAATTATATTATATTTGTTATATAACATATTTATTAAATGAATGCCTTATAACTAATTTTATGTATATTATTTATAAAAGTTTGAGATTTTTCCTTTTCATACAATTTGTATTAAAAATTTAAATTAACTATATAAGAAATATTTTTACCAACAAATGTACACATAAATCTACCTTTGAAAATAATTATTCATTAAAATTTTACAATTCGAAAAGAGCAAACTATTTTATATTAAAAAAAAAATTCTTTTTCTTATTCTTTATTTTTGTATAAAACATTGCGGTGGACATTATTATTTTTTTTTTCTTTAACTAATTCTCTCGGAAATTGGTAGATTTTCAAAAATAAATATTTCATATTTAATATAAAGCCCCATAAATTATTACATTATAAATTTTCTAATCTTTTGCCTATAAAATAAATTTTGAATAAAAAGAAAATGAGATTATTTTATTTTTAAATTCATTTGTGAATTCTATGAGTATTCTATTTTTTTTTCTTTTTTTTAGAAGAGATTCTGCACATAATTTACATATTTTTAATTCTCAATAATTAATATTTAATCCATTTCCATTTATAGAAAATGTTCGGAGCTTTTGTTTTATTAATAGAAATATTTGCAATAAAATTTCTATAGAAATTTCGTGCCACATTTTAACCAGTGATAAAAAAAATAAAACAAATAACATTATTGTTTTTACAAATTTTGCCATACAAAGTCAAAAAAAAAAAAAAAAATTTTTTTTTTATTATTTTGGACGGCAAAAAAAAGAATTTAAACAAATAAAAATTGGTGTTCAATTAAAGTGAGAAAAATAACTTACTTTTTTTTTCTCAATTATAAATATTTTAAAAATCTACTATACAATTCAATTTATTATTTACTATAAATAATAATAAATTAGCCATTCTTTACTTGGCTAATAAAAAATAGAAAAAAAAACTATTCAAGGAATGTACATTTATAAACGTATACGAATTGTTTTTTTTTCTTTTTTTTTGGCACTCTAATTCGTGAGCCATATCTGCTTTTTTTTGATGATAATTAAAAATTTAATTTTTAGAAATCTAAAATTATCATCCGATTGCAAAAAAAAACTATGACGCTAAAATAAGATCTGATTTTTAATACTGCTTATTAAAGTGATATAAAAATTGATTTATATGAACACATTTCATATTTTCTATATAGCAGCATAAAATACTTGAAAATTACAATAATCGGCACTTAAAGTTTTTTTTTTTTTTGCCTAATATCTTGAGAACAATTCATTTATTTAATTATAACAAAATGCAATAAATGAATTATATTTTTTTTCTCATTAAACACCCTTATTATTATTCACTCAAGTCTTTTTTTAATTCTATTTTATTTACATTATAAATGCACCTTATTTTTTCTCTAAAATCAAAATCTTGTCATGGATCAATTAAAAAAAAAAAAAACTTGTTTAAAAATAAAATTTAGTTTCAATAAAAAAAAAAGAAACTAAATTTTCTCCATAAATACCTTATTATTGAAGAAATTAATTTTTCAATTTATGAAAATTAATTAATTGCATGACTATTTCGTCGTCGTAAAAATACACGACTATTAACTGGATAAACTCTTGTTAATAAAATTAATGAACTTCCAAGAGCTAATTTAACAGGTGCTTGTCCACCTCCTGGTAATTTAATAAAAACAGTTGCAACACCAGCAACACCATCATCAGTTGGTTCAACTGCAACTGGTCTCACATCACTATGAAAATTGACAATTTTATTACGTCTTCCTTTACGTTGCGGTGAATTTGGACTAAAATTATTTCCCTCACGATCATAAATTATTGTTGCCGATGCAAATGGTCTTTTTGCCATATGTAACATTTCAACAACATGACGACGTCGTGCACGACGTACATCAGCCGCTTGTTTTGTCTTCCAACCAACAACGCATGCTGCTAAAAATAAAAAGAAACATGAAAAAAATACCGAGAAAAATACAAAAAGATCAATATGCAATTGATCTTGTCGAAAGAATATCATTCCATATGCTGCTTTTCCATTAATTTCAGGATTTGGCATATCAATTGCTCTCAATGCAATATGAAATTTTGTTTGTCCCAATTCATGTTTATCCTGTGGCAATGTCAATACAAGACGATTTGTTAAATTTCTCACAACTAATAAAGTATTTCTTTGTTCAATTGTTACATATGTTGCTAAACTTTCGGCAAAACGTTCCATTACAATATATTGTGGTCCTGAATTCCATTCGGGCTCCATTGTTGAGCCATTTTGCATTAAATGAAACGATGCATGTGGATGAAATTCAACTACTCTCACTTTATTGTGTGAATAATCTAACCAACTTTCAGTATAATCTTTGCGTAATTTAAATCTATTGTCAAGTTCAATCTGCAAATAAAAAAAAAATGGAAGAAAAAATTATTTTTTATTCTCATCATTATAAAAAAAAAGAATAGTATTTTATTTAACTTACCTCTTGATATCCATTTGATGAATTTAAAGTAACGACAAATGAATCGTCACGTGGACTTAGATATAAATCTAAAGCGCCTTGTGTTACATCAACCATTACGCGTATATCAACATTCATAAAGCGTGGTTGCACCATATAAAATACCGTTTGTCCAGGATTTAATGGTTTTGGCTTCATTTTACACTCGTCTAGAATTATTCCAAAAAAATTTATATATATTATATTTTATACGATATGTATTTTTTAAATGTAAATTTTTAACTGTAAAAACGGGGAAAAATATTTTTATTTTCTAATAAAATTAAAATTCAAAAAGAAATTGCATTATTATTTCAAAATTAAATATTTTTAATAAATTTTCAAAAAATTGAATTAATTTTTGTTAAATCATAATTTAATTTTATTCTTTACCTATTAATTTTGAATCAAAACACATTTTATTGTCAACGGTTACAGTTTTGTAACACTGATGACCCATTGTTGGTGTTCCTGCATAATTTTCACGACATTTACTGCATTGTACCATCCAACATGGTGTACCACCAGCGCTTAATCCCTTTATTGGACCACTCAAACATGATGGTTCACTTTCAGTATTATTACCGCAATTACATTTTTCTCCTGTCACTGGATCACACATAAATCCATGACCATGACATTCACATCTAGAAAATTATAATTTTTTTTAAATTTCCAAATAAATAATTATAATTTTACTAAATAAATTAAACTCACGGTCTACAAACATCACGAAGATCTTCTGTTCCTCTGAAAAAACCCGAAACACATTCACCGCATTTATCTCCTTTCGTATTATTCCCACAGGCAACACATTTTGCCTTGGTTACTGGTCCTTCGACTAATTGTTTCTTCAATAAATCAATAGACATTTTGTCAATTGAATTTGGATCCTAGAAAAAAAAAATTCACAGATATTTACAAAATAAATAATATTATTAAAAAAAAAAAATTTCCACTTACAGGAACTGTCATGCTGTCATTAATACAAACGTGAGTGTGACCATTGCAATATTCTAGACAAGGCACACATTGTCCATTATCCGCTGGATTACCAACAAATAGAGCTTCACATTTTTCACATTGATCACCTTGTGTATTATTGTGACATTTTATACAATCGTCCAATTTATCAGGTCCTACACAATTACTGTGTCCATTACATTGACATTGAATTGAACAATTTGCACCAACGTAACCGAAATCACAACGACATTCATTTGGTTCAACACAAATTCCACGAACGCATCCTTGAACACACGTTGGAACGCAAGTTTTTCTAAAAGAAAGTAAATTTTCAATAAAAATAATAATTTACTACTTTCAAACAAAAAAAAAAAAATAGGAATATTATTTACCTTCCAAGATCGTTCGACAACCAGGTTCTGAAACAAAAAAATTAATTGAAAATTTATTTTTCCTCATTTTTTTTTGGAATTCTATTTTAAAACTTACGTTTCTGTTTTAAATCCATCGCCACACATACATTCAAAACCTTCATCAAGATCAAAACATTTTTCACTTTTTGGCGAACATGTATGATGACCATTTAAACATTCATTTTCCGGTGGGCATCTTACGTAATGCCAAGAAAAATTTCTTTGATTTGTATTTTTTGCCACCAACATTGTTGCATTATTCTCTAAATCTTTTTGTGAATTATTATCTGTAATTAGAAAAAAAAATCATTTTCTTTCAATACTAAAAATAATTATTTTAACGGAATTAATAATTAATTTTTTTTTTCTCTCTCTTACTTTGTAATCGTTCAATTTGTGAAAATTGTTGATTATAGAGCATTTCACAAGTACCGCCAGCTGGATGATCCGTTGGCGCTTCAAGTGATCCTTCTGTACATAAACCCTGTCCTGTTATTGAATTTGTATCCAATGAACACCATCCACAATGTGAATGTTTTAAACATGTACTGCATTGTTTAAAAACAGCACACGGTTCAGGACAATGTTCAACGTCAATGCTTCGCAATACTAATCCACAAACTCCACCCACGCAATATAGAGGTTGATAAGAAGGCGAAATACACTATTAATTAAATATTAATTAATTAAATTAATTTAAAAATAAATTTATATTAATTAATTGAAATATAATTAATTTACTAATAGTAATTACAATATTAAATAATAAAATAAATAATAAAAAATAAATTTTTTTTGATGATTTTACCTCATTTAATTGGGTGGACCATCTGCATTCGCTCCATCCACCTTCTCCTCCTGTGCCTTTTAAACAACTCGTACAATCCTTATGATCTCCGCAACGTTTTTCACATTGTGTCGTCTTTTTTTTATCAAAATTCACAATTTCTTTACCAAATGTTGCTTGACGGAATATATCTTCAGACACACAGTTCCAATCGTAAACTGGTTGTTCAGTTACTTGGGTACCACCATCAGCTGTAAAAAAAAAAATAAAAAAATAAATCAACAAGTAAATAAATTGATTAATTTATAAAATAACAAAACTTACATGTTTTTAATACTTGTCTCGTCCAAATGCAACTTTTATGATTGTTACATTTTTCACAATCGCTAGCTGAACATTGTTTTTCGCTACATTGATTAACATCAGTTATTGTATTATATTTCAAATTACAATTACTCGATTCATCACAATCTTTTTCACGTGGTATACATTTTGTCCGCGGACAATGTGGACACCATTTACAAACAGCCTGATCTTCCTTATAGTGTGGCCATTCTGCCAAACATTCCGTACAAGTTTTGAAATTTTGACATTTTCTACTAGCCATCCATTCAGAATTACAAAAAACGCCATTTGATCGTTGCGCCTGTGTTACATTAATATCACATCTGAAAAAAAAAATTAATTTTTTTTCCCCCACAAAAAGAAGTTTGGTAGAAAAAAATATTTTGAAACTTACTTATCATCTCTGTGTAAAAGTTCATCATTAGAAAAACAATAAGATTCATTGGTACCAGCAATTGTTGTTACAGAACAAAATGAACATCCAAAATATTTTCTACACGAAACTTTATCAATCCATAGACTACATAAATCTTCAGGTATTGTAATTTGTGTAACGTGACTTTTAATTCCACCATCAAAACCACCAACAACATAAACTGTATTTGTCTCAGGATCAGCGTGTGTCATTGCATGAGCATATGCAGGCGGTGGTGGATTACCAATAACTTCCATATCTCTCGTTATAAGATGAATCCAAAGATTACAAGAATATTTATAAGCCAATAAACTGTCCGATGTATTATAAGTATTTTGACGACCTCCAAATATCACCATATATTCATCCGTTGTCACAGCTGAATGTAAAAAACGTGCTTGAGGCTAGAAAAGAAAATTATCGTAAAATATTTAAATTAGAAAATTTATCGTAGGAAAAAAAATATAAAAGAAAACTTACAAAACTAATTCCATATGTATAAACAGCATCCTCATCATTAAACGGTGGCAATATAGACCATTTTTTTGTCTTGTAATTAAAAGCATGTAATTTATTTGAAATAAATGTTCGATTAATTGCATAAATATAGCCACCAAATACATAAAAACTATCTGATTTTATATGATAAACAGTTGAATGTCCATAAATTCCTAAAGGACTATTGCCAAGTGTTTTTATTGTATCCCATGTATCGGTTTCTAAATTAAATTCCCATACTGTCTCTAAATAACCATATTTTGGACTAAAACCACCAATTAAAATTAAACTCTCCGATTCGCCATCTCTTCTTAATGTTAATGTATGACCAGCAAGTGGCGGTGGTAACGATTGTTGTTGATTCCATGATGATGTTATTTGACTCCAACGTTGATTTTGTAAACTAAATTTCCAAAAATCATTTAATGTATTATTTGACAATCCCAAAATACCATTTTCCTTCATTGATAATCCACCATAAACATAAATTTGCTGTCGACTGTGTACAATTTCAGCGGCATGAAAATATCTCCCCTGTGGCATTGATGCTTCAGATGTTGATTCAACAGTAACTGGCATCCATGTATTATTTTTTGTATCAAATAATCTTATATCATTTAATGGTCCATGACTCAATGAATAACCACCAAACATCCATAAACTACCACGTCGATCAGCAACAAGACTATGACCAAATCTTGGCAATGTTTTACGTAAATGATCCAAATTTTCAGCTAAATATTCCGAATTAAATAATTCCGTAAATACCAATTGATGTTGCTTTAATTTTATTGAACAATCACGTCCACCATAGCCAGTTGAACAAACACAATGTCCATATCCTTTGTCACAAATTCCTTGTTTATTCCATGATGAACAATTTTTTGGACACAATTCAACATCACAATTAATACCAACAAATCCAATTTTACATAGACAATTACCACCTCGACATTGTCGATTTTTAGGACAATTATTACAGGTCATTATCACATAGCTTGCATTAAATCCTTCAATTTCGTCAAGTTGTTTATAGTGTACAGTCAAAAAACCCGATTTTGCCTCAACAGTTATTGGATAATTTGTACTTTCCGTACAATAAACACCCAATAATTGACTTTGATGACTCGTTGTTGATGAAACAAAATCCGGTAAACCATCATAAACATAAAGTCCATTCTCCTGACAACTTATATTAATATCATCGTGTATTGTAAATTGAATAACACTTTGAACACTTGGCGTCATTGTATCAGGTGTTAATACCAATTTTGGACTTACAATCCATAAACATTCTCTAGTTAATGGACCACCCAATCGTGTTTCCCATAATGATAATTGTGAATGTCTACTTCCTAATCCCTGTCTTCCATTACCTTCGCCCTCAAGCATTCCACGTGAAACACAACCATAATAACACATTCCTCCATTTCTTGGATTTCCATAATAACCCTTAGTGCAACGTTCACATTTATCGCCCTCAGTATTATCCCGACAAAAACAAATACCAGTTTTTCTATCACATGTCCCAGCTTCAATATCGCCATGCTCATTGCAATCACATTTACTACAACCAAAATCCAATGTTGCATTACCAAAACTTCCAGCTTTACATTTTTCACAATTAATTCCCTCCGTCCAATTTTGACAATCATCACAAATCCCTTCGCCTTGATTACAAGTTGAATGATTGTAACATCCACAATTTGTCCTACAATCAGCGCCAGTCCATCCTAAATTACATTCACATTTATAATCCGGCGCTTCGCTACAATAGCCATTAACACATTTTTCATAACATGTTTTTGTACAATTCTCCCTGCCATCGCCATTAAAACCTCTTTTACATTGACAACTAAAACTACCATGTGTATTTGTACAAACAGCCTCTGGATGACAATCATGTAAACCAAGATCACATTCATCAACATCCGGACATTGTGCATAAGCCCATCCAGATTCATGTGTTCCATTTTTTTTCTGCTGATTAATCACCATTGTACAATTACTGTGCGGTTGATTAAAATCACCTTGTACACAAGCACCAAGTATTGGATTCTCCAAACTATAACACCATCCACAGCTCAATGAATGTAAACAACTCGAACAATTTGTATGTCGACTGCAACTTTTACATTGTTCATTACCACTTAAATTCGAACCACTTCTCGATGTTACACCCATTAATCCCGCCTGATCAGTCCATTCACGACATAATCCAAATTGATATTCAGACGTGTAGACAGAAAATGAAAAACATTCCTGCGTTGCCTCACACCATACACAACGTCCTTTTTCATCTAAACATTGTGTACAATTTGATCTCTGTCGACATGGTATTGGACATTGTTTCAAATTAATAACAGCGTCTGGTAATCTTCCAATTCTTGCACATCTTGCCTCCTCAGTCCACCATTCGCATAATCCACTTTTAATACACGATTCACATGATATATAATTCGAACAATTTGCACATGTTGATGGTGTTATTGTTAAATAATGCCAATCATTTATCATTTCCTCTGAATCATTATTAATAATTGTACAACTTTCAATTTCATTTATTGAACGCGATACACATTTATCGCTAATATCACACCAACCACATGATGAATCAGTTAAACAATGAAGACAATTTTTATATTGATTACATGTACCATTTTGATATGGTTCCAAATATTCAAATGTAAATACTTTTGGATTTTCAATTTTTCTATTATGCGTTATTTCCATTTTACTTGCGTATGCATAACTTGCCGTTACCATTCGTTTTGATTCAAAATCCAATAGATAACGTCCTGATTGTAATGTCATTTCACGTCCATCGGGCCATTTTGTCGCAATACATTGCGATGTTTCAGCTGTTAAATTTGCGACCAATTGCTAAAAAAAAGAAAAATTATTTTACCATAAAAAAAAAAATTAAATATTTTTTACAACTTCTATGAAACTATAATCAATGATTATTATTATTATTTTAAAAATCATAAATTTATTTCATAAACGATAAATAATTTATTTGAGGTAAATAATTTTTTATTTAAATCAATAATTTCTGTAATTGAATCAAAATTTTTTTCTCTATTTTTTTAATTAAATAAGACGAGGAAAATTGAAAGGAATTATTTTCAAGTATTTTTCATTTAGAATAAATTTTAGAATTTAAATTCATCAAAAATTTGAAATAATTTTCAATCATCAATTTTATTTAATCATATTTAAAAAAATATTCAACTTTACAAAAAGAAGGAAAAAAATTCTCATTTAAATATTTGTGATTATTTTAAAATAATTATAAATCATTGCAATTAATGAATAAAATAATGATATATATATTTAATAATCAATAAAATATATATAAAAATATTTCTTAATTTTTGAAATAATTTCAATTATCCTCGAATTAAAAATATATAATAAAAATTATTTTTAATTACTTATAAGCAAATAATTAAAAAATGTTTGCAAATTATTTTAATAAAATAATTTTTAAAATAGGAGACAAAAATTCTAAAACTTTCCAATAATTAAAAAAAACAAAGTATTATTTTTCCAAAGAAAATTTTTTTCCTAGAAATTATTTTTTCCAATGATAAATCATTGAAATTATTTTCAAATAAATTAAAAAATTGAAACTATAAGTAAAAAATTTGAAATTACTTTTTTAAAAAAAAATAAAAAATTGAAATTATCTTCAAATACTTAAATAAAATATTCAAATTATCTCAAAAAAAAAAAAAAATTATAAATTATTAAATATAAAATTATAATTATAATAATAATTATTAATAAGTTATTATTATTATTAGTAATATTATTATAAATTATTATTATTATCAGTAATATTATTATAAATTATTATTATTATCCAAAATTATCTTCAATTAGGTAATCAATCAAATAATTGCAATTATTTTTCACTATTCAATTAAATAATTACAATTGCACAATTAACAATAAAAAATAAAATCTAAAAATTAATTAATCTAACAATATCCCTTTTTTTCAATTATTCAAACGTAAAAAATAATTAAAATTATCTTCAAAATTAATAAATTTAAAAAATTCAAAATTATCACCAAATAATATGGAAAATTTATTTTCAAATAATAAATTAAATAATTGCAAATTTTTTTTATTTATAGAATTAAACAATTAAAATTATATGAAATTATTTTTATTAAGTAATCATCTTTAAATATTTTTAATAAAATGAATAAAAAAAATCTTTATTTACTAAATCAAATAATAATAATAAAAATAAATGCAATAAGCAAAAAACTAGTCAAATAGTCAAATATTTTAATGAATTTTCGAGTTAAAATAAATTTAAGATTTGAAGTAATTTTACTTTTTGTAAATTAATAATTTGTGATTTTAATTTTTTTTTTTTGTTTTTTTGTCGTGAACAAAAGTACTGATTATGAAAATAATTTAAGAACAAAATAAAATAGAAAATATAAAATGAAAATATTAAAATAAAACATACCATTTCTTGACGATTATCACTTCGTGATACATTGAGCGTTGCACTATTATAACTAACGCATATTTTCAAACGTTCCATTGTATTATCCCAATAATCTTGTGGCAATCGAAGAAATCCAATTAATCTTGCAATCATTTCACCGCCAAGTGCCGATTCTGTTTTTGCACCTTGCATCGATGGTACATTAAAATCAACAGTTGTTGCATTAACAATTGTCACTGAATCAGGTTGTGTAAAATTAACTGGCGGTTTATATGTTAAAAATGTTAATCCCGGCCTTTTATCCATTTCACGGCATTCTTCAACTTTTGCAATTTCCGTACCTTTTGGTCCCCACCAACCTGGTATTTGTGACAATGTATCATCGCGAAGACCACAAACACCATAATTATCATCCTTATGATGACAACGTGCATTTTGAACACACCATGTACATGTACCTAAATTCAATTTATTTGAAACTGAACTTTTACCCCTTGCATTTGTACCCCATCCACCACCAGGTTGTCCATGAATTAAACACGAATGACAATCGCCTAATGCAGGACAAACACCGGGACAGCGTGTTGTTTGTAAATTTGTCGTACAATTACTGCCAACTGTTCTTCCATAACAAATCTAAAATTTATTTTTTCTATTAATATTTTTTTTCAAATTAAAAATAATTTAATTTTTTCTATTAATATTTTTTTTTTTCAAATTAAAAATAATTTAATTTTTTTCCTTACTTCATCAGCTGAACACCATCCACATTCAGGATTAGCGGCACATTCAACAAAACTCTTGTGACGTGAACATATTTGTTCGGGTTCGATAAAATCATGATCACCAGGTGCAACCATTGGTGGTAATGTATAAGCAAGAAGATCTGCATTCACATTTCCATGATAACCGCCAACTAATAATAATGTATTTCCATTTCTAACATCAGCGGCATGTGCAAATACACCTTGTTGTTTTGGATATCGTGAATCTACAAATTTTATTTTAATTTTTTTAGTACGGTAATTTATTCACTTATTTTCACAAATTATTTCAATTTTTTATTAAATTTATTTACCTGGTTCATCTGAGCCCAATACATCATGACTAACCCAAGCATGACAACCCAAATGATATAAATACATTTGATTGTCATAGCAAATTTCTTCTTTATTGTGACGATGTGAGTATCCTCCAAAAACAACCAAATAATTACCTAAAACAAAATTAATAATTAGCATAGAAAATTTTAATTTTTAAAAGAAATTATAAATAGATTTTTATACCTATAATATTGCATGTGTGAAATGCACGTTCTCTGGGAACATAAGTATCACGTAAATGTGCACGTGGATAATGAATTTCTGACCAAACTTTTCTATCGAGTTGAAATGCAAACATCCTATCGGATAATTTACTAAATCGAGCAACACTCGCCACAACACCTCCATAAACTAATAAAGAATTTGTTCCATGATGATAAACAGTGCAATGTGCAACAACTCGCACGTCTAATTCTTTTCCACCTCGAGGTCTAACTTCTTGCCATCTTTCAGTACTTCCAGTTTTATCAGCTAAATATTAACAAAACAGGAAAAAAAACCATAATTAATAAAATAAACAATATATTTAACAATAAAATCGTTATTCAATAATAATTTATATTAATATTTAATAATTATACGGGGGGGAAACAATTCACGTTTAAAAATTGGGAAAAAATCACAAATTTTTTCCCCCAACAATTAATAAAAACTTACATAAATTCAATTTAATTGTATAAAGACTCGAGGAAAATTCTCCATCAACTGTACTTCCTCCAAAAAGATAAATATAATCATTCGATAATGTTAATGTATGTCTCGTTAATCTTGGCGGATAAAATGGTGAATTTTTTGCTCTTAACGTCCAAAGATTTCGTTTTACATCATAATGCCACAATTCATTTGATAGAGAACCATCTTCAACTTTTCCTCCATATATGACAAATCCATCTTAAACATTTGAAATAAATTTAATCAATAAATAAATAATTAAAAATTTTTTTTTTTTACAAAGAATCAATCATTTTTTTGTTTTAATTAGACAATTTTTTCGAATACTTTTTCACTGACCTTGATATTTACACGCGGCATGACCATATCTTGCACCTGGTTTTGGAATATCTTGATAATTTTCCTCCATTTGTTCTTTAATAACAAAATTTCCATCAGTGGTTGATTGTGGTTTAAATAATTGTTGTGAAAAAATATTTTTTTCCATTGGCTCATCAATTATTTTCTCTTTCCACGTTATATTACTTGAACGTTTAAAACGTGTATCATTATCCAATGATTTTTCATATCTAAAATAATTTTAATTAATTTTCTTCTCCATTCAATTATTAAAAAAAAAAAAAAAATTATTTCTATTTGAAATATAAATAACCTTTTTGTTGAATATTGAAAATATTGCGATCTAATTCTTCGTGAATGTTTTCTTTGTGATGAAATATTTTTCCCCCTATGATCACGTTTACGATGACTTTTTATTGCCGTTCTTATTGTACTGTTTGCTTTAATATTATTTAAAACTTTCCAAATTATTGATGTTTTTGTTAAACCATATTGTTCACCAACACCTAATTCACTGGCAAGTAACATTGGATCAAGATATTCAGCAGAAGATGTACCTTCTGAAAAATGATTTAGAAAACAATTTATTTATAAATTTTTTGATAAAAATAAATAAATAGAAAAAAATTTTTACCCAGTACAGTGCCAGCTTCATCTTCCCATTTGCTAATATTAAAACGATAAACTTCCAAATTACTGAGTATAAAATTGAGATTATATCCTCCAAATACATATAGAGAATCAGTTTCATTAACATAAACCGATGTATGAGCTGCACGAGATGTCATTCCTCCTTCTGAATGTGAAAGCCAGTGCCACCTTTAAAAAAAAAAAAAAAAAAATAGAAAAACAAAAAATTTTTCAAAAATAATATAGTTAGTAAATTATTTTTTAATTTTAGTGATAAAAAAATGATTACCTATTTCCTTCAGGATGTGTTTTATGCAATGAACAAGATTGTCCTGAATAGCCATCAAAACATTGACATCTTTTAATATCACAACGACCCCCATGGCCACAATTATTTGGACACAATATTTTTGAGCAGTCACGACCACCCCAATCATTTTCACAAAAGCATGTATTATTAATACACTTGCCATGTTCAGTACAATTATTTGGACAATCAGTTACTGAAAATTCAGCATGAAATCCATCCAAAACATAATTTGTATCACTATAAAGTAGAATTAACATCTGCGAATACATTAAAAAAAAAAAAAAAAAGTATTTATAAAAACGTTAAGAAAAATTAAATTTATTATTAAAATAATTTGTGAGACATACAAAACCCGATGTTGATGTAACTTGTTGTGGTTCTGTTTTACCACTAAAACTACCCAATAATGGAGATTTAAATGAATCACCATCGTAAACAAATACATAATCATAACTGCATTCTGTACCCATAGTTCGAAAACTTAATGTTATAAATTGTCGACTTGAATTGGCTATAAAAAATCAAAAAAAAAATTAATTTAAAAATTAATTTAAAAATTAATTTTAAAATAAAAAAAAAAATAGTTGAAAATAAATTAATTTAAATACCTCTTATTAACCATTCGCAATGTGAATCTTGAGTGTAATTCGATCCCATAGGACCATCGCTAATAATACCCCAGGAGTCGGTAAATATTTTTCTTGTTTTATCGCAAGGAACTTGTCTTGGCAATGCCTGGGATGCTAAATCGAAACATCTCATCAGGCAACACCACATTATAATCCATACTGATAAAATCTTTGCCAAATCCATTTCTCAGTACATAAAAAGTACTGACAATTATTAATAAAATAAATCTCATTGTCTATGTCTACTATTTCTCCAAAAATAATAACCTACGTTGTTGACACCTGTTTTATTTGTATTAGTTTATTATTATTAAAAAATTAGTTTATAATATCAAAAAAAAAAAACTTACCAGAGAATTGCATTATAATTTTCAAAATTCTTGACCTCGACATGTAAAAGCTTATATGGCCTTGTAATAACAGATCTGCAAGGCAAATTTTTCTCTTGACATTCAACCATTCACTTAATTTAGTTTATGAAAATCTAATTCTAACAATGAAAATTCAAAACAAATTTTCATTTTCACAACTAAATTATTTTTTTGATTACTGACCAAACAAAAAAAAATGCAATCGAACCTATTTTTAATATACCTGTTTTTTTGAATCCTTTTCCAACTGTTTTTTTTTTTAAACCATAATTACTTGAAAATAAATTTTTTATTTATTATCATCATACGTAAGAATATTTTTTTTTTTTTATTATTAATTTAAGGGTACGGTCACACCTCAGTCTCGTCTGTCAACAAAGCATACAAATACTTTTTTTTTTTTTTTGTTTTGGCCTGTTTTTTTTCAGAATTTTTCCTTAAATCACCACAATGAGAGTAAACGAGATAACAAGTTTATTTCCATCTCACTTTATAGTAATAACCTTACATATTTTTGATTGGTCGATAGTATTTTCTGGAATTGTTCCATTAACCAATGATAAATGCGATATCTAGTGATATCGAAGTTTTTGACGAATCATAATTAAATGATGGTTAAAGTTATCCAACCCTGTTTAAATTCTAATTGGTCAATTTTTCAAGTCAGCTGTTTTTTAGTTCTTTTTCTAGTTCTTATTTTAGTCACAAGAAAGCAGCACTTATATCACGTGAGTTCTAGTGATGAAAGAAGAGAGAGAAAGAGAGAGAAAGAGAGAGCAGAAGACGAAAAGCAATCAAAAAGTCTCGACAATGAAGGTGTAGTCAACTAATTTTTTGTGAAGTTTTAAGAACATACGTTTCCTGAAGATAGTGCAAAATTTGATTTATTAAATAGGTAATAATTGTTGAATTATAAAATTAAAATTAGAATCATTATAAAAGAGAATTGGGGAGTTTTTTTCGAAATGTATTTTTGACATGGGCGGTAGCAATATATATTTTGTCACTAAATTATAAAGAGAGAATAGTTTATATTGATAAATATTATTTATCTATTTTTTCTAATTAGTCTTGAATTTTTAATAAATATGTTTTTTTTCAAATATTGTATAAAACATTTGTGTGCGCATTAAGTATGTGCATTGCGATTATTGATTTTATGAATTCTTTTACGCCATTGGTATAAGAATTATTGATGTTCTCTATATTATAGAACATATAAATTTCTCGTTAGTAACGAAATGTTCACAACAAAAAAAAAAAATATTTCATTTAAATGAAAATTATTCTTAATTGAGTTTATTTTGAAGTACTGCATACTATTGTCATCAGTCAGATGACTTGAGTTCTAATGTCACGTGGAATAAACGCGCCTACTTATGTAATATATCACAATCCATATTAAACTTCTGCCACACCTCCGATCCCTTTTTTTTACTAATATTTAAATATTAACATTTATTACCAGATAATATAGTTTAATTACTAGATTCTTTTATAATTTATTTATTTTTATAATTTATTTTTATAATTTACCGATAGAAATGTTTCGATTTGACAAATTATTGAAATATAAAAAATAATAATGTAAATTATTTTTTTTAAAAAAAAATATTTTTTACAGGCTTGACAGGTAGACGTAATTAAAAAAAAAATTCGTGAAAAATGACGGAATATTGGTTAATATCGGCACCAGGTGACAAGACTTGTCAACAAACATGGGAGACACTAAATAATTTGACATCAAAACAAAATTCATTGTCTGATAATTATAAATTTCACATTCCTGATTTAAAAGTTGGAACATTGGATCAACTGGTAGGTTTATCAGATGATCTTGGTAAGCTCGATGCATTTGTCGAGCAGGTAACACGTAAGGTGGCAACCTACTTGGGTGAGGTTTTAGAAGATCAAAGGGACAAATTGCACGAGAATTTAATGGCTAACAATAGTGAGTATTATTTTATTAAATTTTTTTATGTTTTTATTCTCGGCTTTAAATTTTATACCAATTTATATTTCCATATATATTATATTATATTATATTATATTATATTATATTATATTATATTATATTATATTATATTATATATATGAAGAAATAATTTTATTTCCCTTTTTTCTTTTGTTGCATCAGCAGAAAAAAAAGAGAACAGTAGGCAAGAGTACAAAAAATAAATTCGAAATTAAATTTCATAGAGCTATATCTATTTTTATTATTAATTATAATTATACCTTTTTTTTAATGGTTAAAAGAAAGCTAATAAATTTTTTTTTTTTATATTTGTGTAGTTTATTGTAGAATCAAAAAAAAAAATTGAAATTTCGACAGATATTTTTTTGGTACTCTTGCATTAAGATTTAATGATTGACGTTATGTGTATGATGTCTTAGAAATGTCACTTTTAGAATGAACATTACAAATATTGAAACTAAATGATACTAAACACGACACAAAAAAAAAAGAAAACACAAATACACTTATTGAAACTTAAAAACTTTTTTCCAATAATAATTGAAAATAAAATATTTTATTTAAAGTTTCATATTGGTTTGTCGGAGGTAATGACTTCAACATATTTCAGTAATCATTTTATAAAAAATTTTTTTGATCCTTATTGCTCTTATTCATTTAATATTCAATTTTAATAAAATAAAAAAGATTACTAATTTTTATCTTAAAAAAAAAATTCATTTTATTTTTTTTTGTGTGCATTTAATAAAAAAAGCTTTTTGCTTTTATTAATTACATTGATTGTAATTATTAACAATTTAATTAATCCCTTGATAATCATAATTAAGTTTTAAAAATTTGTTACTTTAATAAGTAAAAGGTGTTTATTTTTATCAAAGAAGAGAATAAATTATAATCTAAAAAAAAAAAAAAAACTAAAATTTTTGTGTCAAATTAAAAAGCTCTCAAAATGCATCTAATTATCAAAAGACTCGTTAATAATTAATTATATTAAGAAATTATTACTTTTTAATTTATTCATAATTATTTATAATTATTGATAAACATGATAAATAAATTAGTAAATTTTCACATGAGTCTATTTCGATATATTGATGTAGATTGTATTAATAATGAGATTTAATTATCTCTACTGTATAACGCTTATTACGTTTTTTTTTTAAATCTTTTTAATTTTTTCATTGGTGAACATTTATTTCGTTGTATTTTGTGTTGTGGCTTTGCTTGCTTTCTTTTATTTGGACCACATTAACCCTCTCCTTTTACCCTATTCGTTGTTTATTAACAATATTGCTCATTATTTATTATACACGTGCACTGCCTAAATTTTGTATTAAAAAAAAAAAAATTTATAACGATTTTTTCAAAAGGCATATGTGCAAAATAAAATAATAATATTTAAATAATAATTGGCGCGAACGAATCTATCGAACGAGGATTTATTAAATTGTTGATTATTATTACTAAAATTTTAATCTGAAAATACACAAGACCACACATATATCAGAAAAAAAAATGTATCTTCAAATGTGACGAATGGATGACAATTTAAAATAGAGAGAAAAAAAAGATGCTTGGGTTACTGTGGTCACCAAGCTCCAAATTAGTCACTGCATAGGTTTTTATTTTGATTTGATTTTTTCTATCAAAAATTATGAATTATTTTTAATTTGCTGAATATTTTTGTTGCGTCTTATGTATATGATTTTATTCAAAAGCAATTCGTTTGTTTTTTTTATTTTGAATTATTATTTATTCTTTTATTATGGCTTCATTATTCATCATTTTTTCTAAATTGTTTTAAAATTATTTTTAATTATTATTAAAAATTATTATTTTTTTTTTGGTTATTTTAATTATTTTATTTTTATCGTACGCTTATTTTCGAGATTTTATCTATTTGTTTCAGAGTATTTCATAGCATAATAATAAGTTGTACATTTAAAATTTGATTTGAAAATTAAATTAAAAGTAACGAAAAAAATTATTTTTATCACCAAAAAAAAAAGGTAAAATATTTCATTAAAGGTAAGAGGAATTAAGAGAATTAAATTTTAATTCGTTTTTTTTTTTTTTAAATAATTACAATTGAATTAATTATATTAATAAATATTATTTAATAATTAATAATAATAATTAATAAATTTAAATAATTTTAATTTAAATTGTTTAATAAATAATATTTTATATTTTAACGAAATAAAAATATAAATACTATAATTAATCGTACTAATGAATATTTTAAAATTGATTGAGATCGTTATAGTAAATATTATTATAAATTTTTTTTTAGTAATTAATTTACAATAATTAATTTTAATGTAATTATAAAAAGAATATTTTTTTTTTTTTTGCAAAGAGTGTTAATAAAATTTTGTTTGTCTTAATTTTTGTAGTATTGTCAAAAATTGGTATTGAAAATTATTTTCACATTAATCAATGGGTCATTCCACTCGTGCACATTTTGGAGCATTGAATTGAATTCTTCGTTGATTTTTTGTTTGAAAAATTGTATTTTATAAAAATTTAATTTTTATAAAAAATAACTTTTTTTTTTTATTATCAAGGATTTTTATTTAACAAAAAAAAAATCGAATAAATGTACACTTAAATTTTTCTTTCTCGGCCAATATTTCAGGTATTTTACACGATGATAGTCAACAAATTTGGAAAAATTTTCGACAAAAAATTATTAGTAATTTATATTGGAAAACAAATTTTTTTCACCGATTATCTTTTTTCTAACAAAATTTTTTCATATTTAATTATTTGATTTGTAATTTTATTAAATAATTTTTGATTTTTGTAATCAGGATTGTAAGAACCTGTTCAAGGCCCTTGAATAAGAATGGTATTAAATACTCTGAGACATGTTTTTTATTTTTTTCGTTTCGATTTTGTCGGCATTGTTAAGCGTAGGATGCAAAAAAAAAAAAAAAAAAAATATTAGTTGAGCGAGTCGTGTAAGAATGATCGCGAGGAGTTTGGGACTGGGCTGTGATGGATAGGTCAGACGTCAATGGACGGGGAGAACACGAGTCCCGAATTGGGTCCCGATACACCGCCAAATACACCTGTCACACCATCACAAAAGACCTTCAGGGACCATCATCATCATCACCACCATAGGCAGTGGAGGGACACGGATAAATTAGAACCAGAACAAGGAGCCTGTCTAGGTCAGCATCAATATCGTCATCATCATCGCCACAATCATCATCATCATCATCATCATCATCATCATCACAATCATCCTCATAATCATTATCCTAATTCTGAAAAAAAGACATCAACCAGTTCCCAAGGCGCCTGTGATGTTCGAACATCAAATGATTCGTCATCGATGTATTCGTGCTATCATGCGCATTGGTGCTCTGCTGCTGCTTCTTCAACTCCATCAACTCCATCCTTAAGTCCCACTAGGGCAAGTTCCTCTCTTTCCTTTTCATCCAACTGTAGCAGTGATGAAGATGGAAAATTGCAACATCAACGAAATTCTGCTGGACGACGTTCATTCTTTGATGACGACCATGATGATCATCAGGAGAATCTTGATGATGCCGATGACGAGGACAATGAGGACCTAGACAGCAATCATGATCAAGATCAAGAACATAGTGGCAATTTGCCAAATCCAGGTACCCGTCCCTTCACCACCTTCTCAAAAAAAAAAAAAAAATCTTCTACGTGAAAAAACAGAAAAAAAAAAAATAATTTATTAAAACTCCCTCCTGTCCCTGACAATGAGCTGGTGAAAAAAAAATTATCAAATCAGTCTCTACCTACGTATAAATATTTTATAAACCCTTTAAACTTATGTATTCTGTATCCTTTTGCACCGTGGACGATTTCATTTTAGCTTTAGCTATTTCCAAAGTTGATCATTTTAATCGTCCCAATTTCTTTCAAATTATCATTATATTCGACATAAACGAGAGATTGATTTTCTTTTTTTTTCTATTAAATTTTCATTTTTTTTTTGTAAATTTCTGATTTTTAACGAATTTTTATTTTAAAAAATAATTTTTTTTTTCCATTAATTTTAGTTTAACGGAATTTTTTTTTGAACGAATTTTTGATTTAAACAAATTGGCTTAAATTATATTTTAACAGAATTTTTATTTAATTATTTTTATTCTTATAAAATTATTATTTATTATTTATTAAATATTAAAATTAAATAGTAAATTATTTTTCTTTCAAATTTTGTATTAAAATAAATTGACTCTAAAATTTTGATTTAGAAAAATTGTTGAAGAAAATATAAAATTTCCAATTGAATTAAAATTTTTTCAAAGAACTAGAAAATTATTTTGTAAAAAAAAAAAATTAACAATCTCTCTTTTATGTTTAATTTTTCTTTTTTTTCAAATTGTGTGCAGTGAATTTTTAAGAGAACACAAAATCAGTCGGTTCAGCATACTTGGTGTACTATTTTTTTTTTTTTAAACGCCAAAAATAAAAATTGAATAATATTTTTTTTTTACAATAATAAAAGAACTCTTTTATTATTTATTATATAAAAATATTTCTCGATGGAATAATTAATTATATCGAATATTAATATATCCTCGTTCTGATAGATCGTTTTTTCTTGATAAAGAAAAAAAAATAATTTACCGAAATTAGGTTTATTACAAATACGTATTTATTTATTGTCAATCAATTACGCTCAATCGACTGTTTATTTATACATATATAAATATGTAATATATATATATATCTATAGTATGTTTATGTGTGTGTGCGTGTGTGTGTGTGGCACAGTCCTGAAAATTTATATTGTTTTACACAAATCCTTTGCTTCGCTTCCTTCGTTAAAATAATATTCACTTTGTCTTATTCATTTATAGTGTCAATATCACATTATATTGTCATTATCATATTTTATAATAATAACAATAATTCTGTTTAATTATTAAAAATTAATTTTTTAATTAATAATTTTAATTTTAATTAATATTTTTTTTTTTGAATTTTATTTTTACTAATATTAAAAAAAAAATTCTAATGCCAAAATTAAAAATGAAAATTAATTATTTTTTATAAATATCAAAGGATATTGAAAAAAAAAATTTTAATTCTAAATTATTATAAAAATTATTAAAGAAAAATATCCGTTGACGTTTTGTAAAAATTTCGTATTATCAAAATCAAAAAAGAGAAAAAAAAATATTCGTTTAATTTTTTTTCTATATTATAGAATTAAAAAAAATATTCTATGATTGGACGGTATTTTTATATATTAAAAGGTATTGAGAAAAAAAAAACATTTTCAACGCGAAGAAATTGGGGATTTTACAGCACGCACAGTAGAAACTGGTTTGTTTGCTTAAAATTTGTTTTTTCAAAAAAAGTCACGAGTATTTAAAAAAAAAAAAACAATCCCATTATAGCTCTGTACAAAATTGTAGGATATATGACCATTTTGTTTCTTTGCAAAAAAAAAAAAAAATTTTATTTATTTTAATATGAATAACATTAAAAATTTTTTTTTTGTTAATTTTAATTAATAATTCGCAAATTAATAATTAAAATTAATAAATTATAAATTGACATATATTTTTATTGAAAAATTGACAATTTACTATTATAATTAAAAATTAATAATTAATATTGTTTAATTAGTTTGAATTATTTAGTAATTAAAAATAATTATTTTTTTTACTACAATTAATTATTTATTTATTATTATTATTATTAAATTCATTTGGATTAATAATAAAATTAAAAATTTATAATGTTATTCGCTATTGTATATTGCTATGTGAGTTTCATTATAATTATTTTACAGATTGACTATACTGAACAAAACGATACATATATTATACAAAAACAATATAAAAAAAAAATTACATTGACTCTTTACATGTTTATTAATGAACAAATTATAGTGACAACACAATCAACAAATTAATAAATTACAGTCGGTACAATAGTTTCTAAGACTGTTTTGCATGATCTCAATTAAATATTGACTGTTAATAATGTTGCATGGTAAAAAAAAATTTTTTAACTATTTTTTTAATACTCAATTTAAGGTGGTGGTTAAAAATTTATTTTTTTTTACCAAAAAAAAAAATTAACATTGGGAAGATAAATTTATTTGTATTTTTTTTTATTATTTATTTATTTAATTATTATTATTTGTTGTCTTATCTTAAAAATAAATTCACGTAATTTTTAAATATCCCTTTTATTCCACAAGTAATTATTTTGTTTATAAAATTTAATTAAGTAATTTTTAAATTTAATTAATTTAGTCATTTTTATATTTAAATATATTTTTTAAATTTTATTATTTAATAATATTTACGTATTATATTAATAAATTAATGTGGGTATTATATTTCAAATTTCGGTAGTCACATCTGCTTTGAGATGTTGCTTGGCTTATTACCTACACACGTAATAATAATACAATACAGTAATTTATAAAATAATTTAAACAAATTCGATCAATTTGCATCATTTTTTTTTTAATTAAAAATAATCTTATTTGCTCTAGATTTAAAAATTCATTAAAAAAAATTGATATTTATTTATAAATATTAAAATAATAATAGTTTTTAAATTAAATAAAAAAAATTATTTCTTTTTTTAATTTTCGTAATTAATTTTTTTATGAAAATAAGTTATTCTTATAACATGAAACATTGAAAATAATTTTTTTTTTTTTAGAAATAGATTTATAATAAATTTAGATTAAAAACTATTTAGGAAATATATTAGTAAAATAATTATATCTTATTTTCATTAGTAAAAGTAATTATTGTAATACTGAATATTTTAATTGTTGTGTTGTGTTCGTTACCTTCGTTACCATAACACACATATATAATATTTGCATCTCTTAAACAATTGTTTTCAATACTCATTTATGGAGTTTTAGTTTATTTAAATGTTGTATTACACTTTTAAAGTAGGTTTTAAATATTTTATTATGAGTCGATAGGAATTTTCTATAGTATTAAAATTAATTTTTTTTTTCAAATAAAAATTATTGAAAAAAAAGTGCATGTTCACACCTATGAAATCAAAAAAAGTAATTATTTGAATTAAAAAAGAAAAACAAAAAAAAAAAAAAAACCACAAGTAGTTTATTGATTGATTATAAAGTATAAAAATTAAATTATTTAATTGTTTCGGGTGATATTAGGTGATCTTCCAACATATATAACACGATTTCAATGGGACATGGCAAAATATCCAATTAAACAATCATTGAGAAATATTGCGGATATTATCAGTAAACAAGTGGGACAGATCGACGCTGATCTTAAGACAAAGTCTACCACTTATAATAATTTAAAGGGTAGTTTACAAAGTTTGGAAAAGAAACAAACGTATGTTTATTTTTATTAATTTAATTAATTAATTTTTTTAAAAAATTAATTCTTTGATAAATTACTGTTTTTTTAAATATCAAAATTTTAATGAATATTTTTTTAATTAAAAAATAATTTATTTTTTTTACAGAGGAAGTTTGCTGACGCGTAATTTGGCAGATTTGGTTAAAAAGGAACATTTCATTCTTGAAAGTGAATATCTATCTACTCTTCTTGTCATCGTCCCAAAGTAGGTTTATAAAAAAAAAATACATGATTTTCATTTAATTAAATATTTCGAATTTTTAATTAAATTAATTTTTTAGAGCAAATTTTCAAGAATGGAATACTGTTTATGAAAAATTGACGGATATGATTGTTCCACGTAGTTCACAACTTATTAAACAAGACCCTGAATATGGTTTATTCACGGTGACTCTATTTAAAAAAGTAATAGAAGAATTCAAATTACATGCACGTGAGAAAAAATTTATTGTTCGTGATTTTATATATAATGAAGAAGAGCTTGCCGCTGGTTTGTAAATCTAAATTTTCAATTAATATTAATAATTTGTTATAATTGATTAATAATAATAATAAATTTTGCTTTTTTAGGAAAAAATGAAATCACTAAATTAGTAACAGACAAGAAAAAACAATTTGGCCCACTTGTTCGTTGGTTAAAAGTAAATTTCAGTGAATGTTTTTGTGCCTGGATTCATGTGAAAGCACTTCGTGTTTTTGTTGAATCTGTTTTAAGGTAAATTTCAAGAAAAATTTGTTCACTTTATTTTTAATTTAAAATAATTATTTTCAATTTACTAAGAAATTTTTTTTTTCTTTTAGGTATGGCTTGCCAGTCAATTTTCAAGCAATTCTACTTCATCCACATAAAAAGAATACAAAACGTTTACGTGATGTTTTAAATCAACTTTATGCTCATCTCGATTCATCTGCAACAGCTTCCGGTGGAAATCAAGATGTAAGCAAAAAAAAAAGAATATTTTTATTTACGCATAATTATATTAATTTTTATTTATTTTCTTGAAATTTTTCCTTTTTTCAGAGTGTAGACATTCCAGGCTTGGGTTTTGGTCAAAGTGATTATTATCCCTACGTTTATTATAAAATCAACGTAGATATGGTCGACAATAAAGTTTAGTAAGTAAATATTGAATCGTTGTTAAATTCAACAAACGGAATTTGGCGGCATCGTTTAATTTAGCTAATTTTTATTTCAAGTTTTAAACGAGAAAACTAAATCGATTATTATTATTATTATACTCTAAAAAAAAAAAAAAAGATAAAATCATTGCACTCAGAAAAAAAACACAATTCTGTGTACATTATCTTCTCAAAAAATAATTTATAGGAAATATGTTAAAAATTGTAAAAAAAAAAGAAAGAAAAATTTATACGGTTCTCAGGTATATAATTAATTTATTCTATTTGCAAATGCAAAATAAAGAAAAATCAATTAAAATGGGGAATAATATTTTTATATAGTTGTAAACAGAGTTTATAGTCGGGCACCGATGCCTAATGTCTTTAAAAGAAAAATTTAATGTCAATGTATCTATTTGTACAAAAAAATTAATATTTCAAAATATGTTTCCCAATTCAAAAATTTCTTATTAAATAATTCTCCAAGCCAAATATATTTTTTTCCCTTTTTAAAATTTAAAATTGTAAATTATAAATGGAAAAAAAAATTATTGTAATAGAATTATTAATAGAAATCTCAACTTTAAGAATCGCGTATAATTATTATTTATTTATTTCTTTTTTTTTTTTGAAGAAAATACTATGTTTTCTTTGCATTAAATCCTATCAAGTATAAATTCATTTTAATCCATTTTAATTCATATTAATTTTGTAATTTAAATAAATAATTGAAAACAAATTTTATTTCTAAGCAAAAATTTATAAAATTGCTTTAAAAAAAGAAAAATTGGATTTTAGTTCAGAAAGAGATATATTTTTATCAGTATTTTCAAATAATTATATTATTATATATAAAATAGAAACATGTACACAGAAACTGTAAAAAGTCATATAAGTATTGGAAATTTTAATTTAAGAATTGAATTATTTCATTGTAAATAGATCAATGAAATTAGAAAATCGAAAAAAAAATATATATATATTTCATTATTTCGTTCATAGTAATAATTTTCTTTTAAAGATTATAGTATTTTTTATTAGTTTAGATGCCATTCCAAGTTTTATAATCATACTATATTTGCTTTTACACAAAGACCTATTAGAATAATTTAAAAAAAAAAAAAAAACAAATCTCAACGTTTTACCAAGTGCGCAGTTGCTGCATTCGCACGAATTCGAAAAAATGATCAATAACATAATTTTTTTTTTTATAGAAATATTTTTATTATTATACTTGAATTCGCACTCAATGCATAAAAAAAAATTGATCATATTGTAATTATTATTATTATTATTGTAAACAGATAATATTGAAAAAAAATCCGAAACACTGTGTCAAAATATTTCTGAGTATTAAATTTGTTAAATTAACAATTTTAATTTGATAATTTTGTCAATTTTTGGAAAAATCAAATTTACTACGCGTTTAATATATTACAATTTGTTTCAATCAATTGATGACAATACAGTGTGCGTTATGTATATTATTACCTTGTTATGATTATAATTGTGAATGTTGTTTTTATTTGTAAAAAAAAAAAAATTAATTGAATGAATGAATATTAAAAAGAAAAAACGTTAAATAAAACTATTGTAAGTTGTAGATACCGTTATAACGTGACTTTTTTTTTTTGTTTATTACCATAAATACTTATACATGTACTGTAATAGGTACTGTGTAATTATAAATAAATATGTTGCGTTAAATATTTAGTATTTTTATTACCTTGTATCTACGGCACAGAGGTTATCAAGCACATATTTAAAATTGTAGATTTTGATTTTTAATTGTTGTCGATTAACCTTTAATCCATTAATCTTTTCTTTTTTATAAATTTGTTTACGAAAACTGAAATTTTTGTCACAAATATAAACAACGGGTAATCAAAACTGAAATTTAAATCAACCAGGGTTGAACAGGTAAAATAGTTGATTTTTACTCGAACCTTTAAAATGTGACACAAATTAAATTTGCCTAACTTCCCAACCTTGTTATTTATGCAGTGTGAATTTGCTTTTAGGACTGTTTGCATGATTTTTTTGTGTTCGGACAGCATTTTTAATACACTGTCAGTTTATAGAAATTGAATAATTTATTCTATATTTTTCATCTCCAGAAAATGGTAAGTAACTGTTTTTTTAATTATTTACAAATTTTCGATATTATATTCATAATGAATGAATATTTGTCAAAATTTTGTTGTGTACATAATTTTAGGTTAGGAGGGAAATGCATTGTCATCTACAATTTTTGAAGTTTAATAATCATTATATTAATTAAATTGTTAAAATAATTATTTAATTATTTCTAATTTATACAATTTTTACTTATGTAATACCTTTTAAATCTAAATAATTGATTTTAAAAGTTTATTTCAAAAAAGTAAGAGTCATTCTAAATTGTTATGAAGGAGTTTGAATAAAATCTTTTGAATTTTCAAATTTTTTTTTTTTAAATACACATTTAAGAATTACTATTAGTTTTAAAAAGTATTTCATTTAATTGATAAAAAAAATGAATTATTTTCAAGGCTCGACGATATGATACACGTACAACAATTTTTTCACCTGAGGGTCGATTATATCAGGTAGAATATGCAATGGAAGCTATTAGCCATGCGGGAACTTGTCTTGGAATTTTGGCAACTGATGGAATTTTATTGGCTGCCGAAAAGCGAAATACAAATAAACTTCTCGATGAGGTATTTTTTTCTGAAAAAATTTATAAATTAAATGACGATGTTGTTTGTTCAGTGGCGGGAATTACGTCAGATGCAAATGTCCTGACAAATGAATTACGATTAATTGGACAACGATATCTTTTGCAATATGGAGAGCCAATTCCTTGTGAACAACTTGTTTCTTGGCTTTGCGATGTTAAACAAGCTTATACACAATACGGTGGAAAAAGACCATTTGGTGTTTCAATTCTTTATATGGGATGGGATCGTCATTATGGTTATCAACTTTATCAATCTGATCCAAGTGGAAATTATGGTGGATGGAAAGCAACTTGCATTGGTAATAATTCAGCGGCTGCAATTTCATCGCTTAAACAGGAATATAAAGAAGGTGAAACAACATTAAAGGATGCAATGGCACTTGCTATTAAGGTTCTTTCAAAAACATTGGACATGAATAAACTTTCCGCCGATAAAGGTAAAAGAAAATAATATTTTTTTTTTCATTAAAAAAATTTAAATAAAATTGTAATTTTTTTTTTCTACAGTTGAATTGGCAACTTTAACTAGAGAGAATGGAAAAACGAAGACAAAAATTTTGCCAGCTGCCGAAGTTAATGCATTGATTCAGGAACATGATAAATTAGAGGCACTTGCCGAGCAGGCGAAAAAAGAAAAGCAGAAATCTTAGTTTTATTTAATTTTATACCTTTTTCAATTGTCTACGAATTTGGTTAATAGATATATTCAATAAAGTGAATTCTTTTTTTTAATTCAATGAAACGTATATTTTTGGGCACTGGGATCTATAAATTTTAATTAAATATTTTAATTTTAATCGCATTATTTGATAAAAGTCTTTATTTAAAAAAAAAAAAAAAAAAAAGATGAATGCATCATACTAAAAATCTTATCGATTACGTTTCGGTAATAAATTTTAGTCAATTGTTCTTTGGATACGGAAGATAATTGAGAAAATTGCCAGTTTAGAAGTTTTACATTTAAAAATAAGAGTCGGGATTTAATTTTGTTTTTTAATATAAGAAAATACTAAGGTAATTTTAATATTTTTTATTTATATTTATTCTCTATTTTTTAACTGTATTTTTTTTCACAGATAATATGTATTTTCTAATATTTATCTACATTTGGAGTTTTATACATGGACTAAAATCAGGTGAATATATACATATATAAAAAAAGGTATAATTTAAAAAAAAATTAATTAATTTATTAATTGTTTAATAGAACTGGACGTTATGAGACATCCTAATTGGATATTACTCAATAAAGAAAATTGCGGCATAAGTAATTCAGATCGTATTATTGGAGGAAAAAATGCATCTTTAGGAGCTTATCCTTGGATTGTTCAAGTCGGATATAATATTGGATTAAATACAACATTTTCATTCAGATGTGGAGGATCTTTAATTAATGAACGTATTGTCATCACTGCAGCTCATTGTATTGTGAATTTACCTAAAAAGTTGGTATTTTATTTTAAATTATTTTTTAAAAATAAAATTAGGTAATGGAGAAATTTTTATGATTGTAGATTTAAATTGTCAATTATACGAGTGGGAGAACATAATACGCAAACAAATCCTGATTGTGTAAAAGATTATTGTGCTGAACCAATTCAGGATATTGAACCAGACAAAGTTATTGTTCATAAAGAATATAATAAAATTCCACTTAGAAATGATATTGCTATTGTTAAATTAAAGAAATCAGTAATTTTCAATGGTATGTTCTTAATCACTCCCTATTTTTTATTATAAATAGAAATTGAATAAAAATTGAAATTTTTTTTATCTAGAGAATGTAAAGCCTATTTGTCTAGTAAGAGATGAATTGCTGAGGAAAAATTTCATTGGAGAAATAGCTGAAGTCGCTGGATGGGGAATTTTAGATATCAGTGAGTAAAATAGAAAAAAAAAATTTTTTTTTATATATTTACTTTCATCAGAATTATGATAAACTTTTTCTAATTTCATCAACTGAAAAAGGAGATATATTTCATAAAGAGATTACAAAAATAAATAATCTCAATTGAGAAATATGTTCTTTTAACTAATTAAATTAAAAAAAAAAAAAATGAAAGTAAAAACCTTGAAGTAAAGAAAAAAAAAAAACAATCAAAAAAACATTAATATTTTTTTCCAGAAAAATCAAAATCAAGTATAGTACTACAAACAATAAAAATGCCAATTATAAATTTAGAAAAATGTAAAAAAAAATTTAAAAATTCTATTACTATTGGTCGAGGGCAAATGTGTGTAGGAGGAAAAATTGGCCATGACTCATGTGGCGGTGATAGTGGGGGTCCTCTAATGAAAGTCGAGGCTCTTGATGGACCTCCAAAATATTATTTAATTGGAACCGTTTCTTTTGGTGTAAAATCTTGTGGAAAATTTGCCACTCCTGCTATTTATACAGATATTTCTCAATACATCAAATGGATCTTAAATAATATTAAATAATTATCAATATTTTTTTTTAAAAAAAATTTTAAATTACTTTTTCGTTCATTCATTTTTAAAAATAATAATAATGGAACATTGTTAGTAAAAAAAAAAAAAAAAGAAAAGAAAACAAAATGACGGAGTTACATTAAAAATTCATCGAGGCTTTTATATTGATGGGTTTTTACCAATGTTTGAATAAATTATCAGAAATTTCGAAATCGCCTTGAAGATTTTTGTCATAGAATTCGTAAATTATGGGTGAGGCAATATTAACCCTGAACCCAGTCGCTTCTCTATAAAACAATTAGAGATTTGAAATACATTGTCAGTCGTAGATTGTTTCTTTCTCTTATTGGTAGGGTTTTTTTTAGATGCGTATTATTTAGTCACGAAAAACAAAAATAATATTTGTTTTATTTCATTAATACAAATGGAATTTTATTTACTTATTTTCGTTATATTTAATATTTTTATTAATCGTAAGTATTTTTGGTGTTTAAATAATTTTAAATAATAAAAATTATTATTAATTTTCGTTTTCCTTTTTTTTTTTTTTACAGAGTCATTGGTATTTGGATGTTATACTGCAAAAGGTGAATATGGAGAATGCGTTGAAATTCGTAGTTGTCCGACAATGTTGGAAATTCTTAAAAATAAATATTGGCAGCCTGAGATTAAAAAATATTTACGAGAATCAAGATGTAATGTTCCAGTGTCATCAAGTAAAGAAGTTATAATTTGTTGTCCATTATATTCATCATCATCATCATATACAACATTGGCTCCAAATTCACAAAATTATGATTTACTTCCCACTAATTGCGGACAAGATACAATGGATAAAATTGTTGGTGGAGAAGTTGCTGATATAGATGAATTTCCTTGGATGGTTCTTTTGGAATATTTAACACGTTAGTATTAATTAATAGTATCTCATAAATTAGTTAATAATTAAAAAACTTAGATTTAAATTTTTTAATTATTTTATTAGTAATTGAATATTATGATGAAAGTATTTTTTTTAATATTTGTGAAATGTTTAAAGAAATTTAATTAATTATTATTGAATGAATTTTGCGAAATTTTAGCAAATAAAGGAAAGCAAACGAAATGCAGTGGTGTTCTTATCAATGATAAATACGTCTTAACAGCAGGTCATTGTATTAAAAAGATTCCTTTAGGCTATGAAGTTGTGAATGTTCGTCTCGGTGAATATGATACAACAAAAAATCCAGATTGTATTGTTTATGGAAATTTTAAAAATTGCGCTGATCCAATTGTGACAATTTCCATTAATGAAATAATTACTCATGAAAATTATTATCCAGCATCGATTGATCAAAAAAATGATATTGCTTTATTGAGACTTGAACATAGTGTTATATTTACAAATTACATTCAACCAATTTGTTTACCACAAAATTCAAATGTTGAGAGTTTATTGTATACAGCCGGATGGGGTAAAACTGAAAATGGAACGAATTCTAAAATAAAATTAAAATTATCAGTTCCCGATTATAATATTGAAAAATGTGCCTCTAAATATAGAACTGGAGGAAGAGATGTTGGACATGGACAAATTTGTGCTGGTGGTAAAATGGGAAAAGATTCATGTAGTGGTGATTCTGGCGGTCCACTTATGGCAAAATCATTGAGAATTAATGACGATAAACCAAGATGGGTGAGCGTTGGAGTTGTTTCATATGGACCAAGTCCTTGTGGATTAGATGGTTGGCCTGGTGTTTATACCAAAGTATATGATTACATGCCTTGGATCCTTCGTAATATTAGACCGTAAATTTAAAAATTTCGTTATTTAAAATAAAATACTTTTTTTTATGAAATTAAATTTTATTTTACATTTCATTGAGTCATTACATTAGAAGAAATAAAATAATTTTATTTTCAATTGTAAAAATGTATACTTTTTATTTAGCTAATTAATTAGAAAACAGTTTATTACATTTTTTCACTAATTTATTTAACTGACATGTTTGAAATAATTAAATTTCAACTTTTTAATAAATATAAAATACTTTTTAACAAAAAAAAACAATTTAACTTTTTTTTTATATAAAATTGTCATTTATAAAAATTTTTAAATGAAAAATTTTTTTTTCAACTTAAACTAGCGCTTAAATTGCTTAATAGAATTTTCTCGAGTACATCCAATGGATTCAATAATCTCGAACCGCTTAATATAATTTTTGGATGTGCAAAATTATTTATTGATGTTTTCTCATGAACAATTCTTGCCTCATCTGCTGTTATTCCACCAATAATATAAATTATAATTAACGAACTGTCCGATGGATGTTTCATTCTACCTTTCATTAAGAGACTAAAAAAAAAAATATATATAAATATTAATAATTATCTCAACTTTAAAAACAAATAACATTTTTTTTTTTTTATTAACTCACTTGAAACTAGTTGAGAGTAAAGAAAATGTATTGCACTGTAAATCAGGAATTTCCAATTTATTTGGATCAATTAGATCCGTAACCAGTCTTTCGACAAGACCAACTTTTTTTGCCATTTCTTGTTTATTTGATTTATATATAATTGATCTTGAAAAATAAATACGAAAAAAAAGTCATATAAAGAAATTAAAAATTAAAAATTATTTTTAAGAAAAATAGTAAATTACTTGTAATTTTGTAAAGTATGACGTTGACTAGCAATTGCATGAAATAAATCCATTATATTGGTGGCAATTTGTTTTGAGGTTTTCATCATTAATTTTTCATCAGTAATACCTAAGGGAAAAAAATTAATTAAATGGCATTTAATTTTTTTGGGGGGGGGAGTTAAAAAAACTTACCAAAACTGAGGAGAATTAAAGTTTGATGATAAACTGATAAATCCTCACTTGATTCAATTTCATTACATTTTTTAATATCCTGAAAAATAGCTTCAGCTAATGAATTTCTCAATTGTTCTTCTTGTTGAGGGGGAAAATTAATATCATTTCCAACCATTGAATAAACGTGAATAAGAAGTACCAATAAATTATCCATACTTAATCCTCTTGTTGATCGTGATTGAATAATATTGCTTAACTGTTTAGTTTTTTTTAAATAAAAAAAATTTAGTATTTACAAATTTTATTTATTAAAAAAAATAAATTAATAAAATTTGTTACCTGAGCAACAATACTTGATGCATCTCGGCTGACTGCCAAATTTTGAAGTATCAACTTTTCAAAACTTATTAATAATTCCAATTGTGATGTTTTATCCGATTTTAAAGCTTGAATAACAGCAATTATAATCTGAATAAAAATTGTTTTTTTTAATATTAGAAAGAAAATTTTAAATTACCATTATTTTATTATTATTTACTTGAAGTGTTTTGCTTGATCGTGTTAAGGATTCAATATTTTCTGTATTTCGAAATTTATGAATCAATTTTTCCAAACTATGAGCCGATACTCGAGTTGCTAATTTTGTTTTAACTGGACTTTCATTAACAGTACTCATTTCATTCAACATTTTATTAAACGCTAAAAGTAAATCTTTTTGCTTTTTATGTAACAATAAATCCATAAAATTTGTTTCATTTGTTGCCAAACAACCTGGCACCATAAAGGAAGACAAACATTCCTAAAAAAAAAAAAAAAAAACCCCAAAGAAATAATACCAAAGAATTTAGTTTTTAAATTATTTAAATTCTTACCTCTGCTCCTAAACAAAGAGAAGACATATTTACGGCAATATCATTATCATGATGATTTAAATGTGGTAAAGTACACAAAATTCTACTCAAAAGAGATTCTGTATTATAAGAACATCCTGTACATAAATCAAGTGTTCTATCCAATAGAATAAAAGAAACATTTCGTTCATCAGAAATTTGCTGCAAAATTAAATAAAAAAATTAAATGAAAAAAAAAAATAGGAAATAATTCTAGAATTAATTTTATAATTACTTTGCGTCTATTTATTGCAACAGGTAATGTTGATAATTTTTCTGCAACAATATTACTCAGTCTTCCCATTGAATAAATTTCTTCTTTAACATTTAAATTTGTAAATAAACTATTCATAGAACTAGCAAAATATTCTATATCATTTTCATAATGAATAATTGATTTTTCATCAATTGGTGGCATCATATTTCCAAATGGTGGTGTTAAAAATACATAATCATTTAAAGAAGCAGTAAATATTGGTGTATAAATTATCGTTACATTTGTCTCTCCAATCTATAAAAAGAAAAATTTTAAATTTCTTTCTGAAAATATTTAATAGTTTTTTTTTTTTTTTTTTTATTTTTTTTTTACCTCTGTATCATATTTTCCATCGGTCCATTTAAAATCATGTTGTAATTCATAGTTTTTATTTTCTCGTGGAAAAATTGTATTATAATTTAATACACTTGTAGGTACTGAACAAAATATAATACACTTGGAAAAATGATTTTTTTCTAATATTAATTTTATGGTCTCATTGTAAAATGATGATTCAGCCGAAGTTGAAATAATAACAGCTTTATTTGTTTTTTTAGCTTTTATAAACTGGAAGAAAAAAATTCAAAAATTATTAATTTAAAAGTAATTTTCAGTGATAATTTTTTTTTTTTTAAAACACTTACCTTTAAATTAAATAGAGATAATTCATGAACAGAAGAAGCGCCAGAATTTTTAAAAGAAATATATGCTTTATCACCAGAATACCAATGAAAACATTCTGCTGCTGCATGATCTATATAAACAGCAGCTTCAGAAACTTCAGATAAAACATATTTCCAGCAAGTTTCAGTGAAATCAAATATACTCTTCACTTGCTGCATCTTTATAATTTTAACTATTGGCAAGAAATAAAATTTTAAAAAAGATTGTAAAATTCTTTTTCATTTTGCTTATTACAAGACAAATATTTTTACCTGTTTTAATTGGATTATAATAATTAACTTGATAAATACATCTCCACGTAGTTGTTTTAATTATTAACTAATGTTATTTAATTGTTGTTTTTATTCCATAATTTGACACTTTTGAACTATTTTTATTGAGGTTATGACACCTATACAAAAATTCAGTGGCGCCATCTGTTTATCGCTCATTGGTTGCTGTTACCCGCGCAAATATGAAACTGACCAATGAGTTTCAAAAAAAAAAAATCGAAGTCATTTCGATTATCGAAGTACATCGAATATCGAACTGCGTCATTTCAGCGCATTTGTCATTTGACTTTATTGAACAATTAAATTATATTTAATAAATAAATGTAACAATGTCAGGACCAGTGTTACCTCCTATTCCCGCTTCACTAAAAGGTATTCAACATTATTTGAAAATTGCAACGGAACATGATCAACGCGATCCTGTTGTTAGTTATTGGTGTAAGTATAAAGGTTATGTTTACTTACAAGTCATTTGTTTTTTTTCTCATTTTTAATTATTGATTGAAACCTAATTAAGAAAATTTCTAACGAAATGATTTTATTATAAAATGATCCACATTCGTATGATAAATTTTGTGATTATGTTGATAAAATTTGTCATTTAATATTTTTTTTTAAATAAAAATTGTTTAGGTCGTCTTTATGCACTTCAAACTGGATTGAAACTTTCATCAAAAAGTAGTGAAGAAACAAATTTTCTTATGAAATTAATGGATTGGTTGGAAGTGACAAAAAAATCGTTACACGATAATGAAGCTATAACTAATAATGTTGCTGCTCAAGCACATTTAGAAAATTGGGCATTAAAATTATTTTTATACGCTGATAAAAGTGATCGTGCTTCTAATTTTGGAAAAAATGTTATTCAAAGTTTTTACACTGCTGGTCTTTTATATGATGTAATCACAACATTTGGTGATTTAACCGAAGAAGCTGCACAAAATAGAAAATATGCAAAATGGAAAGCTGCTTATATTCATAATTGTTTAAAAAATGGTGAAACACCTGTCGCTGGTCCAATTGGCGAGGAAGAAGACAGTGGATCACAATCTGGTAAGAATTTTTTCAAAAATATATACATTTGGCAATTTTTTTTTTTTTAAATTAAAAAAAATACAAATACACCTCATCTGCCATCTCATTTTGCACTTGATTTATTAATTTTTATCCAAGATTTTTAGCGGTTTATTAAAAAAAAAAAAAAAAAAGTATTCGAACTTTGAATAAAATAAACCGTTAAAGTAGAAAAATTTAAAAAAAAATGTAATAATTTTATATATAATTTTTGTCTTAATTGTACAGTTGACAATTTGGCTTCTATCGATGATGATAATGATACAGGTGACTACTTTCAACAAAAATAAAATAAAAATACTAAATTAAATAAATAAAATTAATTTGATAGTAATTTATGAAATTTTTATATACATATATAGAAAAACAAAATATTGAACCGGATCAAAATTCTGAAGAAAATAATGAAAATCAAGGTAATATTTCTAATTTTAAACGTTTTCGCAGCTATTTTTTGAGCTAATTATTACAAAAAAAAAAAAAAAATTCGCTTTAAATCAAATTTTCGTCATAAAATAATTTTTAAAATATTAATTTTAACTTTTAGCTGAAGAAAATAATGCTGAAAAAGAACCTGATGAAGGTAAAAGCAAAAAAAAAATAAATAAATATTAAATTTCACTAATTTATTTAGAAAATGAAATTTTCTGCAAAATTTATTTTAAAAAATAAAAATATATAAATTTTTAAATAAATTTAATATTTCTATCTTGTAATAAAAAAAAAGAAGTAATTTTTAAAAATCATGAAAATTTAAATTTAACGCAGCCGAAGAAAATCAAACGGAAGAATCTGGTGAAGGTAACTTAATAATAAGAATAAGATTAAGAATTATTTGAAGTGAATATTGTAAAATTTGTTTATTTTATTAATTTTAATTATGATCGTAATTTAAAAAAAAAATACAATTTAAATTTAACGCAGCTGAAGAAAATCAAACAGAAGAATCTGGTGAAGGTAATTGAAAAATGAGAATAAAATTTTGAAACTATTTAAAGTTAATAAAAAATTTACATATATATTTTTCAACAGCTGCTGATGAACCTAATGAGGAAGGTATTTTAGTTTTTAATTAAAATTTTAGAATGAATTGCAAAGCAAATCATAAATGCTTTCATTAGTGCTTCATTTCGTTAATTAATTTATTATTGTATTGTATTATTATTATTATTACATTCTATTATTATTAAATTATCTTTCGTAATTGATAAACAATTACCGATGTTGAACGATAATTTCATTTGCAAAATGAGATGGCTTATTTTTTCTTAATAAATAAATTATCACCTTTTTTTTACAATGATGCTTAAAAAATTAGAGCACGTTTTAATTTGACATAATTAGCAAAAAAAAATTAAAAAAAGAATATATTATAATTTGTAATTTTTTAAGTTTCAGACACGGGAATATCAAGTCCACCACCAAATACCGATGCATTTGGATTTCCTTCAGTTCCAAGTAGTTCTAATTCAAATATTTCACCTCCGAAGCCATTGAATATTCCATCAGAAAATGAAAATTTCATTCCAGTTGAGCCTAATCCTTACAATCCAGCTCCTACGCCGACGAATCCAAATAATGGACAACAAAGTTTTCAGAATTTTAACAACCTAAAAACAGTGGGTAAGTCTTAAAAAATATTTATATCTTTTTTTTTTTTTAATCTTTTAGGAGAAATTCTACCTATAAATTGTGTTTTCTTAAATAAAAATGGTTTGAATTATTCCTAAGGGATATTAATTAATTTAAGTAAAGAATATATTAATCAGGGTATTCGTAGTTTCAAAATTTTATCATATTATTGATAATAAAACTAATATTAATTTTAAATTAATTAACCATCAGTTAATATTTTAGTAATAATGATAATTGAAATTAGTTTTGCGCATATCTCAAGTTTCTTCACAAAAATTATTTCTTTAAAACAAAAACAAATGTGTAAAAAATACCTTGGTTAAGAGTGAAAATCAAAAACAAATATATATTTGGGTCATTTAATTATATTAAATTTACTGTAAAATAAATAATTAAAATTATAGTAGAAAAATTAAATTAAAATTTTTTAAATTATAATTAAATAACTAAATTAATTAAATAATAAAAAAAAAAAATAGAGTTTTGGTAAATTTTTTTCCAAAAATATCTCAATTGCTACAAAGTGGCAGAATTTTCTAAAAATAAACTTTGGATGCAAAAAGATAAACCACTTTGAATGAAATATAATAGAATGGCTCATTAATTAAAAAAAAAAGAGTAAATAAATAAATAAAAACTATTGCAACAAATAGGAGGTGTAACTCTCAGCGTGGAACAAATGACAAAGGCTCAAAAGCTTATAAAATGGGCTGGCAGTGCCTTAAATTATGACGATGTACCTACAACAGTTTTGAATCTACAAAAGGCTCTTCACCTCCTGACCACCGGCCAAGAGATGCCTTAATTTTGTTATTAACAAAAAAAAAACAAAAAAAAAAAAAAATACACACAGTACCTAAATGCTTTGATCACTGCTTTCAAGGTAGCAAAAATATTGTTGCCAATTTTAATTACATCTATTTGAAAGCTTACAGCAGAAAATAACAAAGTTCAAAAGCTTCTAGAGATACTCTTTATTTTTAATTAACAAAATTTCAAAATATAAAAATAAATTTTAATTGTTTAAAAATTCAAATTAATTTTATAATCAAAATATGTTTTTTTTTTTAATTAAGGGATGAGATAGCGCAAAACTCTTTTGTAAATAATGTCGCATATATTTAAGTTTAAAAAAAAAACTTGCCTAAATGTTAGTGTGAAATTATTTAAAAATATGCAATAAATATGCTATTTTATTTATACCAAATATTTAATTTATGGATATTAAATAAAATAGGAATTTAAACAATTTTTTTTTAAATTTAACTCAAGTTTTAAATTTTAATTTAATTAAAATTAATTTTATTTATAATAAAATTTTTAAATATTAATATCATTAAATTTAAAAAAGAAATTAATTTTTTTTTTTAAATCGATAAATTAATTAAAAATTGCAATAAAAGAGAAAATGTCACGTTATGCTTTTTATTGAAAGGACATTGAATACATTTTTTGTTTTTTCTAATTTTTCTTTCTCAGTTATACACAAAAGATAATTCAACATTCATACTCATTAGCTATATGTATATATATTTATACAATATATCTACTCAGTCTAAAGCGTGATGTTTGATTATTTCATTCCTCAGGCAATTATAAAGAATCAATTCTATTATAGAAGTAAATACTTTCGAAAATATTGGATTTTTGTAAATTATTTTAAAATTATTTCTATTATTGTAAATGATTCAAAATTTATTATTTTCAAATTAATGGTTTTTTTTAAAGCAAATTTAAAAAAAAAAAATTTCTTATTTTTAATTATGAAAAATGCCTGTTTTCTCATAAACAAAGAAAGATTTTTTTTTTCTTTTTTGTTTAGATATTTTTTTCTCAACTTTCGTTCAATGCTTCCTAATAATTATAATAATAACAATATTATATATATACACGTGCAATCATTCGTAAATCTAGTCCAAATTGAAAATGTAAACATTCCCTAATATGCTAATTATGTAGCACATTAATTTTTTTTTTCTAATATAATTTAATTAATTTTTTTTTACTATATATCGAAACAGACACGTAAGATTTAACAATTGTTCACTAGCAGTGCACTCGTGTAAAACTACATTTTTTTATGTGTAATATTTCAGTAATAATAGTTTAATTAATTTAATATTCGAAGTGATATCGAATAGAACACATTGATTCCAAGTGGCAGTTAGTTTGTGCTCAAGCTGGCATTACTAATCAAGATGAATTATTCTTTATAGTAAAATTGCCGATGAGACTTTTTTTTTTATATATATATATTAGGCGATTATCAGATTGAGAAAGCATTTAATTTGAGAAAGAAATTTCAAAAAAACCAGCGATGAGCGAATCTACTTGGTCGCAATGAAATTACAATTATTTCATATCTACTAGCATTTTTATTTTTTATTTTAATTATATACTAATTTAAATTTGACACCAATATATGTCGTATGGAATTTAATTAATTACATTTTTAATTTGATATACTTATTTCATTGAAAATAAATATGTCAGTGAATTATAAATGTAATTAATATGAATTTATTAATTATTATTATTATTAATACAACAGCTAGGAATAAGAATTATAAAAAGGAAATCTCAGCTGCGCTCGTGGTCGAAAATGACAGTATTATTATATTCTATAATCATTTATTCCTATATGTTTCATAGCTAAAATTTTTCTCTCGATGAGAAAAATTATTTTGTTCTTCTTTCTTATATATTTGTTTTTTTTTTTAGTTCTTTATATTATATTATATAATATATAAAAGCCTCGAATTCTCGAATCAGTCAAGAAAAATTCTGCCATTAAGGTTCCACTTGGTGGTAGTTCCCTGAATATATATTTATAGCAGAATGAAGCTCTTAATGCTCATTTTAAAAAAGAGCTGTGTCAATGATTTTTTTTTTCCCCCATGAAGTTAGAATAAAATGTGCAAATAATAATAAGAGAAAAATGAAAAGTGCGAAAAAAATTATTATTTGTGTTTGTGAGAACATAAGAAACCAAGTGGGATTTTTCTTATTTTCTTGTTTTTTTTACTGTCGTGTTTTAATGGAATATAAATCAATATTTATATGTAAATTCATTTAAGCTTCTTCTTTTTCTTCTTTATTCAGTCTTGTTTTTTAGTTTTATCATCTACTCCATTTGCCGTTACTGGTTGTGATTCTTCTCGTCTCAATTGCCAATCTATCACTAATCTTCCACTCAACATGAAAAAGAATACCTGTTAAAAAGACATCAATTTTTTTTTTTTTATTAATGAGGGCTTAAATTTCAAATATTTAATTATTCAGTGAAAATAATGAAATTTTAATTTAATTATTCAAATTATAATTGAAATTTTTTTTTTATTGAATGAAAATTATTTGATTAAATAAATAAATTAATAATTCGTTACCAGCGCTGGAGCGATCCTTTCAAATTTATCGTTCACCATGTAATGTGAATAAACAGCCATTAACATTAGGAACAAAAGTATTCCATTTGATGCATTTTTCACTTTATCTAAAATTATAATAGAAAAATTAATTCAATTTTATCAAATTAATTTTTTTTTTCATTATAAATTTATTAAAACATACGACTGGGCACTAGTGCCATTGCGAATCCACAAATAATTTCCAATGTTCCAACAACTCGTCTGTACCATTTGCTTGGAACTTTAAAATCCAAAGTGCTTGCAAGTGGAAAAACCTTGGCATATTTAACGTATTCTTTTCTCTGAAAGCAAAAAAGAAAAAAAAAACCATTAAATAGAGAAATTTTTCTTAAAAAAAAAAAATTAATTTGTTAAACATCAAGAAAGTTGCTCTTCTTTTTAACATATTGGCGATTCCCCAAGTACTCAATTACTGTTTTGTTCGACTTGTGGCAATGGGACACCAAAATAGCTATTACGCCTTTGAGAAACTTGATAATTTGTCTGACATTCAATTTTATTTACAAATTTACAAAAAAGACGAGAGTTAATTTTTCCAAATTTAAAAAAAAAATTTGTTTTGTTATAAATTTAGTTTATAGATTTTCATTTTTTATTAAAGAATTTTTTTTTTGAAATTTAATAATTTGAATTTTCAAAATATTTATATGATAAAATCAATTACTTATCCATTATTCGCCCTAAAATATTTTTTTTTTTCAAAAAAATTAAATAATAAAGTATAAAAAAAAAAATCTACTAATGTCGGTCAAGTTGAACTGGCACACAAAAGAGTTACATCAATTTCTTGGAAAGTAATATACAGTTCAAGGTACTTAAGTTTTACAAAAGAAAATTATTTACAAACACATATAAAGAATTTAATTATTTGTTATATGTATGCTTCTCATTATATTCATATCTTATGTATATATCAAGTTGTAACTTTCTTTATAAAAAAAAAGAAGCATATAAGAATTATTGATTTAATGTTTATAATCCATATAAGACTATAGCCATAAGGAGAAGGTTTATAACCCAATGAAATTAATTAAAAGAAATTGATCAATAAAAAAAATATTAAGACGTTATAAAAGAATTGACAGTGAAAAAAATTTCAACTTTAAAAAAAAAAAAATTTATATTTCAAATTAATTTCAATGAAATGTAATATATTAAAATTTTTAATGAAAGATTCCTTGCACTAAAATCCCAGATGGTGATAACGTAAAAATTTCAACTATACATAAAAAAAGAAAATTAATTAATGGAATTAAAATTTTTTTTTCTTTAATGATCGGTAATATTTATTAATTAAAATTTTTAAATATTTTGAAATAAAAAAATTTTATCTTGAAAATCAAAACAATTTGTCAAAATAAAATTATTTGTTTATAAAATGTCAAATAAAAAGGAAAATTATTTTTTTGAAATTAAAATCAATTTTCTTTGATAAATTTCAATATAGAAAATTTTAATAATTGAATAAAAAAAAAGCAAATTAAAATTTCACGAATTAATTTTTCTATTCTTAGTTTCTAAAAATGTGTTTTTTTTTTTTTTTTTTTTTTTTTTTGAAAACTACATTAATTCTCTGTTTCTTTTCTGTCAGTTTCGCATCCCACGCTGTCTTTATGTAATAATAGATTTGAATTAAAGAAGAAGAAATTTCTTTGACGTTTCAAATATTATGCCAATATTATATAAGAAACAATTTTTACTAACCAAATCCTTGTGAAGATCTTTACTAATATGGGATGTTAATTTCATTGTTCCAACAAAGACAAAAAATATGCCCAATAGGACTGATAATGATTTAAGAACAATTGAACCCATCTCTCTTGGGGTTATTATTATTATTATTATTTTCTTTTTTTTTTTTTTTTTTGCTCTCAAACGAATGTATTATAATATTCTCACTGAAATTCCACACACAACCGCACAAGAATAATCAATTTGGATCGAAAGCCTACTAAAGCACTTCTGTTGCCTCGTATCGTCACACTTTTACTAGATGCGTAAGAATATTATTAGATTAGAGAAAGACGAGTACTGTAAAAAAAAAAAAAAGGCTCTACTTATTCGAGTGATAATCAATAAAAGGGCACTAAAAATTATAAAAAATAGTTTTACCAATTTTTATATCAATTGATTTTTGAAAAAGTACACTTTTTTTGGGGGGGGAAAATTACAATATTGATGAATTATAGGAAAATAGAACTCACAATTTTTTTTTTTTAGTTACTTTGAAGTAAGATTATTGATAACGTCCATGTTTTGGACGACGTTGTTTATCGTCGTCGTCGTCGTCGTCGTCAGCTGTAACGCGACAGCGCAAAAACCACGGGGACGCTCGGCGTCTATCCTGACGTCAGAGAGAGAGAGAGAGAGAAATCGCGTCGGCGCTTACATATATACAGTTGTTGTTGTTGTTGCACCCTCTCACTAAATCTAAAATCACCCTTGTAGAAATTTTCTCCCCTCTCTTTTTTCATCTATTGTTGTGGAAATTGTATAGATTTATATTTGGGGGGGGGGTCAAAATAAAGTATAAAACTAAAATGCTCCAAAAAATTTGCTTTTCCTGAAAGAAACAAAAAAAAATTACAGAGTGGCTAAACATTTTTTTTTCTGAAATTTTATTCTCATCTTTTGGAATTTTAGTACAAGGAAAAAAATTATGAATAATCATAATCGAAATTTAAAAAAAAAAAATATAAAATTTTAGAAGGAAAGAAAAAAAAATATTTTTTTCAATAATCAAAAAAATATTTGCAAACCTATTAGACGCTCTTCAATTATTATTCTTGAAAACAATGATTTAAAATTATTTTTTTTTTTTGAAAAAATGTCCCTTTTTTATTAATTACTATTTTAGATTTCTTTCAAAAACACTTTTTTTCAAGAATACCTGAAAAAAATAATATTAAATTTATTAACTATCTAAACACTATATAAACTTAAAAACATATACGAAATTTAACTAAAAGTGATTGAAATTAAAAATGAAATAAAATATTTTTATACATTAAAAATAATTTTATTTTTTACATCTTAATTTTAATATCGTACAGAGTTGAAAATTTTTCATAATTATAAAAGTTAACTTTAATAATATTTTTTTTTGAACACTGCAAAAAAAAAAAAAAAAAAGAAATAGACAAACAATCGAAACAAAAGTGTTAAAAAATTAAAAAAGAAAAATTGTCGACAAAACTTTTTAAAAAAATAAAAAATTGTTTTTTTTTATATTTTAAAATACAAAAAATATAAAAATTAAAATTTGCTTTTGTTTTGATTGTTCGAGATTTTTCATATTAACTCTATTAACATTATACTGTTTATATTTTTACAATAAGTCTATGAATAATATTTATTTTAGAACTTATATTTTTATAATGAATAATTATTAATATATTATAATACAGTATTTAATAATTAAATATAAATATTTAAATATTGTAAATACCTTTTCTTTCTTTTTTTTTAGGATAATAAATTATTTTTTTCCCCACTAGTATTTAATTTAATGTTCACAATCATATTTTCTTTTGAGACAATTGTCGTCGATGCATTACTATCGGTTAAAATAACAGGTCTGGTTCTTCGTTTTACAATCACTAATTTTTTCTTCTTTAGTTTATCATCAATTTTTTTTGTTTTAGATTTTATATCCGTTGTTTCTTGTTTTATTTTTGAAATTGGTTTTTTCACTTCTTTTGATTTTAATAATAAAAGTTGATCATTTATTTTCTGTTGGGCTTCAATTGTTTTTTGTTCTTTCATAATTTTTCTCCTTTCCTTCACGGCACTTGAAATATTTCCCATTTGAATTGAATTTGATTCCACTTGTTTTGGTAAATTTTGAACTTTTATTGTTGATGAAATAGAAACTTTTTTCACATCTACACAACATTCATCCAATGGTTTTAGAATTTTATTTTCTGAACATACAATTTTAGTTTCTGTAATTTTCACTCCTTTCTCTATATTTTTAGTCTCTTCTTTTGAATTCGAAATTTTAAGCTTTGAAATTTCTGCATTTTTATTTTCTTCTTTTGAATTCGAAATTTTAGGCTTCAAATTTTCAATTACTTTTAATTGATTTTCTTCTTTTGAATTTGGAATAATTTTTTCCTGATTCCCTTCTTTTGGATTTGAAATTTTAGGCTTGGAATTTTCTGTATTTTTATTTTCTTCTTTTAAATTTGAATTTTTATGTTTTAAATGTACTGTTATTTTTTCTCCATTTTCTTCATTTGGTCTCGGAATTTTAGATTTTGAATCCTTTATAATTTTTTCATGATTTTCTTTCTTTGAATTTGAAATTTTTGACTTTGAATTTTCTATATTTTTATTTTCTTCTTTTGGATTTGAAATTTTCGATTTTGAATTTTCAATTATTTCCTCTCCATTTTCCTTTTTTGTATTTGAAATTTTAGATTTTAAATTTTCCTTAATTTTTTCTCGATTTTCATTTTCGGGATTTGAAATTTTACACTTTACATTTTCGTTAATTTTTTCTTGATTTTCTTGTTTTGAACTTGAAACTTTAGGTTTTAAATTTTCTGTAGTTTTATTTTCCTCTTTTGAACTGAAAACTTTAGGTTTTGCATTTTCGTTAATTTTTTCTTGATTTTCTTGTTTTGAACTTGAAACTTTAGGTTTTAAATTTTCTGTTGTTTTATTTTCCTCTTTTGAACTCGAAACTTTAGGTTTTGAATTTTCTGTAATTTTTTCTCGATTTTCTTTGTTTGTAATTTTTAACTTTGAATTTTCTGCAATTTTTCCTTGATTTTCTTCTTTTGTATTTGAAATTTTCAATTTACTTTCTGTAATTTGTTCTTTATTTTCTTCTTTTGTACTTGTAATTTTAGGTTCTGAATTTTCTATAAATTTTTTTGGATTTTGTTCGTTTGGTGCTAAAATTCTACATTTTAAATTTTCGGTACTTTTTTCCCGATTTTCTTTTTTAGGACTTAAAATTTTACACTTGGAATTGTCGACAATTTTTCCCTGTTTTTCTTCCTTTAGACTTGAAATTGTAGGTTTTAAAATTATTTCCTGATTTTCTTTAATGCCTGGATCAGTTTTCTCATTTTTTGTTGTTACTTTTAATTTTATAGTTTCACATTTTTTATTTTGCTTCATTGTATTTGAAATTTTCCCCTCTACTTCTGTTGATACTTGATTTTTTTTAATAGGACTTATTTTTTCCAATTGTTTGTCTATGTTTTCAATTTTATTTGTATTATTTTTTTCAATTGTTCCATTTATTTCATCTCTTAATTCATTTGTCATTTCTTTTGATATTTCTTTGGCACTATTGTAACCCTCTTTATTTTCTTCCAAAATTCTCTCTGCCGATTCAATAAATGAATCGAGACTTTGTACATGTCTCTCGATAGTGTTGTTTAAAATTTCACCAAGAATTGCTTGAACCAGTTTAGGATTTGAATTTGTTAATTTATTTTCATTATTTTTTTCCTTGATTTCGTTGGGCAAATTATCCGTGAGCAATATTTCTTTATTAGAATTTTCACTATCTTTTGTCTTGTTATTAATTTCAATTTTTGTGATCTCTTTTTTTTCAATTTTTCCTTTTTCTTCTAAATTTGAAATTACTGACAATTTTAAAGTATTTTTATTTTTAGAATGTTCTCCGTCCTCTAATTTCTTATTTATTGATTCTTCGGGAATATTTGAAAGTTTTGTATTCTTTTTTACTAAAATCGTTTGGTTTTTTTCATTGGAAATAATTTTTGATTCTATAAATTCATCTTTTTTTGAAATTTTATCCGTACTTGATCTTCTATTTCTTGTGGAATTTTCTTTTAACTTCTGTTCCTTCTCTGAACTTTTTCTATTAATTTTCTTCTCCGAGGAATCACTGCGTTGATCTCTTCGTGCTCTATAATTTTCCAAACTAATTTTTTTATTTGGATCGGTAATTTTTAATTCTTTACCTCTACTTCTACTTCTTTCGGAATTGTAAATATTATCTCTTCTATCTCTACCGCTACCACAACTTTTACTTCTCGCTGAACAATTATTACTATTGTTTCGCCATTGTTGTCTTCTAGAATTGAAATCATTCATTGTTAATTTAACATCCGTATCACAAGGACGATCAAATTTATCTCGCCAATCTTCATTTTTATTTTTCTGATTCTCATTAAATTTCTCCTTCTGCCGTTGTCCAAAATTATCGCCTCTTAAATTGTCTTTATATCTCGAATAATTTCTCTCTGGACTTAAACTTTCCGATCTTCTTGTTCTTTTACTATATTTATCATTTCGTTCTCGTTCATATCTTGTATTTTCATATTTATCATCGTATCTTCTCTTATCATATTTCTCATGTCTATAATAATCTCTCTCATATTTTTTATGCTTAATTACATCCCTATGATCTCTATCATTATCATAATATCTCTCTGAATCGTATTTATTTCTATATTTATCATGTTCATGTCTTCCTCTATCATAATTCTCTCTTTTTTCCACATCTCTACGTTTTTCTTGAAGAAATGTTGATATTGATTGTTCTGAAATTTGATTGAGACGTGAATCATGACTAGAATTTTCCATTTTTTTACTATATTTCTCATCATTTATTTCATTAAATTTTCCAAAATTAGTATTATAATTATAAGTTTCAGATTTATGATTTTGTTTTTCAATTGATTCTGTTTCATTATCAATGCCCCAATTTTCGCGATAATGCTCGTAAACTATTTCTGTTTTTATACGTTTATTTGAAATAATTTCATCATTATCATCGTGAGATCTTTTAGTTGATGATTTATTTGTGAAAATAGTTTTATTTTTAATGGAATTTTCCTCATTTAAAGAACTCGTTATTGTTGATTGTGAATTTAATGTCGATGATTGTAATTGATTTGAAGATGATACATTTTCCTTGTTATGTATATTACATTTTACATTTAATTCCTTTAAATTATCAGGCACAGGTGATTTTATATTTTCCAATTCTTCTTTTCTTTCCATGTTTTCTTCAATTTTCTTCTCATTTTCACTCTCTTGATTCTCCAATATCTTCTTTTTATTGTCTTCATCTTGTAATTTTTTCCTAAGTCTTTGAGAATAAACGGTATTGAAAATTTTATTTGGTTCATATTTTTGTTCAACGTCATCGTCGTCTTTAATATTTGGCGCTGAATTACAAATATATTCGGACACGTCGACAATTGCATTTTGAGGTTCAATATTTTTTATAATCTCCGGTGGTGGTATTGGAACATGAACCTGTGATTCATTAGTAAATTTGGATTTAGAAATTTGTGTATCTTGTCTGTATTTTCCTCGTCGAAATGTTCTATCATTCAATCTAGAAAATTATTTTTAAAAAATTTTATAATTTATGTATCGTAAGGTGTATTGAAAAGGTTTAAGAAACTTTCGATTTATAAACATAACCTAAAATGGTCAACATTTTGAACTTCAAAATAAGAGGAAAATGGTTTAAAAAAAATATTATTTATTTTGTAATATAAAAAGAAAAAAGCAAATTTTTAGCAAAAGATATAAATATACATACTGTTGTCGAAGATCATCGATCATTCGTTCCTTTCTCGTGATTTCACCTTTAGCTGTCAATAATAGTGACGAGTAATTATCCTCCAATATTTTACTACATTTCTCAAGACCCTTAAATTTATTCGTCAATTCATTTAATTGTGTTTCCAATTTCACGCATTGTTTACACTAAACAAAATATTTAAAAAATTTTAATTATTATAACAACATAACCTGCAAAAGTGTTTGTCATATGCAATTTATAACTATACTTACTTTATGTGAATCATTTTCATTAAAACTTGGTATATCCGCATATATATCAATTTCTTCGTCCATAGCACAAAAATCGTTTAATTATTGCACACAATTTTACATTGTTATAAATTTTACGCAATTTTACTTTGCAACAGCTGACACCATATTAGACTTGCGTAAACTTGCCAAATGTCATCTATGCGCATGTGTATACTTGTATTTTAAAAAGAAAAATTCTTTATTTACTATAATTTAAAAAAAGAAAACGCTTAATATTATTTATATAATAATAATTTATTATTATTGTAATTTAATTTTTCAGTTATTGTTATTAAATAATTATTATTTTTAAAAATTCCCGCTTATTTACTTTACCGACAGTATTGTTGGTAAAAAATTTTTGCATGATGTCACAATCTGCTTTATCTGCAGGTCAACAACGCATGCGCATAAACGTATCTAGTCAGTAGTTCTCAATTCTAACCGTCCCTCAAACCGGTTGTTGACTATTTTGTCTATTAAAAGAAGAATTTATCATTAATTAAGAAACAATAGACTGTATATGTTATTGTAGTGTATTTTCGATCGTTTATAGGTGAGAATTCGTTAATTATCTATTCTGATGAATAAATAGTGAAATGTTTGAAAGTAAGAGAAACACTGAGGGTCTGGCCTCCGGATAAACGCCATACGCCAGTCAGTTCTCACTGGTGACGCGCGCCGTTGAGTTGTTAAGGTTTTATGTGTTGTGTCTTTTATTCAAAAAAAAAAAGAACTTTTTCCGTATACAAAAATTCCGTCCAAACTTTTGTACCTGCTTCCATTGTTTATATAAGTTATAATATCGTGATAGCATAGCGAAAAAGTGTTGTATTTGATTTCAAGTGAGTGTCGAAAGAATAATGTGCATCAAAGTGTAGTGTTTGAACTTGAAGGAAAAAAAAAGTGCGAGTAGGACACAGCCGGTAGCAGCGGATGGCGCTTTAAACTATGGAGTAGTAATTTTTTTCAAGGAGAAATCTCTTGTAGCCTCTTACTCTGAAAAAGCAAGGTAAGAGAATCCACTCCACTCACTTTAGATTCTTGAAAATTGTTAACAGTTTCCGAGTTGTTTCTCATTTCTATTATTTAAACCGTCGGACCTGTTGATGCAGAAACGTTTACGTTACCAGGGTTACTTCGTACGTCGAACTTCCCATGTGAATTTTTTTTTTTTAAATATTTTTCCGAAAACATTTTTTTAAATTATATTTCAGTTTCTTTTGATTTATTGTGAATTATGTCATATTTGAAAAAGGGTTAAAGGTTTTTTTTTTTAATGGTTAAACGATTTCAATATAATTTGAGAAAAGAGAATTTCGAGAATCTTTAAGAATTTGACAAATCAACGTTTTTAATTTTCTTAACAAAGGAGTCGCGTCCAGTTACCTATACATGTCATTATTGTAATCAGGAAACTTGACTCATAACTAAGTTATTGCAAATGATTCCGGAATGCTATTGTAATTAAAATATATATAGTATATTTCAGTACATTCTTTCTCTTAAATAATCAAAATTTTTCTATCTTGACTTTTTTTTTTTTTTGAACGTGATAAATCAACTTTGCAATTACGACGTTCATATAAGCAGTTAATAGAATTAATTGGTCAGTGTTAGATACTTGTAAATGACCCAGTTTTATAGTATATGAGACCCGAATAAGAATGTTATCTTAAGGTTTCTTTTAAGGCACAACATAAACAATAATACAGTCGACAAAAAAAAAATGATTCATTATTTTCATTATAAAAAGTAAAAAATTTTGCAAAGAAAATCTATTGTTCCAGATATAGAAAAATAAACTTTCTCTAACAAGTATTTAAAAATCAGTTTCTAATATCTTTTCTCAATTTTGTGAAATTCAAGACGTAAAAATATTGAAAGAAATAATTTTTTTTATGAGAAACAAAAGTCGTAACGTCAAATTTTATGACTTGCGTTTAATTAGTGACACAAATACATAACCTACAAAAATTAAATATAAAAAAAAAACAATGCGCTTTCTATACATAAAATTAACTCGTAAATTTTTTCCTGGCGAAAATAATAAGATTAACAATAATAATAAATAATAATAATAATAATAATAATAATAATGAAGTTTGTAATTATTAGTTTTCTATATTTTTAAAACTGTCGAATAGATGAAATATTTAGAAAATTTAAATTTTTTAAAATTATAAACTTGTCATTCTTTTGTATAAGCCACTCCTCGCAGTAAATGTTTTATAATATAATAATGAAAGTAACGGATTATTTCTAGGTTTGCGTGATTGTTGGTCTATAGTTGGTATAATTTCTGGTTAAATCTTAAAGGCAGGAAAAGGAAAATTACTTTCTTTTTGTACATTTAAAGAGATGTTGCGTAAGATGGGAATGTCTTGAGTTTCGCCGGTGAACTTTTTTTTTCATTTTTTTTAAAATTCATACAATATGCATTATTCACTTGTATGCATTGTATATATATACTATATTCGGAAATCTTTTCATTATACTTAATTAATATAAAATATTTAAATCTCGTATGTGAAATAATTGATAAAAATATTACTGGGTCAATATTTTGCAGCAAGAGATAGTTTTTGAAAAAAAAAAAAATGATGATAAAAAAATTAATCAAGTGTAATTGTTTTTTGTTGTCATGAGATAAGATAATCACGAACAAAATATTTTTATATACAGAGAAGGAAATAATAATATAAATTATTGTTAATATATTTCAATTTTTTTTTTCAAAATAGAAAAATTCGTATTATTGTTTACCTTTTTTTGTATACTATATAAATATTTTTGGATTTAAGGTTATGTTTATAGTTCTCTTTAAATATATTTGGAAAAGATATTTAATTTTCGAATAAATTTTTGCTTTATTGTCCATATAGGAGAATGATTAAAATTTTTCGTTTAAAACAAATTTTTTAGAATCTTATCAAACAAAACGATTTTTTTTTAAAAGAATTTACTTGATGAGTTTTTTTTATAATATTTATATTTCTTTCATAAAATTTTTTATAATGATTCGAGCATAAAATAATAACATTATTAAGTATAACTATTTTCGAATTATTTTATTATTATTTCAATTGTATTTTTTTTTTAAAGAATATTATTTCTGAGAAAAGTAACCTAATATACCGAAAGTGATGGGCTTACCATTAGCTTTGCACTAGGTAGACAAATAACAAACGTAACTCGTCATGAACAAATAAACTGATAAGAGAACATGGAATTCAATCTTTGGTTAAATATTCGACCATTAAGTCTCGTCTCAGTTTAGAGATAAAATTAAGCTTTTATTATTATTAATATTATTATTATTATTTTATTATTATTATTATTATTATTTTATTACTATTATTATTATTATTATTATTATTATTATTATTATTATTATTATTATTATTTTTTATTATTACATGAAAATTTTATTTTACATTTATTTGATGATAGCTAGTAGGTTATTGCATCAGAAGGCAAACATTATTCGATCAAACGTAACTATGGTGAAAATATACTCCTTGCAATATATATATTTTTTAATGCCACATGGTCAAAACATTGAAAAGCTGCAGTCAACTGTCTTGCGCACCTGTCATATATTTATAAAAGTGGATAGAAAAACAATTGATCCATTCTTATAAACAAAAAAAAAACAATATTTTTTTTTATTTTATTTAAAAAAAATTTTTAACTAAATTTATTTTAAATAATATTGATAAATAGGGATAGAGAAAGAATTGCAATAAAATTTACATAAATAAATAAAAATAAAGAAAACTTTTTTATTAGAACTATAATATATTTTTGTAAAGTTAATTTTTAATATACAAAAATTATTTTTTCAAAAATTATTAGACGAGTTTTAGATTGTGTTTCTGGAAAAATATATATATTTTTTTAAATCATATAAAATAAGTGTATAAAATAATATATTAAATTTTTTGTATAATATATATACATTGAAAATTGATATATATATATATACTATACATACAATGTTATTTTGGTTTAAATTTTATTTATATTCTAAAGAACAGGTGCAAAATCATAAAGGGTGTATAAAATCATGCGGGTGTAATAATAGACAATATAAATTTCCCAACGAATATGGGGTTTAAAATTACGTAAAATTAGAAAACAAAAGTATCTTTCATAGAAAAAAAAAAATTCTCAAAAATTTTGTATTAAAAAAATATTCTTTATTTTATTTAAAAAACAAAAAAAAAAAGTAGGACGAACTGTGAAAACAAAAAAGTTAGTTCAATTTTTTTTATTTTTGTATATTTTTAATTTAATAATTTTAATAATTTAAAAAAAATATTTTTCAGTAAAACTTGTTTCTTTATTTAATGATTGAAAAATATTAAACTAAATTTTCTTTCGATATTGTTTGTCTAATTTTTCCTTATAAAAATTATTACAAATTCCCGAGGACAATTAGTATGCTTTGAGGACTACTTTGCAACTTCCCACTACTATACCATCTATTGCCCCTCTTTTTTACCCACAATATTAAGCCTTTCAACTCATATATACGAGAGAGAGAGAAAAAAAAAAATGAAGTGCAATCTCGTAAAGAAGGAGAGGACTTTTACTACGAAACGTACGAGAAATACGAGAATCGTTGTATGCCCACTATCCGTATAGTATAGAGAATACTATACACATATACATGTTTACTATTGAACCTATAACTGCTATATGTGTATAGTGTGCGTGTTAAAAAGCATATGAAAAAAAGAGAAAGTGATTTTAAGAGAGAGGGAGAGAGAGAGACTGAATATACGCAATTGCTTCAGTGTTGTCCATTCTCAAGTAGCCCCAACACACGAATCCATGGTCGATTTCACCCAAGTTCCATCGCGGCCTCCACCACTACCTCGATAACCTAACTTGCTCGCGATCGAAGGTCGGAATTGTTTTCTTTTAGATTCCTGATCTGCATGCGCCATTATGCTTTTTTTTTCATTGCTTTAAACTCTGTAAAGTGAAAAAATTCTGGTTAGAATTACTAGCATTCTGGTTAGATTAACTAGATATACTAGGATTCTGGTTAGATTAACTTGAATTACTAGAATTCAAGTTAGATTAATCAGAATTACAAGAATTCTGGTTAGATTAACTAGAATTCTGGTTAAAATAAGTAGAAATCTTGATAGAATAACTAAAATTCTGGTTAGAATAAGTAGAAATCTGGATAGAATAACTAAAATTCTGGTTAGAATAACTAGAATTCTGGTTAGAATAACTAGAATTACTAGGATTCTGGTTAGATTAACTTGAATTACTAGAATTCTGGTTAGATTAACTAGAATTCTAGTTAGATTAACTAGAATTCTGGTTAGAATAACTAAAATTCTGGTTAGAATAACTAGAATTCTGGTTAGAATAACTAGAATTACTAGGATTCTGGTTAGATTAACTAGAATTACTAGGATTCTGGTTAGATTAATCAGAATTACTAGAATTCTGGTTAGAATAACTAGAATTCTGATTTGAATAATTAAAATTCTGGTTAGAATAACTAGAATTACTAATATTCTGGTTAGATTAATCAGAATTACTAGAATTCTGGTTAGATTAACTAAAATTCTGGTTAGAATAATTAGAATTACTAGGATTCTGGTTAGATTAACTAGAATTCTGGTTAGAATAACTAGAAATTTGGTTAGAATCGAGTAGAACAACTAAAATTCTGGTTAATTTAACTAATATTCTTGTTAATCCAACTAGAAATCTGGTTACGGTAGATTCAACCATATGATTCTGGTTAATAGAAGTTGAATTTTGGTTTGTATATATTAAACATTATGATTCTGGTTATTTCAGCCAGAATTCTACTTAATTTTACCAGAATTCTGGTTATTTCAACTAGAATTCTAACTAATTGAACTTGAACTTTGTTTATTCCAACTAGAATTCTGGTTAGGGTATATATTTAATCCGAATTCTGGTTAAATTAACAAAAATTCTGGTATAATTATAAGTAGAATTCTGGTTTGGTAATCTTTCACATTATGATTCTGTTTAGGGTATACATATTTAACCAGAATTCTGGTTAAATTAATCTGAATTCTAGTTAATTTAACCAGATTTCTGTTTAGCTGAACTAGAATGTAATGTTAAATATATCTTAATTAGAATTATTGAAGCTTTATAATTATTATACTCTTTACGAATTAGATTCCATGGGAATAAGGCCATATATAAAGATTAGGCCAACAATTAATTGAACCAAAAATTAGACCGTGGAAAATTATACAACAAATGTTGATTAGATTCAAAAAATAGATCGTTAAGTTGTTTTTTTTTATTTACTAAATAAAATAATCGTGAAAATATTTCAAAACTCTTTTTAGTTGAAACTTATAAGAATGAAAAGTGAAATTTCTCATTAGGAATAATTAGACATCATTTTTAGAAAAATTTTGACCAGTTTTTGAAAAAATGCAAGCTGTTTCATATATTGCATCGTTAAAATATCATTTGCACTTCCGTCCTTTTTTTTCTCTCTCTCTCACACATAGACATGTATTCGTTACTTGTTATACTTATTTAGTAAAAGTGGGTCTTTGTCAAACTGGCGTGGCGACTTTTAAGCTTTTCGCTTGGGTAACTTGGCTTTTAAGTTTTGAAATTCTCTTTTGGTTCCCTCCCTCCCTCTGAAAACCTTTATGCACTTATTATTCAGCTCCCCTCAGGAAGTAACTGTTAAATGTATAGTACATATACATATATGTGAACACAATAATGTATTCGTTTAATATTTAGTGGACATAAGAAAATCATTAAAATATCCCCGGATGAGTATTACATATACAATAAAGAAATGCAAACTCTTGTTACGGTTGTTTTAACATAATTACGCGACGTTAATTATAAAATGTTCTTTAAAGACGCGTTAAATTAAAAAATTTTATTAGAATATTAGAAAATTTCCCATTTTTTTTTTTTTTTAATAAAAATCAATTAAAAAAATTTTTTTTTTAATAGATTTATATAAGTATTTTATGAATGAACAGAACCTGATTTTTTATATTATTGTTGTGGTGGACCATGCATTTCTTTTCAATGCAAAAAATCCTTAAGTTTCAAGTACACCCTTTTGTAAACATGAAAATGACAGGAAAGAAGAATGCCTGCTTTTGTAGTATATATAAAACTCTTCTATTTATTTGAATCCTTGCGTGTGCATCAGTTAGCGTGTGTAATGATGAATTCGTGTTTACCAATTTACTTTGCTTGCATTACATTTTAAAAAAAAATTATCCAAGAAGTGTTTATGAAACAATTTCGATGAATACTTTTTCTTTTGTTTCGCATTCAATCTCATACTTTTAGTTTTTTTGAATATATCTTTCATATTTAGAATAATTTTTTAAATTTATTAAAAGGGAATTTTATATTTCAATTGAAAAAGTAAAAATTAAAATTAAAAAAGAAATTTTGAAAGAATGTACATAAAAGTACGAGATATTTGCAATATGCGTACGAGAGAAAGATATGTTATAGAGGCTCGGGAGAATATGCTTCTCTATGGCTATGGAGCAACAACCCCATTTTATGAGAGATTGTCCTTGAGAAGAGGCTTTTGAAGACGTTTCTGAAGGCCGACTGAATAATAAAATGAACCGCCAGTCTAGGACATAAAAGAGAGCAAGAAGAAAAAAAAAAAGAAAAAGAGGAGCTCTCTTTTGCGGAAACATAATACTAGCTGTAGACCCCAACGAAGCTTCTTTACAAAAAGTGTATTCACTATCATAAACGTGTATGTACACTTTTTTTTAGAGATATGAATACCAAAACTTATAATATAAAACACGTTCAAGAAATTGAACTTTTTATAGGGTCAAAAATGAAAAAAATCCCTGTAAGAATTTAAGCCGTTAGTTTTTGATTTACTTTTAGTTAATAAAAATTGTGTCTGGTTTTTTTTTTTTTTTGAAATAGTGTCACAAAAATATTCCCGTCTGCAATTTTCACAAGTGCATCTAGCGTATAAGCAGGAAGCAGTTAGTTAAGCGCAATAAACAAGTGTTCAAACAGTGATCGCAAAAGTTCGCATTAACTTAGTAGCGTGACAATTATTATGTGCAAGTACAAAACTACCTTGCGTAATGCTGATCTTCCATTTATAGAGGTTGCTGCTCCCGTAAATTATTTCTATTTCAAAAGAAGAAAAGGAAAATGTATTTTTTTTATTCTTACTCTCTAAATCTGAATTAGTTTTCTACTATAATGAAAGAGTGCGGATTCGTTTACCAATTCACAGAAAATTATAAGGTATTAAAATAAGCTGCAACGCTTATTATTTTAATCCAATTTTGCTTATATTTTAATACCAAAATGGATTAAAATAAGAAAAATTGGATTAAAATAATAAGCGTTGCAGCTTATTTTAATGCCTTTTAATTTTCTGTGTTGAATTATTATAACAGTTTTGACTCTTTTTTTAGTAGAAAACTACTAATTGCTATGTAGAAAACTACTAATTCATGGAGTAAATCGTATTTTTTAGTATTTTAAATTAGTAAGCCGATTTACCCCATGAATTAGTAGTTTTATACTAGCAATTAGTAGTTTTCTACTAAAAAAAAGAGTCAAAACTGTTACTAATTCAAATATGGTAAACGAATCTGCACTCTTTCATTAGTAGAAAACTACTAATTCAGATTTAGAGAATAGAATTGAAAAAAGAAATCAATGTTCGAAATAGAAAAGAGTTTGTCAAAAGGAAGTGTTGCAAAAAGGATATACAAGAAATAATAATATTTAGAGAAAATATAGTTTTTATACCGCGAATTCGCAAATTTAATTCACTGAAAAAAATTCTGATTAGGCTATATTTAACATTACTTTCTAGTTATATTAACCAGAATTCTAGTTGAATTAACTAGAATTCTCATTAAAATAACCAGAATTCTGGTTAACCTAACCAGAATCAAAATGTTAAATATATACCCTAACCAGAATTCTGGCTATTCTAACTAGAATTTTTTTTCAGTGTTAATAAAGAAAATGTAAAAAATTTTAATCATCAATTCTAACTAATTTTAAAGATCATTTCTTTGTTTAAAAAATAAGGGGCAGATTGCTCTTTGCAGTGTGTACTATTTGTAGCATTTCCCCGAGCCCTCGAATAACAATTAAAATTGTCTACGTTCCCACGTAGCATGGCTTTTCGCCCTCGTGTGAACTTGACGTCGGTGAATTACATAAAAATCACTTTGCCGGTTGTATCCGCTATGCACTACTTTTATATATATGTGGGTACATAAAATCAATTCTATATATTTAATTCTACGATTAAATTTTCTATAAAACATAAATTTAAAAAAAAAAAAAAAAAGTGAATATATAATTTCATGCATGGAAAAAAAGAAAAAGTAATTTTTACTACATTCAGAATAAAACGGGAACTATCCGAAGTTTCTGGGTAACTTTTATTCCAAAAATAATAAAATTGACTATTTCTGTTAGGAAATTTTACTGTATTCGTAGTTATTTTTACTATTTCTGTATAGTAAATTTAACTAATTTTTGGAGTAAAAGTTACCAGAGATGCGCAACAAATTTTATTGTAAAATTTGTTTTTTTTCTCCTTAAAACAAAAAATTAGTTGAACCATATCCAAAAGCTATATTTAGATGGGAAGAATAGTAAAATTAGTCAATGTGGACAATTATTGTGTCAGTTAACGAAATAATTAAACGGGAAATTATACGAATGAAGAGATAGAGTTTGTAATGTGTGTTAATTACACACCCATAAATGAGGAAATAGACTTTATCATAGATATACCTCCGGGCACGGAAACAATTGCAATTTCAATTTGTGATCGATGATTTAGATTTGTCCAAGAGATATAGGGTTTTCTAAAACGAATAAGGTTTATATTATTTTATCTTTAGTATATATTGCAGAATTGGTTTTATTTATTATTTTTATATGTCGTCAGTTGGTTGAGTATTGGCAGAAATATTTTTCTTTATTGTATAAACAGAAGAGGAATATGTATAGTAATAGTGAACATGTTTCGAGAGAGAAGCCGATTCGACTGACGAAGCCCTGCTAAGACTTCCTGCGCGACCTTACATACATATTTTTTTTTTCTTCCTTCTATATATATTCAGAGAGAAGATACATCACAGAGAGACTAATACCAGATTAAAAAAATAAAAAAAAATACTCTTTTCTTTCTGTTCTGCTTGAAATTCTGATATGAGTAATTATCTTTTTTAAAAATTACTACATGATCTGAAAATTAGAGATTTGGATATTGTAATTTAATTTTTTCAAAACTATTTAAGAAATTATGTTTTAGTTTATTTTTCTTGAAAAAAAGTCGTATTTCCTCTGATATCATTTCATCTTACTTTCCAAACTATTGTATTCGTAAGTGAAACAAAATCTTAGACGATTCATCCTGAAGCTTGATGCACTGGAAGCACTAGAATTTCATACCTACTTACCAACACATATATATTAATTTTATACATATACCCGTTTAATGATTCACCTTATGTGTGTGTAATAAAGAAATCTTTTTATAATTACATATATATATATATATATATATATATATATATATATAATTATTATTATTAAGAAAGAATTATAATAACTTTTTACATAATCAGAAAATTTAAATTTTAGATTTTTAGCTTTGTATAAAAAAATGTAATTCACAGAAAATTAAAATGCATTAGAATAAGCTGCAACGCTTATTATTTTAATCCAATTTTGCTTATTTTAATCCATTTTGGTATTAAAATAAGCGAAATTGGATTAAAATAATAAGCGTTGCAGCTTATTTTAATGCCTTTTAATTTTCTGTATTAGTATAACAGCTTTTGAATTAGTAAAATATTTTTAATAATGAATTACAACATTTTTTACATTAATTCAGATTTAACTATTTCGTTTAGTCAATATTTATCTCTTATTCTAAATTCTATTAATTTTTTTTTCTTTCACAGAAGCTGATAACGATGGAAATGGCCTTTTATCAATTATCCCATTGATTGATGACCATAATCATATCAATTGATGACCAAATAACACTTCCTAGGTATGTTAGTAAATAAATATTTACATTTATAGATTTTTTTTTTATTCACTAGAATTTTAAAGATAACAATTTAGGAATCGAATCAAAATAAAATTATTTTCATTTTGAAAGAGTTTTTTTTTCAATTTTTATTTATTATACACGGAAAAAAAGAAAAAATAATTTTTACTATTTTCATAGTAAAACGGGAACTGTCCGAAGTTTCTGCGCATCTCTGGCAACTTTTACTCCAAAAATAGTAAAATTGACTATTTTCGTAGTAAATTTTACTGTTCCGTAGTAATTTTTACTATATTTCTGGAGTAAATTTTACTATTTTTGGAGTAAAAGTTGCCAGAGATGCGCAGAAACTTCCGAACAGTTCCCGTTTTAATTAAAAAGTAGTAAAAATGATTTTTTCTTTTTTTCCGTGTAGATTTTTATTTTAAATGAATTTTTAGGTAATTTTTATTTTGACAGAAGTTTTATTTTTTCTTACAGAATTTCTCTTTAATTTTTTTTTGTGATTTTAATTTTTAAATGTAAAATTTTAATTCGGCAATTTTTTTATTTAACCGAAATTTGCAAAATTTCCGAATCGATATTGGCGCTATTATTAAAATACGATCGTTATAATTTGTTATTGGTTGAAATATAATATTTATTTATTTAATCGGACAAATGAAAGTTATAAAAATAAAAATTCAGCATTTTAAAAATTCTTTTATAAAAATTCGGCTAATAATATTTTCTTTCTGTAAATTAAAAATTCTTTTAGAATTATTATTCTGTTATAAAAAAGAAATTCGTTTGAGTAAAAATTCTAAAAAATATACACGCGAAAAAAAAGAAAAAGTAATTTTTACTATACTTCTATAGTAAAACAGGAACTGTCCAAAGTTTCTGGACAACTTTTACTCCAAAAAATATGTAAAATTGACTATTTCTGTAGTAAATTTTTACTGTTTCCGTATAGTAATTTTTACTATATTTCTGGAGTAAATTTTACTATTTTTTTTTTTTTTTTTTTTAGTAAAAGTTGCCTGAGATGCGCAGTACTTTTAGACAGTTCCCGTTTTACTGTCTAAAAGTAGTAAAAATTACTTTTTTCTTTTTTTCCGTGTAAAATATTTTAAATTATAAAAATTCGACTAAATAGAATTTAAATAAATAAAAATTCAGCTAAAAGAATAAAATTCCAACTATATAATAGGGCTTATTTTTCTCTTTAAAATATAATATAGTAAAAAAAAAGAGCAAAACAAAAAAAAACAATAGAGGTAACTTTAACATGAGCGGTTTTTTTTTTTATAAAGTGAAGGGTACTGAAACAAAGTAAATACGCACCTGACGTAGTACTATGTTGACTGCATAGCAGGGACATTCCAGTGTGTCAGTACCCTGCCGCGCCGGTGAGCGCATGGGGCCTCATGAGTGAATTTGAAAGAAAAAAAAAAAAAAAAAAAAAGAGGGGAATATATAGGTACGGTCAGTGGGGACCCTAGTTGGACCTGGACCTCTTGGTATTGGGCATTATAACGTTTTCATACTCCCCCACTTTTTGGGGCCATAAGTCAGTTTGTCCGTCAGTTTGTCAGTGGCTCTCGTCGCGGTTCGTTGTGTTTTTCCCCTCTCTTTATGTGAAGTGTTTGTGTGTAGACTTGGGTGTGGTGATCATTGAATTCTTACATGTGTATCATTAAACCGGTTAGCTTCATTTTTTTTTGGGGGGGGTTTTTAATTTAAAAAATATTTTTTCCAAAAATTCCATTATTATTCACGGGGCAAATATTTACTATTTTAATTTAAAATTTTTAAAAAGCGTTTAAAAAAAAAAAATTTACTAAACAGAAAATTAATAAATAAATTTCAAAAAATTTGATTTTGTAACGCATTATAATTATTTTATTATTATTATTATTATTATTGCACTGAAAAAAAAATTATTTGATTCAAATACTCGATTACTTGACTATTATCAAATAAATATTTATTTGTATCAAATAATTCATTATTAGAGCCAATTAAATTGTATTTGTTTCAAATACAAAAATTATTGTTTCAAATACAATTTATTTAATTCAAATAAAAATTCTTTTTAAAAATTAAATTTGGAAATAGACATTATTTTATGAATAATAATTAAATCCAATAATTTTTTATTAATATTCATTAAATTTTTCGTTAAAAAAAAATTGACAAAATAAATATATTTGTTTTAAATTATTATTTTTGAATATTATAACTTTTCTTGAATAATAATAGTAATAAAAATAGTAATAATAATAGAAATAATAATAATAAAAATAGTAAAAATAGAAATAATTATAAAAATAATAGTATTAAAATTAATAATAATAATGATAATAGAAATAATAATAATAAAAGTTACAAAAGTTTTAAGGTAGTTTTACAATTTTTTTGTTTTTTTTTTCAAATTTTTGTGATTATTTTTTTTTAATATTACTTGATTTCTAGAAAAGTGGCACGCATGGTGCGTCAGTGTACGTTGAAAATGTCGGTTTTCACCTATAAGGTGAAGGGAACTTGTGAATAGTGCAGTGAGAATATCGATGGATTTAGAATTTTAGAATATAATATTGAAGCCTATGGAAGAGAATTCGTGGAAGTTGAAAAGCCTCTTTTGCTAAAGTGGGCTGGGATTTTTCGAGATTTAAATTTTGTTAAGGGATTTTCTCTCTTATAGGCCTTAGACCCCATGAGAGAGAAAGAGAGATTTTTTTTTTTTTTTTGGGGGGGAAACATGAAAGTTTTGTTTTCTGTCTCTCTCTCACTTCTCATCGTTAATTCTAGAGAGAGACAGAGTGAATACTAATAAAGTGACCTAAATTTTACCACACATGCGAGAAGGTTTTATAGTTTCAGTGGAATTTTGATTTTTTTTTTTTAACCATTGGTGACACCTTCTTTTTTTGAATCATGACAATTTCTGAGGAGTAAGTCACATAAAAAAAAAATTACCATTTTTATTAATTTTATTTTGGAAAAAAAATGAATTTAAAAAAAAATTTGTTTTTTTCCCTAAAAAATTGTATTAAAATTTTAGTTATTTACTAATTATTATAGTTTTGACTATTTTTTCCATCTAGAAATTAGATTTTTACTATTTCTTCCATCTAAAAATTAGTTTTTTACTAATTTTTTTTTGCTAATTGCTGAAAGAAAAAGTTTATTAAAAAAATTAGTTATTTTTAACTGATTTAGTTTTGATTAAATTTGTGTTCCTTAATGGATTTTATCATTATTTGAAAGTGGAGCCAATTGAAATTTTTTATTTTTCTATAGAGCTATCTTAATTTCTTATAAGTACTTAGGAAGTAAAATTAATAAGCGTTTCTTAATGTTCGATTTTTTTTTTTTTTAATATATAAACGAGGGACTTTCTCTAAAAATTATTTTATAATTTATTTCCACTGTTTTGCAGAGTATAATTATTAGTAATAAATGCAGTATTGCGTGTATTAAATTTCTATATAACTATTTTTTTTTTTAATTTCAATATAAAGTTATTATAATTAAAAATTGTTTAAATTTTGACTTAAATTTTTTTTTTCGAAAATAGTGATGTTATGCAAAACAAAATATCTCTACGATCATTTCCGGTAATTGCGAATTTTTTTTCTCGCTCTAAAAGCTTTTGCTATACAGTGAAATTCTTTTTTTCTTCTGTTTATATAAATCATGAGGAGTTTTTTTTTTAAAATATGATGAATTTGCGTTATATAAGAAGGGAAAACATTTTTTTTTTTTTTATAAACATTGAATAAGTTTTATTTTATTATTACTCTCTAAATCTGAATCAGTAAAAAATAACTAATAAGTAAGAAAAAAATAATTTAGTAAAAAGTAACTAAGTTTTAGAGAAAAAATAATTAGAACTAATTATAGTAACTAGAAATTTTAGTTATTTTAACATAAAAAGTGAATTTAATTTTTTAATTTTATGTATTTTTTAACTAGTTATTTTTATTAGTGTTTTGAATTTTTTGTTTTAAATTTTATTAAATTAGTTATTTTTAATTAAAATATTAGTAGAAATATTAGTACCTGACTTTGTCGAATTAGTTTTAATTTAAATTTAGATATAGAGATTATTTTTTTCAATATCATTTTCAAAATCAATATTCATTATATAGATGAATTAATTATTGCATATTAACAAAATAGGAATTTGCACTTGAAAAAAATATATATAATTAAAAAAAATATATATTTATATATAAAAACTGTTCGTGAAGTCATCGCAATATCAGAAGATAAAAATACATATATGAATCTGGGCGTGTAAACTTTTTTCTAAGAAATTCTCTTCTGTTGTGGAATCATGAGTCATCATTTGAGTGTTAAACTCTCAAGACGACATTCATTCATGTACAATCCATTTAGTTTATATCTAGTCTAGTATAGATATGAGTAGGTGTATATTATAAATCACTTTTAATAATTAATTAAGTTTATATTAGAAATATTAGAAAATGAATTATGTTTTTCTCCAATTTTATATATATATATAATAAAAGAATTATAAGAATTGCTGCTGTATAAATTGCCTCCAGAGTCACATTTGCAAAACACAATAAGTATATTTTGAGTTCAATAAATTGCACACGAACGTGAGAGAATTTTAAAAGAAAATTTTTGCCTCCCAATCAAGATTTTTAAAACTTTTAAGATTTTTCAAAATTCATCAAAATTAAAATTAAAAAAAAAAAATTCTTGCAAAATTTTTGCTAAACTAATTTTTCTATTTGAAAAAAAAAAAAACAAAAAAAACTTTATTCGGTATCGTGTCGAAATTTTTTGTATTATAATTATGTAAAGCTGAGAGTTTGATATTAATTATGTAAAGGAAGAAATTTCTTTTTCTTCTATAATATAATTTTTTTTTAATTCCCGTTTTTTGGACATGCACTGTTTCCCCGATGATTGAGATAGGCATCAATTTATAAAATCGTGTCACTCTTTAACATAATAGGAAATAGAGCGAGTCTTCCTCTATTTGTCCTTGCGGCAACAAAGCACAAAGACTAATTCGAAATAAAAGACTAAAGACTTCCTCTCTTTTAGCAATTACCTCAAAGATAAATGTCAGCTAAGAAACATCAAAGTGACAGTTACTTTTGATTCGATCTATGAGAAAATAGGAGTGTAAACACAAAAAAATATATATATATATATAAAAAATTATATCATCTTGACTATATTATTAAATAAATATTTACTTGAAGCAAATTAATTTTTATTTGAATTAAATAAACTCTATTTAAATAAATAATTTTTATATTTAAAACAAATATCGCATTTAATTGATTCAAATATATAATAATTATTTGAATCAATTAAATATTTATTTGATAATAGTCAAGTAATCGATTTTTTTTTCAATGTGTAATAAATTTCTTTGTAATTAATTTTGTAAAATAGATGTATTCTGCATTATATTTCCTCTGTTTCTATATTTGAAATGATAAGATTATTGTCCGGGGGTCATATTTCAAATCAATAATACGATATAATATATTTGTCACAGATCAAATATTTCTCTTGCTGTAAAATGTTATAGTATTTCTTTTTGGATTAATAAAAAATTAATATTTTATTTGGAAAATATTTTTAAAACGGATCTATATAATAATTATTATTGTTTGCAAAAATAAAATTTTTTTTTTTATGTTCTTTTTTTAATTTAAATCATAGATTTTGAAAATGGAACACGAATGAGAAGAAAAAAATTTATATATATATTTTGCAAATAAATTAATAAACACTAATTAGCATTCCACTCTATAGAGAACAAAATACGTGTGTAAATATGTGTTGTTAAAAGCAGGATGTAACTCGCATTCCTATGTGCTTACATCCAATACTTTTAACAAAACCCAAAGCACGTACTTATGTACAAATGCATGTTATTTTACCTCGTAAACAACCAGAATGATCGAACTCAAAAAACTGTTACACTATATGCGCCTGAGAACCATATTATAATAAATAATAGAAAAAAAATTTTCATGACATTTGTCTTCGAAAAATTCAATTTTTTTTTTATAGCAGATCTCTTATTTTGGTATAAATTTTTATTTAACAGAATTTTTATTTAGCAGAATTGGAATTAAAACGAATTTTTAATTGACAGAATTTTTGTTCAGCAGAATTCGAATTAAACCAAATTTTTATTTGGCAAAATTCTAATTAAACCAAATTTTTATTTGGCAGAATTCGAATTAAAACAACTTTTTATTTAGCAGAATTCGAATTAAACCGAATTTTTAATTGTCAGAATTCTTATTCAGCAGAATTTGAATTAAACCAAATTTTTATTTTGCAGATTTCTAATTAAACCGAATTTTTAATTGGCAGAATTTTTATTTAGCAGAATTCGAATTAAACCATATTTTTATTTGGCAGAATTTTTATTCAGCAGAATTCAAATTAAACCAAATTTTTATTTGGCAGAATTCAAATTAAACCAAATTTTTATTTGGCAGAATTCAAATTAAACCAAATTTTTATTTAGCAGAATTCTAATTAAACCAAATTTTTATTTAGCAGAATTCGAATTAAACCATATTTTTATTTGGCGGAATTTTTATTTAGTAGAATTCTAATTAAACCAACTTCTTATTTGGCAGAATTCTAATTAAACTGAATTTTTATTTGGCAAAATTCTAAGTAAACCAAATTTTTTTTGGCAGAAGTTTTATTTAGCAGAATTCCAATTAAACCGAATTTTTAATTGGCAGAATTTTTATTTAACAGAATTCGAATTAAACCGAATTTTTAATTGGCAGAATTTTTATTTAGTAGAATTCGAATTAAACCAAATTCTTATTTTGCAGAATTCTAATTAAACCGAATTTTTATTTGGCAGAATTTTTTTTATGGCAGATCTCCAGTTTTCGTATAAAAATTTTATTTAACACAATTTCCATTTAGCAAAATTCAAATTAAATTGAATTATTATTTGGCGGAATTTTTATTTTGGCAAACTTTTAATTAAATGAAGGTAATTTTGAAAAAAATTTGCATGTAAACGAAATTTTTGATAAAAACTGATTATTATAATAGAAATAAAAAAAATAAGGAGAATTATATCACACATATTCCGGGTTGAAAAAAAATGACTAACAATAATATACAAACAAAGGAATTATCATAGAATATTCATCGGCTATCCTCTTATTATCATACAATACGCTTATGTGACTGTCACACCTGGTACATTAAAAATATATATAAAACACGTGAATGACACGAATATTTAATCAATGCATAATGAAAATATACAAAAAAAAATCTCTATATTTTGCTCGTAAATTACATATTTTACATTTTATTTTTAATAATATTTATCTAAAAAAAACAGATTTTTGGAATTGTTTTTTTTGTCAACGTTAAATTGGAGGAATTTTTAAAAAAAAATTTCAATTATTTAATGTTTTATAAAAGAAATTAGTTTATAATAATAATAATAAATAATTTATTAATAACGTTGATTTTTTTCAGGATGGCTGCGGAAGCGGCGATTAGAAGAGCCGAACGCGAAACTCTTCGTGGCGTTATTCAACAATGGAATGCCAATCGCCTGGATCTTTTTGAACTCTCAGAACCTAATGAGGTAAAAAATTTTGAAACAATAATAAAAAAAAAGAAAAAATTAATTATTTTATTAGCTTATAGTAAAATATCAGTTATTTTTGCGTCAAATATTTACTTAATTTTTGTAACAGTTTTTTTTATTTATATTTTTATTTTATTTATAAAAATACATGGGCTGAGTATATTTTATAATTATATTACATTTTCTTTTCTTTTCTTTTATTAATAATTTTTTTTATTTTCTCTAATTTCTTTAGAAAAAAATAAAATTAAAAATTGAATTTACACATATTAGAATTTTTATTTAACTGAATATTCGCTAAAATTATATTAATAAGAATTTTTATTTAACAGAATATTCACAAAATTATTTTAATACGAATTTTTATTTAACTAATTGTGATTTTTATTTTATTTACTTTATTTAACAGAATTTTAAATTCGGAATTTTGTTACATAAAATTCTGCTAATTAAAAATAAATTGCTATTCAAAATTATTAAAAGAAATTCAGTTAAATAAAATTTTTACTATAATAATATTGTGTTTATGGAGTTAAATACAAATTTCTATACTAAATGTAAATTTTATTGTATTTGAAAATTAAGTGAAATAAAAATTCTTAATTAAATATTGAAATAAATAGAAATTTGGTTAAATAAAAATTATTTGATTCGAAAATTTGATTCTGCAAAATTCTTCTAAAAATTCTATTTAGTTTAATTAAAAAATAATAATAAAAAAAAAGTACATTTCTCATGAATATTTAACATTTTTTTTTTTCAGGATCTAGAATTTCATGGGGTGATGAGATTTTATTTTCAAGACAGCGGTCAAAAAGTAGCGACAAAATGTATAAGGGTTGCTTCGGACGCAACCAGTCAAGCAGTCATAGAAACTCTTATCGAAAAATTCCGACCAGATATGCGAATGTTATCCGTCCCTGAATATGCTCTTTATGAAATTCACGAAAATGGGGGTAAGTTTAATTTATAATTCATTTATTTATTTTGAAAAAAGAAACTCTCGATTATTTTCTAGAGAGAAATATTATCGAAATTGTATAATTTGAAGTTTTTTTTTTACGAGACATTTCTGAAAAAAAAAAAAAAAATAATTTTTTTTAGTCATATTTTTGACGTGGTGAGATCTTGGCCACCACCTTTCAAAAGTATAATGTAAAGCCTGTGGAATAACCGGTTTTTGAGGGTCAGGAAAAAAATTCTTTAATTGGAAGTGATTCTCAGTTTATGTGCGACTGATTATTATTATCACCGAAAAACCTTTCTTTGCATATTGTATATATAGACTAAAATCTATGATTACAACATTTCTTTTTGTTTATTTATTAAAATTTGAAATTAATAAAAGTGTAAATGAAATAAATTTCTAACTGTAGAGAGGGAGATACTCTACTACTCTACTAGTTTAACGATGAAGGAAAATATAATTTTTATTACTGCATTAGAGAATTTCCGTTCTATTTAATATATTAAATATGATATATAAAAAATAATATCGTTGAAAAAAATATCACTAATTTACTTTCTACAAATTGAATATAAATTTAATATTTTAATTAAAAAAAAATTTCTTAAAATTATTTTGATATAATTTATTTACGCACTAATATGTATATTTTTGAAATAATTTTTATTTGATAATTAATAATTCGTTTTTATTTTCAGAGGAACGAAAATTGGGTTTAGAAGAAAAACCACTATTGGTTCAATTAAATTGGCATGTTGATGATCGTGAGGGTAGATTTTTACTTCGAAGAATTGATGATAAAACAAATGCTCAAGGAGTTGGTTTTGCTGAGGGCACGAGTTTTCGAAGAAAATTGAGTAAACGTGAAAAGAAACAAATAAAGAAACAAGAAAAGCTCAGTCGAATGAAAAGTGCTTGCGAACAAGATGAAAATAATGCTCCTATAGATCAAAATGGAGTTGCTGAGAAACTTTACACTGGTTCGTTGTATAATAACATTCATTTAAAATATTAATCTCATATATACATATATAATTAAATTACCATTCACTTGCATTCATTCGATTAAATAAGTGAATACAAGTTTTACTTTCTTAAAATATTAAATTTCAAAAGAAAAGTTATTTTTAATATTTTGAGTAATTAAAAGTTTTATTTGGATAAAAATCACAAATTTTTCTGCATAAAAATTTCATTTTTATATAAATTATTTTCTTTCAAATGGATATTCTGTCAAAATACACGAAGAAAATTATTTGTTTTTTTTTTCAAAAAAATAAAATGAAAATATTTGTAAAAGCTCATTTTTTTGGCTTAACAAAAAAAAAATATCTAAAACAATTTTGAAATTTCGGAGATATATGTATAGTTAAATTTATCATTTTGATAAAAAATAAGACACTATATCGATTAACGAGCCACGTTACTAAGGTAGATTCCGGCTTGAATCAATAATTTGGCAATCGGAAGTTCTGTTTAAGGAATCTTTCTATTGTCATATCCTAAACAATGTCACTACTAGTTTATAAATTGTTTAAAACTTGAGTTCTTTTTTTAATTTTATTTATTTATTTTCTTTATTAAACTACTTAATTATTTTCTGGTTAATATATAAAAAAAATACAATTAATAATAAAAAAAGATTAACTTATAAAATTCTATGGTTAAAAAAGCACGAATTGAAAAAACTAAAAAAGAAATAAAATAGTCTAAGAAATACAAATATTATTAATTGTAATAAAGAGAAATTATTTAGGAAAATATTTCTATTTCTTAAAAGTGTTAATTATAAAATTATTAAATTGTGCAAATTTTTTCACAGAACTTCCTGAGACAAGTTTCACTCGTAGTATATCGAATCCAGAGGCTGTGATGAGACGTCGCAGACAACAAAAGTTGGAAAGAAAATTACAACAATTTCGTAGTAAGGACGGAGGACCTGATACTGGTGGGACATTAAAGATTTATGGTGAAGCACTTTGCAAGGACGTGCCTTATAAGACATTACTCCTTAGTGTCAGAGATTCAGCTGTTCAGGTAGTTAGGGAAATGCTCTCGAAATATAATGTCCAAGACGATCCCCAACAATACTGTCTTGTTCAGGTGAGTTTTCCACTTTATTTTTCTTTTCAATAATGCAGAGAGGTAAAATTTTTTTTGGATAAATTTCTATTTTTCCCACAGCTATAAGCACGTAGCGTTTTATTTTTTTTTTCAATTTCATTTTTGCGTGACTTGTCAATAATTGTATCTTCTTTCTCAAGTATTCAATTAGAAAAATCTTTTTTGGAAAATTTCTTTTCCATCTATTTTTTTATTAAATTTTTTCTCACATATTATTTTTCATTATGGTAGATTGTTTACTGCAAAAAAAAAATTATTTATTTATTTATTATCTTCTACTTTGTTTATTAATCATATTAGTGTAAAATAAATTCTACTGATGTTTATTAAACAAAAATTTTATAGATTAAAAACCTTTAAAAAAAATTTATAATAATTTAATTTTAATAAATAAAAGTAGATAAAAATTAGTAATTCAAAGATTATAATGAGTAAATTAGATTAGATTAAAAGTGAAAATCTTTTATAAAGATTACAGGTATAAATTCTATAAAAGTTTTTCTTTTTTTTTTAGCAATAAAACCACGTGGATAGATAAGAAGCTAAGCAGGATATTTATTAATTTTTTTTTTAATTCAATTTATGCAAAGAATCTAGTTATCAGATGAGATTAAAATTATTATTATCATACGAAAAATATAGATTTTTATTTTGATAGTTGAGTTGTAGGTTCCTCTTATAAAAGCTGTCGGCAAAGAAATTTCCTGAAAATATATTATGTCGATATTTATTCTTTGATTTTGCATTTTTAAACTGCATGCGACTATTTATATAACTAAAAAAATAATTTATAAATATTATAACAATTAATTAATTAAATTATTGTTATTTACATTTTTTTTTAATTTCACATTTTATTTTATAGGCTAATGGAGAGAATACGAATAGCAACTCACATCAGGAATACATTTTGGATGACGATGAATGTCCTTTAGCAATTCTCATGAATCACCCTTCAACACGTGGTGAGTTTTTTTTTAAATTTATCTTATTTGCATTTTTAGTCGCACATTAGAAAAAAAAAAAGCTAGAAATTCGTGGTAAAAATCTCGTCAAATATAAGAGAATTTTTACATAACTATTATTTATATTGAACTATAATTATTTTTAAACGTGAGAATATAAAAAATTTGAAAATTTTCCTGAATTTAAAAAAATAGAAGTTTAGGGAAATTTTATGGAATTTTTGAAAATGATACGATTTTTATAACTTTTATTTAAAATATTATTATTTATTTAAATATTTATTATATAAATAATTATTATAATTTATTTATAATAAATAAATAATATAATAAGAATTTTAATATAAAAGATATAAAAATTATAACGTATATTATGAAAATTTTTGAAAAACATTCTCTTTAAATTTGCATCAAGTATACATATTACAAAAAATATAATATCAAAAACAAGACTTTCTACTTAGCGCAAAAGTTGCAAAGAGAATTTACAATTACATTAAATTTAAAATGAAATTTCAAAATGTCGTTCACTATGACATGAAAAATAATATTAATTCATTAAAATGAAATGTAGTTATGTTATATTTTTAATGGCCTATTGTTCAGAATAGTTTTATTTTATTAAATTATTCTCTACAATACAATTTGGTTAATTTTATGTTCTTGATATATTATTTCGAATTCATTTAAAAACAAAGAGACCAAAAAAAAACAATGAAAAAAATTGTTTAATTATTTATTAATTTATTTAAAAAAAAATTTTTTGCCTTTTTGTAAAAAAGAATTTCTTAAATATTTTTTCCTTTTTTGGCTTTCAAAAGTTGAAAATATTCACTTTAATAGCTTTTGTCCCTTATGAGATAGTTGGACGATTAATCGTAGTTTAAACCAATTTCTTTGATCTCACAAGACTTTGAATTATTGCTCCATGTGAAAACTGTACAGGCTCTGAAATATTGAACGGCTTCCACTCATGCGCATTCAAATAATAATTTCTATGCACAGAAATTGTTATTCTTTATTTTCGTTCAATATATATTTTTTATAGTTAATATTTTCTATTATTATTATTATTTATTAAATATATTTTTTTTGTCATAGTTTGCAGATTTTCTTAAAATTGTTTTTTTTTTATTTAAATAAATAATACTTTTATAAAATTTTGATAATTTTTAAATAATTGGAAATTTTTTAAAATTTTGAATTAATTTTTCTTTTCACTAAAGGAATTAGTTTTTAATATATATCTATTCAATTTAACGTAATTTATATTAGGCTATTGTGCGTGTTGCATAATTATGTGAAACACCCTTCAAAAATTCTTTATTCACTCTTGAGAAGTTTATGATTATTATCTTTATAAGACAGCAGATTTTGACTTTGTGCGAATACGATGATAAAAATGTGGAGGAAAAAAAATTAGGTGTCAAATAAATAAGAAAAGAATAAAAAAAGAATTTACTTTCCTTGCTTTGAAATAACTCGAAAAAAAAACTTTTTGCAAAATATTTTCAATTTCACTGAAAGAATACAATTTTAATTAAATGATTTCTAATTAGTATACGCACATTTTTTTCAATTAGGTAAAATAAAATTATAGTGAAAGAAAAAGAATAATAATAATTTCTGTTCTTCATTATAAATTGATTGATTCGATTAATCATTAGGTGCTATTCTTTTTAATATTTCATGAATTAAAAAAAATTATAAATTTACAGTTTTTATTATTATTTACATTTTTTTTTTGGCAAAACAAAATTTATTTACTGCAAATAAAATTTTATTTTTATAAAAAAGGTATTTAAATTTTGCTTTGTGATAAATATATTTTTTTTTATTTTAATTCAAGTCATTATTTTTTATTTCAATTATATTTGATTTGAATGAAAAAGGACTATTTTGAATTAAAAATATTCCAAGTGGTTATTTTTTAAAAATCTTTTATCAATTTTTGGAATTGTATTTTTTTTTTAATTTTTTTTTTTTTTTTTTGAAAACTCGTGTAAATTTGATAGATGTACTTCATTGTACTGACCTACTACTCTAAAGAGAAAGAGAGAGAAGTACCACTTTACAGGAGTAGGGCTTCATAATTACAATCGATCGACTCTCTTAATTATAAAGTAAACGCCTCGAAAGGAGTACAATATATATCAATATATATATATATAGAAAAAGGATAAAAAAAAAATGTCAAATATATCTGTCAAATTATGTGTATTTTGAGCTTTAACAAAAATTAATTTTCGAGGAAAGAAAATTTTTCCTAATTAGAATTTTGATAGTTCTCCTTTTTTATTTACATTTATTTGCTTAATAAAAGTTTTTACTAAATAGAAATGTTAAATAAGAGTTTGGTAAAATATAAAATTAAATAAAAAATTCTGTTAAATTAAAATAATAAATATTAAATAATAAAATATAAAAAAAATCTAATTTATACAAAAATTATCAAACAGAAATTCTGTCTAATAAAATTTTTTGGCTTTATAGAAATTCATTTAAATAACAATTACAGATTAAAAATTCTCTTAAATAATTCCGTGCGTGAAATAATAATTGAAGCTTTTCACCCTCAGTATTTATTATAATATAAAGAAAGTTAGAAGCAGTATAATAAGAACAATAATAATGATGATAAATAAAAACATGTTGAACCAGTTTCCATTTTTTAGAGTCTTGAAGGATGCATTATTATTCGTATATGTATATGTATATATATATATGTATATATATATCCTCGTAAACCGTAAGGATTGGCTTAACATGGTGGGGGCGAAAAGGTCATGCTGCCAAGCCTTGACTGGCTGTGCCTCAGTTGTGCCCTCAGTTGCTTGTCGCTCGTTGAATTGAGCAAAATGCTTTTAACTCGTGCTTACAATATTCATATAATAATTATACACATATATATTATTGTTTAAAAAGAGCGCCGTTTTTGCGTCTCGAACGCGTGATTCTGTCACACTAAAAACAATAACAATAATCACACGTGTTTATGACATATATATAATTGAAAAAAATAAATCTTCTCCAATTTCTCTTTTTTTTCAAATCAAGACAGAATTCTCATGAGTGCAATGTTGGAACAAAAAAGAAAACTTTGACGCAATATTTTATTTACAAAAAAAAAATAATGCAATGATGGAGACTGAAAAATATTTTTTAATATTAAATAAAACACGCAAGGATTAAAAAAAAAATAATGAAGAGCTGTATTTTTCTAAAAAAAAATATAATATATATATTTTTTTCTTCTAGAACTGGACCAATATTCTACAATTGTCAACAACGAAATTTTAAATGAAATATTTTTTTAATAATATTAGCGAGAAAAAAAAATGTAGATTATTATCAACGACCAAAAGGATTTACTTGGACCAATATTTTTAGAATTACTACAACGAATTTATCGATCAGTTGCCACAATGATAATTGACCAAAAAATCAATATTTGAAAAAAAAATGGATTATTTTTATTTTACAAACAATGAGAGGAAAAAATTTTCATTGTTGAAAGAAGAATATTGTATATGTTGAAAGGGTCAACATTGACCCCTTCATGAATTCAACCTCAAAAAGAGATGGAGCAACTTAATTAACTCAAGTGCGCCATAAATCTCCGCCTAAATCGACAACGTGGAAACTGTGTAGTCACGTTTTTTGTGTTTTTTTTTTTTTTTTTTTTTTAACTATAATGACACTGTCACTGTTAAACAACGAGCATTTACTTCTTTATTTCTTCTATATAGAAAAATTTTAATCGAAAATTTACATTCAATTAAATAATTAATCGAAAGGAAACGATAATGGAAAAAAAAATGAATTTTTATTTCCAAAAAAGGGATTAATCTTTGAGAGAGAGTATATTTTTCAAGAAATGTATTATATGAGATAAGTGATTTTTATACAAATTGAAAACAACGGAATTTTAAAATGAAAATGGACCAAGAGGAGGATTCTTCAAATTTTCTATAGATATAAAATTCAAAGGAGGACCAAAAGTTTCCAATGGACCAATTTTAATTTTGTACTATAATAATTGCAAAAAAAAAGAAAAAAAAATTATTTTCCAAATGAATTTTTTGTAAAAAGAAGAAAAAGGATGCGGAAGAAAAAGAATATAAAAATATAGTCAAAGTGTTAAAATTAGAAAATGAAGATCTTAAACTCTTTCTATATTGGAATATGTTAAAGAGAGATGAAGATTGAGAATAGAGATTTTATGTGAGGAGCTATATATAACCAATCAGAAAACTAAAATCCTACTATCAATATGATGGATTGGGGAATAAGACGTGAGTAAAATTTCCTTTTTTCACGTTCGATAAAAAAAAAAAAAGGATTTTTTAATATATTTCCTTTATCATCATGAAGAAAATTATTTACATTGAACAAAATTTATTTAAAATTATGTAAATTAAATAACGCATGTATTTTAATTTATTTGATACTTTGAATTATTATCCAAGAATTATTTATATTTGTATCTAAAAAATTATTATTTGGATCATTTTTTTTTAAATACAGAAATTTTGGTTCGATTCAAATAATAATTATTTGGTTCAATTAAAAATTGTTTGGTTCAATTAAAAATTGTTGAAGCAAAAATTAATTGGTTCAAATAAAAATTATTCGCGGTTCAATTTTAAAATCAATTATTTATTAAAATAAATTTTTGTCAATGTATAAAAATTTGAAAAAAAAGGAAAATAGAAAAAAGAGAGACAATGAGAAATTGTTGGGAAAAATACTCAAAATGATTTATAAACAGTAAATGCCAGTTGTCATGAACTTTTAACGAGTCAGTTCCATGTCTTGTTTTCATTTGAGATTGCTAATTATGTCACAAACAGGGCTCCTAATTACTTATCATCTTACTAAAACAAGTAAAGTTTTAACTTTACATAACAGGCACGTTCCGAGTTCATATAAAAGTCATGAAACAACTACTGAAATATATATATATATATATATATATACATATACGAATTTATATTATAAAAATAGTACGATAATTATTTTTTTATTCCGCGTGTTTTTTTTTTTATTATTCTTTTCTCACAATGTGTGAAAAAAATCTCTAGGATTTATTTCCGGATAAAAAGAGAGTCGCAGTTTCTAAAATAATAATACATAATAATAATTTCATGTATTATTATTATTTATTATAATTTTTAAATTACTTAAAAAATTTTCAAACATAATTTTAATTATTTTTTTTTTAGAAATTAAATTATTATAAACCAAGTACATTTTCTGGACCAATAGACTAAAATAAATATTTATTATAAATAATTATAAATCAATTATTTATAATTAATTAAAATTAAATTATTTATATATATAAATAGTTTATTTTCATATTTATAAATAGTTTATTTTTATATTTATAAATAGTTTATTTTTATATTTATAAATAGTTTTTATTTTTACATTTATAAATAATTTATTTTTTTTATTTATAAATAATTATAAATAAATTTGTTAAATAATTTTATATTATATAATTAGTGAATTATACGACTAATTGTATTGAAATAAAAAAAAAAAAATTTTTTAATGCAATTCAGCGAAAATTAATAACAAATTATATATGTATAAAATTCTTTAATGAAATTTATTTTATTTTTTTTTTTAATTAGTATTCTTTGTTCTTTAACAATTCTTTCTTTATAATAATTAGGGGATTATTTCTTCGCTTAATCGTCGCGAGAGGGGGAGGGAAAAAAATTCAAAAAATGTAATTTATCCCTGAGGACAATCGGTTGCTGTCTTTGTTTAACTAGGATCACAGTATCCTTGAAAACCAGGTTATTCCTAATGAAAATAAGTCCTTCAGATATATATATATATAATAGAAAGCTATTAATGTGCACTTTTTCAATTTTTTTTTATTATACTCATATATATGAAAAAATACACTCATTATTATATTTATTTAACGAATACTATATTTTTACATTATTATTAATTGTTTTTTTTTTAAATTATTTTTATTAGTATTATTAGGGAAAATTATGATTTTGCATTGATTTCAAAATTTATTTATTTATTATATACTTATTATTTATTTATTATTTATTAATTTTTTTTTAAATTTATTTATCAAAAATTTTATTTATTACAATTTTGATATATTAATATTTTTCCTTAAACGTTTCAGTAAATATTCAAAAAAAAATTTTTATTATTATTTTTATTATAAAATTAAAATTAAATAATATGAAACAAAAAAATAAAAATCTAAATTAGTAATTAGTAACAATTAATAATTTGTTAAAATAAATAATTAAAATTGTAAAATAGAAATGAGAAATTAAAAATTAAAAATTTAGACATTAAGAGAAAAAGATGAGTGAAATGAGAATTGTGATATGACGCAGGAGCTAAAAGAAATGAAAATCTTTTCTTATATACATATATATATATATATATGCTTGCAAAATCCGCTTTAGCGACAGGAAATACACGTATTAAGTGGAACGGAACTGAAAAGAGTTTCATAATGTACTTCATTACAGAAAGAAAAAAAAAAAAAAAAAAAAAAAAAAAAAAAAAAAAAAAAATTCACTAAGCTTATGTACAATTTTTTTTTTATTATTTTTTCACTTTTAATATTTTAATTTCTTGTTTCTTAGTTTCGAAAATTTTGCTTTAATTTTTTTTTCTTGTTTAAGAAATACTATATAATGCAAGTCTTTTCAAAACTTCTTTTATTACATAACTTTTGGCATCTTGATTCCCTTTTGTAATTGCACAAGCTCCTTTTGTAATTTTATGCGTATACACACAATTATCATAATTAAGGCAGCGATTGAATTTGATAGCAAATTAGATGTTTGTTTTTTAACTCTAATTTTATAATATAAAATTGAGTTTGGAAAATTTTGTCTATTTTGAATAATATGAAAATTGTAATTGATTTTAAAAATTCGCGCCAAATTTCAAATAGGTTATGTTTATGATAGTTTGGACAACTTTTATGGCGTCTTTTTGGCTGCCTGCCTGCAGGTTACCATGGCAACGCACGAGTGTAAGTGAGACAGAAAATTTAAAAATTTGAATATTCAAATTTTCTTTCTCACTCACACTCGTGTGTTGCCATGGTAACCTTCAGGCAGGCAGCCAAAAAGGTGTGAGAGCGCCTTTAATCTAAAACTATCATAAACATAACCTATAATTTTTTTTTATTTTTCTCTTATTTAGAGCAAGTCAAATATTGTATTCTTAAAAATAAAATTAAATAATAAAAATATTTTTAAATTAGGAAAAATATAATATTTTCAGGATTAGAAAAAAAAACAATAATAGTAATTACATTAATTTTAAATACAGATATAATTGAGATTATTTTCGAGGGTCCACTTTAAATATTAATGTGAAGTGAATATAATATCGGAGTTATAAAATCTTAAAAGAGAGGCCTTTTGTGCACACTCGTACAATAAGAGCGCACATAGGGATGTCGAAAATAATTTAATCGAGCCAGATACCTATTTAAAAAAAGCAGACGAGTTCAATGCTCGTTCTTGAGCATCTCGTTTTAATTGGATTCATTACTTTACTCTCTAGAAAGTGCAAGTGCTTTTTAAATTTTTTTTTTTTTTTATTCCATATAATGATGATGATGATGATCAATAATTTTTTTTTATTCCATACAAATTAATTTCATATTACAATAATATATGAAAATCAAATACCTTGATCGTGAAGTTAACAACTATTTTTAGTAAATAGAGCATGCATGACTTTTAAATTGAGGCCAGAGCGGTATTTCTCATTGTCGCATCGATCTTTATCTGCGCCTGATTAATCATTTGAAATGTATGCGTTTGATGATAGCGGAAATGGCGAATTATGTAATATAAGAAATGCTCATTTGTTTAAGGGTATGTCCAACTGTTGATTTATATAATACTTTTTTTTTAATGCGCTTCATTTTTTCTATTAGAAAAAAAAATTGTAGGTTATGTTTAATGACCTCGATTAAAATTTTGTCCAAACTATCATAAACATAACCTATAATTTTTTTTCTCAGTCCTTTTTTTTAAAGAGCAATTTTTTAAATATTTTCCAAATTTAATTTTCAAATGCAAGCCATATATTATTGTAATATTTATTTTTAAATTAATTAATTAATAATTAATAATTAATAATTATTAATATTTATTTCATTAATAAATTATTATTAAAATTTATTTTATTAATAAATAATTATTAATATTTATTTTATTAATATAAATTTTCGAGAAAAAAAATTTTATAATCTAAATAAACATGATTTAATTAAATATTTAAATAAACAAAATATTAAAATTAATTGATTAAATAAATTAAATAGTAAAATAAAAGAATTATTTAAATAAATTAATTAATAAAATAATGTTTTGAAAATAAGGAAAAAGGTTAAAAAATTATTTGGTAATAAAATAATTATTTTCTTTTATTATATAGACGTAGTTATATGTATATTGATTAGTATAAACCTTCTTTGTTTATTTTAGTGACTCTCATTAAATAATCATTCATTGTACATATATAGATTATCATTGACAATTTCAATGAGACAGAAAATGAAACATAATTTATGAAAATAATAATTGATAAAAAAAAAAAACCAAGTTCTTAAAAGAAAAATTAAAATTTTTTTTTTTATAACGCAAAAAAAGAATTGTATATTTTTTTGTGCGACTTTTTATAACTTTGAGAGATGGTCTGTCTCTCATATCAGGGAGGTCACAAAAAAAATATACCATTTATTTAAAATAAAAAAAAAATAATATATATATATTATAGGCAGTAACAAAAAAGATTTATGAAAAAAAAGAGGTAAAAGAAAAAAATAAGTAAAATATTACAAAGTCGCGTATATTTATTGATTAATTTTCGATTATTTGAAAACCAATAAACTTATTACACATACACCTGGCAAGTTATAAATGGTTCAAAAATGGGTCAATCGATGCTTTTTTTAATACGTCTATAGAAATTAATAAAAAAAAATTTTTTAATTTTTTGTTTATCAATAATTAAAACATTTTGAAAAAATTAATTTTTTTTTGAGACTTTTTAGTACCTTAAATTTAGTTAGTTTTTTATGTTATTATGAATATTATAATTATTATTATAAATAAATTAATAATAAAAAAATTAATAAAAAAATAAATAATTAATAAGTAATAAATAAAAATTGTACATAAATAAATTAATAATAATTATTATTATTGTATTATAATTATATTATTATCATAATTTTATTTTTATTTATTTATTAATATCAATTGTGTAATTTATTTTAAAGTTTTTTTAGAATCTTGGAAAAAAATTTCTTTAAAATTTAAAACGTACTAAAATGTCTCAAAAAATAAAACGAATTTGAATTTTTTTACAATACGATTCATTTGTAATGAAATTTAAAAAATAAATTATATGAAAAAATTACCAATTCAATATTTATAATTATTAAAAAGAAAATAATTATTTTTTAGCAAAATTAATTAAAATAAAAAATAATAAAAATTATTAATGTAATGTAATAAATTTGAAAAAATTGATTTTTTTGCTTATGGATAAAAAAAATATACTAACTTCTGAATAAATTATATTTTAAATAAATAATTCATGAACCGAATTGGACTGCCATCTTTCATCAGAATTTGGTATTGTCACTTGAAAGTTCATTTTAGTTTTCCTCCCGTCGGTCATACAATGTATTCAAACAGGAAAAAATTGAGCTTTTTGTTTAAAAGAAAATTAATTTTTTTTTTAATTAATTTTTTAAAAATTCGTTTTAGAAATAATTTGTTTTTTTTTAAATAATAATAAAAAAAAAAGAAATATTGATCGAATCATTTTGAATAATTTTTTTTTATGACAAGTATTGCCATCTAGGTTAAATTTATAATATTTTAATTTCAAATTTCAAATTTCAAATACAATTAAGAAAAAAAGATTCAAATTTGTTTAAATCAACCAAATAGTTTTTTGACAAATTTTTGGATTAAGTACAAAATATTTAATTAACTAAATAATAAAATTAATATTAAGCAACTTTAATTCAGTGTTCAAAATATAAAAATAAAATACTTTCTAGAATTGAACCGAATATTTATTTATTTTAAAAAAATAAATGAATAAAAATTGTAAATTAAATTAACCCGTGTGGAAAAAGCCACGATCTTGCCCTCAAGAGTTCGGGGCCCCCGGCGGGGGCCCATGAGGGCTGATCCATATGGCGAATCCATGAGGGGCACCGTAGGGGCCCCGCATGGATCGCCCTCATGATCGATTAGCAAAATTTTCTAAGTCCAAAAATCAAATATTTTTTTATCACCAAAAAATTAATGTTTATAATGATTCACAACAATGAAAAACGCGTTTTTAATTAAAATATATTTTCACTTTTTTTGAAAATAACACTCACACTTATGGCGAATCCATGAGGGGCACCGTAGGGGCCCCGCATGGATCGCCCTCATGATCGATTAGCAAAATTTTCTAAGTCCAAAAATCAAATATTTTTTTATCACCAAAAAATTAATGTTTATAATGATTCAGAACCACGAAAAACGCGTTTTTAATAAAAATATATTTACACTTTTTTGAAAATAACACTCACACTTATGGCAAAATAGATGAGGGCCACCGTAGGGGCCCGCATGGATCGCCCTCATGATCGATTAGCAAAATTTTCTAAGTCCAAAAATCAAATATTTTTTTATCAACAAAAAATGAATGTTTCCAATGATTTAAAACAACGAAAAACGCGTTTTTAATAAAAATATATTTACACTTTTTTGAAAATTCGCCTGAGATGATTCATGATAATAATCATAAAGCATATAATTAATTATATTTTATAAATTGCATTTGATTGGAAAATATAATTTAATATCTTAACTTTAACTAAATGATGTTAAGCACTTTTCTTTGTTAGGTATTTTTGAAGTTTAAATAGCATCAAGAAGTTAGCATTCGTTTTGAAGTAGCGTACGTAGCGTAGTTGGTAAAGCGTTAGACTCATAGTCCGTAGGTCGTAGGTTCGATTCCCCCCATGCGTTAGATTTATTTATTTCTCAGGTTTGCGTTTAATCATTAATTCTATGTATGAATTAATTGAAAAATGAAAATATCCGTTAATAGTATGCATAAATTAAATATTTTTTAATTTTTTAATTAATTAATTTATTATTACTTTTAATTATATCCGACAGTTAATTAATTAGAACGTTAATTAATAAATTGAATTTGAGTAAGAATTTAATTTAAAATTGAATAATTATTAAATAAATATGTTATTTATTCATAACTTAAGCTTATTTATTATTAATTAACTTTTATTATTAATATTATTGATTAAAAAACATTATGGCAAACTTGAGGGCAAGATGAGGGCAAACGTGAGGGCCCATAAGGGCGCCCGTAGGGGCACCCTCATGGATCGCCCATGCGGGCGCCCTCATCGATGAGCATGTCGTTTCCATGAGGGGCCCCTATGGATCATCCATATGCGGCCCTCATGGCATGAGGGCGATCCATAAGGGCCCCCGCTGGGGGCCCACATCACTTTTCCACACGGGAATTTTTAAATTAATTTTTAAATTAAAGTTGCGCTACTAGATTTATAATAAATTATTTATTTTCACACGCATATATATAAAAAAAAGGCTATATACTCATTTATAGATCTATATATGTGTAGATATATATCTAAAGAACTCAAGTTCAATGTTTGATTGCCTATTGGCTTCCCACTTGAAAATCAATATTTATATGACTACGAAATCAATAACAATATATGTTTTAGTTCTATATAAGTTTCTTTAGCTTCAAAACTCGATTAAAAAAAAAAAAAAAGGAGAAATTAATTTCCATAATTAAATTTAAACAATAAAATATCAACTAATAATATTTAACTGAATTGCTAAATTGTTTTAAATTATCGCGGCATATAAAATAATTTCCTAAAATTTGTTCAATTTTTTTATTCAAAAAAAAAAAAAAAAAAAAAAGGAAAAGGAAAAATTTCGCCCAAATTACTTTGAATCTAGCCAATTATTTAAATATTTATTAATTTATTAATCAAATTTCAAAATTTAATAAAAATTTCTTTTATTAAAAAAGAATAAATAATTTTTTTTAGAATTATATTATAATTTAAATAAAAATTAAAAATTATATCCAAATGAATTAAAAAATTAAAATTATCAAATGAATAAAAATTAAAAATTATCTAAATGAATAAAAAAATTAAAATTATCAAACGAATAAAAATTAAAAAAATTATCTAAATGAATAAAAAAATTAAAATTATCAAACGAATGAAAATTAAAAATTATCTAATGAATAAAAATTATCAAACGAAAAAAAATTAAATTAAAAATTAAAATTGAAATGATAAAAAATTAATATAACTTTCTTTGTGAGGAAAAAAAAACATATATTATAATCGCGTCAATGAGCGTACAAATTGTAAAGGGTTGATAATGTTAATGTACTTTTTGCACAAATACACATATGTAAAAAATCACATGAAACATTTGTTCGGCGCTTGCGTTAACATCACGTGCGCTGCAGGGGCGGTTTCTGTATATGTTTGCCTGACAGGTAACAAAATTGCTGCTGCAGTTTTCTTTAGGTGATCGTGTGTGTTGGACGATTGTGTATAATATAAAATTTTATAGTTGACGTACTTCAAATTTATTACATAGAAACGCGTATCAAAAATATTAAATTAAAAAAAAAATTATTTTTTTCCTTTGCTTAAATTTCTTTTTTTTAAATAAATTTTTTTTTCTACAAATAAATTAATTAAACCGAAAAAAGGGGGTTCATAGGGCAAAAAAAAAATAAACAAAAATAATAATATAAAATTAAATAAAAAAAAATGAAATTAAATAAAAAAATAATTAAATTAAATAAATAAAATAAATTAAAAAAAGGAAATAATAATAAAAAAAAAATCTAATAAAATATGTCAAAGAATGTAAAGAATTGCATTTGTACATATTTTATTATAAACAGTTGCAGGATTGTTTTTAATAAATGTGTTTTTAATAGAAAAAAAAGTCTTTACTGTAATTTTTTTTTTATTTAACTATTAATTATTGTAAATGAAAATTTTTTTTCTCTCTCTATTTAATTATTTTTTTTTTTATTTAATTCAAAAATTAAAATTTTTTTTAATTAAAAATTTCTTGTTTTTAATATATTTTTTATATTCAGCAAAAATTTTATACATATATATCAACGAATGGATTAAAATAAAATTGAAATTAAAAAAAAAATTACATATTTTTTAATTCAATAAAATTTTTTCATTTTACAATTTTCTTATTTTATTAGGAAAATAATATTTTAAAATTGATTAAAATTCTAAATTTTTAATTTTTCCATTAAATTTATAAAAGAAAGTATAAAGGACTTTTCTTTGTCTTTTGAAGAAAACTTAAAAATTCTCTTCACAAAATGAGTTTTCAAAGAACAAATTTCGTGATAGAATAAAGAATGATTTCAATAATTGGGTTAGAAAATAGTAAATTACTTTAACAATTCCCTTGGCTATATTTGATCGACCGAACCATGAACCTGATGAACTTCTCTCTTTTTTCTCTCTCTCTCTCTATATATATATATATATATATATATATATATATATATATATTAATATCTAATATATTAATTAGCAGTCTGTCTAAAAACTCAATTAAATTAAACGATTATAAAAAAAAAATATCAAAAAAAAATTATTTTTAGAATTAATTAATTTGAAAGAAAAAAAAAATTATGGATCTAAAAAATTACGAAGTGACTATTTTTAAATGTGAAATTAATTAAATTTTTTTTTTAATTGTGAATTTTAACGAAATAAATAATAAGGAAAAAAAAATGCTATTTTCAAAAGTGCGAAAGTGTGACTTTTAAAAAACTACTTTGCAATATAATATATAGTACAATGATTGGATTGTGGTCTTTTAAACCGCGGCGAAATGGTAAAGTGGAGATCATGCTCGGTGAGTTAAATAATCATATTATTGAAAGAAATTATTATTTTTTTTTTTTTTTTTTTTTTACTTCAAATGTATAAAATGTGCAATTCATTTTGTACATACTTATTGCATTAGGTTTTATTAATATTTTTCCCCTCTTTTTTTTACAATGAAATTTTTATTCAAAATTTCGAAAAAAATTTCCAAGGAAAATAAAAACCAAAAAAATAACAATTTTTTTTTATTTTTATTAAAGCGAAGTTATCAACAAAAAAAAAATTAGTTTAATAAATAGTAAACAAATAAATTTAAAAAAAGTAATAAATAAAAAATAAATATTATAATAATAATTTAATAAATAAATTTTTATTTTATTTCTATTTTATCAATTTCTATTCAATCGAATTTTTTATGACAGATATTTTTGTTTCGATAAATTTTAATTTTTAAATAAAAATATAAAAAAATTATTTACATTAATTAAATTAATATTAAATTAAATAAATAAAAAATGAAGGTCCAAAGAAGTTTTGAAAAAAAATGTAGAAAACCGTTTCTCAAATTAGAAAAAAAAAAAAATATATGGGAATATTAACTGAACCCTCAATAATCATTTGCATAATTTAATATATGATATATAGGAAAAAATAAATAATTTTACTTGTCATTAAGTCAACCAAATTTTTATCTTATAAATCTTTCCGAAAATAAAAATTTCCCTTAATATTCTAATTATTATTTTTTGATGACATTTTTTTTTATCATTAATCGTATTTATTAATTTTCCATTTTTTCGAAATGAAAAAAAAATATTTGTATAAATTAATTTTTTTTTAATCTATATTTATATATATAAAATTGTTTATTGCGTCCTTTGATCCTTTGCACATGCAAAATAAGATTTACACGAATGGTTTTAAAAAAAAAAAAAATTTTCAAGTAGGTCACGTGATATACTGCATTTCACATAAATTATTAATTATTTTCTTCACGACATTGCGATTATAATATATATATATATATATATATATATATATATATATATATATACTTTCTCCTATTTGTGAAAATCGAAATTCTATTATAGTGATAATAACAACATGACACGAAAAGCACAAATACTCGCAGTCTATATGATATATATAAAATAATTATTAACAATTATTCCCCTCGAATTCTAAATTTAAATTTAGACTAATTTATATATCCACACGTGTGTATATAAAAATGTGTCAAATTTAATAAGATAATTTTTTAATATAGGTCAGTCTCTTTGTTATTTAATTAAAAAAAAAAAAAAATACGAAATAAAGAAAAATCACAGAATTCAACCTGATCGCAAAATAAAATAGACATTAATCGATGAAATTAATTAAAAATTTGTCAAAATAAATCAATGGTGTATTTAATGATGTGTTTTCTAAATTTGAATTTACAAAATTGTTTTTTTTTTTAATTTTAATTAAATTCCGTCTGTTCGAGACTATTTTAATTTTGCAAAATTTCTTTCTATTTTCAAATATATAATTATTTATAATAAATAAATTAAAATATTCAATATTTTGATAATTAATTTTTTATATATTTTTTTTTTGTATTTTTTAAATATAAATTAAAATTTTTTATATTTTTAATATTTAATATTAATTAATATTAAAAAATTATAATTTATTATTAATTATTTAAAATTGAAAAATTAAAATTATCCAGATAAAATAGAAAAAAAAATTAGTTAGAGGATAAAATAAATTTTTAGTAAATTTTTCTATAATTAGTGAAAATAGTAAATAAATGTCAGCTGATGAACTAGGGGCTATTGTAGTTAAATGATCATTTTGCCATTTATATTCTCGATTCATTTTCAAAAACACGGAAGCTATGTTACATGTATATATATATATATATATTCTACATATCATGTCTGCTTTTGACATCTGAGACTTGAAGCGAAATTGAAGAGAGATTTTCATTATATTTCAATATAAATGACATTTATTATTATCAATTATTAAATCTATATTCACACTGAGCTTTGAGTCATCTCAAATAGTAATCTCTAAAATATATCAGAATTAGCAAAGTTTTTAACTAATTTTCCCAAATTAGTAAATTTTTAATTAATTATAAAAAGAATTTTTTTTTTTTTAATTAACTAAAAAAAAAAAATTTGCACAATTAGTAAAATTTAATTAATTGGTTAAAATCAAAATGTTTTACTTTTATTAATTAAAAAATTTTTTTTTACCAATTATTAATTAAAATTTTTCTTCAAATTTTATTAAAAAATTTACTAATTTAAATTAATTCAATTATTTATTAATTGAAATTAATTATACAATTTTTTATTAATTTAAATAAGTTAAAATAATTTTACAAATTTTATTAGTTAAAAGTACGATTTCAAATTTAGTTGAAATTTTTCCCATTAATTAAAATTTAGAATACAAAAATTAATTTTTTTTAATTGACCTTTCATTATAGCAAAAAAAAAAGTGTCAAATATAGATTTCCTTTTGATGGTCGGAATTCGAAATATAAATGTCACTTAATTCAAACATAGAAAGGAGGGAGAAAGTTTACTATAAATATACATAATAATAAAATACTAAGGAGTTTAGCAGTATTATTATCCAAAGTCAAACCCTCGCTCTTACACTTCAACCTTGCATTAACTTTGCTTATATTTAAATTATATAGTCAAAAATAATTCCCAACGAATTATTTTTTTAATTTTTATTTTGAGAATTTTTTTCAAATAAATTTTTTTCCCGCAATTCTAAAAAAAATATTTTTTAATTATAAATTTTTCAAAATTATTCCAATTATTGAAAAAAATTTGTTTATATGCTAAAATTTGTATTTTCTCTCAACTAAAATGAAAATGGGGGGACAAATTGAAATTTACTGAAATAGAAACTTTGGCATTTAAAAATTGTTCAATGAAATCTGTAAGGAAAGATTTTTTTTTTTTTTTAATTTGTCAAAAAGAAATATTTTTTTGAAGACGAAAATTGTGATTGCTCCTCGATTTTAGTATAACATAAATTTATTGACATTTTCCGCGTGTCAAAGAGAATTTTCAGAAGAAAAGCGACTTTGATCATTGAACCAAAACATAACTTGACTAATCGCTAAAATTCAATGCTCGAACAGCTGTATCAATATTTCTCAAGGTAGACATTTATTTATATAAAAAATAAAATCAAAAATTATTCTAAAGACGAATATTAATTATTTATTATATTTTTTATAAAAAAATCTTGTTTTGAAGTTAAAATTTTTTTACAAGTCTTAGTTGTAGAGAAAAAGCCCCTAGGTAACTATTTTTCTAAAGTGCAATTGCTGAAGAGTGTTTCTTTATTTAATACATTTACGAGATAGTAAGAAAAAGAAGAAGAAGAAAAAGGTTGTAAAGTAAGAGTTGAAAGAGGCGAAAAAAGGAAATTTCTCGCGCTTAAAGCAAGCACAAAAAGTTTATTTAGTAACTTTTTTTTTTTTTTTTAAAAAGTGTTTATTAGATTTTTCTTCTCTTTTTTTCAAAAATAAATTTTTTTTTATTCAAGAAAAGTAATATAATTCTTATTATACAAAAAGTAAATTTAATTATAATTTTTAAATCATATTTTTTTAAAACAATATTAATTAATTTAAAGGAAAATAATTAAAAATGAAAAAATATTTTTGGAAATTAAAATTGTATTTTACTTTTTCTAATTTAAAAAATAATTTTTTAATATTTAAACTGATTAAAATTAATTAATTCATGTTAGCAAAATTTTTTTTTTGTAATTATTAATTAAAAAATTAATTAATTATTAAGGTATATATTTTTTTGAAAACGATAAAAAAAATCACATATTGCATCCTATAAATGAAAGCACGAAGTCATTTTCTACGAGCGAGACTTTATTTTTAGTGCTTTTAATCGTGATCTTCCGCTTTCTTCGTCCATCTTCGACGTTAAAAGCACAAGATCAGTCTTGAAATGGTAGTTAAACTTGTAGTGCGTTTCTCATAGGTTTTTTTATTTTTTTTTTTTTACAAATTGATAACATTTTTCAAATCCCGATGGGATGGTCAAAGAAATTCAATTTTTATGGTACGATTTTTAATATTTTTCTTGTATATTAAATTTTGTATTTTTCAAATTATTCACACAAAAGAAAAAATAATTTCATTTTCAGGACATAAATTGTATTTTTAGAAATTTAATTTTCAATATTTATATAAATTTTTTCTTATTCTATAATTTTTCTCTATATATTTGATAATTTCAGAATATTTCTAAAAATAATTTATTATTACAATTTAAATAATAGAAAAAAAAGAATTTTTCTTGTCAACTGGGAGAAAATTGGAGAAATTGATATTCTGTACTTGTACATAGTTTTCTTGACTTGATGAATTGGTAAAGTGAAAATTGATAACTTTGTTGGAAATGTAGGTGTTACCCAAAGAAGTTGCGCTTGACAACTGAAAAGCATATTAACTTACATGAAAATATTCCATTTGTTAAATTGAAATTTTCATAAATTTGAAAAATTGACAAAAAAAAACATTTTTGTTTAAAAAAATAATTCTATTTAGTAAAAATTCAAAATTCGAATAAATTTGATGAAAAAATAAAACAAAAAATTTCCTCTTTTTCGAAAAAAAATTCCGTTTTATATTTTATTTCCTTTATATATAAATATATACAAAATTTCTACACTAATGAGTTCTCCGGAATAATAATAATAATAATAATAATAATTACTCCTATAATTGTATTTTAAATGAAATTTTCAAAAGGAAAATTATGATTTTAATTTTTCTGTGTAATAAAAAAAAATTATTTTTTAAATTGTTTTTAAATATAAAATAATAATAATAATTTTTTTCTTTTTTTTCTTACAGGTTCAATTATGTTCCATGTTAGAAGAAGACCAGCGGATTATGTGCCTCGGAAAAGAAAGAAGAAACCAACTGGAAAATGGGGTGAATTTGATCATCGTTATGAAGATGAGAGATTACCATTTTTCATTGAATTAAATCCAGATGGTACAGATATTGCTAATGGAGGTGGAATTCGTCATCGATTAAAGCCAAATAATGTTACTGAAGTTGGTTCGGAGATTCCAATTGATCCAAAAATTCAGGCACAAACAATTATATTGGCTGGACCAACCGTAATGCCTAGACATTGTATTATTGCATATACTGATAATACTGTTACGTTAACGCCTTGCTCGAGGGAAGCTCACACTTATGTGAATAATGCAATGATTAATTACACCACAATTCTTCAGGTAAAAAAAAAGAAAAAAAAAATTTTTTAATTACTTAATAATACTAAAATAATAATTTCAAAAAAAAAATAATTCAATTGAAAATCTTTTAAATACAAAAAAAATTTTAATTTGTATTAGAAAAAATTAGAATCAAATTTAAATTTATAAATTACGAAAGTTATTTAAATTTTTCCCTCTAGTGTTGAGTTATTTTTCTTTTAATAGGAAATTTATCAAAACAATATCAATTGTAGAATATTTTATCTATTTTTTAAATTAAATTTTTTATGAGCTTTCTAGATTAAAAAATTTTTTTTTTTTAAATTTGATCTCTATTTTGATAAGAAAACAATTAAAAAAACCTATTTGCTGTAAAAGTTGCAAAATTTTTTTTTTTATTATTTTTTGAATTTAATTGAAGAATAAAAATACTTGAAAAAAAGAAGTTAGAATCTTTCAGTGATTTGAATTTATATTTTATAAATTACGAAAGTTAATTCCCTCTGGTGTTGAATAATTTTTTCTTTTAATAAGAAATTTATCAAGACTTATTGTTTGAATGTTTTTCCCTCTTAGTATTAAGAAAAGTTTTTTTTTTTTAAGTGTCAGTGCCACTAAAGACACTTCTTGTTGAGACATTGTTTGCGGCTCTAGTTTTTTTTTTCTTTGAAATTTAATACAGTATCGAAAAACTTTTTCTTGTATTAATAAAACAAATATTTCCCTCTCTCTCTTTCTCTATCTATGTGATATTCTTATTTTAATTGATTAAATGTCATTAACAGATTTAATTTTCTTTTGTAGAATGGCGCTATTGTTAAATTTGGAAGGTCACATACTTTCAGGTTTATTGATCCAACACCTGAGGATCGAATGAGATACAGGCATGATTCCAATCGACAATTGGATGCTTACGCTTACGACAGGTAAGAAATTATTTTCTCAATAAATATTATAAATGTTATCTGTAGTTTTTCATTTAGAAATAAAGCTAAAAATCACATTTTTAATTTTCTTCACTCATTATTTATATTTAATATTTTAATTTACATATTTGGCTTCGATTTTTTATTTTATTGTATATTATTATTATTTTGCTTGATGTTTTGCACCTCGCTTTTTTTTTTGGCAATTTAGAAGATCGCCCGATACAACGAGCCAGGAGGTGAGCTCTGAAAAATATAGATCGGATTCTGGAACACCAAACGGTGGTCCAGGTTCGAATCCACCAAGTCCGACAAAATCGGCAGCCACAAGTCCCAGGAGTCCCACGCATAATCCTCATTCATTGGAAACAACGCACAATTATGAGACAACTTTTGATCTCGATGGAAATGTTGAAACCGCTAGTCTCACTAGCAGCCGCGATGGAAACAGGTAAATAAAATTTTTCTCTCGCAAAAAAAAAAAAGAAAAAGAAAACAATAGCTTTATTATAATATTGTAGTTTTAACGCTGAAACTCGACTTGAAAAAACGCAAGGTAAGAAAATAGTTTAAATTAACGGATTTTTTAAAAAAATATTTCCTTTTTAATTTTTAGGAATTTTTTTTTGCGATTAACTAGTTTACAACACTATTGTCTTTATATATCACGTCTTTTGTTCAAAAACTTGAATTCAAGTTTCTTGCACTTTACGAATAATAATGCTTGACGTATTAAACTTTTAATTACATATTCTCCAGTACAATAAGTTGCTTACAGTTAACAGTGGTTTTCATTAATTAGTATTCCTCTTGTACATTCAAATATAATTTACTACTGGATTGAGTTACAAAAAAAAAAGCGAGCTGACAAGAAATAAGTCAATTAATGGAAAAAATGATAAATTTTCTATCTCACTACATCTATTTAATGGAGAAAATTATTCGCGACGAAAATGTTAACTTTTACCCCCCCCACTTAAGAATTATTATTAAATTTTATCAATTTTTATAAACTAATTTTTAAAAAAATTCTATTCTATGCTTCATTATTTTATTCTTTATTTTGTAATTTAATTATTTATTTATTTCTAGCAAAAAAAAAATAAAAATGCCGTTTTATTATTTTTTTTTAAAATTAAAAATTGTTTATTTAAAGACTCTCTCAACAACCAAGAGGCACGGATCCAATTTTACCAGCTGTCTTGGAATTCCTTGAACAATCGGAGGATACATTTCTTCATGCTGTTATCACAGACGTGGAACCAAATTCTCCGCAATTTAAACTTGCGCCAACGTATACTTTGTATCTGGCAGCAAGATACAGAGCGAGTACACACTATAGACCTGAACTTCAACCAACTGAAAGAGCACATAAGCTTACGGCAATGTTGGAAAAAGTCGCAAATATGATTCATCAAGTCATACAAGTGAGTAATCATTTTCAAAGTGACACATTTTTTTTTTTTTACTATTTTAATACTTTTTTTACATACTATTTTTTGCCAAAAGCCACTAAATGGTACTTTTTTCGAAAAAAAAATAATTTTAAAAATAACAGAAATCAAGAATTTTAAATTTTAACGAATTTTTTGATTCAGCTAAAAATTACAGAATTTTTATTTTACAAAATTTCTCTGTACCCAACTGTTTTTTTTTTTTTTAATCTAATTTAACCGAAATTCAGACAATAATTGAATTTTAGAGTATTTTAAATTGAAATTTTTTTTAAATAATTGAAATGTCAAGATCTTGATTCAATTTATTAAAAATAATTATTTCAATAAAAAATTTGAATCAAAATTTTTAATAATAATTGAATTTCAGGAGATTTTGAATTAAAATTTTAGTAAATTAGAATTGCTGAAAATTATTAACAAATTTTCAAATAGTAATTGAATTTTAGAGAATTTTTATTTAATTTAATTTTTGGATAAAATTTATTTGAAATTATTAATTTAGCAAAGAATTTTAGATACAAATTTTAGAAATAATTGAATTTTCCAAGAGTTCAAGTTCTACTGAATGAGAATTGTAATAAATTAAAAATATGTTAAATTAGAATTCTTTTCAAGAAACAGTTGGTTAAAGAGAAATTTTGAAAAATAAAAATTCGTTACTTTGAAAATTCCGTTTAAACATTCGTTTAAAAAATATTTTGTGTTAACGTCAGAATTAGAAAACTAATTTTACTTTATTTTAAACATACCACTTTTTTTGATACTATTTTTAATTTTGGGGATATTTTAATAGATTTTTTTTTTAAATAATTATTTATTTATAATTTAATTTTGTAAATAAAAATTTGTCTTGAAATTCTCTATTTTTAAATTGAAATTAATTTTTTTATTTTCTCTCTATAAGGAACGTTACATGAACGCATTGTCTCTTGCTCTTTGGCTTGCAAATGGATCGGAACTTTTACACATGTTAAAAAGTGATCGTCACATAACATCATTTTCAATAAGAGCACAAGAAATTCTTGGTGAAGCTGTTCATTTTGCCTTTTCATCATTGGTACGTTGCGTATCATTAGAATTGGCACCGGCAATGGTACAATTTATGGCCGATGCCGATGAACCAGCAAAAGAAGCGGGTGTATTGCAAATTTTTTTCAGCACCATGGCACTATTGAGACGTTGTCGAGTTAATGCCGCATTGACTATACAATTATTTAGTCATTTATTTCATACAATAAATGCAACGGCATTTAATGCACTTGTTTCAAATGGTAATCTTTGCGTTAGATGGTTTGGCCGAAGATTAAAGGCAAGATTAAATGCCCTTGAAACATGGGCCGAGAGACAAGGTCTTGAATTGGCAAGTCAATGTCATCTTGCAACAATAATGCAAGCAACACATCTTCTTCAAGCGCCAAAATATAATGCTGAAGAATTGGCAACATTGAGTTCAACTTGCTTTAAACTTAATTCATTGCAAGTTAGGGCACTATTGCAAAAATATCAACCTGCACCCGATGAACCGAGATTACCTGCGGAATTAATTGAAAATGTCGTTAGGGTAAGTGTGTCTTTTTTTACGTTTAAAAAATTGTAATTTTTCTCATCATTTAAATGTGAAAATAAATTTTATAAAAATTTGATTTTTCTTTTAATTAAATAGGTGGCGGAGAGTGTGGCTGATACTTTAGCGCGTGCTGACGGTAGGGAAATTCGTTTGGAAGAGGAGCCAACATTAGCTTTGGCTTTATTATTACCTGAGGATGGTTACAGTTGTGAAGTAATTAGAGGTGTTCCTCCAGGATTGGCAGAATTTTTGTTACCCCTTCAACGTGATGGTTTATGTCGAATGGCACCTCAAGCAACTAGCAGTGGATTTTGGACTATCTACATGATTGATCATCACAATAATGTTTGTATTTTTTAATAATTGGAAATTTTTTATTAAAAATCAGAAAAAGTCAGGGATATTTATAAAAAAAAAAATTGTTGATTTTAAATGGATATTAATATTAAAGTAAAAAATTTGTTTTGCAGTTCCGAAGTCCGAGCGCAATGAGTAACAGATCGGGAAATTTTTCTCATATCGGACAAAATCAAGGACAACCTGAAGTTCAAGTGATTAAACTTCATAAATCTACGAATGGAATGGGTCTCAGTATTGTTGCAGCAAAGGTACGAGTTTTTTTTATTATTTTAATATTCAAATTTTATTCCAGTGCTTTTAAATTTTCTCTTTTTCAGGGAGCTGGACAAGATAGATTAGGAATTTATATAAAGAGCGTCGTTGCTGGAGGAGCTGCTGATACTGTAAATATTTTAATTCATTTGAAAATTGTTAATTGAACAATATCAAATTTTCGAATATAAAAATATTTTCTGTTTGTTTATTCAGGACGGCAGATTAACTGCAGGAGATCAATTATTAAAAGTTGATGGTCAGAGTTTAGTTGGAATTACACAAGAAAAGTAAATATATAATAAATTATCGTGAAAATATCTTGATATTTTCTAAAATCTATTTTGAATTATTCCAAATTTACCAATTTTTCTGCGAATAATTTGATTTTATTAAAAAAATTATTTCTCTGTGATGTTATTATTAAAAAAAAAATTGTTTTCAGAGCTGCCGAATATCTTGTGCGAACGGGACCAATTGTAACATTGGAAGTTGCTAAACAAGGTGCCATATATCACGGATTGGCTACTTTGCTTTCTCAACCTTCTCCTGTTATGACCAGAGGTAAGTAATAAAAAAAAAAATATCAAAAGTTCGAAAAAGAAATAAAAAAAAAAAAACTCGCTTTTGCTTTAGACAAATGTCTGCTCTCATAACTAATACTGAAAATAAATTTAATATTTTGCATTTTATTCCAAACTTAATAAAACATTCTGCATTTTGTTCTAAAAAAAAAAATAGCACTTAATGCATTTTTTAACGCAATTTCTTTAGCTGAATTTCATGCTTGCTCAATAAAAATAATAATTCTCTCTGTGACTAATAAACTCGCTTTAACTAATATATGCTTAAAACTAACTATTGTTTCAAACAGAGCTTAATAAGGCACGACCAAAATCGGAACATTTAGAACCTTCCCGACTGGCTGATAAAACATCACAACCATCAACATCTCATTCGATGGGGAATTTATTGAATGTTCCAAAACAGGGATATCAAGAGCGTTTAGTCGATTGGGATTTAGATCATATTCAACCAGGTTCGACACATCTTCAAGTAACACAATCGCAGTATCAAAATTTCTATAAAAATCCTTCCTATTCTACTTCTACTTCTACTTCTTTCCATTCACAAAATTTAACAATTCCACGAATAATGTCGTCTAATTCAAATAGTTCAAATCTCGCGACAACAATTTATCCAATTAATGAATTACCACCATCAGATGATGATGATCATCATAATCATCATCATCATCATTATCATCATTGTCATACGCAAAATTATTGGACCAAAAGACGGCAAATTCCTATTATTCAAGAGCCGAATCAAATGTTCCTAACTATTCCGAGCCATGGTGAACCATATCCTCCATATCCAATGAGAGTTTCAAGAAATTCAATTCGTTCACAATATGGTTATTATACTAATGATGACAAGACTGAATTAATTTTTCCAACAAGAAATTCCTCTGAAGATAGTGTTGATTCATTAGATGACGATAAAGACGAATCAATTCCCTATATTGATGATGATAAATCAGAGGAAAGTCAAATTGGCGATTTTTCTCCATTGGATAATTTTAAGGAAAAATCAGAGAAAAATAATGAAGAAACAATGGAAAATAAAAAAGAAATCGATGACGATGTGTTTGATGAAATTTTAGTTATTTCAACACCAAAAATGCATACAATTATGCCAGAACTTAATCTCGATCTCAGTGGTTTAAATAGTGATATTTCAAGTGAGGATTCAAATCCTGAGAAATGTTGGAAATCACCTGAAGAAGTACGTCTTGGTTGTGGTCGTGTTGCCGCATTAGCTAAACATTTCTCCAAACTCGGTGAAGCTGGATTAATAAAATTAAAATCAATGAAATTAAATGGTTCACGTCAATTTATGTCTGAACCTGATGTAACAATGTCAAGGGAAAATTTCGACGATAATGTTAAATCAAATAAAAAGGAATTTAAATCCGAAAGTGATTTATCAAAATTAGATAAAACTATTCAACCCGAAAAAGAATGGAATATGATATTATTGGATATTCAAATAAATGAAGAATTAAATCAAAATAAAGTAATTGATAAAAAAGAAAAATATCAAGAAAAACTTTCTTTAGAAGAACAAGAAAATATAATTGAACAATTAAAAGAATTTACAAATTTAGATAATATTGATGCTCCACTTTTCATTCCAAATGAGAAATTTAGAAAAAATTCCAATTCCGATAAAGAAACAATGACAGATAGTTCATCAAATAGTAGAATTGATATACCAAAATATGTTGTTGGTACAACAATGCGTTTTGAAAATTTTCGTCAAAATTCCTTACCAACTGTACTTAATAAAATAAATATTTCACCAAATTTTCAAACAAAAATAAATAAACTCGAAAAATATTGGTCAATGAAAGATTTAATGTTTGATGATATTGAAACAATGAATGATTCACCGAAATATTTTATTTTTCCCACATGTTCACGTGTTGTCTCAGCACCGGAAATTTCCAACGATGATGAAATTAATTTATTTCAATTTCATTCAATTTCACAAGGTGAACAATTAAATATAAAAAGTACTATTTCATTAAATGAAAAAGAATGTTTAAATTCAGCAACTGTTATTGAATCAAATGATAAGGAGAGAAAAGTGAATTTTCAAATTCAAAGTAAATTAAAAATGAATTCATTTTTAAGAGGGAAAAATTTATCGAAAAGTCAAGAGGAACTTGATGAAAGAAAAAAATGTTTGTTTAATAATAAAAATAGTAGAATAATATCTAAATCATTGGAAAAAATACCTAATTTAGAAATGATAAAATCAAAAAATTTCTCACAACCACGTAGAGAGAGAAATTCATTTATTGGTACTCATGCGGCAATAAAATCAGTATTAGAGAATTATAATAGAAATGATGATAAATTATTTAATAATTATGATAATGGAAAAAAGAAGTTTTGTAAAGAAAAAGCAAAAAGTGATTTAGACATTTCTGAACGAATGCCAACGCCAAGATTTGAAAGAGGAGATTGGATCTTTCGAGAATTTCCACCGTTGGAAAATCTTTCTGATACGCGTAAGCCGGTGGATTATGTATTACAAAACAAAAAATCTTGTTGTTTACACATTCTGCCTGTTTAAGTTCAAACATCGTTTGCATTTTATTTACAAAAGAAACAAATTTCGTTTTTTTTTATGCTTTCCCTGGAATGCTTTTTTCTTTCTTTTGTTTTTATACACATTACATAATTTAAATTATGTAGTTTGTATATTTTTTGTATAGCTTCATCATTGAAATCAAATTAGAATTGATAAAAGAAACTTTTTACAAATTGCATTCAAAAAAAAAAATATGTTTCTTATTCAATTTCTCATTATGTTTTGATTCCGTTTATCGAAATCATCATACATATTATTTTTACACATTTTTAATATTTTCATCTCTATTTAATTAATACTAATATTTTAATTTTCTTATTTCTTTAAAAACCACTTGCTTTGCACAATTTGCAGACATTATTGAATTTTTTTTTTTTTGAATGTTTATTTTCTGTACATAAATTATAGGAGACTAGGTTCTTGCATGTTATTCATATTTTTAAATGTACAGAATGACGTTTCCTTTTTTCCTTATTCCTTTTTTTTTCAAAATTTTTCCTTAAACTGCATATTATTGTTTTACGAGATTTTTTAATAATGTTTAATTTTAATATAAATTTTATTATCATTTTATATCAATTATTAAATTACAAAATTTTTTTTTTTTTATTAATATTGAATATTAGAATAACACATGACATCATTTTATGGCATGTTTTTTTTGCACGTTACGTGTAACAAATTTACATTTGCTTTTTGGCATGTTTATGGCATTAACTAAAAAAATGCATTTTTTGTGCATCATGTGCTTCTACAGGACCCAGACGCATGAGTGAACGTGATTTGCCATCACGTCTAGGACATGATCCGACTCCCCAACAAATTCATAGCAGCAAGTCTGTCCCAGCCCTGCATAGTAAGTAGATACAAATTTTTTTTTTTTATTTTTTTCTACGACAATTTTTAATTAATTTCACTGTATTGTTTTAACTCTTTTATTCATTGTCTTTTCTCTCTATCTGCTGTTTGTGTTTCTAAAAATAGCTTTGCATATTTTTTTAATTTCATGATACATTTTTAAAAAATTATTCATTTCTAAAAAACAAACACTTTTGATATTTTTATGTTAATATAAATTCGTATAAATTATATTTATATTAATTTTTTTTAAATAATATTTTTACTAATAATTAATTAGTTGCAATAGAGAAAATTTGGTTTTTTTTTCGTGAATATTGATTTAATTTTGTATTTCTACAGATGTAGGAACAGAGGGTAAACAGCAACACGAAGTCTTCGGTCCCGGATATAGTAGAGCATCTTCCAGTAATAGTGTCACTCCACCTGTTCAACCACCACCAATGCCAGCAATGAATGGAGCATCATCCTTAAGATCCAGGTAAATTTTGATTTTTTTTCGTTTTTTCTTTGATCCGAATTAAATGTGGTATTTAAAAAATTTTTTTTTATAAATTATTTATAAATCTCTTTTTCAATTATTATTATTATTTCTCTAGATCAAGTCACAATCTTCATGATCCAATGAGAGCTGGTACATTACCACCATCGGGATTAGTGAGCCGTCAACAATCATCACCTAATTTAACACCAAACCAAATGCATCCACAAAATAATTTACAAGGAAACGAGGCTGAGAGATTCTATCAAAATTTAAGTGTCTATCGAAATCAAGATTCAACGGTAAAACAACAACCAAGTCCACCTCAACCTTTGGATGAAAGAAATTCGTTGCAGAAAAATTTAAGAGGTTCACAAAGTTCATTAAATCGACCAGCAATTGATTTAAATCAATCGCGAGATAGGCCAATATCTGCCTATATTCCACAAGGTCAACAACAATCGTACATTACAAATCAAGGACAACATCAAGGACTTCCACCGAGATCACAATCATCTCGCGATATTATTAGACAAGAGGCAAAACTTCAAGAAATGCAAGAAGAAGTTCGTCGTCGTGAATTACGAGGTGGTCCTCCAATATCAAATATTTATCGACCAAACACTTATAATGTGCGGCCAATGATTATTCCACAATCAAATTCAATTCGTCAATCGCGACCAATTGGATCGACGCCAAATTTGGGACCAACATCACCCACTTATGGTGCACGACAATTGCCACCTTATGGATTTAATGAGGGACAATATAATCAAAATCAATTTGCCAAACAGCAGCAGCAGCAGCATTCAATTTCCAATCAATATGGTATGATGACAAAGGCAAAGAATGATGATCCAACAAGATCGGATGCAATGAGACAATTTGTTGAACAAAGACAATATTCACAAAATGGTGGTTCATATTCAAATGGACAAACGGAATTAAGAAACGATCAATATCCATCGGGTGAGGGAATTTTGAATCGTAATCAAAATGGTGAAATATTGGGAATGGAAAATCCACCATCAAGGCCAATGCTTCCGGAGGATGGTTTTCGTGAGAGTCCACCGCCACCGCCGCCAAATACCTCGACACATCCATTATATAATAAACAACCTGACACAAGGTATACGGCGAGTATGCAAGATCCACCTAAAGGTGGTTATTATCCAACAACTGGCACAACACAACAACCAAGGCAGTATCAATTTAGTGCGTCGAATCCCTGGCAAAGGGAGGAAAGAGAAAAGGTTAAATATTAATTGAATCTTTAAATCAATGATTTGACAAATATTTCTAATTTTGTAATTTTTTTTAACAAATTTCTTTTTTTCAGGAACAAGCAAGAAGAAGAGAAGCGGCAAGACAATGGCGAGATCAACAAATTGCCGAATTAACAGCATTGCCTCATCGAACACCACTACAGGAAGAGCAAGTACGTGCCTTGCAACTTGAGAGAGATTTTCAAAAACGCGCCGAAGAAGTTGCACAACAACAAGATGACGATGACGAAAGTAATGAAGTTGATAATGAAAGTGTACAACGTGTACAGGGACTTTTACGAATGGCTGCAACACAAGATAGAACAAATCAACAACAAACATTATCAAGAACAAATACAAATAATCAATCAATAAGAGGTGTTCTCTCATTACAATCAGTTGGCAGTCAATTACAATCAACAAATGTTCCAATGCACACAGCAATAAGCCATCAAGGATTACAAGTTTCCGTTAATTCTTATGGTGGAAATTTAAATGAAAATTCAAATATTAATAATCAAAATATTAATACACAACAATCATTATCGCCCTCTTATGGTTCGGCATTAAATCAAATTGCAACTAGTCAGAAACCAACAATTATTGCTACGACACAAAATGAAGAACGTGAACGACAACGAAGGATAGAGGATTTAAAAAGAAAACAAACGGAATTTGATGAGAATCAAAAAAAGAGGGAGGAAGAAATAAGACAACAGCAACAACAATTGCAAATTCAACATCAGATGCAACAACTTTATCAACAGCAGCAGCAGCAGCAGCAACAACAACAAACAAATTTACGAAGAGATCCAAATTTACATCCTGGAATGTTGAGATTGGATAATCTTGTTATTAACGGCCCTAATTCACCTTGTGAGTAATAAAAACAAAATCCTAAATTTATTATATTCATTAGAATTATTTTATATTTATATTTGAAATATATTTCTCAGCTTCTCAAAATGGGAGTAGTGAAGCTCCTCCACCACCGCCAGAAAGAGGTTCGAGTTATGCAATAATGTCACAGCAAAGTGCTTTAAGATCGAATAATTCAACAACATCTAATACACCAATTGGTTCTCATCAAGCAACAACGAAACGTGTTTCTTTCCATGATCCAAATGCAAATACTGAAACAACCACGCGCAATATGACTGGAACGACGAGTAATACTTCATTAACAATGGATACTATTCGAGAAGATCCAAATGTAAGTCCAATATTATCAAATTATTTATTTTTATAATTTTAATAATTTTAATAATTTTAATAATATTGAAAATAATTTTTTTTTAATAATAATGATTCGTGAAACAATTTGATTTTCAAATTTTGTTTAATTATCAGGGTTTACCACGAAAATTTTATTTAGAAAGAATTTAAATTTTTTTAAAATTTTTCTTTGAAACTATTTCAAGAGATTTTCAATTATAAAAAATTATTTTTAGAAGCAAAATTTTGAATTAAAAATTTAAATTATAATTTTAGTTTCATTTTTAGGATATTTTCCCAGTACTTTTTTTATATGAAATTCCCTGAAAAAAAATTGAAGAAATTTCTTTTTTAAACTTTCTGACAAGAGAAAGAAAATTCGGAAAATTTTATATTCTATTATAATTATTAATATTATATTATTGTAATAATTATTTTAATTATTTATCTAATATTTTCTCTACTAGAGTTTTTATTTTTAAATAATTTATTATAGAAATTTAAATTTAGAATCATTATTTTAATTTCTAATTTTATTTTAAACTATTTATTGCTAAAAAAAAATGTATAATTTAAACATTTGGATGTTAGTTATTCGTAACTATATTAAAAGAAAATTGAATATTTCTTTAAAATGCGCACACATTGGCAGGTTTCAAAATAAGGTATATCTTTAAAAATCACAATGCCTGTTGATTTCATGAGATTTTCCCAAAAAAAAAAAAAAAAAATTTATTGACAATTGCATGATGTAATAACGATTTTCTATTGTATTTTGTATTACTATAAATTCTATCTTCAGCAATCATCATCATCTTCTTCTTCATCATCAAAATCTTCATCATCGCCGTTGTTATCATCATCATTATCATGATTATATTTAATCATGCAATAATTGTTTTGTTTACTGTGTGATTGTTCTTTAATGTTATTTGAAATAGCAAAAAAAAAAATTGAGACAGTTTCAAAAAATCTCAACTAGATAGATTTTTCAGGGTGTCCACTAATTGAAAAATAAAAAAAACAAGTTGTTTCGAAAAAATTGTTGATAATTGAAATAAATTGGAAATTTTATTAATTTATTTTAAATTAAGTAAATTTTTGAAAAAAAAAGGTTTTTGCAACAATTTTTTTGTTTTTTGAAATTATATAAATAGAAATTAATTAATCTAAATTATGGCTTCAAAAATAATTAAAAATTAAATAATTGAAAAAAGGAACTGTAGTTGACACCCTGAATTTTATTCGCGTGAAAATTGATGTGTAGGTTTTTTTTTTTTTATATCGAACTTAGTTGTGTGAAATTTAGTTGTTTGCTCTTTAAAAAAAAAAAAGAAACCAAAATAAAATTTTGTCAATAATTTCTTTAAATTTATATTCTTTTCAGAATTTTATAAACGATGCGGAAACTCTTCTTGCTTCTCCAAAAACACCAGAAGGTCCAGGTGGAATTTTTTCATCAGCAACACCAGGTGTGATTGGCGCACAAGAAGTCTACAAGTATGTTAAAAAATTTTTCTATTCTAATTGAATTTTTTTTTAAATTTCCCTTTTCACAGCAAATATTATTTATATCAAATTAATTTACTCTCCCTGCTAGAAGAAAGATTCGAGGGGCGAAAAATATTTTTATAATAATAATAATTTATTTATATTAATGATAAAATTATTAATTTCAGAGATCCAAGACAAAAGCGCTTGGCTGAGAAGCAAAAACAACAAAATTCACAAATGGGAGCTGTGCCAGAAAAGCTGAGTTTCAAAGAAAAAATAAAGATGTTTGCCATTGAAACTGGTGAAGATGGAACACCAAGAGATAAGGTAAAAATTTCCCGAGCCCAACGTGAAATTGACAACATTGGCAGTCCTTTAAGTCCAAACAATAACAGAAGCTAAAAAAAATATTATTAAATATTTTGCCTACTCTGGACAGTAGGTACTTCATTATTTAAGACTGCAAAATTAATTCAAAAATCTTTCAGTCTAAGATACTAAATTATATTATTAAAAAAAAAAAGATTTGGATCTTTATTAGAAACTTTACAAAAAGTAAAAAAAAAAAACGAAAGACCAAACAAATAAAAGAACGTCTTTGTCATTATCTTCTAATGAGAGATAACTGTACATTTTTTTTTCTGTACTTTATTGAGAATTAATATTGTAGAAAAAAAGGTAGAAAATACCCGAAAAAATAGGTGGATTCTGAAAAAGAGACTATTAAAACTTGTACATAAAAAATTCAAGTATCATTTGTTTGATAATTAAATTCAAACAAATAACTATGATTTAATCTTTTTCAAAAAAAAATATATTACATGAAAATTTTTCCAACATTTTCAAATATTCCATTGTATAAATAGTTTTAATGTAACTATTTTTTCATTTAAAAAAACAATTTTGCAGCGAATTAAGAAGAAAAAAAAAATTCTTCTCTCTTAATGTAGATAATAGAATCGAAATAATTTCTTTTCTCTTTTTTTTTTCATTTCGTAGATTAATATAGGCCTCGAGTAAAAAAATGAAATATTTCTCTTTTTCTCTCTGAGATAAAAATTGAGAGAAAATAATAATCAAATAATGTCTTTTTTTTTTAGTTAACAAGTAGTAATATATTAATCATTACAATTATTATAATATCGAGTTTATTATATAAGAAATCATTAGAAAATATTAAAGGAAAAAAATAATTTGAAAATATACGAAAAGAAACCCGTAGATAATAGAATACAATGCCGAAAAAAAACTATGGGCAAGGCTCTAAAACAGTTTTTTTTTTTTTTAATAACGAGAAAAAAACTTAGCAATATTAGTGGGTAAATGTGTCGAAAAATATATAATTAATTTTTACGCAGATTTAGTAAAAAAAAATCTGACATTCTAATTAGAGGCAATAACTCTTTCATTTCAACAACTCGACAACTTTTGACACACAAACAAATATTTTTACATTCCGATTTTGTTACACTGTCAGACATTAATTTTACTCCCCCCCCCTTTTTTTTTGGATAACTTTTTGATACATTTCTTTTTCACATTATACGAATCCCAAAAAAGAATAATTTAATTTTTAGAAAAAAGGGTTTAAATTTGATTTAATTATGTAATTAGTTTAATTTTTAATTTGTTATAATATTATTTACAATTCAATAATTTTTTTTTGCATGGAAAATTATAAAAAATTAAATTTATTTTTCTAAAACCAATTGTGAAAAATTAAATCTGTAATTAATTGTTTTAAAATAATTTATTCTTCATCATATTTTTTTGAAACTAAAATTTTTAAAATTTATTTTAAATTGAATTTACAAGAAAAAAAAATGAAATCAAATTTTTAAAAATGTTTTTAATTATAAAAGAATAGATTTAACATTTACTAAATAATAAAAAAAAAATGTATTTTTATTAAAAAATTTTAATTCATAATCAAAACAACCCTTTTTTCTGAAATATAACATTTTTTTTTTTTTTTTTTAGAAATTCTTTATTGTGAAAAAATTGATCGGGGGTTGAAAAAAATTAATTTTTTCTTTAAAATTGTTAGTATTTACATTGAGAAAAAAAAGAATGTAAAATAAATTTCCTTTCGTTAGAAAATGTTTTTTTTTTTATATAATTACAAATGCGAGAACAATTTTTTAGACAGTGCGCTAAAAAGAACAAAAGACATTTTTTTTTGTCGAATTGTCTTATTCCAATAAATAATAATAAATAATTAATATCTATCGATATTCTCAATATTGAATGTGATATAAAGTAGGCCTTTGTTTGAAAATGGAAGAACAATAAAAATATAGATTTTCTTTCTAGAAAAAAAAATTCGATTTGCATGAAACAATTTTTTTTCTACTAAAATTGTAAAAAAAAGAAGAAAATTGTCAACTGAATCTATATCAGTATATGCGAAAGCAGTATTTCGGGCCTATTTTTTTTAAGTCCTTAGAACTATTTTCTTTCTTTCTTTCTTTATTATTATTATTTTTTTATTATTATTATTATTATTAATAATATGTATTCAGAATGGAAGAATTTTCTATTTATTTTCTGTTTTCTGAATTTTTGTTTTATTTTAATTAAGGGCTATATAGTGATATTTTGATCAGCTTGTTATTATTAATAAATAAATGTTACGACGCAAACTAAAATTTGGTCAAAGCCTGATTAGATAAGGAACTGAGCCTTATTCAGCCATATTATAGTCAGATTATTAAATTTTTCATATTTCTCGAATAATAAAAGTAGATAAATAGTTCAATCGTTGATGAAAATTATTGTTTTGGAAAATATTTAATTGTATCTATATATAAATAGAAAAAAGAAAAAAAAAGGTGAATTCCCTCCTTGTTGTGTATAGCAAAAAAAAAAAAAAAAAAAATATTTGCACTATATTTTGTAACTGTTTAAGCAAATTCATTTTGTAAAATCATTCTGAATTGCCGAGCAAAACTATACTATATATATATATATATGTATACATAAATACATGATCATCGACAATTATTATTATACATAATATGGATTATCATATTTTATCGTTATTATCGATTGTACTATTAGAAAACATTATATTTTTTAATTATTGTATTATGTCTTAATATTATTAAATTACGATATTAATAAAAATAAATATTACATATACATATATTTATGTCTAATATAAATTTATATTAATTTAATCATTTTTACAGGACTTTTTTTAAATTAAAAAAAAATGTTTTTCAAGTATTTATTTTCTTTACATTTGAATTAGGTGATTGCAAAAACTACGTGAGTCATATATAGAATATTTCTCAGGAATCAATAAAAATCTGTCTTGTTCATTAATATTTAAATGTTTTTCGTATAATTTTATCTCATTTCGCTATATTCTGCTGATCTCTAAGTTTAAAAATATTCTGTCTTTTTTAAAAATAATAATTATGATGTATTATAAAAAAAAATTGTTTTTGACTTACGTAGTTCCCGTACAGAGTGGGGTCTAATCAATTTTGTGCTGCAGAATTTTGTAGTTTTGTGCCGGTAAAATCATGAAAATACTGTAAAAAAACATTGCTAAAGTCACTTAAATTACTTTCTGGTTAATTTAAAATATAATTTAATGATATTGCATTAACTTTTGTTACTAATTCATGAGCCTCGTGCTTTTCATGATAAACATAACCTAAAACTTTTAACTCTTCGAAACTTTTAACATTCAGAGTAAAAATAAATTATTTAAACTATTTTTTCTTATTAAAGCTACTCTTCAAGATAAATTTCAAATAAAAAAAGTAAATTTAAAATTTTTAAACAAATAATTAATAGTGTTTTTCTCTCTCTCTACAATGACGTGATTGATTTGAATTTTCCCGCTTTTATTTAAACAGAGAAACAGCGCCGGAAGTGTTTAAATATTTGGGAATGTTTGGAACAAGTGAATTTTCATAGCATGTGGTCAGTGTTAACAGTAACGATCAGTCGGCAATTTGCAAAAAAAAAATAAATTTTTTTGCTTTTCTGTGTGCATTTGAGTGCATTTTAATTGTTAATTATAATTAGTTGTTAGTATTGATTAGTAAATACTAACAAATATCTACAGTATTACCAAAAAAGAATCAGGCAAATTGTACTTCATTTAAAGGTAACGTGTCCATTCAAAATAATATTTTTTTTTCATATACCCTGTAATAATTTGCTATTCCGCGGTAAAATATTTCGCAATTTTGTTAGACTAAGTTATTGTTTAAACATAAACTAATATTTTTTTTTAATTACGACTTAATTATTGTGGAAAAAAGTGTTCTTATTCACAATGGAAAGCCAATAATGGTTGCCTAGTGACCTTATAAGTAATGGAAAATCTGAATTTTCACTTATCAAAAATATTAAAACATCCTGTAAATTCATAAATTTCTAAATTATTGATTTGCATCTAAATTCGATTTTTTTTTAAATTTTGGGATTGATTGAATTATCAAAGTTGAAAAATATAATTGGGAAAGTAGTGGTGGATCGAAATAATCTTACGAGACCAGGAGGTCAAGGCATTATATGATTATTATATACTTTTTTAGATATGTATTATTAATATTATATATTGTTGGATTAATTCGACAGTGGAAGGGCGAGTTATTACATTATTATTTTTTATTTTTAATTCCAAAATTCAGTGAGCTATAATTATAATTCCAAATAATTTGTTTTGAATTCCGATTACTTACAACTTTTTAAACAATTATGTATTAAAATAGGTTTTTAAATTTAATATTCATTGAAAAATAATAGAAAAAAAATTTATAATAAATATTCTAAAAATAATAAACAAGAATAAATATCTATAAATAATAAATAAAACTATAAATAAATAAAATTAACATAATTAAACTGATAATATTTTATTAAAAAATTTAATTTAATATTTAAAAAATTTTCTATTATAATTAAATATTCATAGTAACGATCACGCGTTGTACACGTGAATATTTTATGGTGCTGAGCCAAAAGTACATATATACATAACAATAAAATTGTGTTATCTATACCTTAATTTGTTTTTCTAAAAAAAAAAATTTAATTTTAAATAGGACATGAATTTATTAAAATAAAAAAAAATAAAACCTTAAATAACAATAAAAAATAATTGATGAAAAATGTTAATATAAAAAATATTATAGAATTAGAAGAATTATAACAAATTTTTTTTTTTTTGAAATTAACCTTTAATGAAAATTTAGATTTGAAAATCTTAATTGTCAGACAGTAATAAAAGTGAAAATTCATTTTTCCCTAGTAGAGATAAATTTAGCATACGTGTGGATTCTAGCAAAAGTCGAACCAGTTTTGCATTTCTATATATAGTTATAAGGCAACGCTCATGGTTGTACAAATTACAAATAAAAATACGCGCGATAAAAAATTATTTTAAAAATTATTATTATTATTATTATTTTAATATAATATAATTATAATAAATAGAAAGTATATAATTATTTACATACATAAATTAAATGTATGTAAATAATTAAATAATTAAAAAATTTAGTTTAAGAATTTTAAAAACTATTTTTGAAAAAATGAGGAGAAAAATTAAGAAAAAATGTTTGTTTTTTTATTGATAAAAAGATGAATGACAACACGTGCTACACATATGTATATCTATATTTATAATACGCAGTTAATTGTCAGTAATTACAACATTTTCAATTAGTTGATTTTGCGAAACTCTTTTAATACCCCCTGTGGCTTTTGAACGTCATTTTTCTTTAATAATTGAATATTATCGCTTGAGCTCTATAAATATTAAATGTATTTCTTTCCAGACTGATAAGATCGAGTTACAATCTTTTTTCACGTCGTGATGAGAGTTGTGTAAATATTCCACATTAAACGATATACCAATTTATTATATATTAAACATTTTTTTTTTTTTTTTATTCGCTGTATAATCTTTTTCAATTACACACATATATAGAGGAAATAAGTTATTTTTAAATCAAAAATAAATATGATATTAAATTAAATAATAATAAAATACATAAATTAACAATAAAAATAAATATTTAATATTTAATTTTTTAAATAAATATTTAAGTAATTTTTTTATAATTTATTTTTTTTTATGTGATAAATTTCTGGATTATTTATAGAAAATCAATTTTTTTTCTATTAAAAACAATTAATAGTAAAATAACTTATAATAAATAGTTAAAAATAATTATTTAAATTGTGCAATTTTGTATTAGTGTGGTTTTTATAAAAAAAATTTTTTTTTCTATTTTATATGTATTTCCTGTTATTTTTGTTAATGATGATAATAATACAGGAAATGTTTTCAATAATGATCTAATTTTTTTTCTTCTTCATATATTATTTTTAACAAACAATAAGAAAATTCGAAACACATCAATTTACTTTAATTAATTAAATTAATGAAATTTTTTTGATTATTTTATTTAATTGCTTAATTATAGAAGATAAAATTAAATTTTTTTTTTATAAATAATCCAAACATAATTTTATATAACAATAAATTAGTAAGAAATTAAATCCCTAAAATTCTGTTATCTAATTAAAAAAATTAATTATAAAAACGTAATTTGAAGTTACGTTGTTTTTTTTGGATTAAAATTAAAAAACTAAATTTTTTTTTTAAATTAAAGAAATGAAACACATTTTTTTGTAACCTAATTTTCTGTTTGTTTTCACGAATACAAGTTTTCATTTAGCAAATATTGTTGCGAATTTTTTTTTTGAATTAATTTAATTTTTTTCTTATTGATTTAAATAATTAATTTTATAAATGTTTTTATTTTGTCTTCGATACCTTAACCTTGACTTTGACAATTGATATATTTTTTATCTTTCATTTTATATTCTTTTAAAAATGACAAATTCCATTGTTACACTTTATTTTGTGATAAATATTAATGACTAATGTTTAATGTTTAATTAAAAAAAAATAAAATTAAAAAAAATTATAATTAAACAAAATTTTTATAATTTATTTCTTTAAAAAAAAAATGTAAAATAAGTTTTAAATTAAAAATTTATTTGATTTAAATAATCCGGTTGCTTGACTATATTATCAAATCAAATAATTTTTTTTTTTTTTGTATTAAAAATACAAATTTTATAATTATTAATTATTTATTTTAATTTACATTATATGATATTATCAATTTGGAATGCAGACATTATTAGAACAAGTTTGAAATAACTGATATAATATAGTGTGAAACTGATAATAATTAATTATTTAAACGATTATAAAAGACGAAACGTTTTTCCCCCTCGTGAAAAAAATGAGAAAAAAATCTTTAGGACCCTTTTTTTTGGCTTAACTCCAATAAATTTAGTCTATATTTCTCATATGACCTTTATGTACAATAGAAAATAATCAATAATAAGTTAACAGAAAATAGCATGTTTTTAATGAATTTTTTTTTTCAACCATTTTATTATGGGCAATTGACATGAAATATAAAGTCTCATTTATATGTATGTTCTAATGTATTCTATAAATTTTATTGCATTATCTATACAGTCTGAAAAATGTGGAATAATTTTTTCTCTTATACTGAGAAAAAAATTTTTTATTTCCATTTATTTCAGACCAATAAAATTTATTTGAATTAAATAAAAAAATATTAACTCTCAGAGTCAAATAACTTTTTATTTTATTTTTTAAAGAAAAAAATTTTTAAAAATTTTATTTAAAGTGAATAAAATTTTGTTTGTAATAAATATTAATTTGTCTCTGAGATAAATATATTTTCTTTTTAATTTAGAAAAAATGAGAATATAAAATTTAAATTCCTTTTTTTTTGTCCTATTATAAATTAAAAATTTATGAATCTAAATAAGAAATTAATGAGATTAAAATTGAAAAATTATGAGTTATTTTTTTTATCAGAAATAAGTTAAGAGAGTGGAATATTTTAGAAAGGAAGTACAGCAGGTATCTTTTTTATAAATCCCCCTTATCTCTTTAACAAAGTGAATGAGAAATAAAATATAGTCTCATATCTATAAACGCATCATTTCCGAACTCATTTTCCTTTTATATAGTTTTTTTTTTTTTTTTTTTTTGATAATCATATATGTATAAAAATAATTTTTTTTTGTAAATCCCAATTATCAAATTTTAATCAAAAATTGGATTCAGAAATGAATATTTGTTACAAATAAATTTTTTTTTTAAATAAATTTTTTTCTATTTAAAACAAAATAAAAAATTATAATTAATTAATAATTATAATATGAATGTTATTATATTTATTATTAATAATTTTATTATTTATTTATTGCAAATTATTTATTTAATTAAATTATTCTAAATTTAAAATTAAAATGTGCTTGATGTTCTTAAATTTTTATAGAATATCGTTTATTCGTTGGGGGGATTTTTTTTTTTATGTCATTATTGACACGATTAATAAAGGAAAACTTTCGTAAATATATAGAAATATTATTGACTTATAAAGGGACAAATATATAATATATACTGGTCATCGATGTATACGCTGTATATATGCAAATATATATATATAGAGACGTAACATATCTTTTTTGTTTAAATGCGCAGAAAACGAAAAAGATATGACCTCTATATATAGCGGCATACCGCAGACCGGTGTAACTTCCTATCCCTCATTATTATACAATCAATTTAAATACCTCTCAAAATAAAGAGGAAAAATAATTATAATTTTATCATAATTGTCTTATAAAATTGACTATTTTTTTACTATTTAAATTATTCAAAAAAAAACAAACAAAAGAAAAAAATTTTTTTGTGTAGACTAACTGTCTCAATAATGCTGTACTTTTTCTACTTAAACAGAATTCTGTCTTGCCGTGACAATTTTATCTACTTAAGAGAAAAAAAAATAATTTTTTTATTTTTCCCAAAGCTAAATATTTATTTTCTTTAAATAAATTCGTTCCACAATTTTCTCGGGTTTTGTAAATCTGAAAAAAATAAATAATTATTAATTTTAAATTTTAATATTATTATTTTGATTATTATTATATTATTTTTATTTTTTTATTATTATTATTATATTATTTTTAATTTTTTATTATTATAAATGAAAAAAATTTATCTATTTTAAAATAAAATCTGTTTCATTTTGTCTGATATAAAAGAATATTTTTTCTTTACATTATAAAAATTATAAATTCTTTCTTGACAAGACACAATTGTTGCTATGGTAACGGTTATCATCCTATAACTGTTGCTAAGGTAATCGTTACCATAGTTTATGTAATTGTTTCTATATATGGAAAAAAAAACTCTTAAAAATTAATTGAAAAAATTTTATTTTATCTCATCAAGCCTTAAAATAAAAATAATAATATAATAAATAATTAATTAATATTAAAAAATCGAATTTTTGATACCTTTGAATTGCCTTCAAATTAATTTTTTTTTCCAATCTATTTAAAGAAATATAATATATTATTTTCACTATTAGTGATAATAATTATCAATAATCCAGTTATTAATTTCCGCGGCTTCTGAAACATTTTAATTAATATAATAATAATATTAATAATAATAATAATAATAATAATAATAATAATAACAATAATTAATTGAAATACAAAAATCGAATTGTCCCGATCTTTTTTTGGTACCTTTTAATTGCTCCAAATTAATTTTTTTTTTCCAATCTATTAAAGAAATATAATATTATTTTCACTATTAGTGATAATAATTATTAATAATCCAGTTATTAATTTCAGCGGATTCTGAAATAGTTTAATTAATATAATAATATTAATAATAATAATAATAATTAATTGAAATACAAAAATTTAATTGTCCCGATCTTTTTTTGGTACCTTTTAATTGCTCCAAATTAATTTTTTTTCCAATCTATTAAAGAAATATAATATTATTTTTACTATTAGTGATAATAATTATTAATAATCCAGTTATTAATTTCAGCGGATTCTGAAATAGTTTAATTAATATAATAATATTAATAATAATAATTAATTGAAATACAAAAATTGGATTGTCCCGATCTTTTTTTGGTACCTTTTAATAGCTCCAAAGCTTTTAAATCATAATTAAAAAAAAAATAGAAAATTTGACAATTTTTCTTTTTTTTTTTTTTTTTTTTGAAAATCATATACAATATGCGCGATTTTATCGGGATTGGACCTTTATAGTTGGACTCCAGTTTCTTCCTCTATATAATGTCAAACTTATGGTGCGCATGTGCGCACTAGAATGTTTCATAAAAAAGAAAAAGAAAGAAGGGAGAGACTTGGATTGGAGATAAGCCTTTTGAATATTGCTGACAGGCAAACCTCAGAGAGTTTAAACCTCCATCCCGCACACTGTGTGTCTCGCAATTTAATTAAACATAAAACACTTTCATAATCAATTTTTTTGTCGGAAGTATATATAGTATTACAAAAAAAAAAAGAAGAAAGAAAAAGTTACTTGTTCATTCCTCCCAAAAAAAAAAAAAAATCCCCCCCTCCTTTTTAATTACAAGACAAATTTTTGATATCCAACAAAAAAAGGAATAATTTTTTAGACTTAGTGAAATTTTTGTGTTAATTTTAATTTTTAATTCGAAAATTTGTGAGTGTTAAACACAAGTTAGTGATTTTTCGGTGAAAAAAAAAAGAAAGAAACTTCGGCTTTTTTTTAGGTAAGCTTTATCATTAAAAAAAAAATTTTTTTTAACGTTTTTCTTAATTATGAAAAATTTTGGTTTGAAAAAAATTTTACATTTTTGTTTCAATAATATTTTATAATTATGATGACAATTATTGTAATTGATCTTTATTTATTTTTTTTTAAATTTTTATACTATTTATGATTATTGTGATTATTATAATTATTATACGATTACTAGATTAATTAATTAGACGATTAATAGAGATTTTTAAAATAGATTAATTAATTTGGAAATAGATATACTAACGTCACGTGTTATAGAAAAAAAAAATTCTCTTGTAGCATCCAAGGTTTGCAATATTTAATACTTGTGTACTTTGTAGTTACTGCACCCGACGTCAATCGATAACTTGTACATACGATTCATTCACATTCAGAGCATTCAGATAACGGGGTTGTTTCGGATACACACCTTAAAGATGGTGTATTCTCGTATTTTCCTCTTTTTTTTTTTCTTTCACCTATAAACAAAGAATAATTTTTGTTAATAAATATATTTTACTCCAATTTATTAATAAATATTTTTTATCCGCGGCCTTTTTTTTTATTTTTTTTACAAACTGAAAAAATTATCTTAATTTCGATTATTTAAATTATATCAAAATATTTTTAAATTTAAATTGGGGTTTTAATAATTTACATTTTAATATATTTAGAAAATGAAAAATATCTGTTTTTTTAGTTCTTGATTTATATTTTATTATTGTATCATTTATTAATAATATAAATGCATAGAATTAAAAATTTTATTAATTAAAAAATTAAAATTAAAATTCCACTAAAAAAAAAGTTACTCTAAATTAAAAATTTATCTTTCCTTTTTATTTATAAATAAAATTTAAAAATATTTTCTTATAATTTTAAGTATTATTTTTTATTTTTATTTAGTTTATTTTTATTTTCTATTTTTTTTTTATTGTAATATTATTTGTCCCATTTATTATCAAAGAAACAAAAAATAAATATAGCCCTTATAGTTGAATAAATAAATAATATATTTATATACACTTCCGTTGTAAAATAAAAAAAAATCTATATTTTTTCACCAAAAATTCTCAAAATAAAAAAGCTAACGATTTTATTCTTAAATAGAAACCAAGATATATTTACTCTGAAATTGAAAAAAAAAATTTAATTAAATTTTTTAATTAAATTTTTTTTTCATATTTTTTAATAAGAAATAAAATTGATTTGTCTTTTAATATATATAAAAAGTTTCCTGGTAATTTGTTATTTTCACACTTCTTTATATTGAATATATATTCTTTAAGGTATATTTAAAAAAAAAAAAAAAGTTGCAACCTCGTTACAGTATATATGTTAAAGTTACGATATATCTTGTAACTATTCTCTTGAGGTCATATTGGCCATTAGAATAGTAAATCTTTTGGAGCACACGTCACTCACGTCTACTTATTGTTAAATGAAATAAAAAAATTTTCCATGAAACCTTTTAAGATCGTATATATTATAATATAAAAGCGTGCAGATCTGAAAAAAAATCCATTATTAATTTTATTTATAAGAATATTAAAAATTTTTTTTTTTTTTTGCAAAATAAATATTTGGATAAAGTAGATTTCTATTAAACTTTAATATATATATATATATATATATATATATATATATATATATATATATATATATATAACTGTGACGTAGTTTGTAACCTTTGACATGCTCATATAAAAAGGACGAATTTCATCTCACTAAATTTTGGAACAAATTTTGTATATAAAAAAAAAGATAAGAAGACTTAGATTAAAAATTATTGAAAAAATAATTAAATACCTTTTATATTAGTTTGATTATATTAGTTTTAGTTTGATAAATATTTATAAATCCTTTTGAATTTCCTTGTTTCTTCATAATATAATTCCTGAGATGAATTAGGACGAATTTTTTCTTAAATTGGATTATTTTATTTTCATATATATTTACTTTGATGAATGAAAATTTTGTGAAAATTTGTTGCATACTCCCAAAATGAATATTTTGAAATAATAATATTCCTTATTCCTTTTCTCGTCATTTCTGAAATGAAAAAAAATATTTTTAAAATAAATATTTATTTATTATTATTATTTATAAAATATTTATATAAAAAAAAAAATTATAATTTCAAAGGAAACAAAAATTATATTTTTCAAAAGTAGACTAACCGAATTTTTTATTTTTTAATTTACTTTTTAATAATTAACAATAATTCAATAATATTTTATTTAATTCTTAGTTAATTGTTGAACTAATTTAATTGTTGTTATTTAATTATTTTAAAATAATTAAAAATATAAATAAATAATATAAATTTTTTCATCCATTTTTTTTACAATAAACAAATTACCGAATTTTGAACTTAATAGAAAATTATTATACAATACAGCCTCGAGTAACGGTGAAGGATCAATAAATTTCACGCCCACGAATAATATTTGGTTCCTCGGGCAGATGTTAGTACTCTTTTTTTTTTTTTGCATTTTTTGAAGCAATTTTTTTTTTCTATTGTCAATAAATTTTAATATTTTTTTTTTATATAATCATTTTTTTTTTAGAAATATTTTTGAAATTGCTTTATAAATATAATTTATTAATTAATTAATTTTGTAAAATTTTTTGTGATTAGAAAATGATATAAACAATGCGTAATTATTATATTATGAATCAATATATATTTATAGTAAAGTTCAAATTACAATATGACTAAAGTTGGTAAAAACACACCTTGATTTCTACTTTTGCACATACACACACATTATGTATACAATTATTATATATATGTGACGCTTATGCAAAAAAAATATATAAGCAAACTGTTTTTTGCGATAATAAGAAGACTAAACACTAAAGATATAATTTGAAGAATTTCTAGTGATAAGTCTATACTCCTCAAAACAACGTACAAACATTTAATTATATAACAAAATTTTTAAAAAAATAATTTTAAAAAATAACAATTTTAATTTTACACATTTTTATAATTTTAGGAAAATTTGGGCAAAATTTATTTGAAAAAAAAAACAATTTTCGTTTAATCACAAAAAATTTTTTCTTTATTATTAAATTTTACCGCGCATAAAATTTCTAATTTTAAAAAATTAATTTTTTTAATATCCAAAGTAATTATTTTTCAATAACTGTTAGAACGAAAATAAATTTCCTTAATTTTCTGGAAATTTTGTAGCGCAATTAATTTTTTGGAAATTCCCTTTCCAAAATTTCTCTTTTACAAAATTCTCGGTTTTTCCCCCATTTCATATTTTCGTTTTTTTTTGGGGGAATTTATAGAATTATCTTTTTTGCCTTTAATTATCATTATAAAAATAATATTTATTATAATTATTTATTTTTATTTAAAATAATATTCATTCTTTTATTATATTATAAAAAAAAATTATTATTAAATATTTAATTCGAAAAAATATAAAAAACAGCAAAATAAAAGTAATAAAAATTTATTCTACTTTTATTTTAGTTTTTTTTTTCTTTTTTTAATACATTTTTCAAATATTGACTTTGTAATAGGCAGAAAATGTTACATAATGCATTGTTATTTCATTAAACAATAAAACAAAATTTCTGTATAATTTTTAATTGTTTTAACAATTATATCTAACGGAGATTTTTATTAATAGTTTTGCAAAGACAATAACTAAATGAAAAGTTTAATTACTGAACGATTGTAAAACTTTGGAAAAAAATAGTGTATATTTAATTTTTCAAAAACTAAATAGAGAAAAAAAATTATTTTTTTCATTTATTTAACTTATAATTATTGAATTAATTACTATATACATTATTAAACTATATAATAGTTTTTATTGACCTTGACATTATTTATACAATAGTTGAGACAAATTTGTCTTATGAAATTGGTTTTGGCAATTTATTATTTTGCAAAAGTTTTGTTCCAACGAAAGAAACACGCCAGTATTTCTTAGAATATTAATGAAAATTTTCAAATTAAATAATTAATAATTTTTAGTTAATTATTTAATATTTAAAAAGAAAAATAATAATAATAAATTTATTTTGTTTTAGATTTACGAATATGAACTCCAATGAGCCGTGGAACCTTCCACAGAAGCAGGGTCTCTATGATCCATCCCTTGAAAAAGAAGCATGTGGAGTTGGTTTTATCGTTGCAATTGATGGAAAACGTTCGCACAAGGTAAATAGAAATATATTTTTAAAAAAATAAAAACCCTTTCTAATGCAAATTAGAGTCTAACATGAAAATCTGTTCCTTGAATTTTATACCTTAAATAGTTCTATTTTTTTTTTTTTTTAATGACACACTGATGATTACATACTAAACTATCAAAGTTTAATTATATTATTGAGAATAGTAACATTTTTTCGCAATTAGCAAGGTGAAAAATTTTTTTCCTTTTCAAAATTTAAATATGTCAGCAATTAAGAAAAAAAAAATTGAACAATTTTTTCTGGAATTTTCATTTTATAGACTAATTAAAAAGTTTTTTCAAATTTTTTAAATTATTTTATATTTTTAATTAATAAATTATTTTTATTTATTACTTTACAAATAAAAAGAAATTTAATTTTTAGAATTTTAATTATAAAATTATAATTAATTATTGAAAAAAAAGAAAATATTCAAGAAAGTTTCGTTATAAAATTTGCTGAGCATCGAAAATTCTTTGGCTTAGTTTACATGTTATTAAATTATAATTTATTACAAGTATTTACTTTATGCAATAACAAATTCTTGTATCCATTTTTCTCTTGATTATTATTATTATTATTATTATTATTATTGACAAAATCAATAATTTCCGAAAATTTATAATAATAATTCCCTTTCATTATTAATGTTTAATTTAATTATTTATTTAAATAATTTATTGTTAAATATTATTTGTCAATATAAAAACAATAATTTTTTTTTAGATTGTTCATGATGCGATGAAATTGTCAGAACGTATGAACCATCGAGGTGCATGTGCATGTGACAATGATACTGGAGATGGGGCAGGTGTTTTATGCGCTATTCCACACCAATTCTACGCGGATGAACTTCGGTAAGATAAATGTCTATTGTTAGATTTATTTCTTTTTTTTCCTATTTTTGAAATTATTACTTCAGATATAAAGAGAAATAGTAATATTTATTTATTTTTTAATATTTTTATCAAGTTTAAAATTGTATTATTAATTTATTTTTTATTTTCAATTTATTGAATTTAATTAATTTAATAATTAATAATTTAATGTATTATTATTATTATTATTATTATTATTATTATTATTATTATTATTATTAATCTAAAATTGTCGCATCTTTAAAAAAAATTGTCCTTCTTTTCATTATTATTATTATAGTAAATGTGCTAATAAATTTAATTCTCTTTTAGAGAGAAGCAAGGTATAAATTTACCGGAATTTGGAAGTTATGCAACGGGCATACTGTTTCTCGATAAAAATACTCATCAGGAAACTGAAGCTTCATTCGAAAAATTGGCTAAGGAATGTAATTTAAGAGTAAGGAAAAAAAATTTTTTTCACCTATTTAAAAAAAAAAAAAAAAATTTTTTGTAAAAAATAAATAATTTCCCTTTTTTTTAAAAAGGTAATTTGTTGGCGAGATGTGCCGACAAATAATTCTTGCATCGGTCAAGTTGCACGAAAATGTGAACCTTATATGCGACAAGTATTTGTAACAAGTGATCATGACATTGAAACATTGAATCGTAAGGTAAGATTCAAAAAAAAAAATTTATTTTTTATTATAAAAAAGAGAGAGAGAGAGAGAGAGAAAGATTTTTTAATCTTGTATTTGAAAAAGATTTATTTTACTTTGAATTTGGCTCATTAACTACTTAAATTTGTGATGCCAGAAATTTACTTAATGTGACTGCCAAGTTGATAATTTAAAGATTTAGATATATTTTACAAAAGCTAGTTGTGATAGTTTGTATTATTGTGATTAATTTTTAATTTAAAAAAAAAAGTATTTGAAAAGTATTTAATTTTTAATTTCATTAAAATTTATTTTCAATAATTATAATTTAATTAATATTTTTCTTAACGCTTATTTTAAATTTATTTCAATCTGAATTTATTTAATGCAAAAGTTGAATAAATTTTAAACTTGTTTTTTTTTAGATATTTGTATTACGAAAAAAATCGACACATCTTATTAGACAGCCGGGCTTAAGGTATTACATTTGCTCGCTGTCTTTGAGAACTGTTGTCTATAAAGGTCAACTAACAGCCGATCAATTATGGGAATATTTTCCAGATTTGAAGGTATATATTTGTTTTATAATGAAAATTAATTAAATTATTAATTTTAATTTACAAAAATCAAATAATAAAGTGTGACACAAATTTAATTTTTTTTTTTCAATAGTCTCCAAGATTCGAGACTTATTTGGCGTTGGTACACACAAGGTTTTCAACAAATACTTTTCCAAGCTGGGAAAGAGCTCATCCACTTCGGTGAATAAACTTCTTATATATTTTTGAATATTATTTATTACTAAATTTAATATATTTTCGAGATAATTAAATAATTGAAGATACCAATTATTTTATTCATTAAAAATAATTTAATATTTGAATATTTTTAATAAACTAATATTGATTTTAATTTTTTAATGTTTAATTATTTACTTTTTTTGCATAGATTACTCGCCCACAATGGAGAAATAAACACTCTCCGTGGAAATGTTAATTTTATGAAAGCCCGAGAAGGAGTAATGCGAAGTGAAATATTTGGTAGTCAATTAAAAGAATTATATCCTGTTGTTGAGCCTAATCTTTCTGATTCTGGTTCAGCCGATTGTGTACTGGAATTTTTATGCATGGCAGGAAATCGTTCTCTACCTGAAGTACGTAAAATTATTTAAAACAGAACATTATAACAAAAAAATTTTATCAAAAAAAAAAAAATGTTTTTTATAATTTTTTTTTTAATAATTACTGGGGGTATGTAGTAAATTATCTAAATTAAATTTTAAATAAAATATATTTAGGCTGTGATGACTATGGTACCGGAAGCATGGCAGAATGATAAAACAATGGCAACGGAGAAAAAAGACTTCTATCATTGGGCATCATGTGCAATGGAACCTTGGGATGGTCCTGCTTTGCTCACATTTACCGATGGCCGTTACATTGGCGCTATTTTGGACAGGTAGAGAATATTATTTTTAATTACAAAAAAAAAAAAAATCAATGCTTCACTTTCATAAATCTGAAATTTGTTCGTTTGGTGTTTTCGAATACTAAAATGAAGAAAATGCCAGACAATTCATTCAAAGAAAAAAATGAATTTTCAAAAAAAAATCATCAGTAAAAATTTATTTTGTAAATTTTAAAAGCAATGAGGAATTCTTTTTAGATATCGGGATACAAATAATTTTTTTTTTTATTTCTAAGTTAATTTTACCTTAATCGATATCGCAAAACAATTTTAATTCTATTAATTAATTGTTTCATTACAAATACAACAAAAAATCCTACTAATAAAAAAAAAAAGTGAAGTTTTTAATTGTAATATAGATAATTATGATGGTGATATTGATGTTAATGATGATTATTATAATTATATTGATGTTAAGGATAATAATAATTATTATAAAATTAATAATAATAATAAGAATGCCAACAGGAAGGCAAACGAACGAACGAAACAACAATAATTCAGCCAGATTAATGAGAGATTCAAAGGTGGTAATACAAAAGACTTTTTTGAATTTTTGTTTAACAGAAATGGTCTTCGTCCATCGCGTTTCTACGTCACTAAGGATAATGTGATGGTGATGGCGTCTGAAGTGGGCGTCTATGACACTCCGCCCAGCAATGTTATCCTGAAGGTAAACACGGAAGTTAAAAAAAAAAAAAACAAAAAAAACAAAACAGCAACACTGATGTCCTTCATTTTTTTTGGAAAAAAAAAATTTATCATCCCAGCTGTTCGCGCTTTTCCAAAGGGGTTTTTTTTTCTCAATTTAATTAATATTCTGCAAGAGCTTTTCTTTTTGAAATCATTAAAAATCTCTATATTGCTTGATATAGAGGATTTCAGCTTTAGGAAAACATTTTTTTTTCTTTTTTTTTTTTTTTCTTAAAGGCAAACGAATCTTGGTTGGTCAACGATCCGAAGCTGGCAGATTGGAAAGAAGAAACTTCCAGAATGCGTGAAATGTGGCTGATTGTTACCACCAAATTCGACATTTATTTATTCTCCTTTTTTTTTTCTCATCAATTTTAAAATTCTAAAAATAGATTTTTTTTTTCTCTCTCAATTATGTGTAATTTATATTTGTGAGAGGAAAAAAATCAGTTTGATATTCTGTTTTTACATTGAAACAGAAAGGTTCGAAAATTTTGAAAGAAAAAGATGATGAGAGCAGATGTTTGGTAATAACAGAATGTCATCCCCCCCCCCAACCTGAATCCATCAATTAATTTTTTTGCATTATTATTATTCTAGAATCAGCGCAATAGTGAATCATAATTATTGTATTTTATTTCTTTTTTTGAATTATCATGTCATATATTTGTGATGTATAATTTAATATATCATTTAGGGACTAGGTTTGTATAATAGTGGAGTGTAGGATCGTCATCCAGTGCTGTCGTATTATTGTCGAATCAAATGGAAACTTCTGTTCAATGACGATCATTCCAACCTCATTTTATTTACAGAGTCGCTTGAAGCCCGGAAGAATGTTACTTGTTGACACTGAGGAAAAACAAATCATTCAAGATGTGGAACTCAAGTTGAAAATCGCTAGGAGCCGACCACATTCCCAATGGCTTAAGGAGCAGGTATATTTAATTATTTCAAATTTCAAAAAAAAATTATTCTTTTTTTTTTTTTTTTGTTGCTCAAATTTAAAATGTTACATATAATAACTTGACAAATTTTTCCATCCATCCATCCATATTAAAAAAAAAAATATATTTTTACTCACTGTTTCTAATCTACTTTTTTTTTTTTTTAATTGTATTAAAAAATTCAGAAAACAAAATTCTAGCGAAAAACACTGAGAAATAGCGTTTAATTAAACGTTTACATAAAAAAGAAAAAACTATTTTTGAAAAAGAATATGTTTTGAAAAAAAAAAAGAAATAGGACAATTTTGTTAATTGAAAATAATTTTTTCCAATTACCCCCGTGTGCTGACTACATTGGTGTTAATTGAAGATGGTGAGTTGTAACAGATCAGAAAAATTTACGTGTGTTTTTTGTGTTTTTTTTTTCCTTCCTTTTTTTGTCTGAATTAGTTAATATTTTTTAGGTGTATGTTTTTTAGATGTATTCGAAATCTTTGAAATTTGATTTTTTAAATTTGGTATATTGTTTTGGAAAACTAATTTTAGATTCATTTTTTCTCACCGTAGAATAAATCTCATCGCACTGTAGAAAAATTTATTTAAATATTTAGTATGTCTTTCGTCCATTCAAAAGGTTTATGTATCTCTTTTCTTTTCTAAAATTATTTTTTTTTTATCTAAAATTATTAATTTCATTATTATTTTTAGAGAAAAAATTATTTTAATTATATCACTATTGATAAAATTCATTTCATTATTACTCTTTTTTTTTTATGTAGAAGCATGGGGTTCTTTTTATTTAATTTTAACTTTCAAAAAAAAGGTACTTGGTGAATCTTTTGTTATTTCTCCGTTAAAAAAAAAAAATTCTTTTAAAAAAATTGTTTTTTTACAACTTTTTTCTATTTATAACTACTTAATATTTATATTTTTCACTATTGTAAAATATTTCGGTTTTTTTTTTTTATTTCAAAAATTATTTGTATTTTTAAAAAACAAATTTTTTTCAATACAGATAACAATGGAGGATCTTCGACAAGCGTACATTGCAAATGGTGGAACATTAGATGATCATCAGAATGGAAATAAAAATAATGAAATTACTGGAGATATTGAACGTGGAGTTAAACAATTGGAAATGAAAATATCGGCCGTCAATCGTGTTTGGGGAGGTGATAAAAGACTCGCTCTATTTGGATATACTTTGGAAACTATCAATATGCTTTTACTTCCAATGATTCAAACCAAGTAGGTTTAATAATTTTAAAAGATTATTATTTTAATTAAAAAAAATAAATTTTTTAAATATTTTTAATTGAAATGATCCGAAAAAATAATTTCCTTTCAGAAAAGAAGCTCTTGGTTCAATGGGAAATGATGGGCCTCTCGCATGTTTATCTGAATTTCAACCACTTCTTTATGAATATTTTAAACAATTATTCGCGCAGGTAAAAATCATTTAATAATTTGAATTTATTTGAAAAAAAGAAAAAAAAAATTATTTTTTTTTTCATTTTTCAGGTGACTAATCCTCCAATTGATCCATTTAGAGAAAAAGTTGTGATGTCTTTACTTTGTCCAATTGGACCCGAAAGTAATATTCTTGAACCAAATGAACTTTATGTACATCGACTTTTTCTTCCACAACCAATATTATCACTTAATGATCTTGAAGTGATTAAAAAAAATAAACATCGTGGATGGAAAACAAAAGTAATTGATGCAACTTATCCCATTGAGGAAGGAATATCGGGTCTTGAAACAACACTTGATCGTGTTTGTCGTGAAGCTAATGAAGCTGCAAGGAATTCTTATCAAATTATTGTATTATCTGACAAACAATGTGGACCCAAGAGGTGAGTTAATTTTCCGATTTTCAATTTTTTGCTTTTTATACTAAAAAATTTATTAAAAATAAAATTTATTTTTATTTTCTTTTAATTTAATTTTAAATTTCTTTTTAAAAATAATTTTTAATTTAATTAAAATTGATTTGAAATTAATTAATTTTTTTTTCTATTAAATAGAGTTCCAGTGAGTAGTTTATTGATTTTGGGAGCGGTTCATCATCATTTAATTGAAGAACGACAGCGAATGAAAGTGGGAATTATTTTAGAAACTGGAGAAGCACGAGAAGTACATCATATTTGTGTTTTACTTGGATATGGAGCCGATGGTATTTGTCCATATCTTGTTTTTGAAATGGCAAGAGACTTAAGAGACGATGGAGTTGTTGATGATACATTCAATGACAATGTCATATTCCAAGTATAATAATAAGAATATTATTAATAATTTTTAATTTTAAACTAAAAACAGTTTTTAATAAATTAAAAACAAAATTTTTTTCTAGAACTACGCTGAGGCAATGGAACGAGGAATTGCTAAAGTAATGGCAAAAATGGGAATTTCCACACTTCAATCATACAAGGGAGCACAAATTTTCGAAGCTGTTGGCCTTGCTGATGAAGTCATTGAAAAATGCTTTAAGGTATAAATAATTTTTTTAATTAAACTAATTAGTACTTTAGTTAATTTGCAAAATGTTTTAGGGTATAATTTTTGATTTAAATTATATAAAAGAATTTTTTTTTTTAATTTAGGGAACTCAATCTCGAATTGGTGGGGTTACTTTTAAAATATTGGCTGAAGAAGCATTTGAACGACATCAAATGACCTTTTGGGATATTCCTACCGATCAGGTAATTATTCGTAATCCTGGAATTTTCCATTGGCGATCGGGAGGTGAAAAACACATCAATGATCCTGCGAGTATCGCGAGTTTACAGGTATTTAATATATATTTTTATGAAAATTTTTTAGAATTTTTTTTTTTTTTATTGAAATTAAATGATTAAAATTTTGGATCCAGTTAATGAAAAGAAAAGTGATTCCAAAAACATGTAATGAAAAAAAAAAAGAAATTTAATATAGATTTGAAAAATTGTTTAAACAATTTTTTTGTGAAAATTTTCTTTACATTTTTAAGGAATTTGTCGAATCAAAAGAAGTTTCGGCCTATGAAAATTATCGAAATACAACAATGCAAGCTGTTCAAGCATGCACTTTACGTGGTCAATTGGAATTGGTGACAACAAAAAATCAAATATCAATTTCTGAAGTTGAACCAGCTTCTGAAATTGTAAAACGTTTTGCAACTGGTGCAATGAGTTTTGGAAGTATTTCCCTGGAGGCACATCAAACATTGGCAATAGCTATGAATCGAATTGGTGGAAAATCAAATACTGGAGAAGGTGGTGAAAATGCAGACAGGTATTTTATTAGAAAAATTAAAAAAAAAAATTAATAAGAGCATAAAAGATGAAAAATGATTATAATTTGGATCCAGTTAATGAAGATAATGATTCAAAGTTTTAGTATGACGAAAGAAATTATTTTTTAATAATATTTGGAATTTTTGTAAATTTTGTGATTTACGAGGGAAATTTTTTTTTAGGTATTTGAATCAAGATCAAGAATTTAATAAACGATCTGCTATTAAGCAAGTTGCTAGTGGAAGATTTGGTGTTACTTCAAGTTATTTGGCGAGCGCTGACGATCTTCAAATTAAAATGGCACAGGGAGCAAAACCCGGTGAAGGGGGAGAACTTCCAGGATATAAAGTAATTTTTTTTTGTGCTAATTTTGTTGAATTATTTAAGAATTTTACGGACTATTGAATAGGAAAAAAAATATATTAAAACGCTATTATTCCTGTGGATAATTTAATAGTGATAAATTTTCAAAGTAATTAATTAATTTTCTTTTTTGATAGGTCACGGCAGAAATAGCAGCAACTAGGCATTCGGTTGCAGGTGTTGGACTCATTTCACCTCCTCCTCATCACGATATTTATTCAATAGAGGATCTTGCGGAATTAATTTACGATTTAAAGTGCGCTAATCCAAATGCGAGAATTTCAGTGAAATTGGTTTCAGAAGTTGGTGTTGGTGTTGTCGCTTCTGGAGTCGCTAAGGTTATTATTTTTTATTTATTATAGGGAGTACTATTTTTTTTTTTTTTTTACTATTTCCAAATATTTTTACTGTGGAAAATAAAATGAAAATAATTTTTTTTTTTCTATAGGGTAAAGCTGAACATGTAGTGATTTCTGGACATGACGGTGGTACCGGTGCAAGTAGTTGGACTGGAATAAAATCAGCGGGACTACCATGGGAATTGGGTATTGCCGAGACACATCAAGTATTGACAATGAATAATCTTCGTTCACGAATGATTGTACAAGCTGATGGACAAATGCGAACTGGATTTGATATTATTGTTGGTGCTTTACTTGGTGCCGATGAATTTGGCTTTAGTACTGCGCCTCTTATTGCAATGGGCTGTACAATGATGAGAAAATGTCATTTAAATACATGTCCCGTTGGAATTGCAACGCAAGATCCAGTGCTTCGTAAAAAATTTGCCGGAAAGCCCGAACATGTTATTAATTTTCTCTTTATGTTAGCCGAAGAGGTAAATTTCAAAAAAAAAATTTTAATTCAAAAAAGAATTATTAATCTATTACAAATAATTAATAAATTATTTTAAAGTGAATTATTTTCAATAATTTAAAAAAAAAATATTTTATTTTCTTTTTTACAGGTTCGTTCACATATGGCAAGTTTGGGAATAAGAAATTTCCAGGAACTTATTGGACGAACGGATCTTCTTAAAGTTCGTGATGATATAACATTGGAGAAAGCAAAAACATTGAAACTTGAAAATATATTGAAAAATGCGCTTACATTGCGACCGGGTGCAAATATTAAAGGTGGATCGGTGAAACAAGATTTTCAATTGGAATCAAGATTGGATAATGTACTTATTGAAAAGGCAATGCCAGTGATTAATGGAGAACAACGAAGTGTTAATATTGAAATGATTATTAATAATGAATGCCGAGCATTTACGTCAACTCTCAGCTATCATATTTCCAAGTGAGTATTTTTTTTTCTATATAAATTTAGTTTATATTAGTAAATTAATAAATAATTCAATATCAATTTTTTTTTTAAAATAGAAAATATGGAGAAGAAGGTCTTCCTGAGAATAGTATTAATATTAAAATGAAAGGCTCAGCAGGGCAGAGTTTTTGCGCTTTTATGACAAAAGGAATACATGTGACTCTCGAAGGTGATGCAAATGATTATGTAGGAAAGGTAAGTGAATAGAAATTATTTTTCTTGCTATTGAAAAATTGAAAATTAAATTTATAAATTTTTCAGAGTCTTTGTGGTGGTGAAATTGTCATTTATCCACCGAAAGAATCAGATTTTGATTCAGTGGCAAATGTTATTGTTGGCAATGTTTGTTTATATGGAGCAACATCGGGAAAGGCTTATTTCCGTGGAATAGCCGCCGAGAGATTTAGTGTAAGAAATAGTGGTGCCGTTGTTGTTGTTGAAGGTGTTGGTGATCATGGTTGTGAATATATGACTGGTGGTTGTGCAGTAATTTTAGGATTAACGGGAAGAAATTTCGCTGCTGGTATGTCAGGTGGAATTGCATTTGTTTTGGATGTCGATGGATCGTTTAAAAGGTAAATTTTCTTTTATGATATTTTTTTTCATAAATTTTACAATATATAAAATATATTTTTGTAATTTTCTTTTTAGCAAATGTAATCCCGAAATGGTGGAATTATTGCCTTTGGATCAAGCAGAGGATATTGATTATGTGAAACAATTGCTCGAGGAATTTGTTGAAAAAACAGAATCACTAATTGCTCAGGATTTATTGCAAATTTGGCCTGAACCCACAACACGTTTTGTTAAAGTCTTCCCGTATGATTATCAACGAGCGCTGAAACAAATGGAGGAACAAAAAGAAAATGAATTGATAATAAATGGAAATACAGATTCAGATTCTACTGTGAAAGACATCGAAGATTCAGTGCCTGATTCTGAAATGGAACAACGCAAACTAGATAAAATAAAGTATGTATACTATTTAATTATTAGAAAGTTTAAAAAAAAATTAACATTGTTTTGTTTTTTAAGGGGATTTATGAAATACGAGCGTGAAAAAATGAATTATCGACAAGCGGAGAAACGTGTTAATGATTGGGAAGAAATTTATAATTTCCAAGGTGTTCGTAAAGGATTAAAAGTACAAGCAGCAAGATGTATGGAATGCGGTGTACCATTTTGTCAAAGTAGTCATGGATGTCCACTTGGAAATATTATTCCAAAATGGAATGATTTAGTATTTCAATCAAATTGGAAGGAGGCTCTTAATCAATTACTTCAGACAAATAATTTTCCAGGTAATTTTAATTTTCATTTAATTTAATTTTTTTAATTTCCATTGATTTAAGAAATAAATTTTATTTTTCATTTTAGAATTCACAGGAAGAGTATGTCCAGCGCCATGCGAAGGTGCATGCGTTTTGGGAATCTCTGAACCGCCAGTGACAATAAAAAATATTGAATGTGCAATAATTGATCATGCATTTGAGCAAGGATGGATTACTGCTAATCCACCGCAAACGAGAACTGGTCGTAAAATTGCAATTGTTGGTTCTGGACCCGCGGGACTTGCAGCTGCTCATCAACTTAATAAAGTTGGACACACTGTTACTGTGTTTGAAAGAAATGACAGGATTGGAGGATTACTTCAGTATGGAATTCCAACAATGAAATTATCAAAAAAAGTTGTTCAAAGGAGAGTCACTCTACTTGCCACTGAGGGAATTACATTCAAGACGAATGTCGATGTTGGAAAAGATATTTCTACAAAGGTAAAAAGAAATATTTTTTCTAAATAATTCTCTCTATTTTTATTTTATTTTTCTAAATAATTTTTCTCTAATAATATCTAAATCAGTATTTGTGCTAATTTTAGGAATTGAAGAAGCAATTTGACGCGGTTTTAATTTGCACCGGTGCAACGTGGCCTCGAGATTTGCCAATTCCTGGCCGACAATTTGAGGGCATTCATTTTGCAGTGAGTTTCCTTGAACATTGGCAAAAGAAACAAATGGGAAATGAAGCTCCATTAGATATGCGACTCATTGCAAAGGGCAAGGATGTGATTATAATTGGTGGTGGTGATACAGGCTGTGATTGCATTGCTACTTCTTTACGGCAGGTACGAAAATTATAAAATATTCTCTTAATTCATTTAATATTTTAAATTTACTTTTTTTATTTTTTGTTAAAAAGGGCGCAAAAACAATTACAACGTTTGAGATTTTACCGGAGCCACCAGTAAAACGTGCTGATGATAATCCTTGGCCTCAATTTCCACGTGTATTCAAAGTTGATTATGGTCACGAGGAAGTTCGTCTTAAATTTGGCCGCGATCCTCGACAATTTAGCACTCTCAGCAAGGTAATTTGTAAAAAAAAAAAGTAAAATTCGGCAAATAAATCAATTAATCTTTTTTTCTTTTCAATTAGGAATTTTTGGATGATGGCAAAGGCCACGTGAGCGGAATAAAAACAGTGACAGTCGAGTGGACAAAAGATGAGAATGGACGCTGGAAAATGACTGAAGTTCCAAATTCAGAAAAGGTATTTTTCTTTGTTTTTGATTTTTTTTTTGAAACAAATGGACAATAAGTTAAATTTTTATTTTTAGGTATATAAATGTAATTTAGTTCTTCTCGCTATGGGATTCCTTGGGCCAGAAAAATATATGGCAAGTGAGATTGAAGCGAAATTGGATGGACGTGGAAATTATGAAACTCCTTCGGGAAAATACGTGACAAGTTTGCCTGGTATATATGCAGCCGGAGGTGAGTTTGTTTTTTCATATTAACTGAATTTTTATTTAATGGAATTTTATAAAGAAAATTTAAAAGCGACTTTAAATAAAAATTTAGGAAAGTTCCATTAAATAATTATAAAAACTATTATTTTTAATAGTTTAATAGTAATCATTGAAGAAAAAATTTATTTTTCAAATTAAAATCATTTTTCGAATTTAGATTGCAGAAGAGGACAATCATTAATAGTGTGGGCAATATCAGAGGGAAGACAAGCTGCAAGAGAAATAGATCACGATTTAATGGGTGTTACAGGTCTTCCAGGTCCTGGTGGAATCATATCCGGAGTTTTAAATTAAATATATTTAGCCTATACATATGTAATCAACTTTTTTGATCTCTCGTTGCGAATTGATTTCACAAGTCAATACAAATTGAAAATCATTGCAAAAAGAGAGAATTGTACGTTTTATGAATTTTAGCATGCAGCTGCTGTTTTTATGAAAAAAAAAAAAAAAAAATTTACATAACGTGGAATATGCGTTATGATGAAAGCTATATATATATATACAAATATATATATGAACGACGAAATAGATCTTCTATTCAAATATATAAATATATCAGATCTGAGTGCTATTATAATGACGAGTTTTGTCCGATAACACAATATTGTTACAATTAGAAAATGAAAAAAAAAATTTAAAGACTCGTCTTAATTATTTATTTTTTAATTTAAATTTTTTTCTCCGATAACGAGGAATAAATGAAGCAGTTTACAAATATTTCTCTATTATGATAAGTTTACATATAAATATATATAAAATAAATATATATTTCGTAAAATCAAAAACAATTACAAAAAAAAAAGATAGTTTTTAGTACGAAAACGCACCAAAGGCCTCTGAAAAAAATTACGTTGTTCGCATATTTAATAATGCTTCAAAAATTTTTCCAAAAAGAAAAACAAAAAATGATTGCGCTTGTGATAAAATTTTGAACAATAATTTAGAGAAACTTTATTTCTTTTTTTAGTGATAAAAAAAAAGTTGTCCTTTTTTCGTGTGTATTAAAATTTGAAAAATGGTCAATTACCAATGTAGAGCATGCGAACGTTTACTGTTAAAATAATATAAATGTCGATAAATTTTGCTTAGGTGCGCTATTATACATTATGTATACTATATATAATTATATATATTTACAATTTTTTTTTCATAGATTTTTTTCATCGATTATATAAGAAATTGCATTCAATTAAATTTATTTACAAAATAATTTATTTTTTATATAATTTCGTCACTTATAAATATTATAATTATTATATATAAGGATACGTATCACGTTGAAAAAAAAGTGTCGTCAATTCGAATTAGTTTATAGTTTAAATATGTCATTTATATCACTGTAAATTTTTGATGCATAACGATAACTTCTGAGACAATAAAATTATATTGAATGTTAGGCAAGTTTCTGTTCTTTATTTAATTTAAAGAAAAATATATATTTCTCACCTTAATATTATTATTAATAGCAATAATATATGATTATTTTAAAATGTTGATGATTCAAAAATGAAAAAATTGTAATTTTTTGAAAAAATATAAAAAATTACCGACTGAAATCTACCTTACCAACTGATGGTAAAACAGTTTTCTTGAAAAATGAAAATACAAAAATTTATTGACATATGAATCTACCTTACCGACCGTTGGCAAAACAGATTTTTGAAAAATGAAAATATAAAAATTACCGACATAGAAATCTACCTTACCGACCGTTGGCAAAACAGATTTTTTGAAAAATGAAAATATAAAAATTACCGACACAGGAATCTACCTTGCCGACTGTTGGTAATTACCGACCGTTGGTAAAACAGATTTTTGAAAAATGAAAATATAAAAAATTACCGACGTAGGAATCTACCTTACCGACTGATGGTAAAACAGATTTTTTAAAAAATGAAAATATAAAAATACCATCAGTCGGTAATTACCAACAGTCGGTAAGGTAGATTCCTGCGTCGGTAATTTTTTATATTTTCATTTTTCAAAAATCTGTTTTACCAACGGTCGGTAAGGTAGATTCCTATGTCGGTAATTTTTTATATTTTCATTTTTCAAGAAAACTGTTTTACCATCAGTCGGTAATTACCAACGGTCGGTAAGGTAGATTCCTATGTCCGTAATTTTATATTTTCATTTTCAAGTTTTTACCATCAGTCGGTAAATACCATCCGTCGGTAAGGTAGATTCCTACGTCGGTAATTTTTTATATTTTCATTTTTTAAATTTTTACCATCAGTCGGTAAGGTTTTTTTTTATAAAAAAAACTTAATTTAATACACTGAAAACAATAAATGCGTGTATAAATTCAGCTTTTTATTAGTTGTGAATAATTAATTTATTATTAATCTTGCATCATATCAAGCACACTGACAATGAGAAGCGAAAGAAGAAAACAGATTTCAAAACGTCCCTGGAAGGTAGAGAGAAAAAAAATAACAGTAAATAGAGAAAGTAAAAAGGTATATATAAAAAATATATATACATAAATATATATATACTATATAGGAAGAAAAGAGTGAATAACAAATGACAATATAACTTTGATAAAGACCAGAATAATTTAGAGGATGAAAGGTATAAAAAATGAAAGAAAAAGGAAAGAGAAGAGAAAGGGTTTTTAAAGAGACGAGATTACAACAGAGAAGCAAAATATATGGACGAGAAACAGTGGAGGGGCAAAGAAAAAAAAAGAAAAAGAGAGAGAGAATTTGCCGGCTATATTGGATCGTCTATTTAGAGTATTCTTGCGAAAACTGATTTTAGATTCGTATTTAAACAACTATACAAAAATCAGAAAATTACATTAACAATATAAAAAACAGAAAATTAATAAAAAAAAATTTAAACTCCGATAGTAGCAAAAAAAAAAAAAACAATTATTGCAAATATTCTCTAGCAAAACATTTTTTTTTTTCGCTTCTAATTGCAAATTAATATATTTTATTCAGTTGTAAAAATTATAAGTGAAATTTTTTTCAAAATGCTTGTTAATATTTTTTTTATCTTATTTGCGGTGCAATATTTTTGTGCTATTATAGGGATTATTCATCTCTCTTTCTTTTTTTTCTCTCTCTCCAGCTTCGTTCGAGCCCCACTTTACCTCATCCCTACCTCTGATATAACAGATATAACCGGTTAGAGTTCCGTAAAAAAAAAGCAAAGAAAAAAAAACAATTTTTCGTCTTTGCACGTGCACACTCACGATTAAGGAACGAGAAACGAAGCATCTCGTAAAAGAGAAGTTTCTTTTTTGTTTAGAAAATTGACTTCTTTGTAATTTTATTATATTTAACAAAAAAAAAAAAAAAAAGAATTATTATATAAACAGTTTTTGTCAAAATATTATAAATAATAATTTTATAATGTTTAAAAAAGAAAAACATACGTATTTTTAGCGGAGATAAATGATGAAAAAGTTATTAATAAATGACTGATGATGATAAGGATATGTATTATTAATGGATTATAAATTATAAGCTGCTATCGTTATGCATTCGCTTTCAATCGCAAACGTGTTTACGAACTTGTTTTAAATATTATATATTTCTTGTGCATATAGCACAAAATATATATAAAAAAAAAATATATTTATATATAAAAAATAATAATTTTTAAATCTTATGAAAAATAGAGTAAATAATTCATTTTTGATGCGTGAAAAAATGGTTCTAAATTAATTAATTGGCTTCTAAAAATAAAATTAAGTAGATTAATTGCTACAGTAAAAAGTCAAATCAAAATTAGTTATTTTTTGGATAAATAATTAAAATTTAGAGTTCATAATAAACTGTTTTCAGAAAAGAAAAGAATTACTTTTTACACATAATTTTTTTTTTAACAAAAATAAATTTAATAAATTACTGTGATTTAATTTTTTTTTAAAGTGTAAATGGTACTAATAATGCGACGGGTTAATAAAATTTCCCAACTTTTTCACTCGGGTCAACGTCCTCTTGTTTTTCTTTGCAAACGACTATATAGCAAGCTTTAAAGATTGTGTACGAGATCTGTCTATAACTGTATTATTCGAAAATATATTATTTAACAAACATATTCTATATATATATATATATATGTTAAATAATATAATCTTAAAATTTATCTATTATTATTTTTATATAATATAAGTATAACGTTTTTTATTATTTTTTTATTATCATAAATAATTATTTTTTTGATTATAATTTTTAATTATTATTTAATTTTTAATAATTTTCTAAAGTCAACAAAAATTTTTTTTCGATAAATTTTCTATAAACAGAAACATTTATTATTTAATAAATAATTACTTACGACTATATATTATCAAATAAATATTTATTTTTTTTTTATCTGAAAATGCATTTCAAACCGCAAATAATTTCTGCATCTAAAAAAATATTAATTTGACATTTAAATAAAAATATTATTAAAAAAAAGAAACATTTTTTTTTTAATGAAATAAAAATATTTCTCGAAACAATAATTTCTGCATTTAAAAAAAATATTAATATTGACTCAAATAATAATAATAATAATAATTTGATAATAAATATTTGATAAAATAGTTTTATTTGAGTTAAATAATAATTTTTTTTTTGCAAAGTTCCTCTACATTTATTAAAATTTCATAATTATATATAAATTTTTCGAGTGTAATAATAAAAATTTAAAAAAAAAAAATTGTTATCATATTAGCGTGGTTGACCTTCAAAAAAAGTTGAAGTTGTATATTGATAAAAAAAAAATAATATAATAAGACTGGTATTTTTTATACTTTAAATTAGACATTATAAAGCTCGTTTTGCAAAAAATATATTCAAATAGTATTGTAAGCTTGTTGTATTCAACATGTTGTACCAAATTTATACTTTTTTCTTAATCTTTTCAATTACTGCTTTAACATGCGGGGAACCAAACTTGCCCGCTCCAAATAAAGTAAGCTCAAAAAAAAAAAAAAAAAAATAATAAAAAAATGGTTTTCTACTTTTTTTTACCAATTTCTTTTTTAGCTATGTCCAACTTGCGTTAAATATACAGGATCCATAGAAATGACAGACTTATCTAATAACTTTAATTTTGTTATGCTTAATCAAGGAATATTTCCTGATCATTCTGTTGTTTACCAAAGATTTAAATCAACTCCAGGTATTCGGGTGAGTATATATAATATATCGTTAAATATTAGACAGAATATTATAAATTTAATAATTATATAATTTCCGAAAAAAAATAATTTGCAATTTTTATACATTTTCCTTTTTTAGGCTTTCTATTATATTCAAGATCCATTAAAACCGGTTCCTGAACCTCTTATCGATTTAGACCTCTGTAGCATGCACGATTTAAGCAATGGTTTAGAATCATTTTATCAATTAACAACTATTTTGGCATCTTACATTCTTCCAGTGGGACTACCATGCAAAGAAGCAATGGTTTGTTATTATAAAAACAATATTAAAAATTAAATAATAATTAAATTAATAAAATAAAATAATAATAATAATAATTAAAAACTAAAACAATTATTATGATTATTAATAATAATAATTGTTATAATAATTATTATAATTGATTATTATTTCATTAAATCGAATTATTAATTTATCATTTAATAATAAATTAAATAGAGGAGAAAAATATTTGTCTTCTAAAATAAAAAAATAAGAAAAAAATAAAAAAAAATATAAACAATTAGTCATATTTGACCAAATATAGTCATTGATAATGACGCATGTAATATTATCACACGTCACTATACAAATAGAATACGTGCAAAATTGCACAAATCCGTATCACTTTCATTAGTTATAAAAACGTAATTAAAAATATATTATAATACAGTAATCTACGTTTTTATAACTAATTTAAAAAAAAAAAAAATTTCTCTAAAACAATGAAAATCACACGTTGTTGATTGTGACAATCAATACACAAGGCAATCATTATATATTTTCTGGAAATTCTTTAAAAAAATTTTTTTTTCGTTTTCAAAGCGTAAATTTTTTTGATTTAAGAGTAAATTTTTTTTAGGAGTTTCAAAACAATTATTAATAAATTTTACTTTAGATTATTTTTGGTTCTTTTTTTCAGGGTAAACGACCAATGCCTCTAAAAGTAAGTCGGACATCATATTATTTACTGAGAGAACCAACACCATGCAATACATTTAATATAACAGTTGAGATTGCAACTCTTCAAGCAAAATTAAATCCTTATGTAACAATGAATTTTACCGTAACAAAACCAGGGAAAAAATGTAAATTATCGCTACCTAAATTACCAACAACACCTACAGAACCAACTAAACCTAAATCACCAAAACCTGCACAACCAGCAAAACCATCAATGGGATAAATATCTAAAAAATAAAAAATTGTTTATAAGTAAACAATAATATTTTTTTAAAATATATATCATTATAAGAATTTCTCCCCAACAAAAATTGAAAACTGAATTGTGTAAAATTTACAGAAACAATAAAAATAAAATCAAAAAAAAAGTTTATTTTATCTTTTTTTTAATTATATACTGTAATAATTATAATTTTATAATAATTATTACAATATAATTATTTTTTTTATGTACTTTAGTAAATTATAATTTTCTAATTATTTCCTTGGTTTATTTTTAATATTCGATTTCTATTTTATTTTATCTAATTTTATAATTCTTTTTATATTCATAAGTATTCACCAAAAAGAAAAAATATATTTACTCAAGAGCTAAATAAATGTTTGCTTTTTTTTTGTCAAATAAAATAGTTATTTTTATCGCTTCGAAAAATAGAATTTTTTATTTAATTCAAATATATCTTAATTTTTTTTCGTACGAATAAATAAAAATTTTTTCTTTTTGCCTCCTTAAGGATACAAAAGTTTTTCCTTTCGTTGCCTCAATTTTATTCAAACTTTTTTTTTTTTTTTGTTAATTTTCATCACAGACAATGGAAAAATTATTATAAATTACATTTTTTTAGCGCTAATATGAAAAAAAAGCTTTTTAAAAAATTAGAGAACAAAAATTCTAACAAAGTAAAACTATAAATTACTGTTTTAAAAATACACATTTTTTTATCGAAATTCTAATGATATATTTTTAATCATCTACACTTGTTTAAATAGATGAAAATAAATAAAAATTTAATTTAAATAACTTGCCGAAAATTTTATTTTTGATAAATACTAATAATGGAGAATTTAGAATAATATTAAAAAATCCCCAAATTTATAATATTACATCGACATAAATTTTTAATTTGTTTATAAAATTTTTTTTTTATTATTTAAACAAATGTAAAATTTAAAAAAATATTAGAACTTTGATAAATATGTATATATATATATTTTTTTAAAAAATAATTTCAAGTTTTATACAAATTTTATATTTATTTTAGAAGATTAAATTTTTTCATATCGTTTAAAAAAAATGAAATTGTTATTAAATTTTGAAAAAAAAAAATATTTCTTTTTCTCTGTATTAGTAAAGTTTGAATAAAATGAATTCACTTATTTGAAAAACTCATATTATTGGAGAATCCTTATAATTGTATTATCTAAATACAATTATTCTTTTTTTTATTTATATCAATGTAAAGCATTGTTATAAACGTGCATGAAATTAATATATATAGCTATTTTCTCATATCAGAATTCTTATCAGCATAATACCTACGCAACACATATATAATATAAGATAATGTCAACGAATATATCTACCGAAACTGGCAATAAAATTTTCAGAATACTAAAATGCAATTACAAAAAAAAAAGAAAATTTATTCCCATTTTAAGAATAAAATCTATTAAAATTAATAAAATATTCTTAAAATAAGAAACACTATCTTAAATAAAAATAAAAGATAAAATATTCTAAATTTATAATTATAAGAATTTTCTTCTTGTTTTATTTTTTTTAATTTTGTATTTTTTGAATATAATTTTTTTTTTATATAGTTATAGAAAAAAAAATAATATTCTGCCTATATAAACCAGTAAATTTAACCATCGGTCCAATCAACAAGAAACCGGTAGTCCAACCGGTTTTGCGGACTCTTGAGTACAAGAATATTATATTGGTCATTTGAAAATCGTTGTGTACCCTTTTCGCAATTTCTTGGGGTGAAAATTAAAGCTCTCCTATAATGTTAGTGATAAAATTCACTTTCATTTTAATTTTCAAATTAACAATATTTTCATATTTTGCAAATTTATATTTTAAAATACAAAAAATAGAATCTTTGTATAAAAATTAATTGCAACTTTTTTTTTTTATCACCGAAATTGTAAAAACGATTAATTCAGTTTTCTTTATCAGAAAAAAAATGATTCTTAGTTTAAAAAAAAAAATTAAGAAAAGCAAATTGATAATATGTACTCACTTATTTATAAAATTTTAAAAGAAGAACTTCTTTCAACCTTTTTATCCAGAATAACGAAAATTCATTTTTGCCAAAAAAAGAAAAATAATGCCGCTTCTTCATTTTTTTTTTCCTTTGAACGTCAAACGGGAAGTTTTTTACTTTTAAAGAATTTTTCCATATCTTCTGCTCTGTTGCAATAAAATTTCTGAAAATATAAAAAAAATTATATTAATATATTATTTTTTAATTAAAATAATTTTTAAATTTGTGCCATTATCAATTTTTAAGTGAAAAAAAAAATTATTATTATTTCTTATATAAATATTCCAACTGCATGACAAAAAAAAATTTCTATTTCGTGTGATTTAAAAAACAGTATTGTAAAATTTTCTAATTTAGTTGTAATGAATTTTTTCGAATATTTTTTACAAAACAAAAATTAAATTTTAGAAATAGATATATCGAAAATTAGTGTAAAAAAATAGTTTTTTTTTTTGTTAGAAAAAAAATGTATAATTATTTTTTAATATTTTTCGAAAATTGAGGAGAGAATAATAAAACTGGATATTTTTTTTTTTAATAAATCATTTATTTGTCACTTCTGTTGTAAATATTACAAATTAGAAATAACACATTATTTTTTTTTTTACGAAATACGCAAATTGTTTTTTCTTTTTGTAAAGATAATAAATAATGGAGACAATTTTAAATCTCTATACATAAATGAGAGAAAAAAAAACTCGATTATGATGTGTAGTATCAAGTATATATATATATAGCGACCATTTTAGGAGACGATTTCTTTGTTAACGCTTTTTTGAGATCAAAGAACATCTCTTTGGTTTCTTTTTTTATACATATAATGTATAAATATGTCTTTTGCGCACAAATAAATTTATACATTTTTCTTTTGTTGTAACAAACATATAGATGGCTCTTTACTACACTCCAGGTCTTTAAAAAAAAAGAGTGAGAAAAAAAGGATTAAGAAAGCATATAGTTACAATATATAACTCATCAATTCTAATATTCTTAAATCTTAATAAGATATATAATATCATCTCGTTAAACGTGAAAAATTAAATTACATATGCTTTTTATCGCTTTTTTTTTATTTCAATATATATTGTTCTCTACTATAACTTGTTATTTTCATTTTTTTTTTTTACTATATATAATAATTATCTTCAACTCAATATTATTATTTTTTTTCAACACAATAAAGATCACATGAATAAAGTGGACCTGATTTAGCAAAAAATCGTCTCGCCCACATCATAGCCAACTGGCAATTTTGAGTGCAAGCTTTTTTTTCCATTCAAATATACACTGAAAAAAAATTTTTTTATTCCAAATTTAACAATTTAGAATAAATTTTTTTTTTCCAGTGATAAATCAACTTTTTTCGTTTCTATTTCGAGAAAAGTTGTTAAATTTTTTTTTTAATTATTATTGAAAAAGCTGCACATCAATTGGACAGCTTTAACTTAAAAATTATATATCACAATACAATCAGTGGATCGGTGTATGTCGGACAATTCAAAAAAAAAAAGAATATAAATTAACCATTACTAAAAAAAAAATATAATTTCGAATCGTTTCTTTTATGCAAGAAAATTTTTTTTCTTTGATATTACTCCAAAATGTAATCAAGAAAATGAATTCGGAGTCGATATGGTTATTTATATGTATATAGGTATATAAAGGCAAAAATTGCATTATTATTATTACAATTATTAAAAGAATGGTCGATACGATTGTCTTATACAATAGCGCTCGTGTCAGTGTGGGCAATATGTAAAAATTAAATGACAAAAAAAAAACCTACCTACTTATCACTATAATATCTACGCATCTAATTACCACTACATATCACGTGAAATTTGTTAAAGTCTTGATGATACATCTTCACGAATGAAGACAAAAAAAAAAAAAAATCTCTTCTCAGAAGAGCTACCATTACTAGAATTTGTTTTTTCTTTACTATCACAATAAATTTACTTCTTTTTTTTCCTCTCTTTCTCTCTTAATATTATGCGGTGATTTAATAATTTTTTATCACCCTTCAAAAAGAAAAATAAAACCCAGGCAAGTAATTCACAAAAAAAGACTAAATCTTTCCTTCTTTTTTTTTTTTTTTAACGCCTAGATAATACGATATTCTTTTTTTCTCTTGACCTGTTTTTTCGTTTAATAATATATATATATATATATATGTAAATCTCTCTCACCTTTATAAAACGAAAAGTGATAATCGGCGAAAAAAAAAAAATAGAATCGCAACACATCGAGAAAAAAAAAAATTAGACGAGAGAAAGTTGAATTTTTCATTGGTCTTGATGAGATCTGTAGAGTTTCTTTTTTTCCAATATAAAATCCCTGCTTATCATGATAGTGCCTCCACGAGTTAGATTTCTGCAAAAAAAAAAAGAGGAAAATTAGTAAAAAAAAAAAATTTGCAATTATTTTCTAAATTATCCGATTGCAAAAACAATTGCAAATAGAAATAAAAAATTAATTTTGAAACAAAATTGTAAATTTAAAAAATTAATTTTCTATTAATTAAAATAGAAAAATCAGATATAAATACCTAATTTCATATAATAAAACTTACTTTAAAAATTGTGGAATTAATATATGCCACGATGTATGATCTTGTTTGAGAGTAAGAAAAATTTCAAAAGTTGAAACAGAATGTGGATCACACTGAATCCTCGAGAGCCTTCGGCACATGTTGTCAGTCTCAAAATTAATAAAGACTGTGCATCCTCTAAAAAAGAAAAAATAAACGAATTTAATTAACAAAATCACTGCGAGAGAGAGAGAGAGAGAGAGAAAAGAAAGAGAGGTGGAATCACTAGCAGCTCAAGGACAAAAAGCCGGCAAGCTCAAACCTGTCAGCGCACGACAACCTCCCACTCATCCATTTCTTTTCTTCTTTTTTTTTTTCAATACATCTACTTATTTACTCATGATAAATTTTTTTTTTCAACCTTCTCGAATTTGATATTTTTTCAAAATGAAAAAGAAAATCCTTTTATAAAATTTTCTTATTCATTGTGGCGAAAATAAAATCTTGACCTACTTTCAAACATTTTCACTTGGGGTTCTTTCAATAATAAAAAAAGAAAAATTTGTGAAAATTAGATCTTTTTTTTTTTTTGGCTTGTTGCGTAAGTGACAGAAATTACCTGAGACCGCAGGGTTCATTTTCGGCCATGATTAAAACATCTTTAGCTATTCTAGGAAGGAGATCCGCTGGTAATAGAACTTCACCACAAGCTAGTTGAGCATGTTTCGCTGCTCTCAATTCGGCTTCCAGTCGTTTTGCCAGAGCTTGAGAGGCACCGTCCAGTTCATCTGTTACGGTTTCAGCTGCAATGACAAAGAGAACAAAATAAAGCAATTTTTAACAAATACAAAAAAAGGAATTCAATTGCAATTTTTAAAAAGTATTTTTTAAAATATTCTTTTTTTAAATTACTCCAAAAAAAAAAAAAAAAGAAAAATCTTTTTGTCAAAAACTATAATAGAAAAATACTAATTTCAATAATAACACTTTCTAAAGAAAGTTACTTTCTATTACTATACTACTATTTACAATTAGAAATTTTACCCATTTCCGATTATTCATTCAAAATTTCAAAAAAAAAAAAAACTAAAGAATAATTAAAATTAAAAATCGCAATTTAAAATTTAAAAAAAAAAAATTGTAATCGATTGAAATTAGTCACAATGACAATGATGAAACTCACCTCTATTGTTGCTGAAGTTGACATTGACAGGACAAGGTAGAACCTCCATGAGTGTGGAAATTTTTTTTTCTTTTTCAAACAAAGGATGATAAAAAAATAAACTTCACTGTTTTTTTTTTTTTGCACTATTCGTCGAAAAACTATTAAAAAAATAGTAATTTAATTCGTTTCAATTTTTTTTAGTTAAGCCGGCTTTTTGTTCTTTTCGAGTAATTTAAATTGCAAAAAAAAAATTACAATTCTTTTTATTCCGGGCAAATTTTTATGAACAAAACCGTCCAGCAATGAACTAAAGCCTGACTGACACTAAGCCACCCGGCACCGATGACGCGACTTTTGTACCGGCTCTATCCCTACCAATCCGCCTAGCAACACCGGTTGTAGCTTCGCAAATTTTCGATAATATTCGACTAAACTCGGGCTTTGTTTTTCATCATGATCTCGCGCACTGCTTTTGACATAAGCGTGCTCCGACCTGATAAACTCTCTGCTTTATAATGTTTTTCTAAAAAAAAAAAATTTTTTTTTATTTATTTATTTAAAAAAAAAAACTGAAGTATTTTTTGTTACCTTCTAGGGCACAAAAATTACAAACTAAAGTTTTTAAGATTTTTTCAATAATGTCAATAAATAGATTGTTAATTTAAATACAATAGATATATTTAAACATTTGAAATAAATTTAATTATAATTTAACATACTATATGTAACTATATATAAAAAAAAAAAATTTACGATATTAAAAAGAAATTAAAATAAAATTACAAAATTTCCAATTTCTTTGTTGTCATACTCCAAAAATATAATTTTACTAAAAGAATCGTTTCTAAAAAAATTTTCTTCATTCAAGATCTTGGTTTATATTTAATAAAATATTTATTCTTTTCTTATAAATTCTATAACAATAATAATATAATAATAATAATAATAATAATAATAATAATAAATCCTTCATCAAAAGGGATTTAAAAATTAATTATTTTAGTGTTATAAAAATGTTAATAATGAGGAAAAAAAATTCAATAATTTTCTCAGTATTAATTGTGTTTTGTAATAATAATAATAATAATAATAATAAATTAAAAATATATTTATCAAAAATGTGTAAAAAAAAATAAGTAAAATTAATAATAATAATAAATCCTTCATCAAAAGGGATTTAAAAATTAAATATTTTTGTGTTATAAAATTGTTAATAATGACGAAAAAAAATTAAATAATTTTCTCAGTATTAATTGTGTTTTTGCAATAATAATAATAATAATAATAATAATAATAATAATAAATTAAAAATATATTTATCAAAAATGTGTAAAAAAAATGAGTAAAATTAATAATAATAATAATAAATCCTTCATCAAAAGGGATTTAAAAATTAAATATTTTAGTGTTATAAAAATGTTAATAATGACGAAAAAAAAAATTCAATCATTTTCTCAGTATTAATTATGTTTTTGCAATTATAATAATAACAATAATAATAATAATCATAATTTTGTCGCAAATTTGTTGCAAAATATCGAATGCTACCTGTGTGATGTGCATAAGTACAAATTATCGATTTCACCTGTTTAAGTGAATATAAATAAATTATCTGACTAATAATTTCTAGTGTTTATTTAAAAAAAAAAAAAAATTACAATTCCATTGTGTATACATATATATCTATTTTGAAATAAAGATGATTTTTTTCTTTCTTTTTTTAATGACTCATTTTTTTTTTTTTTTGTCAATAAATTGAATAAATAAATTACTAAAATGTCTAAATTTTGTGAAAAAATTTTGTATTAAAATTTATTTTTATATTTCGTCAGATTTTAATATCGTGTGTATATAATAGTAGTAGTTGCATCATCGAACCAGTTTGGGGTAAGGTCTTTACTTGCGTACAGTCACGTATACATATATATACACACTACCTCTAAAAGTGCATGACAAAGAAAAAGCCTTTAAATTTAAAGTGATATCTATTGTTTTTCAGTAGCAATTGAAAACAAATTTTCACATATATCTTTATCAAATCTATTATTATCTCCTTTTATTATTTTTTTTAATTTTATGTTTGCATTTGCAATTATTTTCTATTTTTAAGAGAAAGATTTTTTTTAAAAAAATTATTTTTTTTTATTAAATAATTTAAAAAAAAAAATTTCAATTAGCAACAACGATTTATTTTTCGTTTATTATGCGAATAGTAATTTATTTTTAATTTTGACTAATTTGACATTTAGAGAATAAAGAATAAAATATAAAATTTCTTCAACAAGTAGTTAATTTTTTTTTTTAGAATTAATAACGTTATAAAAGGGAGTGTCAATTTTTTCTTTGTTACCAAGCAGCGTCCTCTTTATCCCCACCAATTTTACCAGCAAACTCGGTGTATACGATTTTTCTCCCAACCATCAGTACTGGATCTATTGTGTGTAAATCTCTGCGCCTTATGCCTTTATAAACTTCTCTCTCACACAAAATAAAAGTAGAATAAAATAAAAATTTATAATCACGATAGAAAAGTATACATATATATATAATTTAACTGCTTTGCAATATAAATTCAAGATATAATAATTTTTTATATTTTACAATAATTTAATTATTGTTATAAATATTTTATTATTATAAGTTTATAATTTTTTAAGAAAAAAATTAATTTATAAAAATAAAAATAGTCAAAGACTAATAATTATTTAATATAATTTAGTGAAATTTCGTAATTTTTTTTTTTTTTAAACCAAGTCCACTTCTGGGCCGAAATGCTGAAGCTTAATTAATAAATAAATAATTTAGTGAAATTTCGGTTATTTTGACAAAAAATCTAAAAAAAATTGTATTATTATTATAAATAATTATTATTAAAATAGATCAATTTTTTTCTTTATCAAATTAAATTATAATTCAAATTTAGAAATGTTTATACTTTTAAAAAAAAATAATTTAAATTGTTTTTTTTTATAACTTTTCTTTCAATTTATATTCGACGCTCCTGACAAGTCCCTTTCTCTCTGTTTCGTTTCTCTCTTTCTTTCTCTTTCTCTCTCTCTCTCTCTTAACTAGTAACGCGAAAGAGCACTTTCCACAAGTTTATTGTACAATAAGAAAAATTATTTTGTTATATCCCCTTTTTCTTCAAAAAAAAAAAATAAATAACTGAAATATCCTTTTATAAAAACATAAAAAAAAACCCTACCAATATTTTTCAAAAATTTCTCCCTTTACAAAAAGAAAAAAGAAATGAAAAATTTTATTCCTACGCCAATGTTTCTGACCCTTTCAACTGGAGGGGTCTAACAACAATACACTTTTCAGGTAGCACGAAAATTTGCATCAAACTTGCGACAAGTTTATACTGTAATGATATAGTGCGGAAATATATTAATTTCGAAAAAAAAGTGCTTTTTTCAATAGTTTTTTTTTCTATAAATATATGACGCAGAGAATTAAATGTCTCTCGCATTAAAAGATAAAAGAAGACATTTTAAAATATGTCTTTTTTTTTGATTTTGTAAAATACAGACAAAATTTTATAAAAACATAACCTCTAAATTGCGAATTTATCAAAAATGCAATTTTTGACAAATAATTTAAAAATTGAATTATCAAATAAAATTCTTTACCTTTTTTTTCTGCCATCTTTGATAAATCTCATTTATTATTATTTCACCCGCAGTCTCAAATCATCTCTTCTCAATAATAAACGATAGCTCATTTTATTCATTGATGGATTAATATATATATATATTGTTCAACGATGAATGTACTTTCAATAAGTTTTATTGAAATCCGAACGTCGTTTTGCTAAAATTGAAGGAAAATGCAAAAAAAGATTGAATAATTATGAGATTAGAAACGCCATGTAACGACGCTAAAAAAAACTGTTTTTAATTTAAGGTTATGTTTTCACAGCATGTACCAGACAAAATTAGTGATTTTTATAATAAAATATGCAAATAATGGAATATTATGAAATTAGAAACGCCACGTAACGACGCTAAAAAACTGTTTTTAATTTAAGGTTATGTTTGCACGGCGTGTACCAGATAAAATTATCTCAGTGATTTTTATAATAATATATAAATATTGACATTTTCGTAAATATATTTAAATACCTTTTAATCTTTTGATGCACACTAATTTCATATGAGAAGAATAATAGATTTTTTTTTGGCGATAAAACAAATTAGACTTATAAAATTTATACAGCGTCCTCGAGCGTTCCAGCACTAATACAGTGTTACCAATACAAATACACAAATTTTACATAAGAACCAATAGAATTCATATGCACAATTGTTTTATATCACGTGACACACTAACAACCAATAGAATTGCTCGATTTTACTTTAAACAAGTGTGGGGGTGAATAACTACGACAGCAACCGTTAAAATTGATGGATGTTTAAAGTGGCGCCATCTTTCAAACAGAATTGTTATCAACAGTGTCACTCATGTGGTAACAATAAATTATTACTATTTCTCATTGATAGATGTCAGAACTTGAAAACGTTTAAAATTGATTTTTGACTTTTTATAAAAAGAAAAATGGCAGCGCCCTGTCAAGTGACGTGTAATGTTATTCTTTTCATCGTTTTCATATTGTAAAATAATTAATAAATGTCATGGAATACTTTAAAAGTAGTATAAAATCAGTTCTTGGTGCTCCTCTGCCAGAAAATGAGCCTTCTGGAGCAGATACGGTAAGTTTTTGATTTGTTTTTTTTTATTTCCACACAAATACCGCTCTATTGACAGAAAGTGTCAAAAAAATCTTTTCATTTTTTATAAGATTAATAACAAATGAAAGTATAGAAAAATAGAACAATTATCCTTTGTTAAAATTTTTGTTTTTATAATTATTTTTTATTTGTTGTGACATGAAATAATATTAAACAGCTGTCAAGTGAAGATTTTTTTTTTGTATTAAAGATTTCATTGAATTGTAATTAATTAAATGATATTTTATAAATGTAATTTTTTTTTTTTAATTCTTTAGGTGGAAAGAATGGTTGAAAGACTTCAATCATCAACATTATTGGATGATAGAAGAGATGCATGTCGTGGCCTTAAAGCACTTTCGCGAAGTTATCGACTAGAAGTTGGAGCACAAGGCATGGATGCATTAAGACAAGTTTTAGAAATGGATAAAACTGACTGTGAAATAACTGGTCTTGCTTTAGAAACACTTTGTAATATAACTCATCCTGAAACATTTGATGAAGAAGGTACATTTTTTTTTTAAATAAATCCTATTTTACTAGAATTTTTTTCAAAATAAAAAAAAAATATTATGCATTTCTTTTTTCAGTTGAAAAATATGGACCAAGAAATAAAATTGGAGAACAATTTACAGAAATATTTATTAAACAACAAGACAGTGTGGGTTTAATATTAAGTTTTCTTGAAGAATTTGATTTTAAAGTACGTTATCCGGCATTAAAATTATTATCCCATTTACTTATAAATAAACCAAAAAATATTCAAGAAATAATATTGATTAGTCCAATGGGTGTTTCGAAATTAATGGATTTACTCGCTGACAGTAGAGAAGTTATTAGAAATGACGTATGTAAAAAAAATCTTTCATATTTAAAATATTAATAATAATAATTAAATTTAAATGTTCATGTTAAATATTCTCAGGTATTATTAATATTAATACAATTAACGAAGGGAAATGCAAATATACAAAAAATTGTTGCTTTTGAAAATGCATTTGATCGAATATTTGACGTTATTTATCAAGAAGAAGGTGCTGAAGGTGGAATTGTTGTTGAGGATTGTTTATTATTAATGTTAAATCTCTTACGTGGAAATTCGAGTAATCAAAATTTTTTTAAAGAAGGTTGGAAACACTTTTTTCTAAAAAACAATTTTTTAATTTTATTTCCTTTTAATTTTCCCATTAATTGAAAAAATTATTTATTTACTTTAGGAAGTTATATTCAAAGATTAAAACCATTATTTGAAATGCCACCGGAAATTGATGATAATCCATTGGCAAGTTGGAGTCCACAAAAAGTTTCAAATCTTCATTGTATGGTTCAAGTTATACGCGCTTTAGTTGCACCAAATGGTCCAGCTCAAGTAATAAGATAAATTTTTATTTTTTCAAGAACAATTTAGCTTTCTTTTTTTTTTTTACTAATTATAGATTTTTTATATTTCATATTATAAATTTAAATGAAAATTAAAATATTCAGTCAGTGGCGGCTTGTCAACGAAATATGGAAGCATGTAAATTATTGCAAGCACTTTGTGATATTTTAATGTCAAGTGGAGTGCCAGCTGATGTTTTAACCGAATCATTATGTGCAGTCGCAGAAGTTATTAGGGGAAATCAAATTAATCAAGAATTTCTCGCAAATGTCATGGCTCCCAGTTCACCTCCCAAGTAATTGAATTTTATTTTTTCAATGAAAAATTATAAGCAAAATTAATAATTATTACAAAAACTATAAAAAATGAATTTTTAAATAATGTTTTAATTTCAGACCAGCCATAGTAGTACTTTTAATGTCAATGGTAAATGAAAAACAACCATTTTTATTAAGATGTGCCGTACTTTATTGTTTTCAATGTTTTCTCTATAAAAATGGACCGGGACAAGCTCAGCTCGTACAAACATTTTTACCTCAAGGCAATGAAACGCCATCTTTAACAACAGGTAATAAATTTATTTTAATTAAAATCGAAAATTATTATTATTTTTTTTTTATTATTATATTAAAAATTTTCTAGGTCAATTAATATGCGGTGGTCTTTTTTCAACTGATCCATTGTCAAATTGGTTCTCAGCTGTTTTATTATCACACGCTTTAATAGACAATTCAATGCAAAAGGAGCAATTATTAAAAGTTCTTTTAGCGACAAATATTGGAAAACCACCAGTTAAATTAATGCAACAATGTGTTATGCTTCTACAACAGAGTAATAAAATACAATCAAAATTGGGACTTTTAATTTTATTATGCACATGGACATCATATAGTGCACCGGCTGTTAAAACATTTTTAACAATTGAAAATTCAATTGCCTATCTTACTGCATTATTATCATCGCAAGAAAATAATGATGATTTACAAGAGTGTCTTTTGCAAAATATGTGCGCTTTTCTTATTGGTATTTGCGTTCATTTTAATGATGACAGCGTTCCAAATTACACCAAGGTATTTTTTTTTAAAATCGAAACATTTTCCTAATTTTAAATAAAAAGAAAATTTTTTTTTTAAAATCGAAACATTTTCCTAATTTTAAATAAAAAGAAAAATTTTTTTTTAAAATGTAAATTATTTTTTCTATTTTCAATTATTAATTTTATTGTGCAAAATTATTTTTATTATTATAGGAAAAACTTTGCAGTTTAGTGGAAAATAGAATAGGATTGGAAAAATTTCAAAATGCAATTGGAGGAATATCAAGACACGAAGTCTATTCAAGAAGTTTAAAACATCCCCAATCGTCGGCGAAAAATTCTTCTGAACTTTATTTAGATCATGAATTTTGTAGATTACTTAAAAACTTGGAAGGTAATAGCATAATTATTATTTAATAAGAGAAAAAAAAATCAAATTCTAAATGATTTTTACAATATTTTAATTTTTAGCTAACGTCTTAAAATCTGTTCTCGATGGAAGTAATTCACATGGTTCTTTAGATCAAATTTCAACAATTTCACCATCAGATTCAGCATTAGTTTCACAATATAAAGATTTAATAAGAGAACAAGATAGTCAAATTCAAAATCTTAATAAAACAAATGAAATTCTATTAAAAGGAAAACATGAACTAGAGGTAAGTAATTTTTTTACAAAAATTTAATTTAAAATAAAACTGATTGTTAAATAATTAAATAAAAATTTTATATTTAGATTCAAGTACAGGAACTTGAAATGCAAATGAGTCATTTGAAAGATCAAAATTTAGTTTTACGTGCAGCACAAACTAATTTTTCAAATGGAAAAGAAACTAATGTTTCTTCTAATCACATTGAGACAGAGAATGAAGAATTGGAAAAATATAAAGCACAAATAAAAGAATTAGAAAATCGATTATCAGAATTCACATTGAAAATAAATCAAGATGAATGTAAAAATAATGATTCTAATCAAATTAAACTTGAAGAAATAATTAAACAAAGAACAGCGGATCTTGAGAAATTAAGAAAAGATCAAGAAGATTTATTGGAACTTCTTTCGGATCAAGATAATAAAATTACATTGTATAAAGAAAGACTTTTATCATTGGGTGAAAAGGTAATTATTTTAATAAATTAATTATTAATTAATAATAATAATTATTAAATAAAGAATATTAATTTTCAGGTTGATTCTGATGAAAGTTCTGGCGATTTAGATACTGACGATCAACCAGAATCGAGTAATTAATTTTAATAAAAAGAAACTAAATTCTTCAAATTAATTAATATTCGATGTCAACCAAAAAGAAAATTTTTATCCTTTTTTCTATTATTCCAAGTTGAAAGTTGTTAATTTTCTTTTCTTTTTTTGAAAATAGTGTATATTATATTTATAAAATAAAAATACAATTTATATAATTTAAAAAATGAATAATTGATGAAAAATCTCTCAATTAGATATACGTATTTATTAAAGAGATAATTTATTTTTTAACAATTGTTTCTTCTAATTTTCTAAAAAAAGAATTTTCAAAAATATCATACAGATGAATGAATATAATAATAATTTTTTTTTTTTTTAAATATAAATGAATTGGTATATAAAGTTTTATGAATTTTCATTTCATTTATAATTAAAATCTATAGATTAATTTATTTTTTAAATAGTGTAATATTTAGTAATTGGGAACTTTTTTTTTATATATAGATTTTTTCTACATTTGAAAAATTTCCATAGATTTATTTTTTTAATCAATTTCTTGAGCTACTTGATCTTTCATTTACTAATTATAATTATATATAAGTCTTATGTAAACAAATTTTCAGCTATAAATTAAAAAAACAAAAAAAAACTCATCTATATACATTGATCGTTTATAAAGCAATAAATAATAATTTTACACTTGTGATTGACGTTGTTTTAATGCAGCTTGCACACATTTTGACATTGTTGGCGATGCTCTCGATATTGCGTCTGTCATGAAAAATTGATCTAATGTCTTCTGTCTCACTTCCACTGGATCTGGCAGCAATGCACCACCAGTTTTCTGTAGCATAAATAGTTTTATTTATTATTATTCCAAAAAAAAGGGAATTATTTAGTAATTTTATGTTTTTTTTTGTTAATAAATAAAATTGTTTACTAACCATTGCGAGTTGTAATGCTAAATTTGTAAAATTCGCCGATTCAACGTCACCGTATCGCGATAAATGCGGTGCAACTTCTTGAATTCTAGAGCGTAATTCCGCTAGAGTATCATATGGTAAACAATTTCCAGAGATCTGTAAAAAAAAAAAGAAATATTGAAAAAAAAGAAAATAAGAACGAAATTAAAATCTTTTTGAAATTAAAAATTGAAATATTAAATTATACTTCTGAAAGTGCACGAATTATTTTCCAATCGGGACGAGCCATTCCAGGTGGTGTAATTGCTGCATTAGTTTCCTGTGAACGACCTTCAGTATTTACGAAACTTGCATTTTTTTCAGTATAAGCAGCAGCAGGAAGTACAACATCAGCCATTGTTGCTCCTTTATCGCCATGACTTCCAATATAAACAATATAGGATTTACCAAAATTTTCCTTTGTCACATTACAATCGTCAGCGCCCAATAAGAAAATACAACGCGGTTCTGCTTTCTCCAATTCTTCAATTGTCGATCCATAACCAAGATCCAAAGCGCCAACTTGCGATGCATTTGTTTGAAGCACATTAAGTACTTTCCAATCCGAAGAGATCTAAATCAAAATTTATTTAATTAGCCCAAATGAAGAAAAAGATTATTTTTATTACTATTCTGTATTAATTATTTAATTAATAATTATTTTACTAACTGTTCCTTTGTCTCCCACAATTTTGGCCAATTCTTGTACTTCAGCAAGAATTTTAGCTCCATCCTTACGATCCAATTGATTTGCTCCTAATATAATCATAGGCTTCTTTGCATTCAAAAGAATTTTACTAAAATCATGAGTGCCGCTCTTTAGCTCATTTATTATTTTTAGTGACTGTCCTAGATGCTAAAAAAAAAAAAATTATCATTTAATAAATAAATTATTAACATTTAAGAAATATTAAATTAAACAAACCTCATAATTGTACGTTAAATCAACTTTTGGTCCAATAAGAGCAATTGTTTGTTCACCATGAATATAACCTTTTCTTAAACGTGTATTAATTAATGGCGCTTCATATCTTGGATTAGTGCCAATTAATAAAATAACATCAGCATCCTCCAAATTGTGTATTTTATTGTTCAATAAATAATTACTACGTAAATCAATACCTGAACCTTCTTTAGGAAAATTTTGTTCAGTTGCTAATAATTCACTGCCAAGTTTATTTATTAAATCTTTCATTGCCATTAATGATTCAGCATCTGCCATTTTACCAGCAATAGCCGCACATTTATTTGCCGGTAAATCTTGTAAAGCTCTTGAAACTAAATAATAAAAAAAATTTAAGCACAATTTTTTAATAATTTGAATTTAAAAAAATCGATAAATTTATTACCAGAAACAAGAGCATCTTCCCATTCAGTATTTTGTAATTTTCCATCAATTTTCATCATTGGCGTTAAAAGTCTCTGTCGCTTAAGACCATCATAGGAAAATCTTACTTTATCCGATATCCATTCTTCATTTACTTGCTGAAAATTAATTATAAATTTTTAAATACAATACAAATATATAGAAATAAAAATATTATTCTAATACCTCATTTTCACGGGGAAGAATACGAAGAACTTCTCCAGTTCGATGAGTGACAACAATATTGCTTCCCACAGCGTCATGAACATCAATACTGTCAGTTCTTCGATTTTCCCATGGTCGTGCAACAAAAGCGTATGGTTTACTTGTTAATGCACCAACCGGACAAAGATCAATTATATTGCCAGACATTTCGGAAAGAAACATTTTTTCAACATACGTTCCTACCTGTAAAATAATAGTAATTTAAATTTTCAATGAAAATTCTTCATAGAGAGAAAGGAAATTTTTTTTTTACCTGCATATCACTACCACGACCAGTAGTACCTAAATCATCAATGCCAGCAACTTCAGAAGCAAATCGAATACAACGTGTACAATGTATACAACGTGTCATAACTGTTTTAATTAAAGGGCCAATATCCTTATCCTCAACAGCACGTTTACCACTGAAATTAATATCAACAAAACGACTTCTATCGCTACCAAAAGCCATACTTTGATCCTGAAGATCACATTCGCCACCTTGATCACAAATTGGACAATCGAGCGGATGATTTACTAATAAAAATTCCATTACACCCTCACGGGCTTTTCTCGTAAGATCTGAATTTGTTTTTACACGCCAACCTTTCATTACTGGCATTGCGCACGCCGCAACTGGCTAAATTAATAAAATTATAATTATTCTTTAACGCTGTGTCTATTTAGCCCGCTAACGGGAGGAATAGTGGTGATAGATTATTTAGCCCGCTAGCGGGAGAAATGCAAGATTTTGGCTATTTAGCCCGCTTATTTTTAAAAAATCATCAAAATGAGAACTATTTAGTTTGCAGTAAGTAGGATTTAAAATATTTTTTATTTTTATTTATTTATTCTAGAATAATAAAATATATTTTATTATATAAAATGTATATTAAGTGCAATTAAAAATAAGGCAATCGTTTATTTAAATATATTAATGTGATTTAATACAAAGTTTATTTGCTCCAAAATAAATTGTTTTGGTAGGGTTGTTTATTTAAAATATATTATATTATTTAATTTAATTAATTATTTAATTAAAGTTGTGGTAAAGAAACAATTTTTTGTTTAAACCAAATTTATTGTAAGAAAACTGTTTAACTACAGGTATATTTATTTTTTAATAAATTATTAGAGAATAGTTTATGGAGGGTTGAAAAATAAAAAATTTCTTTGATGGGAATTAGAATCCTTAACTTTTATTTTTTTCATTGAATCAACGTTGGTAACTTCAGTTTTATCCTTTTATCCTTCATTTTCATCAAATAAAAAAATAAAAAAATACGTATTTTCTTATTTTTCATATAGATTACGAAAAAAAATGATTCGGACAAAAAAAATTTTGAATGAAAATTTCCCGTGGAATGCCCCATACGTATTTATAAAATATAAGAATTTTAATTGTATTTCAAAATTTAATTTTTATTTGGAAATTTAAATTTTCAATAGAAAATAATTCCATAAACTATTTTCTAATAATTTATTAGAAAATAAATGTACCTGTAGTTAAATAGTTTTCTTACAATAAATTTGGTTTAAACAAAAAATTGTTTTTTTTACCACAACTTTAATTAAATAATTAAGTAAATTAAACAACCCTACCAAAACAATTTATTTTGGAGCAAATAAACTTTGTATTAAATCACATTAATATATTTAAATAAACGATTGCCTTATTTTTAATTGCAGTTAATATACATTTTATATAATAAAATATATTTTATTATTCTTGAATAAATAAATAAGAAAAATAAAAAATATTTTAAATCCTACTTACTGCAAACTAAATAGTTCTCATTTTGATGATTTTTTAAAAATAAGCGGGCTAAATAGCCAAAATCTTGCATTTCTCCCGTTAGCGGGCTAAATAGACACAGTGTATTCTTTAAATTAGAAAAAAAAAATTGTATACTTTCCAAATCGTACCTTCATTTGCTTTTCAATTTCAACGAGACACATTCTACAATTGCCAGCAACTGCCAAACGTTCATGATAACAAAAACGAGGAATTTCAACTCCTATTTTTGCCGCTGCCTAACATTAACAAAATTTTACTATTAATAATAATAAACAAAAAAAAAATTGTTTCATTAACGAAGGTACAAACTTAAAGTTAAATTAAATATTTTTGTTAAGCAAAAAAGAGAAAACATTGAATAATAATAATTATTATTTACCTGTAGAACTGTCGTTCCAGGTGGTACCTGAACAGGAATGTCATCAATAAAAACTTCAACAAGATCCTGACTTTGCTGTGTATTGACAGTTGTATGAAAATTTGTACCACCAAATCTTCCACTTGACAGTCCGGCCACCCGGACCAATGGTAATCTCAACATTTTTTCTGCAAATACAATATTCTCAACTTTTTTGTTATATAATAAAATGTATAAAATAAAAGACACGATGATTATAACCTACAAAAAGCGGTAAACAAATCTAATGTACCTGCAAACTACGTTATTATCAAATTACAAAATTAAAAATGCAACTATTGCACAAAATTGCACAAAATTGCAATTATGAAAATCTTTAATTAAATAATCGACTATATTTACTTTTTTTTTTAAGCAAGATTTTAATATGATGAAGAACTGATATTTTTTTTTTTAGTTTATTTTTCCATCACCAGATGTCGGAAGCACTTTTTATGCTTGTTTCATATCCCTGCCAATGACCCTACCTAAACGCTACTGCGCTTGTGCTAAGACAACTCTCTTATAGGTCGAAAAAAGCGCGCTTATATAAAATGCTTAATAATAAGAAAACTTTAATAAAGCAATATAAAAATATTTTCACTATTGAATTTTTTTTTTGTTAATTATATTGCTTCCTAATAAAAAAAATACTAATTTCCTTAATATACTTAAGTATATAATAATAATAATTTTATTATATTTATATCATTATTGTAATTATTTTTTAAATAAAATATTCATAATCTATTATTATTATCATCATTATTTTCAATAAATTATTATTAAATATCTATGAATGTATTACATCTATATATTTCAAAAAAATAAATCGAATTTTTTTTTGTACTTTTTTCCCAATTCAAATTTTCCTTATATAAAAAAGTACAAAAAAATTTCGCTAAAGTTTTCAAAAAATATCTATGTATATATCATTGATAATTAATTAATAACAATTTAATGATAATAATAAAAATAAATAATATATTACATAATTAATTAATAAATATTAAATTAATAATAATAATAATAGATTATATATTTTATAAAAAATAATAACAATAATGATATAAATATAATAAAATTATTAATATTATAATTATTATTATTTTTACATACTGAAGTACATTAAGTAAATTAATATTTTTTTATTAAGAAGCAATATAATTAACAAAAAAAAAATAAATTCAATAGTGAAAATAGTTTTATATTGCTCTATTAACGTTTTCTTATTATTAAGCATTTTATATAAACGCGCTTTTTTCGACCTATAAGAGAGTTGTCGTAACGCAAGCGCAGTAGCGTTTAGGTAGGTTCATTGGCAACTCTGATCCCTCATTGCATATAATTTCAAATATTTATATAGTTCATGGTTTATAAATGTAAACACGTGTGTTTTTTTTAACCTTACTTTCCAAAAAATAAAATTTTCAAAAAATAATAAAAATGTGCGCTGCAAAATCAAGAAAAAAGGAGAAAAAACAAAAAAAACCGTTACAAAAAACAAGAAAGGAAAAAAGAAAAGAAAAACGTCAACAAAAGAAGCAAAGTCGACAATTGTTTAATCAAAATAAAGGCAAGATAAAAGACAATATAGAAAATAAGAAATTAATTAATATTGAAACAAATAAAATAAAATTAAAGAAAATTCATGTTCACGATAAATTGACAAAAAAACATGAATTAGAAAAAAAACAGGAAAACAAATTAAAAATAGAAATGATGAAACATAAAAAGAAACAATTAATTGAAGCTGCAATTGATGATGACAGGACAATTAAACAGGCAGAGAAATTTTTAAAAATGAATAAAAGAAAAAATAAAAATCTTCCAAAATCATTTATATCTGATGGTGTTGATTGTATCCTTTTTTTCTATCAATATTTTGTATATTCTTTTTTTTTAAATAAATTTTTATTCTTTTTCTTGACAAAAATGAATTAATTTAGATATTTTGGATATGTGCGATGAAGAAAAAAGAAAAATTGTTGCTGAAACTGAAAAACAATTAATTGGAAATGATATTGATTTAGATTTTGAAGAGGATTTTTATGTTGCTACTGAAAAAAATTTACCAAAGAAAAAGAAAAAAGAAGATGAAAATGATTTTGAAGATTTAGAATCAATTGAGAATTTTTCTTCAGATAGTGATGAAATTGAAAAGAAAAAAATAAATGAATTAGAAAATGATTCTGATTTTTCTGATAATGAAGATGAAGATATGATGAATTTAAATGATACAAGTGATGAGGAAATTGAGACAGAAATAAACAATAGTTTAATGTCAAATGAATCAGATGAATTAGATGAATTAGATGAAAGTTGTGATTCAACAAAAGAAGAAAATCCAAAAGTTTGGGAAGACATTTATGGAAGAACTAGAGATAAAGATGGTAATATTCTTTTAAATCGTTATATACCACCAGCAGTACGAGCTAAAAATCTCGAAAAAGATTCACAAAATGAAAAATTAATTCAATTAAAAAGACAATTAAAAGGTCCTTTAAATCGATTAACAGACAGAAATATGCACACGATATCTTCGCAGGTAAAGTTTTTTTTTTATTTAAAATTACAACTAAATTTTGTTTTTTTCTTTATCCTATTTTTTCAATTAATACAGATTGAGGAATTATATCAACGAAATAGTCGTAACGATATGAATGAAATGTTGACAAAATTAATTTTCGAAGCACTTGTACTAACAACAATGACGCCAGATCGTTTAATTATTGAACATATAATGTTAATTGCCGTTCTTCATGCAAATGTTGATTCTGAAGTTGGTTCACAATTTTTATTAACACTTGTTAAACGAATTTATGAAACAATTGACGTTGAATTATTAATTGTTGAAAATAAAGAATTGGATAATTTAATTTTAATGCTCTCACATTTATATAATTTTAAAGTGAGTATAAAACTTTATTTTTAAATTCTAATATATTAATAAATTAATAAAAAAAATAATAATTAAAGATTAATATCAAAAAAAAAATTAGGTATGTGGATCAAAATTAATTTATGATATTCTGGAAAAATTATCCGAGAAATTTAGTGAAAAAGAAATTGATTTAATTTTATCAATTTTAAAAAGTGTGGGATTTCTTTTGAGAAAAGATGATCCAATTGCATTAAAGGAATTAATTATAAAATTACAACAAAAAGCATCAGACATGAAATATGTAAAGTGAGTAAAAAATTATTTTTTAATTTATTTTCAATTTTTTGTTTTTTTATTTCTTCCTTTTTATTTTTAGCTCGAGAGTGAAATTTATGTTAGATATTTTACTGGCTATTAAAAATAATAATATTAATAAAATTCCACAATACGATCCTTCTGTTATGGAGCATATGAAAAAACTCATTAAAACATTAATTCGTAAAGGAAACAGCATTTCACAGCTTAATATAACTTTGGACGATCTACTTAAGGGTGGGTATTAATAATTTTTTTTTTTAAATATAAATTATTATTTATTTTTATTTCTCTAGCTGACGAAAGGGGGAAATGGTGGATAGTTGGAGCAGCATGGACAGGAAATAAAATAACAACAAAATTAGAAAAACAACAAAATAATAAAGGGGAATATAGTGAAAAACTTTTGGAATTAGCGCGTAAACAACGAATGAATACAGATACAAGGAGAAATATTTTTTGTATTTTAATGACAGCCGAAGATTATCTTGACGCTTTTGAAAAATTACAACGTCTTAATTTAAAAGATGGACAGGAAAAGGAAATTATTCACGTTCTTATGAATTGTTGTTTACAGGAAAATAATTTTAATCCCTATTATGCTGTACTTGCGCAAAAATTTTGCGACTACGACAGAAAATATCAGGTAAATATAATATTATCCCTTTTTTTTATGAAAAAAATAATATCTTTCTTTTTTTAGATGACGATACAATATACTCTTTGGGATAAATTGAAAACATTGAATAATTTTAATAATCGTCAATTAAAGAATTTAGCATTATTTTTAACACATTTATTTTTACAAAGAGGTTTATCAATTTCTACAATGAAGGTGAAAAAGAAAATTCATTTCCAAAAATATATATATTTAATAATAAATTAAAACACTAATTTTTTTTTTAAATAATTTTTACAGGTAATACAATTGGATGAATTAGATAAATCAAAAATGAAACTACTTCGACAAATAATACTTGGAATTTTAATGTATGAAAATTTGGAAACAAGTTTAGCTGTATTTGAACGTATAACAAAATCGGAAAATTTAAATAATTTTAGAGAAGCATTAAGATTGTTTATAAATCAATTTGTTGTGAAAAATATTGATGAGGGTTTAATTGAAAATGATAAATCATCACTTATTAAAAAAAGAAGTGAATTAATTGACAGAATATTGACAACACGAGGTTCACGGACAGTTTTTTAATTATTATTATTATTAAAAATGAAAATTGAATTTCATTCTGCAAAAATATATATATATATATATATATATATTCTCAAGATTAAAGCGACTGTTGTTACTAATGTCAGAATATTAAAAATTTGTTGTACAGAATTAAAAATATACTCATTCGAAAAAAAAATAATAGTTAAACAGCTTTTCTTTTTTTTTACAAATATTTTCTATAAAAATCAATAAAACAATAATTATATTGTGAAATTAATTAAATTTCCATTAATCTAAATTTATCATTACTTAAAAATATTATCTAGAAAATGAAAATTAAATTTTCAAAATTTTATTTATTTTAAAATTTGTTTTTACACAGAAAAATATCTTTAATAAAATAAAATAACTTATTTTTTTATGTTCTTTCTTAAAAAAAATAAAATATTAGGCATATATTGTTCTTTAACGAGGCAATAAACAAAATGTCACTAGTATAATAATTAAGGTATTAGCATTAATAATAACCCTTCTTAAATTATGTAAATTAGTATTTTAATTAATAACTCAACTTTTTTTTCATTTAATCTCCGTTTTTTATAATAAAATTAAAATTTATTTTTCTAATTTGAAAACAAAACTAATTTAATGTTAGAATTAGTTTTCGCATTATATATTTTTATTTATTTAATAATAATTTCTCGTTATTTTATATGCAGAAAACTTTTAAATTTGAATTTTTATCGTATTTCTGCAAGTTTTAATCTTTATTTACTCGAATATCCAACAATTCAATTGTTTATTTAATATAAAAGATTAATTTTAATAATGTAAATAATATAAAACGTCAAAAAGTAATTGTTTACAATAATAAAATTAAATTAATAGAAAATTAGTGGCGCCATCTGTTGGTGACTCCCGACGTACCTTGGAAATGACTTTTTTTGGTCCTTTTTGACGATTTCCCATTGGAGAGATAGGAAAGTTGAGTTAATAGAGATATCTAATGTGACGTCACACTCAACCGGTAAAGTCATAGAAAGTAGAGCGATTATCATCGTGGCCCCAAGCTTACATTGGCTTATATAGAAGATGTCAGAAAATGTTTTTTTTCCCTGAAATTAAATAATAAATCATGATAACCATTTGTGTTTCGGACAAAGTAGTGATTTTTGCAATACATATGTATTTTTAAGTCTGTCATTAATGTTTGAATAATTTACAAATTAAATAAAATCAACTCTAGCAGAAGAGTATATTTGTATTTTCGTCTGCTAGAGCTGATTTTATTTAATTTGTAAATTATTCAAACATTAATGACAGACTTAAAAATACATATGTATTGCAAAAATCACTACTTTGTCCGAAACACAAATGGTTATCATGATTTATTATTTAATTTCAGGGAAAAAAAACATTTTCTGACATCTTCTATATAAGCCAATGTAAGCTTGGGGCCACGATGATAATCGCTCTACTTTCTGTGACTTTACCGGTTGAGTGTGACGTCACATTAGATATCTCTATTGAAATTTTTCATTTAGGAGCGCTGCTGTACCGAAATTTTATCTACCCATCCCTGGTTTTCACTTTTATATTGAAAAGCTCTCATTGGTCAGTTTCATATTTACGCGCCAACAGCAACCAATAAGCGCGCACCTCATTCCCCGCGTAAATATGAAACTGACCAATGAGAGCGTTACAATAGAAAAGTGAAAACCAGGGATGGGTAGATAAAATTTCGGTGCAGCAGCGCTCCTAAATGAAAAATTTCAATTAACTCAACTTTCCTATCTCTCCAATGGAAAATCGTCAAAAAGGACCAAAAAAAGTCATTTTGCAGGTACGTCGGGAGTCACCAACAGATGGCGCCACTAATTTTCTATTATTTTAATTTTATTATTGTAAACAATTAGTTTTTGACGTTTTATATTATTTACATGATTAAAATTAATCTTTTATATTAAATAAACAATCGAATTGTTGGATATTCGACGAAATAAAAATTAAAACTAGCAGAAATACGGTAAAATGGAGATAATTCAAATTTTTTTTTTTTAAATTAAATTAATTAATTTATTAAATAAATAAATAAGCAATGAGATAATAAATTCAATGATGGTAAAAAAAAGATTTAATTATTTAAAATTAAAGTTTAATTAAAATTCACATTATAGGAAAATAAAGAAAAAAAATAATTTGTTTATACCTCAGATTTACATCTTTAATTTTTTTCAAAATAGTATATAATAAAATACGAACGAATTAATTATATATGTAACGGTCCTTAAATAATTGTTCATCATCAGTTACCCTGCATTCTGTGCCAGAAAAACTGTAATTCTATTCTTAAATAATAATAGAAAATAATTCTAAAATTTTGCAATCGTAATTTTTTTTTTCCTTGATAATTTAATTATTATTATAAAGACTCACTCTCAAATTTTATCGATAAAAATATTCACAACAATGAAGCGAAACATTTATCAACTATATATAATAATAATAATAATATAAAATCCGTGTAGACATGTCAATATAAAGTAGTTTTTTTTTAAATTTTTTAAATATTCAAAAAGTGTTTTTCGAAGACATTTTTTTTTTTTACACTTTGTCACATAATTTAAAATGAAACAAAAGTTTCGAGAAAAAAAAATCCAAAATAAGCTCCATTTATTATTATTAAAAGAAAGTTATTATTTTCTGGACTAAAAAAGCGCTATTGAGTCTCTTAGTTTCTGTAATAAATTAAAGAACAATTAAAAATTGCGCAGATTCTGATTCCTATCATTTTTTTTTTTTGTCTTTTATAACGTAAATATATTTATATTTTTTTTATTTATATAATACTTAATATTATTATAATACACTTTGTTATAATCATATAACAATAAATGAGCTTGGATATGATTAATGAAATACTTTAGGCTATCGATACACGACGAGCTTGTAGCGTATGTACATTTTTTTTTTTTATTGCATATAATATAATTGTAGATTAAATAATTGCCATTACGGAGATTCAAAACTATAATATAGAAAATAAAATAATGTTAGATATAAAAAAAAACAAAAAAATAAAAATTGGTCCTTGCGACAAACATAAGCGAGAAATACGACTTTTAGAAGCTTCCTTTAAAAAACAAAAAAAATTTATTTTTTAATTTACATTTATTAATTAAATTTACTCTCAACAGTCATTGACAAAAATTCCATTAATCGTTTCAATTTTATTTTTTTCAAAAAACTGTTTTTAATAATCAAATATTTCTAAAGGTAATTTTGTATTCAATTTAAAAAATTAATAAGTTTTCAAATTACTAGATTAGTTATCTAATATGTAATATATAAAAGTTTTTTTGATATATATTATTTTTAGAGGAATTTGTGAATTATTTTTTGTCTGTCATTCACATTTTTTTTTTTTTTTTTTTTTTTTGCTCAGAATTATTTAAAAGCAAAATAAAAAAAATAGGTCCTCGTAGGTCTTAGTATTTAAAAGAAGAATTATAAATTATTAAATTCTTTAATTCATTTCAAGTTAAATAATTTTTTTTTTTAAATAAAAATTCTTGCCAATTTTTGTCGGTAAAAAAAATTTTGGAAGCTCTTTAAAGTCACATTCCCAACAGGAGCCAAACAGTAGAGATACTCGTATAGCATTTTTTTTTTTTTTTTTTATTATTATTTATTAACAGTGGCAGCCAACGTAGTACACTATTAGAGATGAATTTAACTATTATCACAGATTTATTTACAGACAGATTAACAGTCATTGATTGAATCTTGACAATTAAATATATATATAAAAAAAATTCTGTCTGCCTGCCTCTCCTGTTTACGATCGTTTAAAAAAAAAAAAAAAAAAAAAAAAAAATAATCGACATTAAATATTTAAAATCCCAGAGGCTGGAAATTTTTTTTTGGAAAAAAATTCTTCACAAAGAAATTAATAGCAATTTAAAAAAAAGAACAGGCAATGACAATCAATCTCAGAAATCTTATTTAAAATTGAAAACAAATAATCTAATACCTACTTGGACCTCTGGATATATTTAAATAGCACCCTATTTGTAAAATGTTAATTCAGTTTAAAAAAAAAAAGGAAGCTAAATTAATTTTTTTATTTTACAATTATGACAAAAATAAGAAATTTGTGCAAATCGTTGTATTGTCATTTTTTTTTTTAATTGAAAAAAAAACTTTCGTCAAAAATTTCGATAACATTTTACAAATAGTATCTTAGTGTGTATATAATCTAAACTTAAAGCTGATTTTTTTTTTGTTTTTTTCCATTTTTTTTTTTTAGAGAGGTATTAGAGACGTCAATTTTGTGTTTTTATGTTCCGTCGTGAAAAATAAAAAAACAAATTTCCACGTTGAAAGAAAAATTAAAAAATATTCAAATAGACGTTCATTTTATGAAAATGCACATATTTACTAATATCTTTGGAAAGACGGCGATAAAGAATGTCAAAATTGTTTCTACTCTTTTTTTTCAAATTTAGGCAAAAAATTCAATTTTCTGTCATTATAATAACAAATGCGCATTCTCCGCCCGTCTGACTATTATGGAAAACAATGTTATATATTTAGTTTTAGAAATAAAACTAGTACTTAGCTATCTCTCGTTAACAACATTTCTTTCTATGTTGTTTAGTGTTTTTTCTCAAATTCACCGTCTCGTTGGTTTGAATTGCTTGTCGTACCTTCATTTCTTTCTTCGTGCGTAATACTTGTCGTGTTATATCCGAAAACATCTTAAATAAAATTTTTTATTAGAAATTTCATTAATATTTAAAAATTTTTTTTTCAAAATAAATTCGATAAAATTGAAAAAAAGGGAAATGTCTTAATAATAATAATTTTCCAATAAAAAAAAAATACCTCATCGACGTTGATATTATCTTTAGCGGAAGTTTCAAAAAGTTGAATTCCCATTTGATTGGCAAAACGTTGTGCGTCTTCTGTGAGGACAACTTTATTATTTGGTGAATCATTTTTATTTCCAACTAAAATCTTATTGACTAATTCGCAATTGTATTCAATTTCGTGTAGCCATCTTTTCACATTTGCAAATGTATCGCCACTTGTTACATCGTAAACAACTATCACTCCATGTGTACCTCGATAATAAGTCGATGTTATTGTTCGAAAACGCTCTTGTCCGGCTGTGTCCCAAATTTGTAATTTCACTCGTTCACCATCAATTTGTACTGTACGAATTTTAAAATCCACTCCTATTGTCGTAATATAACTGCCACTAAATGTATTGTCAGCAAATCGCAGCAACAAGGAACTTTTTCCAACACCTTAAATAAAAAAACATACAATTATTATAATTAGTAATAATAAATTTTAAAATAATGTTCATTTATTATTTAATTTTTAAAAATAATTTCCAAAATAAATATTTAATTAGTATTTGAAAATTAAAATTCTTTCACATTAATACGAAAGAAACGAATGAGATAAAACAAATAAATCAGTTGCATCAATTAGTAAAAATTTACAATCATTTTTAAACTTTGAACACTTGAATGATTAGATTTGTTATTTTCATGTATTATATAGGATATAGTAATTAAATATAATGAATAAAATGACGAAATACAAAAAAATTAAATGAACGAATAAAATAATAGTTAAAAGTATTTAAAAATTTAATACTAAAGAATGACGTATCGAAATAGTTGCAACATCATTAATTCTATGTTTTCCGCAATTTAAACTAGATTTTAAACCAGCTTTATGATGGAAGAAGGGTTATAGAGAGTAACTACTACAATCTAGATAACAATGAAATAATGATCTCAATTAGCGTAGAGCACTAACACATTTGACTCTATATTTTGTTTTTTCTTTCATTTTAAACAGATAAAAACAAATATCAAAATTAAATTTAAATAATTCTCCATTACAATGATTTTAACAAAAAAAAAAAAAATTCTAAAATAAATTTCAATAATATTTAGTCATTTGAGAAAGGATAATAATTAAGCTAAAGTGATAACTCTTATCTTATGTCGAGAACAGGGAAATTTCTCTTACGCGTTCCGTTCTGATTTAAAAAAAATAAAGGATTTAATTTTTTTTTTAATTCTAAATATTAAAATAAATTTGCATATTAAATTATTCAGTCTAATTGAGGAGAAAATTACATATAAATTTATTGAAATTCTTTCAATAGAAATAAAAACATTCGATATTCATTTTCTACAAATTGTTAAAAATAATTTTCCCGATTTTTTAAAAGACAAATTTTTTTTATAAACTAAAAATTAGTAAGAAACAAAAAAAAATCTCTTTTATTTAAATACTTAAGTTAGGAAATATTTTAGTGGAAATAAATTAACCTATAGTGTATTTGCTAAATTTAAATCAAAGGTCAACTTTGTTGCAGATTGCAAAGAATTACCACGCTAATCATTTTTTTTTTTTTCAATATCACACTAACGGATTTTTTAATGTATTTTTTATAATAGAACATTGAGATAAATATTAATTTGTAAACCAATATAATTTGTGAATTCAATATACATATATATATATAAGAAAAATATTAAACTCCATTATAAAAATGACATTTTTTTTTTTAAATAATAGTTTTCCATCCTGCACGGATAAAATAATTATGAAACACTTACCACTATCTCCTATCATGAGAAGTTTAAACAAATGATCATATTCCTTAGACATTTTTACAATGTTTTTTTTTTTTTTTTTTTTGATAGAGTTGTGTATATTATTTGATCGATGAAGAATGTCAGTTATTTATTCTTTCTTCTTGGAATAAAGAACTATTATACAAACGGAGTCGTTTTGTTGCCCTGAATTATTTCAGCAATTGCATTAAACAATTTTTAGAAATCACTAATTATTGTTTATTGAACAAAGCACTAGAAAATTAGATAATTGCCATATTTGATCGATGTTAATATTTATTATCATTGCGGAAGAAAAAACGTTACTCATTTACCCACGACGCCCATTTTCGTATATCAACTTGACATTGTCGCCATTTTCTTTAAATACTACCAACTTTGACATTTCTTTTTTTTTTTGCAAAACACACATTTGGTAAGACTGTAAACGCGCCAAAAATTCAAAATTTTCTCTATTCTCCCCTTTTTAAACAAAAAGTTTAAAAAAAAATTTTTAAATTCAAAAAGCCGGTAAACATTTTAGAATAATAATATTAAGATTTTTATTAAAATAACATTTTTCATAAATGTGTAATATTATAAAAAGGTAAAAATACAAAAATGTGGTGTGATTACAATTAGTATAGTAAACCATTTATTATTAGAATTTATTAAATAATTTTTTTTTATAAATGTTTTAACATATGATAAATGTCAATTTTTTTAATAATTGAATTTTTATTTTTTGAAATCATAAAATTTGTGTCACGTACGCACAAGATATGAGCGCCTCTTTCGATTTATTTGTGAACTCGATTTTTTGGGAAATCGGTAGCCGGAACAAAAAAAAAAGGGTTAAAAAGGTCATATGCGGCTTTAAAAGGTCGTTGACAGTTTATAAAGAAAAGAAAGGAAGTTACCATTGATAATTTCCAAGATAATGTTTTATTTTGATAAAAAGTATATAAATGTTTTGTAAATGATAGAATTTTTTTATTCCCCGTCCAATTGAAGGACATTAAGATTTTTAGTCTTTAGTGAAGCTTTAGAAATAGCGACGACGGGACTGACGTGTTTCAAAGTATATAATAAACTTTTTCCTGATAAAAAATCATTGTAAATACTTTGATAATATTTTAATAGATATTTTTTACAAACAATAAAATGACCGAAGAAGTGAAATTGGATCATAGAGCAAAAAAGAGAATAAAAGAAGTGAAAAGAAAAGCAAGACCTGGTGAGTAAATATTTTCTAACCTCAAAAAAAAAAAAAAAATTTGATATCAATAAATAAAATTAGTTTTTTGATAATAAATCTTATTTTTCTAAAAAAAGAAAATTATTCATTTTTTTTTTTAAATTTTCGGTTTTTTATTTATTCTATTTATTCTCTATTTCAAGTATACTAGACTACACAAGAAACGTCAAGGGAAGGATACATCATTTTCAATGGAATAAAAACCTTTATACCTAAAATTTTGCAAGTTAAACATAATTAATTGATTTTTTGAGATATTTTTTTTAAAATAGTTTTACGTGATATTAATATCTCATTTTTGGAACAAAAGAAAAAATTATATTTTCGTTATAGAATTGTAATTAGATGATTTTTTTTTCAAGGTTATTTGTTGCCTTATTTTTCTTTAAATTCCAAGTTCTGTTTTCTATTAAGAAAAAAAATTTTGTTTCTCTTAAAAATTGCGTCATTTTATGATGTAATGAAGAAAAATGATTTTAATTACAGAGCTCGCCGATAAAGTTGCATGGCTTCAACATGCATATCATAAAAATTTTGACATCTTTTGGAATTTTAATGACAATATAGATCGTATTGAGGAGGGTAAAATACCAGTTGAAGAATTTATAGAAAAATATGAAAAACCTTATAAACCTGTGATAATTCGAGGAATACAAAAAGACTGGAAAGCACAAAATAAATGGACTATTGAGGTCTTTTTTTTTAAATACTAATTTATTTTTTTAAAGATATATATATATTTTTTTTCCTTTTAATTGAAAATAAAATTTTCTTTTAGCGATTGGCAAAAAAGTATCGTAATCAAAAATTTAAATGCGGTGAGGACAATGAGGGCTATAGTGTAAAAATGAAAATGAAATACTATGTTCGATATATGTCAAGAACAGATGATGACTCACCATTATATATCTTTGATAGTTCCTTTGGTGAACATCCTCGGAGAAAAAAATTACTCGAAGATTATGAAATTCCATATTATTTTCGCGATGATCTTTTTCAATATGCAGGAGAACATCGTCGTCCGCCTTATCGTTGGTTTGTTATGGGTCCAGCAAGATCTGGTACGTAAATTGTATTTTAACAATTAAAAAAAAAAAAAAAATACAATTACTAACAATTTTAAATAATGCAAAAAAAAGGAAATTAAAAAATAAAATTAAAATCAACAGGAACGGGAATTCATATAGATCCATTGGGCACAAGTGCATGGAATGCATTGGTTTCGGGACATAAAAGATGGTGCCTTTTTCCAACGCATACACCGCGAGAATTATTAAAAGTCACTGCCGCTGAAGGTGGTAAACAACGCGACGAGGCAATTACATGGTTTTCTGTTATTTATCCACGAACAAAATTACCGTCCTGGCCTCAAGATTGTTTACCCGTTGAAATTCTTCAAAAACCCGGTGAAACAGTTTTTGTCCCCGGTGGTTGGTGGCACGTTGTTCTTAATTTAGATGAGACAATTGCCGTTACACAAAATTTTTGTTCACGCACAAACTTTCCAATTGTCTGGCATAAGACAGTAAGATTTATTTTAATAGTCATAAAAAAAAATTTACCCAAAAAAGCAAATTTATGGTAAATAAATTTTTTTTAAGGTTCGCGGACGACCAAAGTTATCTCGTAAGTGGTTAAAGGCCCTTGGTGAAAAAACACCGGAAATTGCGGCACTAGCTGAAAAAATTGATATCAAAGAAGATACAGGCGTTGCAAGTGATTCTTCAAGTGAATCATCGAGCAGCTCATCAAGTAGTAGCGGCAGTAGTCAATCGGAAGAAAGTGAAGATGACAGTGGTCAGGAATCATTAATTGGACACAAGAAAAAAAAGAGGTGACAAGAAACAAATAAATGGAAGAGAACATTTAATATTTTTTACTCATTTTTTGCTAATAAAAAAAAAATTCATACTTAATTATATATTTTTCAAAGAAAGGAAATTTTATTCAAAAATTTAATTTAAATTATAAATCAAAAAGAAATTTAATGACATTTTTATTTTCCATTTGTAATGAAAATTTTCTTTTATTATAAATAACACTACTTTTTTTGTTCTGTTTTTTTTTTTTTTTTGTTTTCTTTTTTTTGTAGAAGAAAACTGGACAACAATCAACCCTGACAATGTCGTGTTCTCGGGACCTACAAAGACCTCAGACTGTACAGTATTAATCAACTGTTATTGTTTGTACTAAGAATAAATATTGTAATTAGTTTATGTATATTTTTAAACACCAAAATTTTGTGAAAAATCAACGAATTTGAAAATTTATCAATAATGAAAATAAAGAAATAATTTCTTTCACAAATTTGGTGTTAATTATAATTTTTTTTACAATTAGGCGGAAAAAAAACGCTATTAACTAAAGTGACAATTTTTTGTTTTTTATACGACACTTAAGCACAAGTAGATTCTATTTATCGAAAAAATTTTTTGTAAAAATACAAAACACATTTTTAAATTTTTTTAAAAATTAATTTTTGATAAAATTAAAGACAGATCCACTTGTGCCGATATTCGTATATCTTTATCATTATTTGTAAATGATGACACAGTCATTTATCATTAAAAAATTTTTGTAATTAGCAACATTATATGTCCATAATAAAATAAATGCTACATATATACTGATAAATTTCATTAATAATTATTATCTACACACACACACACATACACACTCACAGTCCCCGAGTTTTTTTAGGCGCTTTTTTAGAAAAATTTACCTTACATTTCTAAACAACAATAATATCGAACAAATAAATTCTGATTTACACAATCTCAAAAAGATCATATTATTAAAACTGCATTTTAGCGTAGAAAATATGGGAGAGAAAAAAAAACTAACAGCACACAATAAAATCAGTACTAATCGTTTGTATATAGGAATTATAAATAATACTGACAAGTAATTGACTAAAAAAAAAAAAAAATGTAAAAGCTTGGAAAATTTTTCTAAATTATTTAACAATTCTTATAAAGGGAGTTTATACGTCAAAAAAACGTAATTGATGAGAAATAAAATTTATCTCTTTTTTAGAAAAAAAAGAGACACTTAAATTAGTATATAATCTAAAAAAAAATTAATTCACTGGTATAAAAATTTAATTGGAAGATTTTTAAATGGGGAACGAAAAAAATGTTAAAATACTCTAAAAGTTAAATTTTTAATAAAATTTCAATATTATTGCTTTTTTTTTTTTTAGATCCCCATTAAACTAATAATTCGCAATTAAAGAATAAATTATATTCTTCGTGCTAGCATTTCAATGAGTTGCTCCTCTGGTAATTTCTTGGATCTCTCTTGATGTAGTTCCATAATTTTATCGTTCCATCACTTCATGGCGATCATACAATGCATGAAAATAGACGGTAAATAACACAGAAGCAAAGAAAGCATAAAATTATAAAAAAAAAACAAAAGCAAAAAATTAGATACAGCCCTAGAGAAAATTTTTTCCACATTACAAAAAGAATCAATTTTAAAGAGACAACAATTCATTCATAAATGTGAAATATTCAATTTGTCTATGCAAAATTTTTGTTATTAATATTTATTTTTATTTTCTACTTTTAAAATTATTCATTATCTTATTTTTGACAATAATCTAAGAAAATTAAAACAAATTGAGATCTCACAAAATAATACTGAAAAAAACAATAGAATTTGTGCAAAGCCACATTTTTCATTAGACTAAAAAAAAAAATGATAAATTATTAAAAGTGGAGAGAAAAAATAATTCGTGATTGCAGGTAAACTCAAAATGTTGGTAAAGCTATAAAAAAAAGGAAATTGAAAAAAAAACCACAATAACAACGAATCTAAAGCAAAATTATAAAAACTAGATAAAAACAAAAATATTTGTAACATTTTTTTAAATATAGGCAATAATAATTAAAATTTCAAATATGTTACAAAATAAACAGCAAAAAAAAAAAAAATGATAAAACAAATTGTTACCAAAAAAAAACAAATTGCTACAAAATAAAAAAATATAACAATAAAACAATCAGAAAACAAATTAGAGAAAATTCACGCAGAGATCATAACAATAAAAAGTTAGTTAAAGGAAAATAAAAAAATAAATCAAAGGGTTTTCAAAATTTCAAATAATTAAAAACCAATTTAAAAATTAACATTTATACTACATTAAATTTTATTCCCTGATAATGAATTTTTTCTTTAATATAGCAATTTTACACAAAAAGTGCTTAAAAAGCATTCGTGTTTATAATTGCATGCTGCTTTTTGAAAAAAAAATAAACAAAAGCAATTAATAAATAAATTAAAAAAGAAAAACAAAATTAAAGGGAGACTGTGGACATTGACATAGTCAAGGAGGAGTCGGGAATTCGCCAGAGCTTCACTTCCCCAGAGCTGTAACCAACATTCCATTCGTTAAACCTGCTTCGAATTTCTCTCCTCTAAATAAATATCTCTACTTCTACCTCTAGTATTATTCTATAAAAAAAAGTGATATAAACTATTGTTTTAAAATTATAATTGCCAATTTAAAAAAAAATATTAATTAACATTGCTTACAAATTAATATTTTTCTTACTAATATTAATAAAAAAATTATTTTTAATTAGAAATAAAAAAAAATTGTTTTTTTTATTATTATTATTTTCTTATGATTATTGTTACATGTTATAAGCAATGGTAATTAATATCAAAAATTTATTTTTATAAAAAAGAATAATTTAAAAAAAGTTCAACGTTATCAGTGAAATATTTGGATACAGCTTATTAATTATAGAAAAAAAAAAGAAAATAATACTAACTTGCTAGCTGTAAAAATATTCTGTTGATTTGCAATAACTGCATTTATTGCAGTACTGTGTGCACGAACTTCTCCCAGGAGAGAACATTCCGATACTTGATCCTTTGGTACTGACCAGGCACGAAGTAAACCACCACGACAACCAGATACCATTACCGATCCACTATTAACAATGCACAAACCTAAAATCCAATCCTTGTGCGCATTATTCAACGATTGAACCAATTCCATTCGACTCAAGTCCCAACGTTTTATGCACATGTCCCTCGAACCTAAATAATTATAAAAATAATTAATTTATGGAGAAATATCAAAAAAAAAAATTATTTCCAAAAGTAGAAAATTCCATCATGGAAAAAATAGAAAATACTAACCGGAAAATAGAGTCGACTCATAAGTATCCAAACATTGTACACCATCATAATGTGGTGGTGCAAGACTGACAGATTGTCCAGACATATTTGGCTCAACAAGGGAAATTAAATGATCCTTACTACCGGCAATAACGCGTCCATCATCGGCAATTGCTAAACACATTACAGCAGCAGTATGTGGTGTACTTAATCTTCCTGTATAGGCCAATTTTCTTAAATCCCAAATTCTCACTTTATCACTTGACGCTGTGTAAAGTTCCTGATCCTTCATTCCCAATGCAACATCATTTATTGTATTTTCACCAACGGGTACTTGAAGTATTCGCGATGGTGTTGACAATGGAATTGGACCACTTTGCGTCTGTCCAGATGAATATAGTGTCTTTATACATGTATTGCCCGATCTTAAATCCCAAACTTTTACATAAGCCGCAGAAACGCTGAATAAAAGATTATGAATCGCTGAATATTTCACAGCAACAACATTATTTGGATGTCCACCAAGTGTCATGTTCTCAAGACCAGTTGCCAAGTCCCATACTTTCACTGTTCGATCTAATAAATAATAAAATAATAATTAAAATAAATTTTTTTTTGAATTTAGGAATTAAAATATTAAAGCAAAATTAAACGCGCGAAATTAGAGATTTAATTGTTTATTATAAAGAAATTAAAATTAATATTATCAATAATATTTTTAATTTATTATAATATTATTACATTGTTAATAATAATTCCTTAATTTTTATCAAATAGAAAAAAATATTTCTTGATTTTTTTTTGATTATCTGTCGATAATTTTTCAGAAATTATTCAAGAAAATTTTCGATTTAAAATTTAAATTGATAATTCTTAATATAACATATATCGGTAAAGGTCTTATAAAAATTTATTATCAAAATATTTATCATTAAATAAAATTTTTTATTTTTTATTATATAATAATAAATAATTATTATTATTAATAAATTTAAATTAATAAATAAATAATTTATAAATTATTTAAATTTAATATTTAATATATATTATTCAATATTCCTAATTAATTAATTAATGTAACATATATAAATATATATAAAATATAATAATTTAAATTTTATTTTAAATAAAAATTATTAAAAAAAATTAATACTTAGTCAAAATTAAAAATTTATATTTATATATAATATAAATTTTTTTAATTATAATAACAAAAATAAATAAATATTTTGTGAAAATAAAAAAAAAGTTTAATTTGTATTATATAATATAAATAATAAATATAATATAAATAAATAAATAATATAAAATTTTTTTTATTATTTTTAAAATTAAATTATTGTGATGTAATTAAATAAATTTTTGAAATTTGATAAAATTATCAACTTATGCAGCTTACTCTAACAGCAATCGAATCAATTTTTCTCACAATCCTCACAATTTTTTTGCACGATTGTAAAAACATTGAAAAATTTTAACCAACACAAAATAATGTCAAACAACACATTTAAAAAAAAACAAAAGACCTATAACAAATACTAACTTCAGGTGTGGACAGAATGAACGAAAGATATTCACGATTATTATATGTAATAAAAAATAAAATAGGAATTAAAATATTAATTACCTTTTGAACCGCTAAAAAGAAGATCGTCGGTTGTACAAATAGTTAGGACTGCCTTACTGTGTCCTTCGGCAACATGAGAACATTGTAAAATAGATCTGGGCGCAGTCTGAAAAAAAAAATTAATTTATATTTAAAAAATTGAATTTAATAATTAAAATATGAAAAAAATTTTTTTTTTAAATTATATTTACTTTTCCCTGATATTGTGAAATAACACCCTTGGAGGGTGGTGGATCGGATGGTGCTGGCTGTCGACTTGCCGTCAATCTTGAGAATACATTTTCCTCACGACTATTGAAACGTCGATAGGTAGTTGGTGAACCAGGTGGCGATGAAATATCCAGAAGTGATACCTGCTCCCTGGTTGGGCCGTTTGTTATGTTAGCATTTTGTTAGTTAGCCACTTGTGTGATCTGCTTTTTTTTTTTATTCCACAGGCTAATTTTCCCAAAAGCTATTTTCTAAATATTGCTAAGTGAAATTTGTTTTTTTTTTTTTTATCGAAACATGCAAATGCGAATGTGTGAAAAATTACTGTTTGTTATTTTTTTTTTACAGTGCGATGGTGAAAAAAAGATGTGTTTTTTTTCGTTAATTAATTAATCAACATTCTTCACGTGCCAGAAAATAATCTTCCTTTGCCAAAATGAAATAGAAAAGAAAACAAAAGCTTTTTTTTTCTTGTAAAATTAGTCAATTGACTATCATACCAAATTTACAGTATTTTTGATGCTGCAATTTCTACTAAAAAAAAAAATTTAATGTTTGTACGTCTTTTCTAGTTTTTTTTTTCTCTCAATTGTTAAATTAATCGATATTTTTTTTTTTTGAAAATGAAACAAAATAATTCTTTACATCAATTTTGAATAAATAAAATAATTATTAATAATAATATCATTAAAAAAGTACTAACAATTTTTGATTAATGTAATTAAAATTAATTTTTAAAAATTTATATTTATTATTCTAAAAAAAAGAAAGTTAATTTTTTGTTAAAATTAGTGCTCTTGTCACTCTAATAAAAATAGAACATAATTCAGTTACTTTGAACTTTATTACACTCTAATATTCGATTTGATACAAAGCTCTTTTGAATAAATTATTACATTTTCGACGTACGAACTATTATTAAAAAAAAAGACTTTTATATCCTACTTTGTATATAAATCAACACATTCATACAAAATCGTTGTTTCCCTTTTCAATTATTTTTCTGTCTACAAAAATTATTCTCTTAAAAAAAAATATATATATATACATCTGTTACTTATTGGCACTGGTAAAAGAGAGAGGGCAAGTTATAATAATATTTGTCACATTACTTTTATTATTATTATTATAATAATTATAATTTCAATCAAATTATAATTATCGTTATTTTAATTTTTAATATAAAATATCAAAATAATTACAATTAATTGTAATGAACGATAATTATAAATTCAAGTAATTATATAAATTTTAGTTCCATTAACTATAATTATTATAATATTAATTGTGTTATTTGATAAATTATAGAATTAGATATAGTTAAATACTCTAATTGATCAATTTCTACTTTTTTTTTCTAATTATAAAAAATAAATTAATAAATGGCAAAATTCTAAATCTTAATCATATAATTAATTCAGCCTTTTAGTATATAATTTTTATAAAAATTAAATTTGTTTTCATAAAAAAAATTTTTCTAGGCACTATTCACGTCACTATGAATTTTCTTTTTTATAGCATCGTCTTTTGCAATTCCCATTTATTTTATTTTTTTTAAATATTTCCTTGCTTAAAAATTTCAATGCACACAAAAATAAAATCTAATGTATACGTGAAAATTAAGAGGAATCTAAATTCTATTCTCGTATATAATTTAATATAAAATTATATTTTTAGTTAATTATTGTTATTTATTACTTATTAAGTATTATATTTATTATTAATTACTTTAAGTAGAAATTTCTTTTTTTTTAAATTAATTTGAAATTTTTATAATAGATTCCTATTTTTTTTCTTTATTTTGAATAGTAAAATATGCGTGCATTGAGGTTTTTTGACTAGTAAAACTCTATTATAGAAGGAACAGAACTAAAGTGCATGATATAGGACATCAAAACACAAATATGCAAGGAAAATAAAGGCAAAGACGTGCTGTATTATTTCCACTCACATTGAGCCTCCGCCCGGATGTAAAGGACGCCTCAAAGGTCTCGGAGATGTGCTATCTCGTCGATTTAAAGTTGGCGAACCCCCAGTTATCCCAGTTCCATATTGATTTCTCGTTAGAATCAAACCTCTAAAGAATACGATATTCAATTTTTCTCCCTCAAATTCACAAAAAAATTCTATCATTCTTTTCGAGGTGACACAAAAATGTAAAAAACATAAATACCAAAATTAATTCTACTAGAAATAGGTTTTTAAAAAAAAATTACAAAACTGGATACTATAATAAAAAAAAGACAAAAACTGACTACAGAAAATATGCTAGAAAAATTAATTATTCTTCTAAAAACAAAAATTCTACTGTGAAAATAAATTCGAATATAAAAACTTACTTGAGACTTCCTGGAGCACTGGGAACTCGTGTTAAAGGATGATTGTGATTTTGATTTTGATCCTCAACTTTTGGACTCTCATTACCAGGATTAATTCCAAATAAAAGTTCCTGCGTTTGCGTTGTTCTTCGGCGAATTTTATTATTCTTTGGCTTCTCTCCAGTAATAACTTGATTGCAATTTTCACTAAAATAAAACGATATTAAAAAAATAAACCAAATATTAAAACTAAAAAACAAATTCTAAATAAAATATTTGAAAATTGAAAAATACTTACGTATCGGGCGATGAGCTACGTGAACTTGGTGGACTATAAGCAGGCACGGAATTATGAATATTTGTAAATGAAAGAAAATCCCTATCGCGAAGAACATGCTCAAGCAATTGATGTTGTACATCACTCTCTTGAGAAACTTGATTAAGTCTTGATTCCATATCTCTAGCTTCAAGTTGTTTTTGAGCAGCCACATAACTTTGTTCAACGGTAAATGTGAGCATTTTTTGTAATAAATACTGAGCCTCCTCAACTGATTTTATATTTCCAATTAACGAATCAACGCCAACTTCTTCAACAAATTCTCCATCGCCATCGCCCATTTCAACAACATCCCTCTGACATTCGGCAATACTATCCTAAAAAAATTAAAATTTAAATCAATTTTCTTTTTTCAATAAAAATTTTTCCAACTTGCAATCCTGAATAGGGAAAAATTTATAGCTGGTAAAAAAATGGACTTACTTGAAGATAACTTATTTTACTCTTAACATTATCGATTTCCTCATCAATATCAGTGGACTCGACTCTCGTCGATGTTATATTGTTTTTTGATTTTTGAAGTCTCTCCAATTCTCTTCCCATTTCTTCGCGTTCCTGAAGAAGTTTTTCCATTTCACGTTCAGTTTCAACGGCTGCCTGTTTTGCGAGCGCTTGTTTTGTTATTGTTCTCTCCAATGTTTGCCATCGTTGCTTGAGTGCTTTTGGATTAACTGGTTTTACAATTGTACGACCAGCGGCACGTTGACTTAAACCACGATCTCTTTTTCTCAATGCTGTAACCTCTTCTTGTTTTCGTCTTAAAACAACTTCCTTCATTCTTTTATCAGCCTCTAATGTACGAATCATATTTGCATTTTTACGACTCTCCTTACGTAATTGTGCAATTTCCCTATTACGTTTCAATTCATTTTCCTTATGTCTTTGCGCCTCTTCACGCATTTTATTCAATAATTTCACTTTTGCCCGTTTCATTTCAGCTAATTCATTACGTAAACCCTTGAGACGATTTTCATTTTGTGTTTGACTTTTTAATAAACGTGCATGTTCTTTTTTCGCCGATTGCAATACACGCATTTCTTTTTGCATTGACGATAATTTCTTTTCATATTCATCGCGTAATTTTCTCACTTTTTCCGTTTGCGGTGTAGGTTGTTGTTGAAGTGATGTTAATACCTTATCTCTCTCGTCCTGTGTATTACGAATACGCGCTTGCAATTGTGACAATTTATCCTCGTAATGTTGTTTCATTGTTTGTAAACGTCTTTGTGATAATTCTAATTCTTGAATTAATCTTTGTTTCACATCAATGTCAGATGTTAAAGCCTCAAGTTCCCTTCCCATTGCCTCTTCCTCTTCGTCTTCTTCTGCCAAAGGACAATTATATTTTTCTATATTTCAATTTAGAAAATTTGATTAATATCTTTCTTTTCATTTTTTTAAATATTTCCTTTATTTCCCAAAAAAATCATTTATATTTACCTTTACGATCCGAATCATCGTCGGATTCATCTTCGCTCATTGAATCTTGACCATTTTCAGTATCGTCATTGTCACCATCGTCACCTTCTCTGCTGCTCATTGTTGAATTTAATGTGTGTTGTTCTTTTAAAGTTGCTAGGAGATCCATTTCTTTTTGTAATTCACGTTTCGCGTCATTTAAAACTGATGATGAATCACTATTAATTACGTACGATGTATCGTTGTAAGGATTCACTGCATTTATCTGTAAAAAAAATTACTTAAATAATTAAGATTACCTTAAAAAAAGGAAATTATTTTCTTGAAACGATTTTTTTTTTAATTACCTGCGTCTTTCTTCGTTTTAATTGTTGATACATTGCTTCAGCTTCAAGTAATCTGGCTCGTAATTCTTCAATTTCCTGCAGATATTCTTGAACTAAACTTGTCACATCGCCACCACCGGAAGCAAGCCAATGGCCAGCAGCTTTTTCCGCTAAGAGTAGTGAATTTTTTGCAGTCAATGCCTCAATTGTTTCCGTTAGAGCTTTAACTCGCGTTCGTAAACTTTGTAATTCATTGTTCAACATTTGATTCTCGTGCCACGCGTCATTAATTCCATCTTCTCCAACGACTCTTTTACCTGTCGAGAGAAAAAATGATAATTTATTTTTAAAAAATTTTGATTATTAAAAATTTAAATTGTTTTAAATTAACAAAAATTTCTAAATTTCTAATATAAATTAATAAAAGTAATTTTTAAAATAAAAGGAATTTAAAAAAAATTACAATAATGAAATATAGTTTAAATAAATACAAAAGTAAATAAATTACCAAGAAATGGACTTTTTTAAAAATTATTTTTAATATATATAAGATAAAATTACCTTGTCGATATTCTAATAATTCAAGTTGAAGCTGCTGTATCTCGCGGCGAAGTGACGCGATTGTCCTTGAACTCTTGTCTTGATTTATAGTCACCTTATTCTTTATGTTTCTCGCTCGATTTGCATATTTGAGAGTACTTAATGTTTCCATAAAATCACGATCGCTCGGTGATACACAAGCAATCATTACAGTTTGACTATTGCCTCCCAATGAATCTTGAAGTAATCTCGTTAGTTTTGAATCACGATAAGGTACGTGAAGTGCTTTCTTTGATTTGTCACCCAATGCCGATATTACATTTCCCAAAGCGAGCTAAATAATTAAATTTTTAAATTAAAATTTTTGATAAATTGAAATTGATGAAAAATTGATTTGATTTTAATAAACTCACTAGTCCGCAATTAATGGAAATTCCTTCCTTTGCCCTATCACCTGTAGCACCAGTTCTTTTGAGCCTTTCAGAGCCGGCTAAATCAACAAAATGAAATTTAGCAGTGAGCGTTTCAAATTCATTCATTGGCTCATTTCCCGTTGTATCAACATCAGCGTCTGGATCTTCAATTTTAATGCATCTTTGTTGTTTCACGTGTAATGTAAAAATTGCATGCGATCTCGACGATTGAGTATTCATTTGGGTTGATCCTGTTGTTCGCGAGAGAGCACCTAATCTCAAATATTCTAATGCTTGCTCGGGACTTGTAACAACTCTTGGTTCAACACCTGTTAAATGTATATTTCCACTTGTATCCTCATGAATACGTGCACCACCTCTTGGTCCACCTGGTTCCAAAAGATCCTTTAAATCTTCATTATATAATTCCAAAAATTGAGCAGTCACCTACAATAAATTTTGTAATATTAGATAAAGAATATATCAGTTACAATATTATTTTTATCTGTTCCCGTGAGTTGAATTTCAATTACGTTGAACATAGAAATATGAGAAAGGAATGTGAAAAAAACAAGTGGTTACACTAGAAGTATGGGAAATTATTTTTAAAAAAAAAGTATTTTCCTTTCTTTGGAATAGAATCAATAAAAAAAAAAAAATTTTTCGCATTCACCTTGAATTCTGGTGGTAATTGTGCACGATTCTTGGCGTATTGCTGCTTTTCAACAATACCATCAAATAATTGTTTAATGGCCCTGGGAATAATGCCAACAATACTGTCATCAATTTCAACATCGAATCCTGTTCCCATAGTATAAGTTTTGCCAGATCCAGTCTGACCATAGGCCAATACGGTTGCATTATAACCATCCAAAGCACCTTCAATAAGACGTGTAACGCACATATCATAAATATCATTTTGTCCAATATTTGTATCAAAAACATGATCATAAGTAAAGGCCTTGTCTGGTCCCAAAAATACTTGGGGTTCACCTGGAGGTACTTGTGTACATACTCTACACATATCAATCACTTCACGTGCCACCTGCGGTCGAATTCTGAAAAAAAAATCATTCATTAAATAAATAAAATATTTTTTCTATTAAAAAAACGGATATAAAAAAATAATTACAAAATAGAATAAAATTGATAGAAATTAAATTTCAATTTCAAATGAAATTATTAATTATTAAAATTTTCTTTTTCTCAATATTTATTATTCAAGTTACAAAAATACTGTCACATAAACAATAAAATCTTTTGTATTTCAATAAAAAAACAAAATCTAATCTTAGATAAAGATATATTAAACAGGGATTTTTTATTTTATCAATATTAAAAAAAAAAAATGATAAAATATTTAGTAATTGAAAATCATAAATATCGTATTGTTAAACGATCATTAAATAATCTCTATGTAAATATTAAAAATTATCAAACATATTGTGCAAACTGTTCAAAATCAATATAGTCGAAACCCTAATGACCATCATTATATTCTTTGTTATAATAATTAATTCGTTGGAAAAAAAAATAAAAATTATACCACGAATTATCGTTAAAGCTACTATTTTTTATTGTTCCAATAATGTTCGATATCTTTTTTTTTTATGTTTTAAAATAAATATTTTTTATTATATTAATTAATTACAAAAAAAATATTTTTTTTCTACTTAATTTATTTATAAAAAAAAAATCGTGAGAACAATTTGTAATAAAAATTACGTATAATAATAAGCATAGATATATTTCGCAAAACCCTAGACTAAAACTGGATCAATGAATTGACTACAATATGAGATATATTGCAATGATAAAGGAAATCAATGCGTGACGACAAAAGAAGGTGTAAAGTGTTGGGTGAATGAATTTAAAAAAAAAAAAAAAAAAAAAAAAAGAAATTTAAAAATGTATGGAATGAATGCGAAGGAGTTTGAGAGAGAGTTGAAACGTAAGTTTCAGTGGGGAGAGAGAACAGACCATTCATCGAAAAGCAGGTACTCATTATCCAACCTGCAATAAAGCCTACGCACCTGTATTAAAAAAGGAGATATTACGCGAACAACATTCGCACGGTAGTGCTGAGTAAAATAGTTAGTGACGACATTGAATGCACTAAACAAATATTTAAAAGACAGCTGACAAGATTAGATACACATCGCGGCCTCCTTCATGTAGATGATAAAAAAAAGTTTAGTCATTGCTCTTAAACAAAAGCTAAACCATGAGATCATAAATAAAAAAAAATTTTCTTAAATCTTTTTTTTCTTTTCAAAAGTTTTTAAATTTTCTTTTTCCAATATTTTTTAATTTATCAAGTTTTATGGGAAATTTTTTTATAAATTCAATTAATTAATAACTGTAACTAAAATTCTATTTATATTTTTAAATTTAAAAACATATTTTATAAATTAAACGAAATTATTTAATAATAAAGTTAAATATTTTTGTCATAATAAATAAAAAAACAATTTCTCAATTTATGTTAAATAATAATTAATAAAAAAAAACGATTTCAATAATATTTATCTTCCTTGTTATTATCAAAAAAGAACGAAAGCAAAATAAAATTTAAAATGTTTGAAAGAATAAAAAAATATTTTTTTAAAATTATAATATGTGGGACAAAAATTTCTGCTTATGTAAACATTTTTCGAAATCTATCACATATTACTAAATATTATATTGTAAACCATAATTTACATAAAATTATAAATCATTTCCTCAGAATTATTTCTGACCGATGAATAATTCAATTTTTCATTTTCAAATGCATTTTAATTTTAAATATATGCGTTTGTTTCAAACGATAATTTCTAATTACCTTCTAATTACCATATATTATATATTTAATTTTCTGTTGTTTTTTTTTCTAAATATTCTTTACATTATAAATAAAGTCATTTGGTTAAATTGACTTTTCACAGAAATCGATTTATCGTAAATATTTAATTTAAACTAAATCATTATTTATTTTTTTAAATTTATTATAAGTGATAAAATTCCGGTTTTTTTTCAAATTAACGAATAAATAAAAAAAAAAAACTCTTAGTCAATAAATAATGAAAAATTGTAAATATTTTTTTTTTCAAAGAAGGAAAAATCAATAAAATTGAAAAGTAAAGATCATAAAATGTACAAAGTATTTTTCTTAAAAATAGTTTTTGTAATAAAAAAAAAAAAAAAAACCCATAAATATGAAAAATAATCAAAAATTAAGAAACTAAAAAAAACAAATGGAAAAATAGATGTAGGGCAAAAAAAATTGTTCTTCCAAAGAAACAATTACTTTTGCGCAAAAAACTATATATTTATCTAAATTTATTCTCAGAATTTTTTTGAATATAATTTTTATAAACAAAATTCTAATTAAAAAACTAAATTTAAATTAGAAAAATTAAAAGAATTGTTTATGATATATGAGAATATTAAAATGAACCAATTATTTCTTCTTTTTTTTTTCTACAAAAGAAATAGAACATGTGAAAAAATTAAAATATCCACTTTCTATATAACAGTATAATTTAAAATGTATTTTAACAATAGAAATCTGATATTAATTATTAATTATCGAAAGTGAACGATATAATTAAACAATCAATAATTTTTACGATCCTCATAAATATTTCAGGTGAAAATAAAAAAAGAATTTTCACTTTTTTCGTCATCATTCGCACCCACGCAATGCCGAAATAAAGATCTCATTTCCAAACATTAAAGATGAAAAATTCAAATTAATTTTTTTTTCAAAAAATATTTTAATTAAAATAAATAAATAAATAATCTCACCGAACAGCAACACGAACACTGGAATCATCAGCCATCTCTCTCTCTCTCTCTCTCTTTGATTATTGTTGACGGTTGAATAATTCTGGACGACTTTGACAGTAAAACTTTTTTTTTTCTCTTAGACGAAAAAATAACAGTAAATTTTTTTTTTTATCGTTTTCTGAAGAAATTGTGTGAAGATTGATTAATCAGACTAAAAAAAAAAATTAATAATAATTCTCCTTAAATCAGCGCGAAAAAAATAATAACAATTTTTCTCATTGTTTTTCACGTGGGCTAATTTTCCAATGAGATGATAATTTTTTTTTTCTTCTTCTTTCACTTTGAGAGAACACACATTTCTCCTACATGTTTCACAATGAATTAAAATTTCCTTTCATACTCGGAACAGCCCAACGTTTAGACTGAATTTCCGAGTTTTACTGGAGCCGTATAAGGCGGACATATTTTATTCTTTCTTTGAATGGAGTTCACTTTTACGTACAAAGAACGCCATCTTGTGAGAATAAAATGCATTCGTTTTTTTTTATATAATCATCATTCAATTGATAACAATTATTTTATTTTGTTCTCATTTTTATTTTACTCCATTTTTTTCAAAAAAAAAGAAAACAAAGATTGTTCAGACAATGTAACAAATGACAGTTAACAGCTGATAACTGTCAAATTACCCTCAGTATCGTATATTGATTCATAAGGGCCCCTGAATAAAAAAAAAGAATTGTCAAAAAAAAATAATAATTAAAATTAAATATTTTTTTTTGAAATTGAGAAATTTCTTTTTATTATTATTCATATATAAAAATCAATGGATTTAAATTAAATTTAATTGTATTAAAACTTACAAAAAGGGGAAAAATAAATTTTCTATCTTCACAATTGCATATACATTATATTGAGATTGATTAATTCTAACTTCTGTCTTATTTTCTCATCATTTTGCAAATTTTCAAACCATCTTGAAACATGAATATATTCCCTTTTTTCCAAAGGCGTCAAGTCTCTCTGTAAAAGAAAAGTAAAAAAGAATTAAAAAAAAAATTGATTAACTAAATAAAAAAATTATTCATTTCTTTTTTTTTTTAAAAAAATTTTTTTAATACCATTATAGAATGCAAAATATAATATAAGGAGACGTCAGCGACGGATAATTTTGTTCCTCCTAAATATGTGGTGGATTTTAGAAACGTATTCATTTCCTGAAAAAAAAAATAGAAATTGTTTAAGCCCTCTGATTTTTTATAGAATAATTTGTTTAAAATTTTATATACCTTTAATACTCTTTTGGTATTTGCAGAATTATCAGCGTAATTTGCACAAACAGATGCATATTCAAGCCATTGTTGAGTTAAAGCTCGTGATACAGCATCATCTCCAAGAAGATTTTTCAAATTTGAAGAACTCGTTAGTGCTTGAACGATTGTACTAAATCCTTCAATT